>NC_137893.1:60114140-61341455 GCF_963455335.1 Martes martes
CCGATGAGGGGCTCGATCCCAGGACCCTGAGATTATGACCCGAGCCGAAGACAGAGGCTTAACCCTCTGAGCCACCCAGGCGCCCCTCTAATAGAATATTTACAGCTTATAATATTGTCGATTACTCTTCTAGCTGCTTTCCACAAATTTTGAGAAACTGTGTTTGCATTAGTATTTGTTTACTGTAGTTTTCAATTTTCCACATAATTTCTTCCTCGAACTATGGATTAATAGAATGATATTTCCAGTTTCTCAAATACTTGTGCATATTCCTGACCTGATATCTTATTTTTATTAACTTCTAGTTTAATTCCATTTAATTGTGAGCTGTGACCAGCTCCCATACTCCATATGATTTCATTCCTTCAGACTTTCTTATGACCCAGCAAAGAGTCCCTTTTGGTGAATGTCCACATGCACATGAAAAAAAAAATGTATAAACTGTTGGTAAGGTGAAGTGTTCTCTAAATATCAATAAGTGCAAGTCAGTTATTAGTAACATGTAAGTACTCCCTCTCCTTTCTGATGTTCTTTCTACTTTGTCGATTGATTAGTGAGAGAGGGGTGTTGAAATCTCTAATTGTAACTGAATTTATTTCTCTTTTGAATTTTGTCAGGTTTTGCTTCATATATTTTGTTACTCTTTAACTGGTGACATAACATTTAGAATGTTTCCTAATGAAATTATCCTTTAATCATTATTAAATGTCTCTTTTATCCCTGTCATTCTCCTTTGCCCTGAAACTTACTTGAGTTTCCTCATATTGTAGTGACTTCAGCTCTCTTATGCTTTTGCATGATATATCTTTTTCCATTTTTTTTCTCATTATCTATTTGTAAAATATTTGAATGGTCTAAATAATGTATCTTTAAATATTCAAAAATATTTAAAGTGGTGTTCTTGTTAATTAGTCTTGCTTCTAAAAAAATGCATCCGGACAATCTTTGCTTTTGTTTAGGTATGCAAAGACCTTTTATATTTATTGTTACTATTGATATTTTTAGATTTAGATACGGCCTTGTTATTGCTTTCAATTTGCCCCTTCATTTTTTGTTTCCTTTTTCTCTTTTTTGTCATATTCTGGATTAATCAAATGCTAATTAACTAATTTTATGATTTTATTTAACTTTCTTTGTTAGCTTTTTAGCCCAAATTTTGTTGTTTTGCTTTATCAGTTATCTTATATATTAAAGTATGTATCTTTAAATTATCACAGTATACTTCAGGTGATAACATACAACTTTACATGTAAGAATCTTATAATAGTATATTTCATACTTACTTTGATTCACCAAATTTGTCGATTTTATTATTATTTTCCTTTACTATTTTGTATTTATAGCTTGTTTTTTATGTTTGTTTTTGAATTTATTAACTGTATTCCCTACCTTTATTCTTATTAGAGTATTTTTGTATTTTTTAGTTTTATTTTGAAGTTCTTTTCTTTTACTTATTAAACTACATGTACTATTTCTTTTTAATAATAAATATATTTTCAGCTGTCAATTTTCTGTGTATTACAGACTTGGTCCTATACCAAGTATAGTATGTAGTATTCTGACTGCTATTCATTTATAAATACAGAAAAACTACCGTTTAAATTACCTTGTTGATCCATGAGCTTTCTATGAAATATTGACAGTCTTAATAATTTTTACTATGTTTACATTTTGGTTAGAAAAGTCAGTTTTTATAAATATTTTATATTTACTCTGTATAAATGTCATATTTATATATATCATTTATTATTCATGAGTATATAGCTGTGCTCATGCTATATACAATCCTGATATAGTTACCAACAAAATGAAATCATAAAATAGTAGATCAGTAAGGAATTTAAAAGGTTATCCAAATCAGCTCTCTTGCTGGATCTGTATAACAACATGTACTGTTTGCTGAAAAGAAGCAGAGGTAAGCAGGGTTTCTGTAGTGACTTAGAAATGACATCATCACCTGTCCAGCGAGGAGATAGAGTCCAGGGGGCAAGGAGACTGTATATTGCAGGACAGAGTATCTTGGGCGGGAGACCTGTAAAGCAAGAGAGCTCCAGAGATCTGTAAAGGGTCTCCAACTGAGTCCTGCTTGGTGTAACATCTTTAAATATCTTCTAAGGAAAAGAACTACTGATAAGATTGAAAGAAATATTATCCAAGATTCACAGATGATTGAGACTAGTTGCGTTGTACAACAACCAAGGTAAAAGATCTCTTTACAAAGAGTCATACTTTGGGGGCACCTAGGTGGCTCAGTAGTTAAGTGTCTGCCTTTTGCTCAGGTCATGATCCCAGGGTCCTAGGACTGAGTCCCACATTGGGCTTCCTACTTGGTGGGAAGCCTGATTCTCCCTCTACCCCTCCCCCTGCTTGTGTTCTCTCCCTCTCTCGCTGTCTCTCTCTCTCTCTCTCTCTGTGTGTGTCAAATAAATAACAAAATCTTTAAAAAACAACAACAGGGACGCCTGGATGGCTCAGTGGGTTAAGACCCAGCCTTGGCTCGGGTCATGATCTCAGGGTCCTGGAATCGAGCCCCACATTGGGCTCTCTGCTCCTCTCTCTGCTTCTCTCTCTGCCTGCTTGTGATCTGTCAAATAAATAAATAAAATCTTTAAAAAGTAAAAATAAAAATAAACAACAACAACAACAACAACAAAAGAGTCATACTTTGACAAGGTATTGGAGGATGAATTGGAATAAGAATAAATCATTGTTTCTCTCTGAGTGGGCAATGGTATTAAGAGGAAGCCTATTGGTTTCTGAGGGTCAGGGGAGAAAAAAAGATCTTCCCTGGGAAAAATCCCAAGAGGCAAACCAGGAGAATGCCTTGTACTACTTCTCCCTTCTTTCTTTGGGAAATAGAGATCTATTCCCCTTCTTTCTTTGAGAAATACAGACCTATTTCTTGTAGCTACAGCAATTTAAAAGCAACCATGAGTGCAATAAACTGAGTCCCCCCTAAAATTAATATTTTAGAATCCTAACACCTAATGTGATGGTATTAGGAGGTCAGAACTTTGGGAAGTGATTAGGTGATGAAGGTAGGACCCTCTTGAATGGGATTAGTGCCCTGATAAAAGAAGCTCCAGAGAGTTCCCTCACCTTCTTTCTACCATGTGAGGATCCAGGACAAGTCTATAACTCAGAAGAGGGATCTCACCCGAACTTGACTGTCCTGTACTAAATAAATAAATAAAATCAACCAGCTTGAAGATAGAATTTTGAGAGTGGTGGAAAGATAGCATTTCCAAAATACCAAAGGATCATCTGATAGAGTACTTAGAAAGGGTTTGCCTCAGTAAGAGCTACACTGGTTCCATCTAACAAAACTTAAAAGGAACCCAGAGGATCAATCATTTCCAAGAAACTTAACTGTGCCCCAGAATAAAGTTTAAGAATATTTATGGGAAGACAAAAACATCCTGCATCCAACAAGGTAAGACACACATTGTCTGGCACCAAATAAAAAAAATTACTTCCAAAGGTGTAGGAGAATAGATCCAAGATAAACATGTTTATGTTTATGGGAGGTCTGGTGAAAGCAATACACTGTGGGTGCAGGCAATAAAAGGTGGGCTATCTACAGAGAATTTGACAATAATAATAAAGGGGACTAATCATTGTTGCTGTTTCTTAGCACATAGGGCCAGTGATTCCAAACAAAGACAGTGAATAAATATTCCTTCTTTTCAGGGTGGGCTCTTCCTACAGCATTCACTCTTTAAGATGCCACTGGACCACGCACTAAATATGAAGGTACTAAATCTTGATTATCTCTGTCTAGGAACTCTTAGTACAGTACATGTTCAATAACAGATACTTAGCTCTTTGTTGAATGAAAATAAGTTGGCTCTTCTCCTGTGCTTTGTATGTGGAAAAAGCCTCAATGATTTAAAATCCTGAATCTAGAATTCATGACATTAAACACAGGCTTAATAATGCTTAAGAAAAATTTGAAAACCTCAGTATTTGACTGACTATACTCTCTTTGCTAATAAGGCATCAGTATAAGGCAGTCATATATAAAGATTTTAAATGATGTCAAATAAAGGTGATTATTGGTAAGACAGGCAGAGAAAAAGAATACACTGAGCTGGTATAAATTTCTCTGAAATGATTTCATAGCACTTCAGGAAGTCTAACTTAATATAAATATAGTTTTCCAGTTCCATAATCTTGAACATAAAAGCTACAGTTATCAGGATATCTGTAAGAGGTATTTTCTTTATTTTCCAACAAGAAACAAAGAAACCATCCACAATATTTGCCATAGCATTTTAAATTTATTTGGTGGCTATATTACCATGTCATTTAATGTTAAAATGGTCAGGAAAACAGTATAATATTAAAAATGTAATTACTCCATTTCTTTAAGTTAGTGATCAAACTATAGAATGACTTTAATAATTAATTTACAACTTTTGTGCTTAAACAAGTTACATTTTATATGAATGCAAATATAATTATACCCTCAAAGTTTAGCCAAAAGGGTTCAGCCTTTACATTTAGGAGATCTGAATTCTTATGTGGTTATATGACTTTGGGCATATATATTAACCTCTCTGAGACTCAATTCTCCACGTTGTGTAAAAGGGATAATAAAAATTTCTCTGGCCACAAAATTCTGTGATTAATTGAGATGTTTTGTGTGAGAGAACTCTGTAAAAGTTCTATTTTAAAAAGTTAACATCCGTTCTGTGTATATTTTCTAGTAGGTGACAAAATTAAGATAGAATGAAATGTTTGTTCAGGAACACCTGCCTCAGAACTTAGTATAATGTTTTATATTAGACATGAAGTTCAGACACACTGGGGTAAGTTTAAAAATAGATACTTTTGTTTGAAATTGAGACACTCACTAAATAAGATGAAACTGACTAAAAATGATTGGTAAAGAATTGTGGCATGACAGTAAGTAATTACCCTTTTCGTCATTGCCTGATTAGAAAGCAAAATCTTCTAAATATGATCTCAAAAACTTCAGCAACACATAATACTACTGTAATCACAGTAAATGCATACATTGCAATGAGAAAAATGGTCTTCTCAAAGTGTTCTGGCACCATGCATTTTATAATAGTAAACTTTTTCCCAAGAGATCCAGCATCACACAAGTAGAGGGGCTTAACTTGGAAACCAAAGAGGTGAATCTGAAGCCAAAATGCTATCACCTCTAGACTGATTCTTAATAAAACAGAGAGGATATAAATCACAGTGTAGACAGGCTTTTGAAGAATGCATTCTTGATTGATGCTTTTACATGCAGCATAAAGATGGAAAATAGCTCCAGGAACCAGGACAATCACTAGTTGTAACGCCCAGAACACCTAAAGTATGTCAGAAATATCTTAGTCAAATCAGTCGACCTATTACCAAAAACACATGAAAGAGACTGACTCTTAACAGAGGCATACTTAACAATTCTAAGTTTCATAAGTCTTATGAGGAGTAAAAATAATATAAGGAAGATAGTGATGTTGACCATCTTTAATTACTAAGATGTAGTCCTATTTTGCTGTCATCACCTACCAATTATGAATAATAATGAAGTATTTTATTTTAGTAGCTACCTAATTTCCATTTTCTGATTACAGGACTAGAGTATAATTATAACATCAATAGATAACAGAATTCTGGAGATGAAGGAAACTCTTGACCAACTCAAATTTACCTGAAACATACAAGTTAGAGAACAAGTAATAATTCTAGAAATAATATCTGTTAGGGTATTCTTCATCTATTATGGTTTTTTTTTTACATTTAAAAAGGAAACAGTTTTTATCTGGTGTAGAGGAAGGTTTACATGCACACAGAAAAACTTACTTGTGGAGTGATTGGCCTAAACTGATTATAACAGAAGAGATTTATTTCTCTTTTGTCTGGATCACAACTGAAGTGCAAAGCCTCATTCCCATAGACTGCAAAGCCTAACACCCCAAGGAAGAACATTCTTACTGATCCAAAGAAAAGGGTGTGGAATTGACCGATCACAGTTGGAGGCTTCACCTGTTAACGGTTTTAGGAGAGAAAGATGGTTTGAAAACAAACATTAAAGAAGTACATTTTAAAGGATGTTTTCATTATCACGTTTTAAAATATTTAAGATTCATGAATTTTTGAAGCAAGATAGAATTTCAGACCTCATTAAGCCCCATGCAAATTCTGTATCATGAGATTGCTCACCCCTTCGCACTCTGAAAATATGAAATGCTAACAGTCAAATAAAGACATGTTGCTAATCAAATGTATGATCTTGGAAATATTTAAAAAGCTCTAAATTCAATGACTACCCTTCCTATCCCTGTAATCCTTTTGCAATAAAACCAAGAAAATCTTAGAATATCTAGGATCACTTTTAGAAAATTAGATAATAAATTTAACATTAAACTCATTAGTATGCACACTATCTCAACAACCAAATGATGTTTATTTAGTTATCATCACAGCTTATTTTCCACTTCTTAATTATCATATTGAGAACAGAGTGGCTACTTTAAAACACTAACAGCTGAAAGTAGTTCCTGAATTATTCTAGTTATAGTTTTAAATTCAGAATATTCTGAAGCATACAGTTGATATTTATATTATTCTCCATATATGTAGAGGTTCTTATTCATCAACACTTAATGCAAATCAGGTTAAAATACAAGACAAGACTCCAACAATTGTTTTTCGTTTGTTTGTTTGTACAATACTTACACATCCTTCATAGAAGTTTTTGATGTAATTCAAAGACATGTCTCAGAAGTTGTTAGCCTGGCATCCCTGTGGGTTAATTCTTGACCCACATTGCCACTTCGTGTCTGCCAGAGTCAAACTCATATTCTCTCATGACTCTTACAGCAGAAAACACTTACCACTGCAAATTTCTTTCCCCTCCTCCTTTTCTTTCCTTTTTTTTTTTTTTTTTCATAGATCTCTGGGGCCCCAGTCAACTTTCCTATCTCTGTCCCAAAACAAAACAAAACAAAAACAAAGAAAAGCGGAGGGCATGTGGTCAATGTAATAATCCCTTGACTCACACTGTCAGCAGAGCCAGCCAGCCAGACAGGAGTGCTAGCAAAGCAAGAGGCCAGTCTAACAAGAGCTCTGAACCCTCAATGTCTCTCAATTACCTGAGAATCGCCTATATGTTCCATTGGTGGATTTTTTTAAAAAGATTTTATTTATTTATTTGACAGAGAGAAAGATCACAAGTAGGCAGAGAGTCAAGGAGAGAGAGATGGGGAAGCAGGCTCCCCACTGAGCAGACAGCTCGATGTGGGGCTCGATCCCCAGACCCTGAGATCATGACCTGAGCCGAAGGCAGAGGCTTTAAGCCACTGAACCACCCAGGTGCCCCTAATCGGTGGATTCTTAAGCTTAGAGTTTTCTCCAAAATGTTTAGTGATCCTCCCCACTGCCTCCATTTAGGTATGTCTGAAAAGAAAATTACATTGGAAAATCTTCCTGATTCTTGTTTACTTTCATGGAATAGGATTAATTTCTGGGACATTTAAGAAACTGTAACACAGGTTATGATAGCTATTACAGCACTGAATATTACTCATATATTGTAATATTTGTCTTTTTGCTGAATGCTTACCATGGACATGGAAAAAACTGCAGTTATATCTCTTTTCTGAGTGAAAAGATAGAGTACTGCCAACCAGGATGAGACCAGGATCTGGCACAAATTATGTGAACAGCCCTGCCTTCTCTTCTGTCTGTCCTTCAGTAAATACACCAAGTGCTAGATATTGTTATGGGTGTTGGGGTGAGCAGGAGCCAAAACAGACAAGGAGCTGCCTTCCAACTGATCCATCTGTATAGTATCTTCTACCCACCTGTGCTTCCATACAGACAATGGTGGGTCAAATCTGCTTATTCACCTGCCTTCCTCATCTTCGTTTTGTTTGTGATTTGTGAAAGTCATAACTCTAGACAATTTCACTGCTTTCCTTAGCAAATGGAGAAGTGATTGTATAACCCATGCAATTATAGCCAATGGGCAAAGGGCCATGGCCTTGTTGAATCAGGGTATTGTACTGGATGGGGGAGATAAACATGGGCAATGTAATGACTGCTCAGAGACATTGGATGAGAGAAATTGCTGTATATTCTCACCTTCACAGAAACAGAATTCCAGGTTTGCTGTCTACTGATGCCTATGAAGGGGTAAAAGCCCTTCAAAAGCCAAAACTATCTTTTGCATGGGAGGAATCCTGCTTTGACTTCTACCATGTGCAATAATGGATGTGTTTGTTTAGACCATCACACACTAGGGTCAAACATTTAAAATAATCAAAGTCTTCCCATGTTTTTTCAGAGATGAACAAAATTAGGTTGAACCTTAATTGCATGTGTAGATGGTAGAAACACAGTTTCATTTTCATTGTTGAGATCTATGAGGGACCAAATAAATAATACCGCTCTTCTCTTTATAGCTTATGATCCAATCGAGCCATAAGACAAAAGTATAAAGCACATAGAGGCCAAAATATCACCCTTATTATACTCTTATTACCATAAAGATTGTGCTGGAAGAGGGATGTGGTTTATCTCTTCTGGGAAGTGTGATTCTTAGGCAGACATAGGTGCAGGCCTCATCAATGCTGTATCCTGGCTACCTTTCCCACATAAAGTGCCTTCCTGCCTCTCTAAGATTTATGCATGAGAAGAGCAGAGCAAAACTGCTGATTTCTGTGGACAACTGGCTTCCAAGGGAAAATGCTAAGAAGTAAATGATGAATGCTCAGTTTTACCTTCCAAATATGAGGTCAACTCACCAGCTAAGACAGTGGCTATAGTGACTCTGACCTCATGTTTGGCAATTGTAGGACTGTTAATTAGGATGACAACGTGAGCTTCTTTACATGCTAACAGCTGACAGTACTAGAAGCAGCAAAAGAGGGCAATCCCCAATGTGCAAGCATTATTTAGTCCTCGGCTTCATGTTTGCAAATGTTCCATTAGACACAGCAAGTTACACTGTCAGCTCAAATTCAAGAAATAGCTACTACCTCCCAATTGATCTGCAGTCAGATTGCAGAGGTATGGGTACAGAGATGGGAATAATTTGTGACTGATTCTGTGTTCTACAACAATATGCCCTCTGATCACACATATTCATGTCTCTCCCACATATCTTCACCTCATTTCAGCATTGTAAAAGTCTCATCCAATCATAACACTAAAGTTGAAGTCCAAGGTTTTGTGATTTGCATCATGTGAAAATCTGGATGTGGCTGATATGTGGCTCCTTAGGAGCCAGAATCTAAAGAAAGAAAAGGAAAAGTTATCTTCCACACAACGTTAATGCACAATAGTGATACAGGGATAGAAGGACTCTGACACCTCCACTTCCAAAGTGGGAGAATAGGAGGCACACGGCTATTACTGGTCCATAGCAATTTTGAAATTTTGCATAGGACATAATGCCAGTTCTCCCTATTCTGAAGGCACCGAATATCCCATGATTAAGCCATAGTACTACTTTTGAAATATGCTCCCCAGTCTATTGTACAGTACTTCTTGATCAAAGTGGTTTCCTGGTGCATTGTTGTCAATAGTCTGTGGCTCCATCCTCTGTGTTCTTAGCTGAAAACATCTAACCTTTTTCATTAAAAAATGGTTGCATTTGAAACTGAGTAACTTCCTCAGACTGCTCCCTGCTAGAAATGTGGAGGACCGGAAGGCTTTTTTACAGTTTGACTAATATTATCCATTTGATTGAAATGTGTAGTTGTTTTGCTTTTGTTTGTTTTGTTTTGTTTGCTGGTACAACTCTCTTAATCACTTTTTTAGTTTCCAATGTATTGGTTTTAATGCACTTAGTTTGAAAAAGAGTTATACCCTCAATTATTTTAAAGAAAGGATAAAGCTTCTCTGAGACCATGCTTTTAAAGATTTCTAGAAAACTTCTGTCTAATGAGATTTTAATTAGTCATGTCTTAAATATTTTGAGTTTTATCCAAGAATGTTATAGTCATACTACTGATTTGGTTTTTAGTCTTACATTAGGAATTTTTACTTGCCAGGGACACTAGAAATGAAAACAAAACAAAACAAAACAAAAATAATTCCCATGTAGCAAGTCCTGATCCCTCTATATTTTCCCCAAATTTTGCCTGCAATTTCATCTCTAGGTCCCTTCACTAGGTCATTGTTCTCTTCTTATACCTTATTAAATGTGGCTAGGAAAAAACAAAGAAACAAACAAACAAACAAAAATATGGCTAGGAGTACCAAACTGTTACTTTTAGAGCTCTTTCTGGATTTCTTCTTAGCCAAATCCAGATTTTCATTAGTATGTTTTTCTTTTTAATCTTTCATGTTATTTCAGGTGACTATTATGCTGGTTGTCTTCATATTATATTAAAAGAGTCACCATATTTCTGGCCTGCTACAGTTATTTTCTCAATGCTTTTCCAGCTTCCATTAAGTTTCACATTGCTTTTCTTGCCTTTGGTAATAGTTTCTTTGTTACTTTTCCACTTTCTGCCTACTGAAGATATTACTGCATTTTTAGGGTTTGTTCTTGTAGTGTCTGACCTTTTTTTTTTTTTTAAGATTTTATTTATTTATTTGACACAGAGAGAGAGAGCACAAGCAGGCAGAGAGGCAGGCGGGGGCGGGGGAGCAGGTTCCCTGCTGAGCAGAGAGCCCCATGCGGGGCTTGATCCCAGGACCCTGAGATCATGACCTGAGCTGAAGGCAGAGGCTTTAACCCACTGAGCCACCCAAGCGCCCCATGTGTGACCTTTTGTACCAATATCTCCAATATCTGTATCAGTTGAGACTTTTTTCATAGCAAGTCACTCTCAAATTTAATAGCCAAAATAGAAAGCATTTATTTCACTCATGGTTTAGGACACTATTTCACCTAGCCTGGACTGGTTTAGTAATCTCTGCTGGGTTCTTGCATGCATATATGGTTAGTCAACAGGTTAGCTGCCAGGTAGATTATCCAGGGTGACTTAACTCACATGTCTGGAGGTTGGCAGACTTGGGCCAGAGTGATTTGGTTGACTAAGGCACATGTCTCTTGTCTTTCTGAAGATTGGCCCAGACTTCTACTTGTGGTGGGGATTATAGAGTTTCTAAAACAGAGAGTTGAAAAGGCCAAAAGTGCAAGAACTTGTCAAGACTTTGCTTGCTTCAGAGTTGCTAATGTCCCACCAGCCAAAGCAAGGCTCATGGCAACCTTGGATGGATTCCAGCTTTTAGTAAGAAGATCTGAAGTTATATTCCAGTGGCAGGGATGTGGAGAGGTAAAGAATGTATAGTGATTTTACAATCAACCCCATGACTTGGGACATTAAGTGAGAAAATATAATATTCAAGAATCTTGTTTGTTTCAAAATGTAATTTGGGAATCAAAGACATGTACATTCTTCCTAGAGAATCAATTAATGAAAACTAAAGTTTGGGGCCATGCTTGTATGCTGTCCACTGAGCCTTTCTTTCCTGATGTGAGAAGCATATGAGAAGAGCTAGAGTAGATGGGAAAAAACTCTCTTACAATAATATATTAGCCTATGGGATGGTTTCTATCTGCTATTAAGTATTTTTAAAAAATTATCTCCCCAGAGTTCTTACAACTCTGTGAGATATGTTCTCTTACACGTCTATTTTACAGGTGAAGCCCAGAGAATGTAAGTAATCTACCCAAAGTTACAGTTAGTAGATGGCAAAACCAGGGGGTGAAAGATAGTGAATGAATTGCTTTTTGTTAACTGGTGAGCTGTAGGCACATGAGAATATTATTGGGGTGATTGGTAGGATCCTGAAACATGAGGAATTAAGGGAAAATAAGTCTGGACTTTCTTATTTTCTCCTGCAAAAAGCTCAGGGGTTATTAGTTCTGTGGAGGTTGGCCATTTTCCCATTCCCCTGGCCTGTTCTTAATGTGAAGAGGAAAAGCCACGCAGAGAACTAACACAGTGTAATATGTGCCAAGGGAGTACTTGAGAAACGTGAATGACTCCCCAGAAATGATGTCAGCTAAATTTCTTTCTCATTTGGTATCTGTGTGAAAGGAAGGACCACATGAGCTCTGGAATCAGAAAACCTATGTTTGAACCCTAGTTTCACCACTCGGTTAGATCTGAGACCTCGGGAAAAGTATTTATCATCTCTGAATCTCAGTTTCTCTAATTAGGGTTGATGGTAGTATTTACCTCACAGGGTTGTTGTATGAAGATTATTAAAAGTATTTGGGAAAACATTCCTCCTGTGTTTAATGAGACCCCGAATCATCTTTTTTTTTCTATTAATTTTTTTTAGTTATTCAGACTACAGAATGTTAAATTAATTATCCCTTTTAAGAAAGGAAGAGTTACTGCTTTCTTCAACATAAAGAACGTTTGTATTGGCCATGAAGAACATTTTTGGGAAGAATGGATAACATGCAAATCCCACCTTTTAAAAAAATTTTGTTGAGGTATAATTGACATATAACATTATGTCGGTTTCAGGTGTACAATGTAATGATTTGATATTTGTGTATATTTCAATATGATTACCACAATAAATCTACTTAACATTTGTTACCATGCATAGTTACAAAATTTTTTTTTCTTATGGTAAGAACTTTTAAGATTTATTCTTTCAGTAACTTTGAAATATGTATGTTTATTTTCAATGTCTTTCCTCTGTCTCTGTTTGATCTTTTTTGGGAGGGAGTGTCTCTTCCTTTAGAGTCTACCAAGATGCCAAGACAAGTGGGACTGAAGCCCAGGGAAGCTTTGAGTAAATTTAATTACTAAAACATACCTCTGCTCTCCCAGCTCCAAAAATTTTAAAATGAACAGGTCACCTCCATCAATTTCCTGAGTAAATGGCCCCAAATTTGAAACTATAGTACCAGCTTGCTTGCTTAAATTTGCTTAAAGCTTTTCATTTTAGCAGAGGAGTGGAACAGGTTCACATCTTTTTCTACTTCTACCGTTACTACTACTAGTGCTTTCACACACACATACACACCACATGTACACATGCATACACAAATTGCTGACATTTATTGATTACAACTATTTTCCGGCACTGCTCTAAACTATGGGAGTCATGTGTAATCTTTTGCCAGATATTCTTGTAGTTCTAAAATTTCTGAGATTAAAAACATTGAAAACCTGTGTGGCCTACCCAGAAAGGGGAAAAACCTCTAATTTTGCACACAACTCAAGATAGGACCAAATGAAATAACTGTAGAAAAGCACTGGTCAGGATGGCTAACACATAACAGCCCATAAATATTTTTCATTATTACTGTTTACAATCTGCTCTAAATTAATACTTTAAAGCAAGTCACAGGTATTGCTTTAGAGCTATGCTTTCCTACGTATTTGTGCTTATTCATTTTCATTTTTTTCATTCACCCAGTAAATATTGAATACCTAGTATATCAGCTGCTATGTACATTGTTGGGAATGTGTGAGAATAATAGAGCCCCCCGCCTTCATTGGGCTTATAGTATAGTAGAGTGTGTGTGCTTGTGCATATATATATGTGTGTGTGTTTATAAATGTATGTGATTGACATGTATATTGCTCAATATGCTTAAAATAAAGCGTGATTTATATTTAATCCTTCAGAGTATGGTCACAAACTACCTCGGCTTATTTCACATCTGGCAAACAAGGAGAAATAATCTCTTCATAAGTTTCCTCTGTAGCATCCTTTGAGTCTCAGAGTTTTGCATTGTGTTATAGTAATTTACTGTCCTTCTCATGAGATATCCAATGACTGTTGAATGGGATAAAATAGGGATCAATTTAGGTACTCCCAGTAGTAGATTTCACAGAAGGACAGCTGAGATAAGGCAATCCGGACAGCTGCCTCAATTCATAAATCACAATCCTTAACCAATTCACATCTCACTGAAATCTCTGACCTGCCAAAATTGGGTTTGTCTTTCTGCATGAATAATTTATATTCTCTGGAATGGAACTGGTGATGCCTTAGTGGAAAGGGTCAATAACCAATCATGTTATTTTAGGCAAATGATTTAACTTGCCGGGTTGCATTTCCGTGTCTCTGAAAGGAATAGGCTGGATTAGACAATCTGTAAATAATTTCACATATGGTTTTATGATTCTAAGTCTTATAACCATACTTGGAGCTATTGTACTTGCTGTGAGAACTATTGTTACCAGTAATTGCTTGACCTAATGGTTAAATTGAAAGCCTCGTTTTTCTTCTTCATCAACGAGTTTGTACATTTCATATTTCCAATATGCCTATATTGCACAGTTTCTAGTTATATAACACAGATTGCTTATTTCTTTTTCAGATGCTCTAGTCATACAGTCAAGCCCCTAGAAGAATACGGTCTATAAGTCCAGAAGACCTCAATTTGTGTCCTTTTCTACCATTATGGTTGTTGTTTACACATTTTGTGTTAACTCTACAAGTTTTAGTTTTTCCAATGGTACAGTGCAGAAAATAACTCTTACCCAAAAGATGCTATAATTAATGAGAGAATATATGAAGTAATTTCTAGCACAATGTCTGATACGTAGTTGATTTCTCAATAAATACCATTTTTGCTCTTGTTATGGAGACTAGACTCATTGTATCAAACCTGAGAGGAAGTATACCAAATAGGTAAAATCATGGGTTCTTGAATCAGTGAACATAGAATTTGAATCACAGCTTGCGATAAAAATGCCTCAGGAAAACTAGCTAACGACTCAAAACCTCATTCTCCTCAACCACTGGGATTTGTAGAGTTCTCTGGATCTATGGATTTGTTTTCAACAAATTTGGGGGAAAAAATCTGCCATTATCTCTTCTTTTTTTTGTCCTTTTCCCCTCTTTTTCTGGGACTCCAATTACATAGATGCTAGAGTGCTTAATATGGTATCTGATCCTCTCTCTGAATGCTGCTTCTCATTGTGGATAGTTATTATGTTAATGTCACTGATATTTTCTTCTACAGAGTCTCATCTGAAGTTAATCCTGCCCAGGACATTTTTCATCTAGGATACTGTATATTTATATCTAGGACAAGGGTCAGTGAACTGTAGCACCTGGATCAGCCACTGTTTTTGTAAAATAAAGTTTTATTGCAACATAGCCATGCCCATTCATTTATGTATTGTCTGTGGTTGCTTTTGTGCTACAAGATCATAGTAGTTGCAACAGAAATCATATGGCCCATAAACCTAAAATATTTATCATCCGGCCATTTAAGAAAAAAACATGCCAACCTTTCTAGGGCCAATCCTGCTCTAGAAGTTGAATGTGGGTCTTTTAAAATTCTTATTGATTAATGGATTGATTTTATTTATTTGAGAGAGAGTGAGAGAGAGCACAAACAGAGGGAGGGGAAGAGGGAGAAGCAGACCCCACTGAGCAGGGAATCTGGCCTGGGGCTCCATCTCAGGACCCCAACATCATGACCTGAGTAGAAGGCAGCTGCTTAACTGATTCAGCCACCCAGGAACCCCTTACCCCCCTCCCCTTTTTAAGATTTGGGTCTTTTTTTAATCTTCCATTTCTCAAATCATCATGTTAATATTTTTCTGTACCATTTTAAAGGTAGATGGGATATATTTTAATAGCTATTTTGTGTCCTTGTTTGTCTATCCTAATGATCATTTTTTTTCCTTCATTATGGTTTATAAGTTCCTGTTTTTTATATGCCTCTTAATTTTCAACTGAATTGCTGACATTTTGTTGGTTGCTGTATTTTGTTGATTTCCTTTCAATGGTGTTAGAATTTGTCCTGGCATGCAGGTACGTTACTCAAATCAGCTGGATACCTTTCAGGCTTGATTTTAGCATGTTGAGATGGGTTTGGGTTAGCTTGCAGTCGTGCATATCTAGACTGACAACTAAAGAAGTATGTATGTATCCTGTGTATTCTACAGGATACACATTGCATTAAAAGTCTTTCCATGCTGGGTGTGGAAACACAAACTATTCTCAACTCAGTTTGCACTTCAACTGTTTATGGGTAGTTTTCTCTGACCTTGGGAGGTTTCTTCTATGCATGAGCAGATTTGTACTCAGTCAAAGCCTCAAATGGACCCCCCTCTAGAGTTCTCTGTTTGGCTCTACAGTACCCTGCCCTCTAAATTCTAGCCATCTTTGTCTCTTCAAACACTGATTTTTGATTCCCCCATTCAGTGAGGCCACTGAGCGATGTTAGGGTTTCCATTTTCTGAACTTGGGGGAGAAGGGTCACTGAGCCACCTCTAGGGAATAAGCTGGGCTTGCGTGTTTTATCTCTCTCCTCTCGGTGACTTCAATCCTGTGCTGATTGTTTTCCAATGGCTGCCCTAAATTTTACAATGATTGGTACTTTTTTGGGTCCAGTTTTCTTGTTGTTTAAAGCAGAAAACAGAAAAAAAAATCCAATTTGTATCACTCTATTTTTACCATAAAACAAAAGCCCTTAAACCTAGTTTCATCGTTCTCAATAATGTTCTAAAGAGTAAAGATCATGGGATCTCTGAGTAAATATAATTTCAATGTTGCAGTATTTGTAATATAGTAGATCTTACTTTACACTTAAAATTAAGAAGTCAACAGAATTCTATCCAAGTGTCAAGTAGTATACGGTCAGCAATGTCAGGCTGTGTTGATAGTTTAGTACAGTTGCTTAGAATGAAGGAATCTGAAATGCTTCATTTCAATTCTGTGACTGACCAGTTGTGTCATATTAGATACTTTTCTGTTTTTTTTTCCCTGTGTTTTAAATTCCCATCTATAACAAAAAATAATAATAATAAAAAATAATAATACACACCTATTAGGTGTGCTATTAGGATTGAATGCGATAGATTATTTATTTAACATGATATCTAGCACTGCAAGTTCCAAATTAACATAAAAATTATTGTGTTGTTGTTGATATGATTGTTTTTGAGAAGTTGTTCTTTTGTTGTACTGAAGATGAGTCTGTAAGACTTTAAGTGCCCACCATGCTAGAGTCCTTGGAAATTCTTTGCGCTTTACCATTTGGATGAAAGTAGACCAATGAACTAACTGCTCTTAGGGCACCAGCCAAAGCCATCCATGAACTGGCTTGATTTAGAAGGCTAAAGCCTGATAAGGTCTTCTTATTTAGATGGGGTTAGCCTGATTGAGTAACGTCTCCCTCTGTGGTGTGATAAAGTCTATGGCACTTTTCCTACATACCAACCCCTGGCTGCTAGGAATATTGACTGCTGGCAATGCACAACTATATTCTTCCCTGAGCATAGCCGTCTGCTGCAGGGAAATGTCTCACCTGAGCCTGTGTTCCTTCCCAGAGGGTGATATGCAGCCAGAAACTGGCCGATGCAGAGCTAAATGGTCTGCTCCCATTCTGTTTCAGAACATCTTTGAAGGGCATCTAGCTTTTGGGATGATGGAAACTTCAGGTGCAACCACTTTGCAGGAATTTCTTCATCTGCTCGGTCCTGCCTTCCTTATTTCCTTCTGGGGTCAATTCCTAAAAGCATTTTTCAATAAACCTCCTGCATACACACCGTCATCTCAGAATTTATTTCTATGGAACCCAGCCTAACATGCTTGGGGAACATGAGTGTGAAATACACACAAATGAGAGAAGTTGTATTCTCAATGCAGAAAACCCATTGCTATGGCCCTTTCTGAGACCTGACATAGGCATCTGAATTGGGAATATTGAGAGCAAGGGTTATGGCTCAGATAGTTCCTATGCCTCCCTGCCCTGTGATTCTTAACTACAATATTCTGTCTCTCAAATGAATGTGGAAATGTTTCACCTTTTAAAATTGAACATGTTTTCCTGAATACATCTTAAGCCTGATGTACCTGACCTTAAAGAGGAATAAAGTATATGGAGAAAATGTAGAAGGGCATGCAGTAGTTAGAACAACTCGTCTCCTGACATTAAAATAATAATAATAATAATAATAATAATAACAACAACAACAACGCTGTAGGCAGCCTATGTGTTTCTCCCTCAGCTGTGCTGGAAGATGGAATATTTCTTGGCCATCAGATTCACATTAACCTCCCAAAAGCTTCTAGGCCCCCTGACACTTTTTAAATAGTAATTATATCCCAAAAGATCTTTAGTCATAGGCATTTCTCCTAAGAATGATTCCTAGATAAACCTGAAGGGATATTATGATAATTTGTCAATGAATAGATTCTTCATTATGAAATAACCTGCATCTTACAAACATGATTTTGGAGGGCTCTTATCTGAAGTCACCACAAATTGCCATCGGCAAATGACTTTAGCATCAGGATTGGCTATGTGCCCATGATTAATATTCTTGGTAGTAATTTAGTGATGACTACAAATATAGATATATTAGCATAACTGTTCAACATGTTCAGGTTTTCATGTGATTTCAAGTTATTTCAATGCTAAAAGAGTTAGTGAACATTATGACATTGTAACTCAATGTTTTAGATTTATTACTTGGAGGATTATTTTCATCTTTCTGAAAAATACTGAATTATTAAACTTGTGCAAGCCAAGATTTATTTTTTTATTTTTTGTGAACCAAATATCTGTGGGGAGGTCCATACCTGACAGCAAATGGTTTTTATAAAATTATTTGCTATGGAGTCAAACTCAGAAAGCTCATGCTTAGTACTACCCTTTGTTGGTGCTTATCCCTGATTTCACTCAATTTTCATCAACATAAGTTCCATAAGTCATCAATTTGTTGTAACTTTTCAGTGTTGGACATACTGAGAAATTGTAAATACTTCTAGCATAAGCTTCAAAGTGGGAAAAATTAATGACTGTATGTTTGATATGGTAGGGTACTCTAACTGCTGCTTAATTTTAGTTTATGTTGTATCATATTTTGTATTTTTGAAACATATTGCATTCCTTTAATTTGTGAAATGCTTATGGAATCAAACTTCCATGCATATATTCAGTCTTATGTGCACAAACTCCAGATTACTGAACTAAAACCTTGTGCTAAATTGTTGGGCTATCATTAGAATTTCCATTCCTTATTCCCTTTGTGACATGTTACCAGGGAAAATTCATTGCTTTGAATAATAATGAGCTTGAGACAAATTTAGCTTTTGAAAGCTGATTAATGCCTTTTTCTGTTTTGAACACCTAATATATAAACCACTTTTGCTTCTTTTTATAAAGAAAATTTAATGGCCATTTTTCTATGAATTCCTACTTATTAAGTATTGGAATGTGCTAATTTATCTTTAAATTGTTAATATAGATGCTGGGATGGAAATGTACTGGAGCTAGTAAAATATGAAACCATATGTGAGATTACATTATTAATATGCTACTAACTATAATTATTTGAGTTTTATGAGTCATATGAACTAAAACCATCGCATATTCTCTGATAGTTTCAGAAGGAGTGATTTTTCCAACTTTATATGTTAGGGGTATAAACTTCTCAAGAAGTATTAAAAGAGCCTATGAATATCTAATGATCTTGTCATAACTAGCATTCTTGAACACTCCAGGGAATGGAAACCAATACCATGTTTTAAAATTGTTACTGGCATAAATAGTCTAAGATGAGTTTGTGTGGCTGCAAGTTTCTAATAGCACTTTTTATCTGTAAAGTTAAAAAGGGATTTCTTATTTTGGGTGAGGTAACAGGTTTCTAGTAATATTAATCATGATGATGTTAGAAGTTAATTTATTAAAAGCAATTATATTAAGGACAAGGATAATAATTATGGGGTTATTTGGCTAACAGTGATTAAAATTTATAGTAACAATAAGCTGAAAGATGATTTTGTGCCAACAGAGCTGTTAAAAATATGTAACACTGAATTATGAATAGAAACATAAATGGATAAGAAAATAAAAGAATAGCTCATAATACTGAGTGGAAAATTGCTCATCAGTTATCAAATGACACATAAAGATCTGGTGAAAAAGCAAGACCTTGCTGGGGTAAATTCCCTGGAGTCAGTAGACAGAGCAATTTGCAATTGAACAGTATCACAGATACACTATAGACACCTTTCATGGATTTCTGATTTTTTGGAACTCAAAAGCATCAACAACCTATTAGGGTTTCAAGACTTAGATGTATAGTTGTTCAAGACTTAGATATATAGATGTATGGTTCCAGTAATTTATCCTTGAGTCCTTTATAAAAGGCTCTACAGATAGAAATCCTTGAAGTTCTCCGTTTTCAAACAAGATTTTTAATAACTCTTCACGCCCCCTTGGAGCCAAATATGCTATGTACAGATTCTTATAATAATTGCAGGCTGAAGATGTATTTTTGTGTAGATGTGTGTATGTGTTTGGGTAAATGTAGTTTTTTTGTGAGATTAAGGAACTGCAGAGAGCAACGGGTATTGAAGTTCTTTCTTTGATTTAACATTTCTGTGAAAGTCCAATTCAAGATCTTTGGATAATTTTTCACAACCATTTCCCCTATGTCAAATTCCAAAAGAGCTCAGAGTTTTAACTTGATGCCTACATGAAAAAAATGCTAGAACTAAGAAATTTTAAAAAAGGAGTTCATAGGAAGAAAGAACAATAATGCTTTTCTAATGATTGATTATTTCTCTTCTCCTGTTCCTTTGCTTCTACTAGTGTAATTCAGGTCTGGTATTCATAGTTTGATACTGTCTTCTTATTGTCATATTACCGGCTCAAGTGCTTCTACACCCAATGCTGGAGTAATTGTTCTATATATGGTTTTGTTGTTTCCCTCCAAAATTGTCTTTGCTTTCCAAATTTTAATGACCATAGTCTACACACCTTAATTTAGCATTTTGAGTATTCCACAAGTTGGCCTTTTCAGTCTGTTCTCCCATTCTTTTAGAAAAATCTATGCTTCAGCCACTTCAGACCATCTCCTATACCTCAGATGTGCCTTATTTCCTTTCCATATGTAGATCCTTTCCAAAAGTGCTCTATTTTATCTTTCCACCATACTGTTTATTTTCCCCACTAAGGTCCTATCCATCTGAGGGACTAAATTTAAATTTCTTATGTCTTTGATTCCATCCCTGACCAACCGAACCAACAGAGAAATTTCTCTCTGAACTTTCAAAACATTTCACAATGCACAGGGCTAATACTAGGCCCCTTGACATCTTTGAACAAATTAGAAAAACCCATTCCATTAGGAAAGACAGTCCCATAAGCGCACAGCATGTTGAGCAGACTATGACTCTAAGTGAAGCAGGAAAAAGCAGATGGAACTCCTTCCCAGAACATGGGGCTTAATGAAGAGATTCACCAGGCTTCAGCTCTCTTTTCTGTCACTGTGTAGCTGGCTGACCTTGGGAATATTATTTTACTTCTCTAGATTTGGTTTTCGTCCCTGAAAAAGGGATAATAGTATGAAACTCATACTATTGCTAAGAATAATAATAGAGATAATGAACATAGATTTTCTAGCTGGATATTTGGCATATAAACCCTAGTTGGTAAATTGTAATGACCTTTATAATTATTATGTTTTACACGACTGTCCTTAATTTCAGGGCTAGTCTGTTTTTCTCCTTGAATTAAAGTTTCAGGTATGGAAATTAAATATCTTTGTAGACACAAATGCATTTTTAGTTTTTTGACTGAAATGTTTACTGATGATCATTATCAGGTCAGTACCGTCTAAATAAATATTAACAAGACTATATTTCTTGAACCAAGATGTTATTTTCTCTTGCTGTTGACATTACTCACTATATATGGAAATATAAGACCAGAGACAGAAAATAAATATGAGGAAGTAACAGTCTTATTAATACACTGATCTTGATTTAAAGTTATGATACATTTTGAGAAAGACATTTGTTAGTTTGATCAAACATTCCCACTCAACTAATGAGAACACTTTCCATTTTCTGAAAGACAATTTGTGAAAAAATATCAGATTACTGACCACAAAAATGTCAAAACCACCTAGTTATCTGGAAAAAACAGTGATAGAGATGATTCTCCATACAACACCAAAGAGAAAGACCTTAGCCTTGACCCATGGAGATTGCCTTTAAGGCGACAAAGTAATTTATTTTTCCAACCTAGACTCATTCAAATTCTTGTCTTCTCTGGTAATATTGCTGCAGGTTATATGCAGTGGGCCAAATTCATATCAGTCTTTTAACCTCTCCAGAGCTCTTTGTAACTGCGTGGTGTATTGGTTTTGATGGAACTTTTCCTACTTCGTAATTGGGCTCTTCATGCTGAGAAACCTCTGGGGGATCTGGAGGGACAGCAGGGAAGATGTGCATGTAGGAGGGAATTGGGCCAAAGGAAGGTATCGTTAAACATTCATATATTTCCATTTGGAAAGTGTATGTGGCTTTAATATTTGGGCTATGTTTATATATATAAAATATGAAAACCTCCATGTGAAAGGGAAACATTCAAATAAAAATGGACAATTCAGGCAAAAATGAAAACCTTCGAATGTTTAGAGATTTTTGGATGTTTCCAAATGCAGTTGGCTGCTTGTTATGTAATTGGAGGCTGTGGATAAGAAAATTAGCAACATTAGCATTGTTTGATTCCTCAGTCCTGGTGTTCTACCTGTACTATGTATATAGTTGAAAAAAAAATGAGTGTAATGAATTCATTTAAACAGACATATGGAATTATTTCATTTTTATTTTAATAATTATGATTTTATATTGTTTTGGTTTTTATTATGATTTTATTACTTCAGACATGATCCACGGGTAGATGGTAATAGATGCTAAAAGAACTAAAGTTTGTGAGAGAAACTTCTCTTGCATGAAGTCATTCTATTTCATGAAACTCACCAACAGTCAAAAGTCAGTGAACTTGATACATAATGACAGTAAGTCCTTCATGTGCTTCATGACTCAGCAGTTGCAGCAAAATCAGAAGTTTGAATCACCAACTCCATTTTCGATAATGAAGTCTTCTTATGCGTATTTAGTGTATGAGATTCAATGCATTTTCAGAACTGAAAATTAAATACGACTTAAGACTATAAGATTCCCTCTTTTACTTTTGTTTTTTAAAAGTGTCAAGATAGAAGAAAGGAATTCCAAACCATCAAATGTAGGAAATCTCTTTCCAGCAAAGCAAAATATTTCAGTTTTTCCAAATGCTTAAATCAAGTGAACCTAAAGTAGTAGCCTAGCTTGTATCATAAATTCAGCTATGGCATTTTTAAAATTTTGGAAAAAAAAATTAAAAATAAAACTGGAGGGGCACTTGGGTGGCTCAGTGGGTTAAGGCCTCTGCCTTTGGCTCAGGTCATGATCCCAGGGTCCTGGGATCAAGCCCTGCATCAGGCTCTCTGCTCAGCAGGGAGCCTGCTTCCCCCTCTCTCTCTGCCTGCCTCCTGCCTCTCTGCCTACTTGTGATCTCTGTCTGTCAAATAAATAAAATCTTAAAAAAAAATAAAACTGGAAATGCCATTCCATTATGAGTTAAATCATATAGAATGTTTTACATTGTTAATGTTTTGTGGTTTGCAAATATTTTTTGCATGCATTATTTTGATATAATTTACATTATAAATTCATGACGTGGGTAAGGCAGCTTTGGCCAAGGTGAAGCCTCTATTAATCAAATTAAGTATTATACTCATATAAATAAAATTTAAAGCTGATTCTTTTTCTGACCTGACATTCACTGCTTTGGTTATAGAACCTACACTCAAGTAGCTCAGATGAAAAGAAAATGCTGGAGATGTAATAATTCTATTGTCATTCTTTTGTTATTTTGATTTTGTTCTTTTTGTGTTTACAACACCTGTTTTGTAACTGAGATTTACAAAATGTGAGCAGCACTCAGCAGGTGGCGCTAATGAGACACAAAATATTGAATCCTCGCCTCCTACAGACGGAGATTAAGTAGTTCAGTAATTACGAATCTTGGGGTTTAAGAACAGCCTGATTGCATTGTTTCTCATCTGAGCAGTGCTGACGCCACATCAAATCATTTTAGAGATTTATTCAATCCCTTCTTTATACTGAGTTTGAAGGTAATATTTATTCTTTCTTGTCTACTTCATAATATTTTAAAGAAAAATAGAGAAACTTCTTTCACCTGAAAACTAAGCCCCTATGACCATTTGCCCCTATGAACTTTCTTCCATTCATATGCTGGAGGAATGGGAAAAAAATGGATCATATTGTGGTTATTCTTTTAAGCACAGAATATGGACTTCAAAAGAGATTTTTTAGGAGCTACTAACTCCCAAGAAATTATAATCCTATTTATCTTTGAGGGACACTTGGCAGATTATTTACCAGATCAACGATTAGGCCCAGTGTTCCAAGGTGGAAAGTTCCTTTTGTTTTGTGGCTCTACTAAACATTCAGTATGAAAACTGGACATAATGTGGCATTAAATGAAAAATGAATTTTTCAGAATAAGGAAATTTAACTAGAGAGGATGAAATTATTTGCTTATTTTGTCAATTTAGCAATTAAGCTACACAAATAACATCTGCTCATGTATTAGGAAGTGCCTTGCTGGCTTCTGACCAAGTTATTTGAGAGGTATCTCACCAGGAAAGACAAAGTTGAATTTTAAATGGAGAATTCAGCAGAGTTTACTAAGAACATACTAATGTGTGTTCTCTGAAGTCACATTTCTACACAGGTTATATGGTCATTGACATTTCTGGTATCTTAAGTTTTTCAAAGCTCAATTTTCTTCCAATAAAAACCAATGTCATCCCAAGTCTATTTTCTAATTTGAATAAGGTGATCAATTTCACATTTTTGTGAATCATATTTGAAACTAGCCACGCATAAAACTACTTCAAAAAACTGTCTAAATGTCTTAGGTTTAAGAGACTTCTATGTAAAGGAAATTGAGTTATTCTTTTTGTAAGTAACATTAATGATTGGAAACTCATAGAAATCACATTATTATATACTGTGGTGATGGTTACACAACTGTGAATATATTAATAATTTAATTGTACAATTAATTTAGGGGGTCCATAGATTTTCTATACATGCTTAAGCATTAAACGTGATAAGCTACTGAAAAACCTCCTCTACATTCTCCTCTTCTTTCTTCAAATCAGAGATTATGACTGTTGTATTCATTGCCCTTTCTCAACAAAAATGACCTCTTCCCAGGTACCAGATTTTGTTGTGCGTAATGATGTAAACTAAAGGCCAGGCAGCAGTGACTTCAAGTATTTTGTGGGCATAGCCAGGATCTTTGATCATGTTACAGGATCAAGTTTTCCAATGGGAGGAGTCTGCTAAGACAGCCAATTAACTTCTTAGTAGGATTATTCAAGAATAATTTAATATATTTCCTGTCTCCACAAGTTCCCTAACTGAGCATGATTTATTTTGATCTGTCCATGGGAGCAGAGTTGTTAAGAAGTTGGATGTGAATTATGATGTGGGAAAAAAGGCAGAAGAAAAATTTCCTTACTACCTGTAGCCCCTTGACAAGTCCTTGAAACAGGCAGAGTGACCTTCCTCTAGAGACTCAACTGCCTCAATGATAATACTTAATACTTTGCTACGGGCAAAAGGCAATCCTAGCCTGACTCCCCGCCCCCTCCCCGCTGCCCCCCCACCCAAGGATCCTGTAAGTCTTATTTAGTGTATAAAAATTCCTTTGGAAACTTCGTTTATCTATAAACTCCCCAAGGTATGTGTTGGCAATCATCCCCCAAGCATATGGCCGACGATATTCATCTGAAGGGTCTCATGACTAAGGTTTTATTAGATGGTAATAAATAACATTTTACCAATGATAACTAGCCCCCTCAAGGTCCTAGAAACCTTGCTTCCAAAAAAAGAGACTTACGCTATCCTTAACTCTCTCCCAACTTGAGAGTATATAATGGGTTACTCATGACCCCAGTGCTGCTCTTTCTGCCCATGGGTCTTGTCCCCATGCTTTAATAAAACCACCTTTTTTGCACCAAAGACATCTCCAAGAATTCTTTCTTGGCTGTCAGTTTTGAACCCTAATGTCTTTCCTACATCAAATTACTTGCCCTATTTAGAAATGTTCATAACTTATGGGGTCCATAGATTTTCTATACATGCTTAAGCATTAAACGTGATAAGCTACTGAGGAACCTTCTCTACTTTTTCCTCTTCTTTCTTCACCTTCTTCTTAACACCTTTATTGGTATCTAATTCTCAGCATATCGTTCATCCATTTACAGTGTACAATTAAATTATTAATATATTCATAGTGTGTGACCATCGCCACAATCAATTTGAAAATATCTCATCACCCTCAAAACAAACCCTATCCATTAACCTTTTCCCACATCTTCTCCCAGCCCCTTCCCTCTAACTCCTGAGTCCTAGGTAACCACTAAACTGTTTTCTATCCCTACAGATTTGCCTATTCTGGACACTGCATATAAATTTTATACATTTCATTTCATTTATAAATGGAATCATCCAGTACGTGCTCTTCTGTGATTGGCTTTACTTAGCATAATATTTTCAAGGCTCATCCACACTGTGGCATGTATCAGTACTTGATTTCTTTTTAATGCCAAACAATATATCCATTGTATGGATATATTATATTGTATTTATCCATGTATCAGTTGAGGGTTGTTTAGGTTGTTCCCACATTTTGGCTATTATGAATAATGCTGTGATCACAAAGGGTTTGTGTAATATATGATTTTTTTGGTTAAATACTTAGGAGTGGATTGCTTAGTAATATGGTACTTTTGGTACCCTTTTGAGGAATAGCCTGACTGTTTTCCACAGTGACTGTATCATTTTTCATTTCTACAAGCGATGCATAAGCATTTGAATTTCTCCACATTTTTGCCAAACTTGTTTTTGTTGTCTTTTTGATTATGGCTATTCCAGCAGGTACAAAGTGGTATCTCCTTGTGTTTTGATATGCATTTCCCCACTGGCTGATAATATTGAGCTTCTCTTCATGTGCAGATTTTTATATCTTCTTTGGAGACCTCTTTGGATTTATATATCTTCTTTGGGTTTATTTAGATCTTTTGTTCATGTCTATATATTGAGTTATCTTTTGTTGTAAGAGCTTTTTATATAGTCTAGATATATGATTTATAAATTCTATTCTGTTTATCATCTTTCCACCTTTTTGATGGTGTTCTGGAAAGCACAAAAATGAAGCCCTTCTTTCATACTTGATTTTAGCAGTTTGAGTTCTCTCTTGTTCTTGGTCAGTCTAGCTAAAGTTTTATCAAGTTTTTTGATCTCGTGAAAGAATGAAGTTTTAATGTTACTGATTTTCGCTTTCATTTTTCTGTTCTCTATTTGATTAATGTCTGCTCTAATTTTTATTATGTCCTTCCATTGGCTTGATTAGTTTAAGTTGTTCTTTTCATTGCTTTAAGATGAAAGATTAGGGTATTAAATTGAGATTTGTCTTCTTTTTTAATATAGAGCCATACTTTTCTTTCTAAACACTGATTTGGTTGCATTTTGGTAATTTTGGTTTGTTGCATCTTTATTTTCATCTTAAAATATTTTCTAATTTCCATTGTGATTTCTTATTTGACACATTGGATACTAAGGAATATGTTGTTTAATTTCCACATATTTGTGAATATCCTAAATTTTTTTGTTATTGATTTAGAATTTTATTCCATGGTGGTCAGAAAACATTTATGTTTTTAATGATTTTAATAATTGTACATTCATTGATGGTTGTTTTATGGCTAGCCTGTGATCTATCCTGGAGAATGTTTCATATGTACTTGAGAAGAATATGTGTTTTCCAGTTGCTGAGTAGATTGTTCTAATGATGTCTGTTAGGCCTAGTTGGTTTACAGTTCCTTGTTGCCACTCTGTCTAGTTGTTCTAGCCATTACTGAAAGTGATATGTTAATATCTCCAACTATTACTATTGAATCTTCAATTTTTCCCTTAAGTTCTGTCAGTATTTGCTTCATATATTTTGAGACTTCATTGTTATGTACAAATGTGTTTAGAATTGTTAAATATTCTTGAGAAATTGACCCTTTTATTGTTATAAAATGTCCCTCTTTATTCCTAGTAACCCCTTTGGTTTAAAGGTTATTTTGTCTGATACTAGTGTAGAACTCGAGCTATCTTACGGCTGCTGCTTGCATATTTCTTTTTCCATTCTTTCCCTTTTAACCTATGTGTACCTTTGAATCTAAAGTGTGCCTGTCTCATGCAGAGTTAGATTTTTTAAAAAATTTTATTTATTTATTTGGGAGAGGGAGAGAGAGCACAAGCAGGGAAAGGGGTGGAGGAAGAGGGAAAAGCCGACTCCCTTGCTGTACAGGAAGCCTGATATGGGTGGGGCTCCATCCCAGGACCAGGGAGATCATGACCTGAGCCAAAGGCAGATGCTTAACCACTTGAGCCACCCACATGCCGTGATCTTGTTTTTTTAATACACTCAGCCAATCCCTGCTTTTTATTTGGACTGTTTAATCCACTCCCCTTTTATGTTATTACTTATGTAGTTGAATTTTGTGTGACAGTTTTCTTTTTGTTTTTTGCATCTCATACTTTTTTGTTCTTCTGTTCCTCTTTTATAGCTCTCTTTTGAATGAAGTAAAATTTTCTAGTTTAACATTCTAATTTTTTAAATAATGATGCAGGAGAGCTAGGTTCTTGTCTCACAGAGTGGAAGAATGAATCTCGAGGACAAAGGAGGTAAAGCGATAGAAGTTTATTAAGTGAAAATACAGGAAAGGCTCTCAAGAGTGAGAGGGGTTCGGACAGGGTTGACACTGAGGGCCTTTAGGGTTGGTCTTTTATAGAAAGCTGACCTGGGGACTTGAATCCTTTTAATATGGCTGTTGATATCACCATTGAGCAGGGACTAGTGATGACACCTTCAATGGCTTTCTCACTTTTTAGGGGCTGGCTATTCTTTGTTGGTCTCAGGTGATTATCATAAAAAAGACACACACCCTACACGCCTAGGGCAGGGTGGGCTGGTTTGTTCCCTCAACTCTGGTTTCCCCACACCTCCACATTTTTGGGATTTCTGTGAGCCTGATCACAGAGCACCCTATCTGTCTTTACCTACCTAACCCAGTGTGTCCCTTACTCAATAATTTTTTTTTACTATTGTTTTGTGTTATTTTCTTAGTGGTTGCTCTAGGCCTTACCATATATATCTTATCAGAATCTACTTCACATTTATACTAAATTAATACCAGTTTATGTGTAGTAAAAGCCCAATAATACATTGTTCTAATTATTACTTTATATAATTATTCCTTTTAAAGATGCTGGGAGAAGAAAAAAGGGCAAGTATGTATTTATTGTTTGTTAGAGTAACTTTCCTATTTACCATTCCTGGTTCTTTTCATTTGTTCTTGTGGATTCTCTTTATTTGTTCTTATGGATTCCTCTAGGGTCTTTTTCTTACTCCTGTATAGTTCTGTTTCCACCCACCTACTTTGTGCATTAATTGTCAAATATTATTATATTCATATATCTTATAGGCTCAATGATACAATTTTATGCATATAGTTTTATACAATTGCTTATTAAAATAAGTTAAAAGAAGAAAAAGGGAGAAATATGCACATACTCTCTTTTCTAATTAAATTTGCCCACATTCTTTGATTTTTCATGAGGATTTGAACTACTGTCAGGGTCACTTTCTTTGTTTCATTGTCTTTCCCAGTGTCTTTCAGCTTGAACTTCCTCATACTCTGTTCCTGATATAGTAATTTCCCTTAGCTAGAGCTTTCGAGCTCCACTTTCATAGTTTATCTCTTCCTTGTGCAAAATCTTTTTCTTATTGAATGATGTTTTGATTATGATGTACCTTGGTACAATTTTTTTTTAAGCCATAGGTGGAATTTATTTAAAAAACCAAAAACAATCCCAAACAAGACTTCTTTTGACATCAAAATATAGAACAGATAATTCTATCCAGGACTTCTTATGGATATAAATGTCTAAGTTAAATGTAACACCTTGTAAAAAAAAATATGACTTTATTCTATTTATCTTTTTTTAAAACTATATTTAGAGGGTTTTTTTTTTAAGATAAATTTTATTTTAGAGAGAGAGAGAGGGAGGGAGGATGGGCAGAGGGAGAGAAAGATCTCAAGAAGACTCCTGCTGAGTGTGGATCCCCACACAGGGCTCTATCTCATGACCCTAGAGATCATGACCTATGAGATCACAACCTGAGCTGAAATCCACAGCGGGAAACTCAACCAAATGAGCCACCCAGGATCCTCCTTTATAGAGATTTTTTTTTTTTTTTTAGGATTTTTTATTTATTTATTTGACAGAGAGGTCACAAGCAGGCAGAGAGGCAGGCAGAGAGAGAGAGGAAGAGAAGCAGGCTCCCTGCTGAGCAGAAAGCCCAATGCGGGGCTCGATCCCAGGACCCTGAGATCATGACCTGAACTTAAGGCAGAGGCTTAACCCACTGAGCCAGGTGCCCCTCCTTTAAAGAGATTTTTAAGTGATTTTAGGTTCACACACAAAAAATGAAAGTTACAGAGATTTTCTCTATATCCCCTCCCCTCATCTGTGCACAGCCTCACTATCAACATCGTGCAAGGGTTGATACATTTGTTGTAACTAATAAACATATGTTTACAGATTATTATCACCCAGAGTCCATAATTTACATTAGAGTTCACCCTTGGTGTTGCATCTTCTATGTCTTTTGACAACTGTATAGTGGCACGCATCTGCCATTTTGATACCATGCAAAGTAGTTTCACTGTCCTAAAAAGTCCCTGTGTAGTGCTTCTTTTCTTCTGCATCTTCCCTAAGGTAACCTTTGGCGACTACTGATCCTTCTACTGTCTCCATACTTTTGTGTTGCCCAGAATATCATATAGTTGGAATCAGGAAATGTGTAGCCTTTTCAGATTTGTTTCTTTCACTTGGTAACATCCATTTATGTTTCCTCCAGGTCTTTTCCTGGCTTGATAGCTACCTTTTTTGGTGCTAAATAATATCACATTGTCTGTATATACCATAGTTTATATGTCCACTTACTGAAGGACAACTGGGTTATTTCCAAGTTTTTGCAATTATGAATTAAGTTGCTATAAACTTCCTACACAGGATTTTGTGTGGATGTTATGTTTTCAATTCATTTGAGTGACTACTAAGAAGCACAACTGATATATTTTATAAGAACATACTTAGTTTTGTAAGAAAGTCCAAACTGTATTCCAAAATGGCTTACCATTTTGCATTTCCAGAAGCAATAAGTGAGAGTTCTTGTTGTTTTGTATCCTCATTAGTATTTGGCATTATCAGAATTTTGGATTTTGGCCATTCCAATAGGTGTGTGGTGGTATCCCATTGTTGTTGCTGCTGTTTTAAATTTAAGTGCTTTTTATTTTTTGACCACCTACATGACATGTTTTTTGTTTTTGTTTTTGTTTTCCTTAAAAACAACACCCCCACTCCAAATAAATCTAGATCAAAATAAATGAAGAGCTCAGGATGACTTTGTCTAAGTCCTGATGTTGTGTGGATGAAAAGCAGCTGCCAGTTATGAAAACAGGCGATAACAACCAAAATCATAGCCAAATGTGTTGACATATTTTTACATTTAAACAAGCCTTAAAGTAAATCATATATGGGGTCACATCATCTTCACTGTAGTTCTGGATAACAACCATGTTATCTGGATTCATGTATTCACCAATAAAGAACCGGTACTTGGTGAAATTAACAAGGATGTGCTTGATTTGTCCTATAGCCCCTGTCATAAAAGGTTTTACTCTTTCTGGCCTCTGTTCTTTAAGTTTGCCTTTGACTGATTTCATATAATCTTTGATGTATTTCTCGTGGATATCTTTTGTGAATCTGGTTTCTTGCAGGTGATGGTTCATGACAATATCAACATCACTGATTACTGTGTTTTGAGTCCCTTTGTCCTTGAGGCCTTCTGCGAAGGCATTTTCACCAATGAGCACCTTATCAATGTTACCCTTATTGGTCATATTCCCCTCCACCTCAGGCACAACCCAGCTCATCATGGCTGATGAGATCCCAGTAGATGATCATGACAACGGCTGGAGAGAGTCTATGGTAGTGCTAGCCTTGTAGGAGCCCAGAGCTGGGAGTAAGTGGGATGCAGCCAGAAAGGCATGCTGGGGGAAGGGATAGTGGGTAGAAAAGTTCTCTGTTCAGATTTTTTTTGCTTATTTTTTAGTAGGGTTTTTTGTTTTCTTATTGTTGAGTATTGTGTTTGTATTTTTGGATAACAGTCATTTACCAGCTATTGTCTTAGAAATATTTTTTCCCAGTTTGTGGCTTGTCTTCTCATTTTCTTCACTGTATTTTTGCAGAGCAGAAGTATATGATTTTGACTCATTAATTTAGTCAAGCTTATCAATTATTTCTTTATATATTGGGCTTTCGATATTGTATCTAAAAAAATATTGCCATCCAAGGTCATCTAGGTTTTCTCCTATGTTATCTTCTAGGAGTTTTATTGTTTTATGTTCTACACTTAGGTTGATGGTTAATTTTGGGTAAGATATAAGGTCTAAGTCACAATTCTCTTTTTTTTTTCTTTTCTCTTTCTTTCTTTCTTTCTTTCTTTTTTTGCATGTGAATTTTTTTTTTTCTGGCACAATTTGCTAAAAGACAATCTTTGCTCCATAGTATTACCTTTGCTTCTTTGTCAGAAATTAGTTGACTATGTTTATGTGAATCTACTTCTCTACTCTTTATTCTGTCCCATTGGTTTATTTGTTTATTCTTTTGCTAATACCATACTGTCTTGATTACTGTAGCTCTATAGTAAATCTTGAAGTCAGGTAGTGTAAGTTCTCTATGTTCTTTTTCAGTATTATGTTGGATATTTTGGGTCTTTGGCTTTACCACATAAACTTTAGATTCACTTTATCAATATCACAAATTAACTTAAGATTTTAATTGATAAATCATTATAGATCAAGTGGGGGAAAAAGTGGTGTCTTAAAAATACTGAGTCTTCCTATCCATGAGTATGGATTATCTCTCCATTTATTTCATTCCTTTATTTATGTGATTTCTTTTATCAGCGTTTTATAGCTTTCCTCATATAGCTCTTGTATATATTTTTCCAGATTTGTACAACTATTTTATTTTGGGAGTGCTCATGTAAATGGTATCGTGTTTTTAATTTCAAATTCCACTTATTCATTGCTGCTATATAAAAAAGCAATTGACTTTTATATATTAATCTTGTATCCTACAATCTTGCTATAATCACTTTTTAGTTGCAAGTTTTTTTGTTGAATTTTTTGGATTGTCTCCATAATTGGGCCACTTTTGAACAATGACGATTTTACTCCTCCTTCTTAATCAGTATGCCTTTTATTTCCTTTTCTTGTCCTATTGCATTGCTAAGACTTCCAGTACAATGTGAAATAAAAGTGGTGGAAGAGAATATTCTTTCTTTGTTCCCAATCTTAGAGGGAAAGTTTTCAGTTTTTTTCTTGGTAGAATTTCCTTCATGTTTCTTCTGCTTAGGATTTGCTTTCATCAAATTTGAAAAAATCCTTGGCCACTATTTTAATTTTTCTTTCTCTCCTGTCCTTCAGGGACCTAATTACAGAAAGATGAGGCCACTGAATTCTTTCCACAGTGCATTGATACACTGTTCTTTTTTTTTTTTCTTTCAGTTTTTTTCTCTCAGTATTTTATTTTGGATAATTTCTCTTTTTATATTTTAAGTTCACTGATCTCTTTTGCAGTGTTTGATCTACTCTTAACCCTATAAAATTTATTTCCCATCACATTGTTTTTTCCTCTGTAGAAATTGAATATGTCTTTTTATATTCACCATTTCTCTATGTTAATGCTAATGTTTTCTTCTTCCTTCTCAAACACAAGGTTTAAGGTTTTAATTACATTTTTGACATCTTTATCTATTTATTGTATCATCTGATACAATTGTTTGTGTCATCTGACAAATTGTTTCTTTTCTTTTCTTTTTCTTCTTTTGTTTTCTTTTTTTGGTTGAGATTTCCAGCTTATTTGCATGAATTTTAAACAATAAAGAATGTTTACATATACTTCTGAATAGATTTTGTTCAGTTTATGGCAATGAAATGTATAATATATATTTTATAAACATATATAATATATATTATATTATATTATTATATATTATATATTAATATTATATATTATATATTATATTATATTATATTATATATATTATATATTGATCATCTCATATGTAAAATTAAGACCCACATATGTACCTCATAGACCACTTAAAACGTTAAATTAGATGTGACTCTAAGGCACCTAATGTGTGTATAGAACATTGATGTATAGAACTTTTTTAATAAAAAAAAATTATTTTTTTAATAAAAAAAGTCCCTTTGGTAGATGTTTATTCTGATGTGTACTGATTCTATACAAATGAGACAATACCCATGCACCTATATGCAATTTGGTGATATATCAAAATACATACATAATTATAAAAATTTTATAATATTTTAATAAAATATCAGTAAGGCTATTATTATTAAAGCATTCATTATCTCTCCAATCTCATGAACCTAAGACCTTGAGTAAATACATATGGATTCACTTAAAATGCAAAAATTGAATTCTAGATGCCTCATTTCTGTAATGTCAGGCAATTGGATTTTTATTAATCCAGCTTTTAGACTAAACATTTTTCTCATCTAAATGCTTAACATAATCAGACACAGCCAGAAAAGAGTGTGTATATTCATACAGCGATTTAGACTACAATTTGTTTTCACATAAAAAAGGTTAGAATGGAATAGTTGCAGTTTAAAAGTGAGAGATTTCTTAATGTAGAAGATTGCTTTGGTAGTTAATTTATTTTGCATAATAAGACTGGATGATAAAAGATAAAGTTTAAATAACTGAAGATAAAATTCCTAGAGACATTCTCAACTTATATGTAATATTAATTGCCTTGATATATATGACATATAAAAGTGATTTATATACATATACATTTATATAAATTATATACATTCAAACTTATTTTATTTAGCCAACCTTAACCTAATAACAAATTAAGTAATGAAATCCAAGAAGAATATGATAAGGACTTGTAATCAAGTTAGAAAACATAAAATTGACTACAGTGCAAATGCTTATCTTGCCTAATGAAACTATGATAATTAAATGCTGTTACTGATCAGAAATATTTGAACAATTGCTTACATTTTAGAAATGGGTTGGCACAGTTCATCAGCTTATGGCTAGATCATTGTAGATAGTTCTTGACTAATTTTCTTTTTATCACACAATTTTATTCTTTAGTAACCAAGAACCAGCCTAATGTTATTTCTAACGGTGTTATTTAGCTAGCCTCAGAACTGTGCCACTTCTGAGAAAGTTACATTAAACTCAAATGGTGTTAATTTGGAAAGTCATTTTGGTTTTGGGAATACCCTATTTAAAATAGCGTTATTGGGGCACCTGGGTGGCTCAGTGGGTTAAAGCCTCTGCCTTTGGCTCAGGTCATGATCCCAGGGTCCTGGGATCGAGCCCTGCATCGGGCTCTCTGCTCAGCAGGGGGCCTGTTCCCCCCCCCCCCCCCCCGCCTACTTGTGATCTGTCTGTCAAATAAATAAAATCTTAAAAAAAAAAATAGCGTTATTGGGGGCCTGGGTGGCTCAGTGGGTTAAGCCTCTGCCTTTGGCTCAGGTCATGATCTCAGGGGTCCTGGCCCCCACATCTGGCTTTCTGCTCAGTAGGGAGCCTTTTTCTCTCTCTCTCTCTCTGCCTGATGCTCTGCCTACTTGTGAGCTCTCTCTGTCAAATAAGTCAATACAATCTTTAAAAAATAAAATAAAATAGCGTTATCAAGGTAATGGGGATTAAAGAGTACACTTATCATCATGAGCACTGAGTTATGTATGGAAGTCTGAATCACTCTCTTGTATAACTGAAACTGAAAAATAATGTATTATATGTGTATTCAGTATATATTTAGGGGTAGCATTGCTCAGTCATAGGCATTCATATCTTCAGCCTTAGTAGATATTGTCCAGCAAGTTTCCAAAAGAAAAAAAAAAGTTAGGATTCACTTTGGGAAATTGTTCATTTCTGCTAAAGTTGAACATATTCAATCATTGTGATCTAAAAAAAAAATCTATACCTGACATTCAAATGTCCATCAGAAGACAGGCAAAGAATATTAATGGAAACATTGTTCAAATTAGCTAAAACCATAAAGAATCCAAATGTCAACATTAGAAGGGGTAAATACAGTGGCATGTTTATATCGGAATACTCTGTGGCAATGAAAAATGCTACACACAAAATCACAAGTGGGTCTCACTGATAAAATGTTGAGAGAAAGAAACTGGAAACAAGATTAAATACTTTATGGTTCCATTTATAACATGCTCAAAAGCAACAAACTAATCTTAGATGATAAAAGTTAGAATAAATAGCAGTCACTGCGAGGGATAATGGTTAGATTGTAGGTTCTGAGCCGTAATTAGATTAAGCTGTACATTTAGGAACCGTGTACTTGTGCATACCGTATTTCAATAAAAATATGTTGAAAACTAATACGCCAGCTGTTGGAAAGAGTTTCCTTATTTGGGGTAATAAAAGGGGCAAGAAAGAAGAGTGGGGAAGAAATTCCATTCTTTTGCTCCATCCTTTGTCACTCATTGTCTTTCCTAAATTGAGTGTTCCAATGCCAGGACCTTGCCAGCTCAGCTCCTGAATTCGGAGGTTGGCAACCGTCTGGGGCTCCTCCCGCTCGGAGGCGGCTAAGGATGGAACTATGTAGGGGCGCAGAGTGAGAGAGGACTCAGATCCCTTCCAGTTCCACACATTTCAGTAGGAACTGCAGAAACAAGAGCAAAGCTGTGGAAAGAGCAAAGTGCCCGCCGCCCGTCTGCTATTCCCACGGTCTCAGCTGCGGTTCGCTGGGCAGCGGCAGGAGGACTTCCTCCCCTCCCCGCGAACCATGGGGCAGGTACTTTTAGTCATTCCGGAGGGATAAATCTTTGTTCACAGCAGGACTGTTCTCCGCTAGCTATAAAGGAAAATAAACCACTGAGGATTAGAACAAAGCCGCAACTGCTTTGCTTTTTCTTTTTTTAAATTTGGAGCCAGCAGACGCCGGTGTGCCCCTTCCAGAAGTGAAGCACCTGAGCGTGGACAGACTTCTCACCAAGGCCCGGTCCTCTTTGGGACGTGGCAGTGTGACTCGCTCTCCCCAGGCAGTAAACTTGCCCCTGTGAGAGGGAAATTGATTAAGCCCAAGTGTGTGGTGCACTTGTCAGGGCACCAGGGCGCATGGAAACTCCAGTGGACTCTCCCAGAGAGGAGAACATGCCCCCCAAGTCTCTTTGTAACCTCTCCGAGACCGCGGAGGAGAATCCGGGCGACTGGGTCCCCGGAGTGTCGGAGAGAGACTTCCTGCCACCCTCCGACGGGACCAGCGCCAAGTTCGCGATCCGCTGCGTGATCCCGTCCCTCTACCTGCTCATCATCACGGTGGGCTTGCTGGGCAACATCATGCTGGTGAAGATCTTTATCACCAACAGCGCCATGAGGAGCGTCCCCAACATCTTCATCTCTAACCTGGCCGCCGGGGACTTGCTGCTGCTGCTCACCTGCGTCCCAGTGGATGCCTCGCGCTACTTCTTTGACGAGTGGATGTTCGGGAAGGTGGGCTGCAAACTGATCCCGGTGATCCAGCTCACCTCCGTGGGGGTTTCCGTGTTCACTCTCACTGCCCTCAGCGCCGACAGGTGAGGGCGCAGGTAGTGGTGGTGTGGCCTGGAAAAGAGGTGGAGAAGGGGAGGAGTGCCCCTTGGCGGGGGAAAGGGGGTTTGGAATGGCTGGGGATGGGCAAGGAGAGAAGGAGAGTGTATCTGGGAATTAGAGTAAAAGGAGTTCAAACGGACTGAGCTGTGAAGCTTGAAAAAATATATATAAGAAAATTATTACTTTTAAAATAATTAACGTTGTGTTAGTTTGAAAGTAATTTTAAAAGTGCATATCCTGGTCTTCCTCCTCCCCTGCACACACTTTGGAAATCTTTATTATCTATTTCGTAGAACAGCTATAGAATAATTGGGCAACAGTGAAACTACCATGTAGAAGCTTTTCTTGTGTGCCCAAATTAATAACCTGATAGGTAAGAATGTCTGACTTAATATTAGGGAAATGTTTGATTTTGAGGTTTTTCAAATATGGGGAAATATCGTTTACACTTATTAACTAAATTCTGTTATTTATTTGAAGTCAAACAACTACAATAGTAAGTGCTCTTCAGACAGATGACTACACATTTTTGTTTTAATACCTCAAGTCAAGTGATTTCCCCCCTCACTCCTAACAGGTAGGTACCAAATTTTAGTGTCTTAAAATGGTGCTGTAAAAATAGATTTTTGATATCAAATCTGCTTTTCACATATTTTAATTGTGGGGAAGTGACCATTATTCTACCTTGCAGATCAGCTAAGTTCAACTGTGTCATTCTCTAGGTGAAGATACTGAGGCCCAGGGAATGTAAATTTCACTGGCAGAACAGAGAGAAGAATCCAGGTCTGCTGACTCCTGGTTCAGTGCTCCTACCTCAGTCTCTCTATGATCATGCTTTCAGGCATTTAAACAGGAGGGATGTCTGGATGAGGATGGTGATGAAACGTCCAATTAGGCAACTGTGCATGGAACCCTGGTCTAATTCCCTTGAGGATAGGATATGGACTTATGTTATTTAGACAAACAATTGGACTTGGATGATTAAGGTGTTTACTCTCCTCTTCTTTAATTTACATCCTGTTATTAATGGAAAATGAGTCCATCTAAATTTCCTGGTATTTGCAATAATACCTCTCCAACACTCTGGCATTGAAGAGCTCTTCTTCACTGAAGGAAAGACAATAATCACTGGAGAGTTGAGAGCTCCTGTCTTTTTAAACCAAATATTATTGACTTTTTGGGTTGTGTCATATTCTTTCTAAAACCACATTCCTATAAAAATAGGTGACCGGGTAAATTATGCACCTCATCTTGCTAATAGGACACCATTTCTATTACCTTTTATGAAGTTTTCTTTGATTCCTATAATTAAAATGTGACTTTTTCATTTAGCTGCCCTTCCTTATCGGACCTATTTTAATTAGAAAGTTAAAAAAGTTCTACTTAATGATTAGAATAAAACTTAATGAATAGCTATCATTACAATAGTTAAAATTACTATCATTGTGCTTTTATTTCCATAAGTAGCAAGATCCAAGGCTTGAGTTTATTTCATGCCATTTTTCTCAGCCTATTATCATGGAGACCCACAGGTAAATTGGCTCTGACCGAGCTGAGAGAACACGCTATTCCTCACGTACTTACTGACTTTTTCAGTTTGTTATGTGTGGCAGGTACTCTGTAAATGAAGCACAATGACTTATACTAAGGATAATAAAAAGTGGGTTACCTTTTCTACTTGGTCCAGGTTCTACTTTGCCTTTTAGTGCTTGTTTGGGAAATATAAACTAAGTAATTGAAATCACTAGTGATGAAATGACCCATACATTCCAATATTCAATTAAAGTGGTTTGGAAATGTTTTGCTGGATATTGTCTACATGTGTACTTTTCTTCCAGAACATAATAATCACGTGTTGATAAGTACTTGATCTCCTCATATTTTATTTAAGCAAATGTTTTGATTTCTTGTACAATTTGATTACAAATGGAATACTAATCTCCCTTAGCACTCTACTTTTTGTGTGTGAGCTTATTACCCTCACAACACTACGAAGTAGGTATTAATATTTTTACCATTTTAAACTAAAGAAAACTAAGTCTTGAAATTAAGCAACATTTTCATGATCTGATAATAAGATGATTCTAGCATTTGAGCTCAGTTCAAAGCCCATACTTTTCACATTAAGCCATATTATTGCTTTTCTAATCATAAAAAATTATTAATGACCTTTCCTACTAACGGTAGGAAAAATTCAGTTTGAAACAAAGCACCCAAGAGTAAAAAAGGAAAAATGATTGCAAAAGCCGAGTCATTAGATTCAACAAAAGCAACAGAACATCATAAATGTGATTGTAAAATAAATGTCTCAAAGTCAAAATTAAAGAGTAGTTGTAGCAACAGGAACACTAAAACAAAGAAAAAATAAAACACACACACACAAAACTCAAAACCCTGTATTAGGGTTTTTAAACAACAAGTTTTAAATTCAATTGTTTGTTAAACCAAATATCCTATTTTCATGAGATGGCTTGAATGTCTTTGCTTAAGAAAAGAGAGAGAGTTTAGAAGTAGAGATCACAGTGATGTAGAAAAAGGAAGAGGAAGATAATTCTATTTCAGAAAGCATACTGGAATGTGATGTGGATTTCAGTGTTCTAGAGCAAAGACTGACATAAGAAATATAATACTTATGAATCTACCTTGGGGCCTAAATCACCTTGATCACTAGGGCCAAAGGGTTGTGTGGGTGACACTTTTGGTACTCAAGATTATTATCCTTGGCTTTCCAAACTTTTATGAGAAGTTTCATCTGATTCATCCTTTGGAAAGTTCATTTCTGTCCACTGTAGATGTGCCTCAGAGCCATATCACAGCCAGAGTGGGTCAAGGAGATAACAGTGTAATCCAGGAGGGTGAGAGTGGTGACTTTTGTTTGGTTTCTACTTTTATCTTGATGAATTTTTTTGTATTTTGGAAATGTACTTGTTTGCTTGCTCGTATTAAATAGCTAATTACAGACACTTGTAAATACATAAAGTATACATAAATACATAAAGAGTCTCTCTGTGGTATTATATTTTTAACAATTTTCCACACACGCGCGTGCGCGCGCGCACACACACACACACACACTCTCTCTCTCTCTCTCACATGCTCACATGTGTGCTGTGACACTGAGTAGTTTGAGTTCCATAAATGTACTTTGTTTATGGCTGGCATTGTAGATCTCTCTTTCACTATCTAATACAGTAGCTTCATTTCCAAGCTTAGAATGTAATTTCTTTGATTCTTGAAGACCTTTCGGCCTCTAAAAGGCCCTAATTAAAACGCAAATAGCTTTTAAGAATGAGTTCTTTTTCTTTTACAGGAGAAATTTCTCAGAGTCCTAGTGCTGAACTACAAACTTTATAATTTTATGTATTTAAAAACTAGACAATTCTTATTCCTTTTTTACGTGTTAACTAAAATGCATTTATAAATTAAATATTAAAAATCTATAAAATAATAAAGGTGAGATTAATAATTAATTTAATATATTGGATTATGTTGTTTTTCTAATATTAAATAGCCAATATTGGATTGAAAGCAAAAGTAATTTTGTACCAAATCTGACTAAAGTGTTAAAATATTCATGATTTCAAACTTCTGTTTGCTTGTTGAAATAATCAGATTTAATTTCATAACTGAGCTGGTTCTGTTAGGTATGAACCTTGAATCATTAACATTATTTGGATATTTTACCAATGCAAACAGATATTCTCTTCAGTATAATTATTTGTTAAAATAGTGGAACAGATCAAATGTAGGCTCTGGATCTATACTCCCTAGGCTGTAAGAAACATTAATGGGGCGGGGGAGGTGGCTGGGGAGGGGGTTGGGGGCGGGGGTTGGGGGAGGGGAGGAATGCCATAATCTTTTTGCTAGGACCAAAGCTCAGATACTCATTAACCAGTTGGCCAGGCCTGCAGATGCTTTCTCCTTTGGTCTGGAGCCCTGGGTAGCATGTGATCCTTTGGTCTGGAGTCCTGGGTAGCATGTGAGAAGCCTTTGCTGTTCTGCACTGACAGTATATATCTCTTAGTGTATTTCTAAACTCTTCTGGAGAGTTCAGATTCCCCACTTGCCCTGATAACCCATTTTATCAGAGTGAGGACTTTCTTGTTGTCAAGTTGTTCCAAAAGAATTTAAGGGAGCTTAAAAATAAAGATACAAACAACATACAACAGAAATAAAAATGGGAGGAAACCCAGGTAGAGGAAAAATAAAAAGTTGAAGACTATATGGTGACTTACACTACCACAAAATGTGAGTCACATGTTTGTCTGCAAGCTTTCTGGATGCCAATGCAAAAAGGACATTTTTTTCCCATTACAAGTGTTCAATGTTATTTTTATATAGTCATGCAACAGGATAAATTATAACCTGCACTTAATTTATTGGTTTTTAATTTGGATATGTATTTTTTTGTTAAACAAAAGTTGCTATATTTGACTCCAATAAGTCAAATATTTGACTCCAATAAGTCAAATGCTTCTATCTTATGTCCTTTTTTCCTTCTCTTTAGAAAGACTCTAAATACCACATTGGAGGTACTGGATAATTTTTATAATATTCACACTATTGCCATAATTTATGCATGACTTTATAGTTTTTGAAGATTATTTTGAAGCTATTCATCCACCTTGATCTGAAATGTTTGGGACACGCCATAAATAAGAAGGAACGCACCAGGCATGTGGATGCTAGTCCTACATCTGTTAGGTTCAAATGTTCTAGTTGGAGAAGATGATAAAATAGTGCAAAGCACATGCTCATAAGGCAGTTATTTTCTTCATTTGCAAATTAAGAATAATGTCTTCCACTGTAGGGCCGAGGGACTATAGCTAGGATCCTATTATTTCCCTACCTGGGTTTTGAGCAGAGAAAGACCAAAAGAGGAGAAGGGACACTTGTATTGGTGAGGCAGCTGGATGGTGAGTTCTGTCTCTGGGGGTCTACCCATCCTGCTACTCCATGTTGCAACATCTCAAACAAGTCTTTCAGTTAATAATTTATACTGATTCTGTTTGGCCCACTTCTCAGTGGAAAGAAAGATGCTCTAAGATGTACCTGTCAGTCTTTTGCCTGTGATGTTATGTTTCGATAGGGGTCCATCTGCTCTGGCTGAGCCAAGAGGTCGGGCAATGAAGTTCAACAACACTTTCCTTATTGTTAGTTGTTCCAGCCTTACAGTTCCTATTTCTGTATTTCAGGAATGAAAATATATTGTTATTTTCATTTGGTTCTTCCAGTTGCTGATTCCTCAGGAGGGTTGACCAGTCTCCAAGGTCTTTAAAATTTTTAATTGCATTTTTATTTTCTCATTTTCAAGTTCTTTTTTAACAAAAAATTAAAACGAGTATCGTTGACATACAGTGTTATAGTAGTTTTAGGTGTATAACATAGTGAGTCAACTTCTCTATTATTCTATGCTCATCACAAGTGTAGCTACCATCTGTCACAATGCAATGCTATGACAATAACATTGATTATATTTCCTATGCTGTTCCTTTTATTCTTATGACATTCACCATGTAACTGGAAGCCTGTATCTGCCACCCTCCTTCACCCATTTTCTCATCCCCTCACCCCTTTGGCAGCCACTAGCTCATTTTCTGTATTTGTGGATCTGCTTCTACTTTTTTATTGTTTGATTCATTTGTTTTGCTTTTCAGGATCCACACATGAAAGAAATCCTATGGTATTTATCTTTCTCAATCTGACTTAATTCCCATAGCATAATACCTTCTATGTCCATCCATGTTGTCACAAATGGCATGATCTCATCCTTTATTGCGGTTGTATAGTATTCCATATATTCCATATAGTATTCCAGTTTTTTAGTTAATCTTGAATTGTTTATTTATTGCATTTCTAGAAAAGTTGATGTTGGTATGAGGTGTAGGCAGATGATTCTTTTCTGGAAAGAGTTGATTCAATATTCAGTACAAGATATATGCTATATTTGTGTACTTACTTTCCATTATTATGTTTACTTTTAAATCAATATATAGATTTTAGATAACACTTATGTAGCCAGTAGATTATTTTTAGCTCTATGGAGAACTCGACCCACATCCCAAATATACTGACAACTGGTATTTGGAAAGTTCATTTGTTTATTTTTTATTCAAAAAGATACATATCTTCATTACATTTCCTTTTTTAATTGTTGTTTTTGTTCCTGTATTATTATTTGTCTTTGTATGATCAATGTTATTTTCAGTATCAATCCAGGCTCCAAAGTGATGAACCAGCTTAATATTGCTAGGTTCAAACTTAATGAGCTGTCTCTTAACTTATTGTTTTAATTACTGGATACAAAATACTCATTGTTACTAGGTTCATAGCCTATCTTTGTGAATGCCACTGATTTATTGAGGTTCTGGGCAGTGTTTTCTATTTCCAGTTACTCAGGGATCTTCCATGGGAACAAGAGTAGATGCTAACCATTTATTTATCCCTAGCCTTTCCCTTGATTTATCTATTTGCCATTAGGTTTTGATTTTTGTCTTCTGCAGATTTTCATTAAGAATATTTTTTCAACTTTCAGTGTAGACCTTCTTTACTTTTATTGTTTGTGGAAATTTGGGAGGAATATTTTGAAAATGAAAATTTTAATAATTGTGATTTACTTTAAATTAATTTTTGGAAGAGAATCACGTTTTAAGGGACAACCAAGCATTAAACATCTCATGAGAAACCAGTTTTAGATTATTAAGCCATGAACTAGAGATGACTGTAGGTATTTACATTAATTTGATGAAAATGCAGTTTTTAGAGATGACTCAAGAAATATGAAATGGGGGCACCTGTGTGACTCAGATGATTAAGTGTCTGCCTTCAGCTCAGGTCATGATCCCAAGGTCCTGGGATCAAGCCCCATGTCATTTGGATCCCTGCTCAGTAGAGAGTCTCCTTCTCCCTCTTCCTCTGCCAGCTGCCCTGTCTGCTTGTGCTCTCTTTCTCTGTCAAATAAATAAATAAATAAATAAAATCTTTAAAAAGGTATGAAATGTTACTTGCTAGTAATATTGAGGCTTACTTTCTCCCATAAAAATGATCATTAAATTGAGAAAACGTGATTACAGACATAAGTCGTCTTTCCACTTAAAAATACCACTGACTTTCAAAGAACAAGGCGATCAAATGTCTAAAAATGAGTAGAATAGATAAAGCATTTAATTTTTCAGTTGTATTTGCAATGTGCAGTAAACTGAAAAAATATAGACTCTGAAGTCACAAGAGAGTCTTGTGTGAATCCTGAGTCATTTGCCTACTGGCTATCATTTCAACCTCATTTGACCCCTTAATCTCAATGATCTTTTCTGTAAAATGGGTACTTTAATTAATTTCACTGCACAGGATTATTTTGTGAAATGACATAATTAATGTGAAAGCATTTTTAAATAGTATATAGCTGTATAACCACTTATACTATGTCAACTATGTGTCAGGATGACAAATAACCCATTCATTCAAACCAATATGTATTCACATATTAATTATTCATTAATTCACAGATAATTCACAGTTAATTATTAGGTAATAGGCACTGAAGTGGAGAACAAAATAAGCCCATTGAAAAATTAATGGAAATGAGCTCTCTACCTTCTATAGGCTTTCTCTAATTCCTTTAATCATAGACTGGCTAGTTCCAATCTGTTGCCTTCTCTAACATGATTTGTCATTGTCATTCTACTTGTGACACTTTCATATGTCATTTAAATCATACACTTTTAAAAAAAAGATTTTATTTATTTATTCGACCCAGAGAGAGAGGTCACAATAGGCAGACAGGCAGGCAGAGGGAGAGCGGGAAGCAGGCTCACCGCTGAGCAGAGAGCTTGAGGCAGGGCTTGATCCCAGGACCCTGAGATCATGACCAGAGCCGAAGGCAGAGGCTTAAACCACTGAGCCACCCAGATGCCCCTTAAATCATACACTTTAATGGGTTAAAAACAAAGTAATTGGTGGGGGGGAGTGTAAAGAATAAATGGAATTGCTGAGCCTCTGTAATTGAATCTGGTATTTCTCATCCTTTCCAAAGTTACATCCCACTTCCATTACACTATTTTAAAAAAGATTATTGTTTTAGACATTCTGTTTTATGATCTTGAATAGATAATTTTAAACAATAAATTTATTAATTTTACTCTCAATAAGCTTTACTGCTACAAGCTATAAATATGTTTAAAACATGTGGATTGGGTGTCATATGCAACTAATGAATCATTGAACATTATATCAAAAACTAATGATATACTATATGTTGGCTAATTGAATTTAAATTAAAAAAATAATGAAACATGATGTGAGGCACTTGGATGGTTCGGTTGGTTAAGTGGCTGACTCTTGATTTTGGCTGAGGTCATGATCTCAGGGTCCTTGGAAGGAGCCCTGCGGTCAGGCTCCATGCTCAGCAGGGAGTCTGCTTGAGTATTCCCTCTTCCTCTCCCTCTGCCCTTCCCCTGCTTACATGTGCACGCACTCTCTCTCTCTCTCTCAAACAAACAAATAGATCTTAAAAAAAAAAAAAAAAAGAAAGAAAGAAAGCATGATGTGACATATTGTAAAGGGCATGCCTCTAATTCTTAACACTGAACTTTCACTGGATTCCCAGTACTCTCCACTGATGAATACGTGTCCTTTGCATCAGGCAAGTTCATGGGGGTCTTGTGGAAAGATGCTCATGGCCACAGTCAATCTTTTTAAAAGGTGGTTTCTTAAACCTGGTTTATATTTAGAATCATTTGAAAATCTTAGTAAAATGCAGAACCTCACATTTTTACATCCTAGAGACTCTGTGCCAGTAAGTCTGGGGAGAAACCCAATACTGTTTTCAGCTCTAGGTGATTCTGAATATATTGATCTAGCTTGGGCATCACTGGACTAGACTATATATCCATCTCTAACATCCATTCTCCCCTTAACGTGATAACCAAAGACTACCCCATTCTACTAAAACTACTTTAAAAAAGTGATCTCCTTGCTGCTCAGACCACATTTCCTTATTAGTTCAACAAATGTTCACTGAGAAATTACTATGGGTCAGGCATTGTGTTAGGCACTTTAGATACAACAGTAAACAAAAGGAGGTTTCTGTTTTTATTTTTAGAGGTATTTGACACAGAGGGTCTATACTTTTTGAAATTTTCTTTCTCTTGCTTCCACAGTACCTTTCTCTCCTTTGTCAGATTGTTCACATTTAAACTCTTTGTTGGCCTCTAATGAAAGAATGATAAGGAAAAAAAGAAACTATGGATAATGCAACTAGTAGGTTTACAGAAATGTGTAGATGGAGACTTTGAGATATTGAGATGACTTTATACAAGCTAAAATGATCTAATTTTTGTTACATATTTTGTAATATGATTATATTCTATTACCCTTTACATTAAATTTAGACTATACACAGATATAAGTGCAAGATTCAAAACAAAAATTAATGAAGAGGCCTATCTGTTTATTAATATTTAATACATAAGGGGCACCTGGGTAGCTCAGATGGTTAAGTATCTGCCTTTGGCTCAGGTCATGGGGTAGAGCTCCACATCGGGCTCCCAGCTCAGCACGGAGTCTGCTTCTTCTTCTCCCTCTGCCTCTCCTTCTGTGCTCTCTGTCTCTGTCTCTGTCTCTCTCAAATGATTAAATAAAATGTTAAAAAAATATTTAATATATGAAGGGTAGTTATGTTTTCTTTAATCCCTTTTGATTGATTATTTTCTAGTTTTCCATTAAGGATCCTTTTTGAGACTATCTGAAAGAAGAAAGAAAAAAAATACTGCTTTTCACACATGTGTTATGCTACTAAATTTAACGAGATAGTTTGCATACTGAGGGGCTGTTTCATTCCTACATTTTTATAAATATTTAAAGGAAGGGTGATTAAACATGTCCTTGCTAATTTGCACTGTATTGCTTGACTTTTTATCCTTTCAAAAATGTAGGTACATGAAACATTAATGTAAAACTTACTCTCTGACAATTATGTGATATTTAAGTACTAATAATGACACTTCAGTAATCTGTTTTTGTAAATTGTGATTTCTGGATTTATAGAACTGTCAGTACTCCCCCTTTCCATTACATGTATATCATCTAGGGAAAGATCCAAAGTCTATTTCCCTTCCTTGCAGGACATGACCAGTAATCGACCCTGTTGGAAAGAACTTCTCTACCCATGTCTCATATTCCCACTAGGTTTCTTACTTCTAAAGTAAGAATTCTAGATCTGCTGCTGGTTCTACTATGGAAATCTTGTCAGAATGAAAGAGTTATAACTTTCATTCATTCCTCTTCACAGTTTCCCTAGCGTGCTTTATGTTTATGTGGTTAGATGTGGGGTGGGAATAAAGGTAGGGGAGTGATGTTTGTTTTCCGCCCACTCCTCTTTTTTTTTTTTTTTTAATTTTACTTGTTTATTTGAGAGATAGAGAGTGAGAGAGAGAGAGAGACAGGGGTAGAGGCAGAGGTAAAGGGAGAAGCACACTTCCCGCTGAGCAGGGAGCCTGATGCTGGGCTCTATCGCAGGACCCTGACATCATGACCTGACTTCAAGGCAGATGCTTAACTGACTGAGCCATCCAAGCACCCCTGACTTTCCTCCTTTTTAAATCCACAAAGGAAAGTTCAGAATATTCTTTGAGTTTTCTGACAATCTAACAAGGAAAACTAGTTAATTGATCAATTTTTAGTAATCATCACCGCCCCCAAACTTCTCTGGTCTTTTCTCATCTCCTCCATGTATAAAAGAATTTACCATCAGCTTTTTGTACTTTGATCTTAAATATTAATTGGCAGGTAGTAGATATCTAACTTTTGAGGAGAAATTCTAGCATAAGTCTTTGAATGTATTAGGTTTTTTTTTTTGGTTTATTATCTATTTTAATTACATTTCTGTGAATTTCAAGAACAGCTTGCAATTAATATAAAAAAAGGGGCGCCTGGGTGGCTTAGTGGTTTGGGCCTCTGCCTTCGGCTTGGGTCATGATCTCAGGGTCCTGGGATTGAGCCCCGAGTCGGGCTCACTGCTCAGCAGGGAGCCTGCTTCCCCCCACCCTCCTCTGCCTGCCTCTCTGCCTGCTTGTGATCTCTGTCTGTCAAATAAATAAATAAAGTCTTAAAAAAAAAAAGCAAAGAGGGACATCTGAACATACAAAAAGAAAAAATGGATTCACAGTGAAAATGATATTTATTGGTACTAAAATATAGTTACCGGATTCTGTGAAGGGAACAGTACTCCCCTTTCCATTACATGTATATCATTTAGGGAAAGATCCAAAGTCTATTTCCCTTCCTTGCACGATACATGACCAGTAATCAAACCTGTTGGAAAGGCCTTCTCTACCCAGGTCTTTTACTCCCACTAGGTTTCTTACTTCTAAATAGTTATTCACTTGGATTTTATTATGACAAAAAAAATATTTTTGGCTTGAAACCTTGGAGAAGTTGTGCTATTATTATTGTTAGCTATTATTGAAACTATATGAGAAAGAGAAGTAAACAAAATTTTCTGAATTAGTTCCATAGACGTGTAATAAGAACTTATATTTATAAGAATAGTATGCTATGCAAAAGAGTGACTTGAAAACTAGGAAGAACTTCTAGAAATTAAAAATATGATAGCAGAAATTTTAAAAGTCAAAAGAATGAATGAAAGCTAAAGTAATAAAGTATCTTAGAAAGTAAAACCCAAAAGAAGGTGGAGATGAGCTGATTAAAGTAAAAGACTAAGAGAGAGGAATTGAGATTCAAGAACTGGGACTCCAATTATCCAACAAGGTAGTGGAAGAACTTTTTTAAAAAAAGTAAATTCAGGAACATGGAAAATAATACAAACAGAATTGATCAAGTAGCAACTATAGGTAAGTCAGAGACATGTTTAAGAAAGAAAACATAATATATTACTTAATCTTGCAGTGTGAGATACTTGTTTAGTCATAATAACAGTATAGTGACTACTTTATAAATATTTAACATAGCATACTAAATCAGGAAGTTGGCAATGTGAGGAATAAAGGTGAAATAAGACAGAAAAGTCTTCAAATTCCATAACAGGATGTTGAGAGCAAATGTCTATAATATTTATTTCAAGAGACAGTGGCAGAAGGACATTTCTTAGACATATGGAGGTAATGATGCGAAATTGGTTCAGCCCAGGAGCAGGACCTGAAATGAAATCAGGAGAGCCTATTTTTCTTTATAGGCTTGTAGTGCTTTCTGATTAAAAACAAAAACAAAAACAAAACAAAACAAAAACCTCTTTGAATATATTAATCTAATAAAAAAGAAAAAAAGAAAAACAGAAAAAACCCAGCTCATTCTAGTTACTGATTGTAATTCTTCCTTTAGTTTCTTAAGAACTTCCAGTTAAGCCAAACGGGGAGGGAACACATGTCTACTGTGTTCTGCCATGTGCAAAGTCTGGGTAAAATAAATACATTACGTATGCTACTTTATTTAATTTGCTGTCAAGCCCTTTGCTGTTGCTCTACTTTAAAATTTATATGTTTCTTGTTATACATGGGAAGACTCAAGATAAAAATGTGGATCTTCTCTTATTGAGGGCCTGGGAATGACATTTGATACAAATTAGGAAGGAGAAAGAGAGGCTCCCTTCAGGCTGGGAGCTGTTCTTCTTCTGCAGGCAATGGGAAACAGCTTGAGAGGACCTCAGAAGATCTTACCTGCTTATTATGGTTCTTGAAATATTCTGAATTTTTTAGAACACCAGACTAAATCAAATGTAAATAAGGAGAACGTACAGAGTCATGGCATGGTTAATATCTGCTAATTGGCAGTCATGGTAATAGATGCTCTCTCCTTTTTTTATAATCAAAAACTTTGAGAGAAATGTTTTTATCTCCACCTTATAGATGAAGAAAATCTTAAGTGATTTTCCAAAGGATATCAGAGATAAGACAATGGCTCAGATTTGTTTGACTAAAATCACTTTTTACCGTATCGTGTTAACCTTCTAGGTTAACTGGAGCTGAAATACTTTCAGAAAAAAATATAAATAATTTGATGTTCACACATAATTTTAGTTTGTTTGCATTATTATTACCCTAAAGTGTGTGACTGAGTTAGCCATTTGAATTGTTTAAGCCCTGTGTCGTGGAGTGTGGTTCCTTTTACCATTATGATGCTTTTAAATAGGAAGAGAGGATTTCATGAGGTCTCCACATAAAATAAATTTGAGCTGCAAAGACAGACTGTTATTTCATCTTCAGTTCTTACAGTTCTTATGATTGAATTATGGCAGAAATCCCAGTTTAGATTAGTCTGTAAGATTTACTGATGTCCTCAGGAAAAATTGGGAGACAGGCTCAAAAGCTGAAGAAGAGTATTGAGATAGAACTTAGTAACATTATTTTATAGTTATTTTGTAATTTAGGGTTGTTGTATATTATAGCCATTTCGGTAATGATAACTTTTTTAAAAATGTAATGATTTAAATACAAATATTCAATAAATGATGGTACTTTGTAGTATTATTGATTTAGAATAAGACTTGTGAAAGAGGTAAGCAAATTAATGCAATTTGGGGAATGACTGTTTAAAATCTTTCCCTTTCCTTTTCCCGTCTTCTGTGCTAATAAGCAGTGGAATGACTTGTACACAGACAGACAGCGGAGATACGAAGTCTTTCATACACTACAAAACCGCTAGCGAGTAATGGAATATTAGCAAGTAGCATCTCCTTCCTCCTCTCCCCACCTACCTTCTTTCCTTCCTCTCTCTTTCTCCTTCCCTTTGCATTTTTCTTCTAAGAGAGTGATATGAGGCTTGTTGTCTTTCCAGGTACAGAGCCATTGTCAACCCCATGGACATCCAGACATCCGGGGCGGTGCTGTGGACCTGTGTGAAGGCGGTGGGGATCTGGGTGATCTCCCTGCTGCTGGCGGTTCCAGAAGCCGTGTTTTCGGAAGTGACGCGCATTGATAGCTTGGAAAATGGCAACTTCACCGCGTGTATACCTTACCCTCAGACGGATGAATTACACCCAAGGATTCATTCAGTGCTCATCTTCTTGGTCTATTTCCTCATTCCACTGGCTATTATTAGCGTTTATTATTATCATATTGCAAAGACCTTAATTAAAAGTGCACATAATCTTCCTGGAGAATACAATGAACATACTAAAAAACAGGTAAGCTTGGTAGGGGTGTGTGTGTGTGTGTATGTGTGTGTGTGTGTGTGTGTTTTCCAGGTGTGTGGGTCAGATGCCTTAACTGCTATTTTCTTTTTTTTTTTTTTTTTAAAGATTTTATTTATTTATTTGTCAGAGAGAGAGAGAGAGCGTGAGCGAGCATAGGCAGACAGAGTGGCAGAGGGAGAAGCAGGCTCCCTGCGGGGCAAGGAGCCCGATGTGGGACTCGATCCCAGGACGCTGGGATCATGACCTGAGCCGAAGGCAGCTGCTTAACCAACTGAGCCACCCAGGTGTCCCTTAACTGCTATTTTCTGTTCTGTTTCATGGGTTCTCAGTACTGTGAAAGATTAGAACAGGGTCACAGTGCACTGGGATTTGCATTAGCCTGGACTAGAAGGGATGTTGTGCCCGGAGGAGGAGGGGAGGCACCTTCCATATGTGGCCATGTTACAGCTCTGTAGAGGTCCAGTGAGGTCCAGCTTATCTGCCATCTGGGCCTGGAGCTGTTAAAACTTAATGTCTTTGAAGGCTTTTCCTTACCTGTAAATGTTTATGCAAAAAAACAACATAAACCAGAAAATTATCACATTTCAAGTATAAATTTATTTAATTATTGTCTCTCCTCCCATTAGCCCATTAAGGATGACAGAAAATCTGGGAGAAGGATTCATCAGGAAAGGACTGTAGGACATGGTCTGGGAACTGGGGATGCTGTTTGGGTAGGATGCCAGAATGGGGCTCTGGGAATGGAAGGCAGAGAACAAGGGTGAGAGTGATCAAGAGGTGGCTGGCGCTGAAGTCATACTTTCTGTAACTCAACTTTATAGCTTGCCCTATAAAAATCATATGCTAATTTAAAAATTACAGATGCACCTTGCACAGTCTTTCTTCCTTAAGGAATATACAGAGATACTAACTTAAGGTAAAACAAATTATGTTAATCCACAAATAGCTGGAAATACTGTCTAGTGGGACAGAGTTTCAAATTGTGCTTTTGTGGACTCTCAGAGAGGAACTTCTTCCAAAGGATTTTGTAGGTACAGGGAGGTTTGGTTAGGTCTTCACCAATTTAAAGGCATGTTGAATGGCAGATCATTAAAATTTGCTAGGTTGTAAATGGAGCCACGGACTGGGGCGTTGCCCACTTCAACGACAGCAGAATCTCGAGAGAGTTCTTGCATGGAAGGTGACCTCTATTTATTGATGACCGTCGACATCAGAGATCCAACGTCTTTAAAAGCCAAAAAATCAACCATCACTAAAGTAATTATAGATAAGTTAATAGGTTTATTATCTAAATATCTAACATCATTGAAACAAAAAAAAATTCAGGTCATGGGCTCAATGCACTTTTTCCTTTGCCCTCTGATCCAATTTTTATCTCTGTATTTTGAGTTTTTGCTTTGGTTTCTAAAATTGAGTTCCTCTTACCCTCCCACCTCCACTTTTGTTTTTTAAAATGGCCTTAGTTCTGCCTTGTTTTTGTGAATTTCTCTATTGGGACTTATAAACTCTGGCTGGGTAGCTAGGCTTGTTATCAGCTATGAAGTAATCTCAATGCCAATAGCCTACCTGTGCATTTGAGTCTCTATAGGCTGCCCTAAGATTGTTCCACCCATGTTCCACCCATGTTCCACCAGCTAGGATGGACACTGCTTCATAACCTAACTTTCACAGCTGAGTTTCTTAATATTCCCAGGTTGCTTAACTCATACCACCAGGATACATCTGGGGTACCACATTTCTTTCCTCCTCTTTACTGCATCTTTATTTGCTTCCCCGGTTCACCACTCACTATAGTTTTCTTTGGCATATTCTAATTCACTATCAATAGTTTTAGCTCAGGAAATATCATTTTGCCTACTATCAATATCTTTGATAGATTAAGTTTTCACATTCATGTTGTCTCATTTAAATATTTAAGGAAGCAAGACAAATATGAGCTAAACCTTGAACTCTAGATGTTAGAAAATGATTTTTAGATTAAAAAGATTTATTTCCAATACTTGAATTTTGTCTGTCACATTCCTGAAGGCTTTCTTATAAAACAGTAAATATAGTATGTAAAGTTTAAGAAAAGAAAGAAAATATCTTTTTATTTTTAAAGGTAATCTAACATAGTAATACTTATAGGATTGATAGTTATATCAGAAGGTTTTGATTTATGTGAGTGAGAAGTTTAAATCTCAAGGTTGGTTTTTTGTGTGTGTGTGTGTGGAATAGGGATTTAAAAAGTCATGCTGTATTTCAATTACCCTGATTAAAACAAATCTAATCTTAAGTATATTGTGTGGTTCATTAATTTAGTGGATTTAACACAAACTAATGATTTATATTTAAAGTGAACACAGAAGACTAAGCAACAGGAAAGTAGTTAAGAATAAGAGAGAATTTTTATAGGTCACAGTTTTAACATGAAGACATAGCTATTTATTAATAATTTATCATCTAGTCTTGTAGAGGCTGTCAAGTATTTTTAGATGAAAGGGTATAGTGACCAAAATAGGCTTTGTCCAACTGTTGAAATCATTACTTTGCTGAGGAAAATAATTTTTGTGTTTTTAGATGCATTTGCATGCCATAGTAAATTTTACTTTGTGCACCATGATGTTTTGCGTGTGGATGGTTCCATTTTCATTTTAACCAGTGGAACTGTTTCCTTGTATTTGCAGATGGAGACACGGAAGCGCCTGGCTAAAATTGTGCTAGTCTTCGTGGGCTGCTTTGTCTTCTGTTGGTTTCCAAATCACATTCTCTACATGTATAGGTCTTTCAATTATAATGAGATTGACCCGTCTCTAGGCCACATGATTGTAACCTTAGTTGCCCGTGTTCTGAGCTTTTGCAATTCTTGTGTCAATCCATTTGCTCTTTATCTACTCAGTGAAAGCTTCAGGAGGCATTTCAACAGCCAGCTCTGCTGTGGGAGGAAGTCCTACAAAGAGGGATCAACCAGCTACCTTCCCAGCTCTTCAGCAGTGCGTATGACATCTCTGAAAAGCAATGCTAAAAACATGATGACCAATTCAGTTTTACTAAATGGGCACAGCATGAAGCAGGAAATGGCATTGTGATTTGAGCCATTCAACTCACTATGTGAATTGAACTTACCTTTCTATCTCCACTGAGCGGAGCAGAAAGAAACAACTTCCTCATTCTTACTATTGCTCGGCTAATTCAGGAGGCGGTTTCATGATTGACTCAGAAAAGGCAAGACAAACACAGCTAGCATTCTTCTCTGAACAGGACTTTAAATTACATGGAAAAATATATACCTCTCACATTAAAAGTCATCAAGATGCAGTTCTACATGTGTATAAATTAGTATTGCTTCAGGATTTAAGCTGTTGTTAGAGACAGCTCTAATGTATTTATCTTAAATTTGTTTTACCTTGAAGCATGAAATGAATTCCTATATTGACTTGATGATTCAGTGAGGGTAATAGTCAAACTTCTATTATTTGAAATACAATATTATAATACAAACAAATTTCTTGGTGAATTTTATTCATAAGCAGTGCATGTATTTATCTCCTTTGTTTAAATAAAATAGAAAATTCGAAAGGTAGAGCTTAATCACAAGTCCATTATACTTATTTATTATGATTCTTTGTGTGATTAATCATAATTTATAGAGATAGCTTATGTCTGTAACTTTTAGGTGTGTGATTAAAGGTATGGAGACATTTGATTATGAATAGTAAAATAGATACCATATGAATATGATTGATTTTACATTGTGAGTGTGAAATAGTTATCATATGTTCCAAAACTGTGTCTTAGAAAATGGCATGGCCATTTTTTGTATACATTGCTAAGTCCCTGAATATGTAGATGTTTCTGTATGGGTACAATAAGATTAGTGTAATTCTGGGGAGTTCAATTTGACCAGTGTATGAAATCCCATTTAAGCATGTTTACTTTGCATAGTACCAGTTTTTTCTGAATAAATATTTTAGATATTTCACCAAAATGCAAACATGGCCTTGGTTAAATTCTAAAAGCCACCCCTTCTTAGATTTGTATCTGTAAGTCTAACATTTGAATTAATGTATTTCATACCATTTCTCTTCCCTAATTTGGTAAATAGAAAACTCTGTTAATATATTAAGCTCTTTCCTAAACACCTCTAAGCCATACTATTTAAGCCATCCTATTTATGAAATATTCAATCGTATGCAGCAACGGGAAAAGTAAACACAAGCAGATTGCCTATGGTGGTTGATAATAATAATGGTAATGAACATTAATCAAGGGTTTTCCCTGTTCTAGGCATAATCCTAGCTTTATCATTTTTATTTATCTAATTTAATATTCAGTATAAACCCTAACATACAAAAGAGAAAGATCAAATTTTTGCAAATTTTTTTGCAAAATTTTTGCAAATTTTGAACAATTATACCCAATCACATATTGTCAGGGCACTGAACTTAGACTTTATTCACTTCATGATAAATTCATCTCTGAAATATGTCCTCTCATTATCTTTATTTTATAGATTAGAAAATTGAGATCAGAAATATTAAGGAAGTTAAAGAGGACTTTCACAGCCTTGTGGGCAAGGTGAGATCTAAGTCCAGTTGCTTCACCACAGTGCATGCACCATTATTCCAACACAATTCAGAGTTGTAATTCTCTTCTACCTCGATTAGTTGTCTTTAACCTTTGCAAAACTTGTTGATCTACTCACCACAAAGGTGCAGAATATTACACACAAGTTATTCATGCACTCTGAGTGTCTTTAAATGTTTTAAGGCTCATCCATTAAAATCTAAAGAACCAAGGGTAATCCTTGGTCCATGTACAATCTTTCTCTTTTCTAGCATTAAGGTGATGGTAGAAGTATGTATTAGAAGTATATGTAAGAATATTGCAAGGTATATGCAAATATATATATATGTATACACACATATATGTTTCTCATATATACACACAAATATATAAGATATATGGTATACATGTATGAAGCTATATATATGTATATATGAAGCTAAAAGGATATACATAACATCTTTATAAAGTCCCGAGAATTTAAAGTTACAAAAATAACATTTTTATATAATCTGTTATCTGATTTGTTTTTCGGGAATGGAAAACATTTTTTCGGGAGATATTTCAGAAAAATTTTTAAATTTATACTTTTTCATTAAAAATATTTTTCTCTAATGACACTAATGGAATAATGATAGCACCAGACTTCAGTTTTCCTCCTTTAAACAAAGAATTTTAACAGTAGCCACATGTCTGATCATACAGTATTATCAATATTATCAAACTTTTGTCTGCCTTTTATTTTATTTATTAAGTTTTTATTTTATTGGCTACATTTAAAAATTTCCTTTCTGGTTGCTGTTAATACTGAGAGTCAAATTTCTTTTCTTTTTTTTTTTTTTTTAAAGATTTTATTTATTTATTTGACAGATAGAGATCAGAAGTAGGCAGAGAGGCAGACAGAGAGAAAGAGAGAGAGAGAAGAAAGCAGGTTCCCTGCTGAGCAGAGAGCTGGGTGTGGGGCTCGATCCCAGGACCCTGGTATCATGACCTGAGCCAAAGACAAAGGCTTTAACCCACTGAGCCACCCAGGTGCCCCGAGAGTCATAATTTCTTAATATTGAGCCCTGAAGTTTGGAGACTCTGTCAATACTTAGAACTCTGTTCATAAATTAAGCAGGTTGAAGATTATCTGTGCAAGCTTTGTTTTGAATCTGGCTGTTGTGCTCCACTGCTGGGTTATAATCCTAATTATAATAATAATGATTCTCATTTTCAAGAAGTCCTGTGAACTGCACCATTTTCTCAAACATTTTCTTTGGAAGAGATACCTGAGAATTGGTATATTAGCACATGTTCTATAGACACCATGATGAGGGCAAATATTTAATATTTACTTTTATCATATACCATGCAAGTCAAACAAAACTTCATGCCTAATACAGACAAACATACTCTCACACACATATGAGATTGAATTTGAATTAAAATACAGGTCAAGCTTTGGCCTTGGTTGGATTTTATATGTTTAGTTCGTACATGCTTTACATATTTATTTTTGAACTATTTGTATGTATTGCTGGGCATTTGAAGACTTTTTTTATTACCAGAGAGTGAAAATAAAAGAAGTAAACCCTAAATTTGTCTATGAAATCAAACTACAGAAAGAAATCAAACTAATTATGCATATTAGTCAGAGGTAGAACAAAATGAAAAACCAAATTTTTAAAAATAAACAGAGTGAAACAGACCTTTGAAAAGGTGATAAGATTCTTGATTTGTATAATTCCATTTGGTAGTATCTTATCTCAAGGTACTATTAGGAAAAATTTTATGTCTAGTGTGGTAATATCTGCCATAATGGAGGCAAATTTCACCCAATTAAGATTTTTCATATAGATAAATGTCTTTTTATGTTAATCTCTTCTTTAAACAGGTGTATTTCAGAAGAACTACAGCATGATAGGATCTTTGCAATGCTTGGGACCAGAGAACGCTCTCCTTTAATTTCCTTCTCTGTAAAATGGGTTCACAGTATTGCAGGGGTTAAATTGGGTAACACATGTACTCAGATGCTTCCTGGCATAATAATAAGCATTCAATAAGAGTAGCTTCTTTTATTGTATTTAAAAGTTATCTTTCTTCATGTAGTAAAGTAACAAAATTTACTAAAAATTTACAATGTGCTAGATCCCATATTTTATAGGAATTATGGCATTATGCTGGTTCCCGTTCTATGGATGAAGAAACTGGGGGTAAATAAGCAGGTAGGCAAAATGGAAGAGCTTGTAGAGCTCTTATCTATCTGACCTTAAATTCATACATTCTGTCTCTGGTCAATACTGCCAAGAATCTGGAATTCAGTTAATTTATTGGAAGACAGAATGGAAGTTAGAAATAAGCATGAGAATGTTTTCTTCCCTGGAATGTGGAAGTTACCTGAAGATGGTGTACAAAAACAAATGAGTCTTTATCAAACAAATGTTTATCATTTTCATTCTAGAATAAGAGTAATAGCTTAAATTCTGTGTCACCCATATGAATTTTTTTTTTTTTTTTTTTTTTTTTTTTTTTTTTAAGAGAGAGAGCGCTTGGGAAGGAGGCTGGACAGAGGGAGAGAGAGAGAAAATTTTTTTTTTTTAATTTTATTTATTTGACAGACAGAGATCACAAGCAGGCAGAGAGGCAGGGAGAGAGAGAGGGGGAAGCAGGCTCCCTTCTGAGCGGAGAGCCCGATGTGGGGCTCGATGTGGGTCTCGATCCCAGGACCCTGAGATCATGACCTGAGCCGAAGGCAGAGGCTTTAACCCAATGAGCCACCCAGGCGCCCCAAGAGAGAGAAAATCTTAAGCAGGTTCTACACCTAGCACACCTAGCTCTGAGCCTGTTTCACAACCCAGAGATCATGACCTGAGTCGAAATCAAGAGTCAGGTGCTTAATTGATTAAGACACCCAGGCATCCCCATCTGAATATTTTTATAAAAATGATCTCATATATAAAGATATAGGTCCATAGTTTCTGCCCCCAATTTCTTTCTCTATTTTGTGCATGATATATAAAAAAGAAGAAAAATAACAAAAATTAATGGAACTTTTTTTGATATCAAAACACATTTTATTTGACTATTTGCTTGTTGGAACATGTCTTAAATGTTTATGTGACTGTATAGAGCTGTAAAACAGTTAATGGATTTTGAACAAATATAATTTTTCCATTTATTAATATTTTATTACTGGCTTCATTGCACACACAGGAAATATATCCACTAAATTTCTGAGAAATGAAATGTTTCAACAATTAAGCTTCTCTTAAAATAGAATAAGCATGTGTATTTCAACTTTAAATAAATTAATATTTGAGCATGTTTTTCTTAGACTTTTTTCAAAGCAAGGGGCAAGGTGTAAGTAAATATGGTCAGCTTTAGTGCAGAAAACTATTTCTTTTGTAAAGTTATAAAAGAATAACAAGAGTGCTAAAGGAAGTCTGGTTATAAGTGGATCTTTAATGGTTATTGAAAGAAACATTACTTACATGTTGTGGTTACAGCATTTTATACCATTTCGTTTTCTAAATTATTTTACCAAGCTATTCCAAGAGTTCTATTTTTTTCCATACCTTGTGTCTTACTAAAATTTCAAATAGGATATTTTCTTATATACAGAGCCAAGTTTTAATCTGTGATGGGTAATTTGTATTCAAAGTATTGTACAGCAAAATTTAACCAAGATTTTATTTCTAGGAACTAATTCTCCTCTTGGGCAACAAGCAGATAAGAGTTACATTTTATTCCTCAGAGTAGAATAATAATATAAATTAAACCCAATTAGGGACATAAAAAGTATTTTTCAAAATATTTAATGGTACTTAAAACTATTTGAAATGAGAAACCTGTAATCATTTGAGGTATTTTGGCAATTGTACATAATCAAAAATGAAAATCAAGTACTAGAATGTTCAAATTGTTGTTTTCATATGCTGCAAAAATTTAATTGGGAGCATGAGGATGCTTACAGCTTTTAATTTTCTGCCGAATATTAGAAATGTATCTATTCACTTTGTATAGTATTTTGCTGCATTCTTCAAACCAAAAAGTGTAAACCCTCACCAGTATGACCCATCTTTCATCATTTTGCACATTTATGTATGTGCCTGTATAAAAGAGCATATGTAAACATTGTCTTATGAGAATACACAAGTAAGAAGAAGAAACTCTACAAATCATTTTAAGATAACCCTGTTGTCTCCATTAGACTTATTCATTCACCTAAGTTTGTGATTTTCAGTGGGTAGAGTTAAACTGTGTGTTTAACTACACAGTTAAACAACTGCGTAGTATCTTGCAGATACATAATAAAGTTCAATAGGAAATTAAATTTAGTGTACACTTCTAACGTTAAAAACATAAATTTCTTCAAATAGCAAATTACTAAGAGCCATGTTATTTCTCCTTAAGTGTTTAATCAAATAAATCTCTTGGACTCAACAAGGCCATGTAACAGTGCATGCTGGATTTCAGGTGTGCTGGATCTGCATTAGTTTTGCATTTCAGCCTAAGCTATAATAAGCTGTCTAGAGTACTTATACATTAGAACCTATTTCCCTGCTCCAGGTAGTTCACCAAGAAGCATATCAATGAAAGCTATCACTGTTTAAATAAAATGATTCGGCACATCTCACCACAGGGCAGGAGGATACATTTTCTTCAGGAGAATTTATTAGTAAATGAAATCAAGACATAGGAAATAAAGATAAATGTTGGATACTGTTAAAGCTTTTTAGTTCTTCATTTTATATTGAGCTCAGTTTTAGAATACCATATTACCTTCTTTTTAGTTAATAAAATAATACTTAATAAAATTAGGTTGGAAGTTACAAATATGAGGACAAAAAAATCGCAAAGTTCTAGGGTCAAGTTCTATAGTTTTCATAGAACACTATTTTGGTGTTAAGTCTGACATGAAGCTCGATTCCCATGACTTTGAGATCACGATCTGAGCTGAAACCAAGTCAGACGCTCAATAGACTGACACCCCATAAACTGCCTTCTTATATATAACTTCTTGTGAAAAGGCAGAAACTAGCCTTTTTTGTTTATATTCATTTTTATTTTAGCTAAAATTATTCATAGCATAAGACAAAAATCAGAAATATAATTAATAGTGCTTAATCTACTGGGTATTTTTCTTTATCAGGGAAACATAGAATGTTTTCTATGATAGCTATTATGCATTTCAGAGAGCATTCTTTCATATTAATATGGATTATAAGCCATCTTTAATGCATTCTTCACGAAGAAAATTTTAAAAACTGTCCTTTATAGTTGTGGTCAATCAATATTTCATAAAGTGTCCACACTTGTAAAACAAATCAAGAGGGCATTGTTTATTGTTTTAACTTACAGTAAAGACTTCGAAGAGGATCCTAAGACTTGAGTAGAATCAGCCAATTAAACCAGAGACAGGGTGGGGACACGTTTGATTTGGAAGCGGCTGTCTGAAGTTGGTGTATTAAGAGCAGCCTGATGGAAGGGGACTCATCACCAGTCGTTACTAAAACAGAAGTAAGAATAAACTCTTTTTTGATCAAGTGGGTATATTTAAGATCAAATATGGAGTCATTAAAAATCACAAAGCTATGCTCAGTAATGTTATAGTATCCTAGGATGAACAGTTTTAACTTTTTGGAGTAAGGAAAGGAAGATTTCCACTAAGGGTGAGAAAATAAAAGAGAAGAAAAGGGGAGGGATTATTGAGTCACTGTGAGGCTGATTTTCCCAAGAGCAAGGGACATGGGTGCTAGACAGGCCTTGAAGAGGCAGCGGCTGTGGGCCAGATCTACAAATTTCATATTTGGTGGGCATCTTCTCTGGACATTTCAAAGTCACCCCAGAGTTGTTATGTCTGAAGCTACATCAGTACTCCTAAACTTCATTCTTCCATTTCAAACTTGATCCTTCTTTCTTCCATATTTTGGTAAATGCCATGCCTTCCACCCTTCACAGAACAAAAATAAACCCAGGACTGTCACTCGTAATTCTTCTTTCCCCACCTCTCCACATCCAATCCATCAGCAACTCCTGCTGATTCTACTTACAAAGTGTATCTGGAGTCTTTCACTTTCTCTCCTCTTCAACTGTTAGCACATATTCTGTTAGGGTCCGTGATCAAAGGAATGAGACCAATATAAAGTGAAAGTCAAGCAAAGCTTTATTTCACTCCAAGCATCAAAAATCAAACCAACTGGTTGGGGCCATCTCTTACGAAGAGGCGACCCCGACAAAGCCGTTCGGATGACCACAACAACCCAGGCAAGGCCACTTCCCGATGGTGACTAGTACAGTACAGTACCGTACCCTACCCCTACCCCCCTACCCCTGCCTCCCAGACTAACCTTTATAGAGGTGGTTGAGCCCGGCCCACCCACAGGTGGCCAATGAGATTGCAACACACAGGGAAAACAGCACAGTCATGCTCAGTCAGCAATACGGGTGGCCAATTGAATTCCAATTCACCATAGCAAATATATGTGCACCCCACTGATTGGATGTCTCCATCTGGCCTGGCCCACCCCTATATCCGGGCTTTGTAAGTAAGTTCCTCCGGAAGGGGCATGGTCAATCCAAGCTTACAATGAAATGGCTCCCTCTGGCTAACCAGGCCCTTACATATTCTAAACAATCATTTTTTTTTTGCCTGGATTAATTCAGTAAATTCTTAACCGACCTCCCTATTTACCCTAGTCCCCAATTAAATCTGTTCTCCACTTTGCGAATAAAAATCATGATACACATATCACACCTTGGTTTTCTAATACATTTAGAATAAGATCAAAATTACTTGCTTGGGCTACATAATCTGGCTTCTGACTACCTTTTTAAATTCATTTCCTACTTAGCTTAGTGAACTATTGGCTCGCTGGCCCTCATTTGTGTTCCTGCAGTACACAGACATCTTCCCACTTCAACGCCTTTGCACTTGTCCCTAATGTCTAGAACTCTCTTTTCCGAGATATTCACATGGATGACTCTTGTCAGAGAGGCTATCTGTGGCCAAAATTTATAGCAGCCACTCTCAAATCATTCTATTACATTTTCTTGTCCTTATTTATCTTCCTACAGCACTTACCTTCTTTTCTTTACTCGCTTGTATGGTCTTTCTCCTTCATCTCTAATACAAGTCCTATAAAAGCAGCCACTTATCTGTGTTCCTGTATACAATGTCCCCAAGGCTTAAAACAGTTCTTGGACTGTAGTTTAAAATGTGTTTGATGCTCACCAACTAACTGTAGACTGAATAAATGAAGGGTTGAATGGTGCTGGTTTACAAGATAAAGAGGTCCTTGGAAATAAAGAATGGAAGCATTTTATTCTGTGTCTCAAGGAATCATCCTGTACCCCTTCTTCTTATGGAACTAATGGGAACACTTCCTTTGAACAAGATTTAGAAGATAATTGATCCAATTCTATGAAGTATTGGGTTCATCATTATCTTTTACTCTGCCTATATCCTCTTCACTATTCTACAATAAACATGGATTTCCCCATGTCAGATACTGATAGAACTTTATAGCTTTGTATATCTGGTGTCACAGTGCTTAGAATTTCTTACAAAGTATCATTTGGATTATATTTTTCAGGGAAAATGCCAAGGGGATAAAGTAAAACTGGAATATTTTTCTTGAAAGTAACATGGGATGCTTATGCCTTTAGAATTTGCCTTAATCTTAAATGCTCTGTGGTTTGAGGTGAGAAGCAAGCTCACAGTTGGTCATCAGGAAACACCTTTTTGTGTACTGCAAGAGTCCTTCTTACAGGTAAAAGCAGCCACTTTGTGATGTGGGGCCATAACTCTACTATAGATGGATAGTAACCCACTGACTCCCATTATATCTTCATGAAAATTTCTTCCCTTTTTAGGAACTTACAACTAAAAACTGGCTGCATTCTATTTTGCAAGATTGTTCCACTAATTGAGAAATATTTTAAAAAGAGTCACTGTGTAATATAATCTTAGATTGTATTCTTAATTCTATACATAGTCCGGATAAATTAGTTTTTGAAGATAATTTATAAAAGTTATGAATGCCTATCAAATATTTTCCAATTTAAACGCTTATGGTTGGTTATATTCAACTGATTAGAATACAGAGGCCAGAGACTTTGGGTCAGGTGTGGACATTTGCTATTTTGAGTATCTGCTTTTCTGATATAGTTCTTGAATTGAAAATTCTGAACTTCTGAATGCTGTAAATTCCATAGTTCGTATTATTTACCAATCTCCCACCTTTCCTCATTCACTTCTTTTATTCATCGGGATGCATGTTGCCTAAAAATGCAGGGTATAACTAAGTAATAGCACAGAGAAAGGCTAGAAATGTAATTCTTTTTTTTTTTTTTTCCTCCATCTGGGTGCCAGATGTTTTGTTGATTGAGAGAGACTATTTCAGAAAATATAGGTGACGATTAACCTGGTTGGTCTTTTTCCTTTTTTATCATCTTGTTATGCTTAGTAACAAAAACAAAAATAAAGTTGCCCAGAATCAGACTTTGGTAAAACACACTACTGAGGGGGGAAATAATTAACCGTGGGATAAATGTGAAGTCTAACACCTTAGGATAACTCAGGACTATCCTTTGTCTAATGCAGATTCTAATCCTATTCCTATCTCTAAATTTTGCATGGTAAAATGACATTTAAACTGTAGTGTTGATGAGCAAGTTTGCATATGGTGGTTTCTCATAGATTCATTGTATTAGCTTCATAAACAACCACAGATCACTACAATCATAATCTGTGTTAGAGCTCTATCTGGGTGTAAGATGACATCTAAACTACTGTTAAGTTAATTGTGGTATCTTATCTTTAACGTCTCCATGAGAAACAACAAACCAAGAAAGCTTTCTTGGTAATGTATGGCAGTGTACAGCTTCAACATCAGAATATTTTTCTTGATAGTTTTCCCTTTTTTTTGTTGTTGTTATTATTTAACTTACAGATGAAAAAACTTTTTTGGTAACCTCAAGGTTAAGCTTCCCAAGATGTTTTTGCACTTCATTATGACAACTACTTAACAGACCCAAACAGTAAGAAAGACATGTACAATCAATACATTTTAAGCCTATGAAACTCTTGTAAACCAATTGTTACTCTGCACAGTAGTCTATTATGACTACTTACGTTTGAGGATGTTGATTTTAATCTCACAGTCCCTAAATGATTAGAGCCCTGACCAGATAGAAAATCATTGGTTTCCTGGATTTTGAAATCTCTCTGTGACTGAGATCAAGGTCTTATAGTAAGCCTCTTTGCCTTAACTTGTCCAGAGAAAGCCTTCAACTATATTGATTTGATTACTTTTCTTTTTTCTTTTTTGGTGGGGGATTATAGCAACAGTCCTTAGATTTGTGTTTTCTACATGAAATAGCATAAAATTTCATTTCAGTAAGTATTTATGTAGCAACAAGTATGTACTCTCTGCTCTATTAGGTCCTGGGTATGCAGTGTAAATAAAACAGACATGAACAGAGACATCTTAATTGTCAGCAACAGATAGTGGTTAACTCCAGTGGAAGGGAAATCTTGGAGAGGAATATTAATTCCCCCAAATTAATGGAAAGTGGAAAACTAGGTAAGAATAAATAATTTATACTGACTAGTCAGTGCCAGTCCTCATGGGCCTTATAGAGAAGTGTGGGAGAACTACAATAACCAAGAAAATAAAAAATATCAATATATCATTATGAAGTGATGCTGGTGCTCTTAAAGAAATAGAGGACCAAGATAGAGAATAAAAATATCTTGGTGAGATTAGGAAAAACAAACAAACAAACAAAAAAACCTCTGATGTTTAAGCTGAGAAGAAGGATAAAAAGAACCCTCCCAAGATGATTTTTTAAAAGAATATTTAATTTTTAATATTATTTTATTGCATCATTCTACCTGAAGGAGATCTGACTGAGACTACAGAAGGTAGGAGTGGGTCTGGTGGGCAGTGGTGATTAGGAAAAGGTTCCGGGTAGAGGAAATAATGGTTATAAAGTTGTCATGGCAGAAAGAAAACCAGGATTGGGGAGCCTGTGTGGCTCAGTCAGTTGAGTGTCTGACTTTTGGTTTTGGCTCACATCATGATTTTGGGGTTCTGAGACTGAGCCACGTGTGGGGTTCTGTGCTCAGCGGGGAGTCTGCTTAAGAGTCACTCCATCTCCCTCTGCTCTTCTCCCCACTTGCACGCTCTCTCTCTCTCTAAAATAAATAAAATTTTAAGAAAGAAAGAAAGAAAGAAAAGGAAAGAAAGAAAGAAAGAAAGAAAGAAAGAAAGAAAGAAAGAAAGAGAAAATTATCTATCTAGGATTTATTTGATTGCCCTAAAGGAGACCAGTGTGGCTGAAGCTGAGTTGTGGAGGGAGAGTGTAAATTAAGATGAGGTTTGGGGTTAGTGATCCTGACTCTAGACTTTGGAATCTATTTGAGGGAGAATTGGAAGTCTTAAAGAGCCAGTATATATTTATTATTTCTATTTCTATTATTTCTATTTATTAAAGATTTCTATTTATTAAAGATGATTTTGTTTGCTGTGCGAAAGACAGATCACAGAGAAGCTGGAAGATGAACAATGTTATACATGACAGTGACTGATGTTGTCACTGATGTCTTGCATCAACATGGTGGCAATGTATATTAGAGAGAAGTGGTCAAATTCAAGATATAGATGAGAATATATATGAAAGGAACTATTAACAGATTATATACTAATTTTATTAGAGTGACCTTCAGTTCTTGAATGGAGAACTTTCACTTATGCGCAGGATATAGCTGCATTATTCCAGGGTCTTCTGACTGAAAATGACCAAAATCTAATTAAAATTAAATTAAGGAAAAAAGAATTTATTGGCTGGTATGATTGGGAAATCTAAGGGTGGAGCAGGGCTTTAGGCAAAACTGTGCCCAAGCCCATACATTATTTTTGAAAGTTGTATCAACCTCTTTGTTTATTTCTGTTTTTAAAAAAGTACGCTATTCACCCTTCTTCAAGCTTCAGGGTACATGTTCTCAGGTAGCACCAAGTTAAAAACATCAAAGGAATCAGAAATCTCCTCATTCACTCTCTGCATATTGTGTCTCTGAGAAGGATTCTGATCAATCCTTCTTGGGTGTCCTATGCATCAGCGACCAAGCATTATGTCTAGGGTCTGATGCATATGCTCACTTCTTAGGGAGCAGCAGCTATTACCCTATGGAGGTGTGAGGGAAAGCTTACTCTGTGTACCAAAACAAACAACAAACAAAGCCATGGTGATTCATTGCAACTATATAGACAAGAAGCAGTACTTGACATTCAGGAGCTGTCCTGGACCAAGCAAGACCCTTAGTGTTCTTCTGTCAAATATAAACCACTTTTCCAGAACCTAAACATGACCATGATGGATCAAGAAAAAAATAATACCACCATGTCGTCATATCTGAACACAGATAAAATATGTGCATTGTCCAAGCCACACAAATTGCCCCAAAGGTATTTTGGCTAACTATGAGTATATACAGCTTCTTTACCAATTGCAGTGTTAACCTGAGTTTTTTTTTATTACAACATCAAATCACAGAATTACCCTTGCTTCCTGAGAGCATCCAATCCAGAGCCAAGTACTGCTTTCTTAGATCCTTTCCCCACATCACCTAACACAAATCCAAATCCTGTAGCAAGTCATTCCTAATACTTTCCTATTGAGATACCCCATGGGTCCTTATGATATGCTTTTATCCTCACAGCAACAAGCAAAACTCAACTCATTCAACTATAGCTTTATTCTTGGTGGTCTTTAGCTGGAGGGCATTGGCATCAGTCTTTTTATCATTAATAAATACAAAACAAAAAACAATAGCAATAACAACCAAATTTTTATTTAAGTTTAAGAGAAATAACCAAGTAGCAACCAGTAAATTTCATCCAGCCCTGCTTGGGGTCTTTCTCTCCTCATCTTTTCATTTTGGGGAATATTGCCAAAGCCAGCAATAATGAGGACTCTAGAAACAAGTAGTCACTGTGTCATTACTATTGTGGTGATGCACTTGATCTTGTAGAGATACCAGGTCACTCCTCATGTTCTACATACATTAACTGGCTCCACTGTGACATAAAGCCTGTCCCAATTCTTTGATGAATGAGGAAGACATGGTGCTTCACTTTAGCTACCAATCTGATAACATAATACCATCAGGCTTCCTGTGGCTTTCTCTAATTTTAATCATTCATGTTTTTTTCCCCAGATTTTTCTCTAGGACTGTATCAGCCAAAAATGGGCCATAGCCATGAAAAAGAAATCACCTTTGTTTATGTCTATTTCATGGCCATTAATGCAGCCTGAATTTTCAGGCAAGGTAAGTATTTTTTGCCACTTAGAAAGGGGATGGACGTTGTTGAAATTGTTTCTTCTGTGTTCTTTTAGCAACCAGCTCTGACTGAATTGTACATAGGTTACATGATTTGTCTGAATGTCTATCTCTTTCTTAGAGGGAATATTCATTTATTCAACTGTAAGTTCTTAATAACTAGTCAGGAGCCAGCAGTATTCCTTTTTTTTTTAGGATTTTATTTATTTATTTGACAGAGAGAGATCACAAGTAGGCAGAGAGGCAGGCAGAGAGAGGAGGAAGTAGGCTACCTGCTGAGCAGAGAGCCTGATGCGGGGCTAGATCCTAGGACTCTGAGATCGTGACCTGAGCCAAAGGCAGAGGCTTAACCTGCTGAGCCACCCAGGCGCTTAAGCCAGCAATATTCCTGATATAAACTGGGTACTTAATAAATGTTGAATTAATGAAAGGATTTCATTATGAATAAACGTCACTGTTTTTCCATTGCTCCTAAAACAAAACCCAAACTCTATCCATGAACTGCACAGCCTGATAGAACAAAATCTCTAAGTTAACCTCATATCCTATTAAACATTTCCCTTGGACTTTGAAAGTGTACCAAACCATTAATATCCAGGACTTTGCTCTCGTAGCTTCTCCAGCTGAAATGATCATCATGAGCACTTCATAAGCCAGTTTTTGCTTACTCTGGAAGCATCAGCTTAATTGTCTTTCTTTTAGGGCAGTCTTTTCTATTACCTTAGATAAAATGACGTCTCACACTTGTACCACCATATTTATTTCCTTATAGGATTTGTACCAATTTATAGGCTTCTTATTTATTTATTACCTTGTGTACAGTCTATTTGCCTACCCGACTGTGAGTTTCATGAAGGCAGGTATCTTTGCTGGCATAACTCCGTCCCTAAGGCCTGTCATGGGGCTTGGTGTCTAGTATGTCCTTCACAAGTGTTTATTGACTTTATGAATAAAAGAGTGAATGAGAGTTGATTTTGTAGTTGACTGAAGGGATTCATCTTCTTCCAGGTGGAGCTAACAATAAGCACTAATAATTATACTATTTTGAAAGCGTCCAAGCAAGGTCTTGAAGACAGTTACACGATAGTAAGTAAGATCTGAGATGAAGTAATGTCAGATGGAAGAAATAACATATAGTAGGTAAGTTTTGGAAATGGTAAGTGGTCTTTTTTGGCTACAGCATAAACTCCCCAGATGGAATTGTAGAGCGGAGAGTTAGGAAGGTAAGCTGCTGTCAGACTGGGGACATTTGTAAAACATGCCAGGACTGGATTCCGTGTTTCAAGTTAAAGGCAATTGTTAACTTTGAGCAAAGGGATGACTTAAGGTTGTTCTTTCAGGTGATTAATATGAAAGTAGCATGGAGGACCGTTTGTAGAGGGGAGAAGTTGCTAGGGAAAGGTGAAGATTATCGCCTGGAATAGTGTAGAAAAACATCTGTGAAGACCTGAATTTAGGGTACTAGAAGTGGAAATACAAAGAAGATGGTGAGTGCGAAAGGTAACTTCAAGATAAATAGAGGACACAGAATATTCAATAGGATTAATAGAGTTGTACTAGGCACTTATTCTTTACTTTTATAATTGCCTGTATATGTGACTTCTGACTGGTACAATTAGTTCTTTTATTGAAGCCAACTGTGAAATGGAAAATAACTTGATCTGGAAAGAGTGCAAGGGCACTCTGAAAGTGAAATTTCAGAGAAAGAAAGTCATTGTTTATACAGTGCAGAGAAATTCAGTAGCATTAACAATTACAGGGAAATGTCCATAGTCACACAAGGTAAACTGACCAGATGCAATTAACCATGGTTCAGAGGTGGGGATTTATCCTGGGACAGAATATCACATTGATCGTGGAGCCAAAACCAGTGGCTCATTATAGTGCTTTGACTCTTCTCATGGAGGCGTGATCTGGAGGGAATGCTTTAAAGTCTCATTTTGGTCTTTTAGAGCCAGTTTTGCTTGAGGGAAGTGGTAGTAATATTGTTGAAATGGAATCAATAATATTTTACTACTACTACTGCATATTATAATGTTCCATAGTTATCTCAATTAATCTATTATTGATGAGCAGCTTCTAACTCCTATTTGGGACAGACTACATAGAGTCTTTAATTCATAAATTAACGGTTTCTTGGAATCATTTTTACTTTGTGAGTCTGAAACTCCTGACTGCGTTGGACTTAATCTGGAAGGATATTCTCTTTTAGGAATGGTAATATCTTATCAATATTAGAGTAAGCGAATCATTTATTCAAGTAATTATTTATTATGCCTAATATTGTAAAGAACAGATATTGCAACCATAAACTATTCTGATAGCATAATATCTGCCGTATTCATTTAAAGTCTAATTTACTATTACGTCTATAATAATAAAAAGGCAGTATTGAAATATAGGCACGTTCTAATTAGATTACTCTTTACCCTCTTTAATCTTTGATTTGGCTGGCATCTTTTAACATTTTGGACCTATTATTATTTGCTACCCACAACCAGTATTTAGTTTAAATGGTTTTATCAACTATGCATACATTTTAATCAGCCCTTGTTCCATGTTAGAGTATAGTTCAATTCTATTAAATAATTCACTCTGCCATTAATGGTGCTGCCTGTTAAATATGGTGTTTTGGAGAAAATCCATATTACTGAACATTCACTGGTGACATGAATTATCTCCCGAAGATGGTGTTGTGATTCAATGCCATAAGTTATTTGGACAGCTCTTACGGTAACTCTGTTTCACTCAGTAACACCTCATAACTCACTGCTGTCAGCTGAAGAGGGCGGGAGGAAGTCCCCTGGTCCTATATGCCCTCTTCCATTAGTCCTCCTTCCATTCCCTCCTGGAGAGAAAAGATCTGCCAGAGTAATCACTGGTAGAATTTCCTTCTGAACCTCGTGGCTTGTGCTTTGAATTGTTTTTAATCTACAACAATTAAATAACCTCTTGAAAGAAATGGAAGATTTTGATTCTTTCAGTTCCCAGTGTATTTATCTTCCAACTTTCTGGGACAAATATTTGCATTAAGACATCCTCACTTCTTCATGTTCCCTGTGGGACAAAAAGGCTTATTTGCAACTTAATGAGGTCACCCAAGAACTATCTGAACTGTGCCACATCATTATGCTGTGTTAGAAATAACAGAAGGAAATATGAGGGGGGAAATCTTAAGGTTAGGAGGCAGAATTGATACAATTATCTGTCATTTCAGATGAATGCCAGAAGATGGCAGTCCTATTTGTTCAGAACTTTATGAATTTTGCAAGACCCATGAGTCCTCTTTGGTTTCAGCATGATCATAGCTCATGAAGAAAGCCAGAAATTAGTTTTTGTTACTATAGAAACCAAATGGAATGACTTAACTTTTTTCTTTTTTAAAGAAACAGTCTAAAAGTCAGGTAAAAATGAGTACTATGGAAAAATACCTAGGGAAAATAAAACACTTACTTTTTTCCCTTTATGGTGGCATTGTGAAAATTCTGGACCCTTAAAAGTTCTTTTGGATAATTTCTTTTTTCTTTCTTTCTTCTTTCTTTCTTTCTTTCTTTCTTTCTTTCTTTCTTCTTTCCTCTTTCTTCCTTCTTTTTTTAACAGAAATATATCCAAGTTGACTTTGAAATTGTGTATTGCTTTAAAACAAAGTAACTTATATTGTGTAAGTGCAATAAATACACAAGCAGGAACCTGAAATTATTTGTTTCAGTACAAGAAACAGAGCAGACTTTTCATGCTTTTTAGTTGAGTATAAGGGAATTCAATACAGAAATAGTCCAAAACAGTGCTATACTATGAAAACAAAATTCTTCTGTTCCTGCCTCCTCCTCAAGATGTTATTAATTCATACTTTGAAATTGCTTTTGTCGAATTTATTTGTTATAAGATCTACAAGGTACAATGATTAGTTGTGACTACTCCAATAGCATATTTAACATTAGGACACTCAGTGTCTCTCCTTGTATTTAGGACTTGATGAAGCCTATGTTTTATTACATTTTTTTAAAAGATTTTATTTATTTATTTGACAGAGAGTGAGATCACAAGTAGGCAGAGAGGCAGGCAGAAAGAGAGGGGGAAGCAGGCTCCCTGCTGAGTAGAGAACCAATTCGGGGCTGGATCCCAGGACCCTGCGATCATGACCTGAGCCAAAGGCAGAGACTTAACCCACTGACCCATCCAGGCACCCCTATATTTTAATTTTACATGGAATCTGCTAACCAGTGAGAATAAGCAATACATATAAAAACTGCATTTTAAAAACGAAACAAGATGGGATCCAGAGGGAGACAAACCGTAAGACTCTTAATCTCACAAAACAAACTGAGGGTTGCTAGGGGGTGGGGAGTAAGGATAGAATGGTTGGGTTATGGACATTGGGGAGAATATGTGCTATGGTGAGTGCTGTGAGATGTGTAAGCCTGATGATTCACAGACCTGTACCCTTGGGGGAAATAATACATTCTATGTTAATAAAAGTAATTTCAAAAAAAGAATACTTTAGGAATGTTTATACTTATATGGGGAGATTATCTAGTTCAGAAAAAGGAAACCTTACAATTTGTGAAGTCTAAGAATATGCAGATACCAGCTATGGAAAAAAAAATAAAATCATCTACTTTGAGTCTATGGAATGCTGGACTTGACTATTATGACTCTCAAGGGCTAATTTTTTAATTTTCAGAAATTCTGTGAGCCAGGTGTTAAACATCAATTATTAAGTTATGTAAACTTCCAATTAGATAAATTATTTTTTAAAAAACCTGCATCTTAAGCACTTTCTTCTCTATGCTGGGAGTAAACAATCACATGGCCGTGGATAGGGATAATTCACAGGGAAGGGGTACTCTGTAGGATAATTACAAGGGGCTAGTACAGACAAACTGAATAACTATTATTCCCTCCTTGATTCTCAGCCTCTAAAACCCTCCTTTAGCCTCTCCTGGGATGTCTAACTCTCTGCTGAATCTCTTAGACTCTACAGTCTATCAGGATCCAAGGCCTGGATTTAGCCAGCTTTGTATGGCCCGGCATTTTCACACCATACTGGTGGTATGCCTCTGATCTTGGACACCAGTTTGGATAACTGGGTTTTTCACTTTCCTTGAAATCTACCCCCATCAAATGTCCCTCTTCTATTACCTGGACACTCACCTCATACCATAATCCTTGTTTAGATGAGCTACTATCCCTATTCCTTAACATTAAGTCACTGCTTTATTCTGGCTACTGTTCTGGGGAGAAAACAACCCTGGCCTCAAAACAGCTGGGTCACTGCTAAGGGCATGATATCTGATGTTTGACTCCCACTGTACCCACTGAGACTCTCCAAAGTTTCCAGGACTACCCCTTCTACCCCTGTCTACCCACATCTCTTGAGATCCTTTCCCCTAATGCCTTGGTCACACATGGCCTCACCTAGACTGTGATGTGGTGTCACAGACAGGCCCTTGCCTGTGTTTTGCTTGTCTGATGAAAACTTAACAGCTCTATTTGCAACTTAATATGCTCTTAAATGGTGCCTACAACTCCTAAGCAGCACTCTTGGTTCTAGTTTGGCTTTGTATTTATATAGTAGAAATGTTACATGTTAGGTATCGCTCCTCACCTCTTCCCTATTCTGTGACATCACTTTGGGAGCTTGAAATCATCCATCGTGGGAATATTTACCCTACATAAATTTGTAAATTTGCAAGCCCTAAAAATCAGCCTTCCCCTTCCTCATCCCCACTCTAGACAGTAAGTGTTAAACAATTACCAGAACGTCATCATCCTTCAACCTTTAATGTTCAACACTCTTCTCTCCGTAAAGGTGCTTCCTCAGCCAGTGTTATTACAGGAAATGCTGCAACCGTTCACCTGTGTTCAAGCCAGAGCTTTGAAAACAATGATCTCTACCTGCAAGGGGTTCTTAACTCTTGACTGGTGATGTTCAGGTAATTAGAGGTGCTCTGCCTGTACTGTAGCAAAGCTTCTGAAAGATGGTTACACTCCTTCCTCTCTGATCCCTTTTCTACTGTTACAGTAAGGGTGAATTTTCTAAAGAGCAAGTCTCTTGCCTCTTTGAAATCCTTCGGAGGTTTCTTTCAAAAAGGAAGCTCTCAAAGTGTGATCTGAGGGTAATGGAATCAGCAATTCCTGGAAATTTGCAAAAAACGCAAATTCGCAGGCTTTTCCCTTATGCCTATTGTATCAGAAAACTGAGGGTGGGGACCAGCTGGGGTCTGTTTTAACAAGCCCTCTAGGTGATTAGCAGGCACAACCTTGGACTTAGGGCGACCTTCAAACTCTTGTAATGTTTATAGGGTTTATAAAAATCCTTTCTGGTTTACCTCTCCCTTACTCTTCCTTTTCTTGCTCTCTAACTTGAATTCTTTGCTTCTGCAATATAAAAGTGCATTCAGTTCCTTTATTCAGGATTGTTGGCTTTCACCAAGTACTGTTTGATAACGGGCCCTTTGCATATGGCAATGGTTAGGTTTCTTTCCATCTTTCTCCTCTGTCTTCTCTTGCCTGGACACTGTTCCTTCCATCTTCAGTGTTCCCCATTTCTTTATCAGAGGAATACTTAACATTTTTTTTTTTTTTTTTAAGAGAAAGAGAGTACACAGGAGAAACCACCTGGAAAGAGGGGAGTGAGGAGGAAGAAAAGAGGATGGAGGGAGGGGCAGAAGGAGAGGGAGAGAGAATCTGAAGCAGATTCCTGCTAAGCACTGAGCCCCCAGAGCCTGGGCTGGATCTTATGACCTGGAGATTATGACCTGAGTGGAAATCAAGAGTAAATTGCTTAACTGACTGAGGCACCAAGGCATCCCTGCTTAACTCTTTTTATAATCTAGAATTTTAAAGGCAGTTGCATGTCCAAATAGAGCAATGTGGAATATGACCATTTCATCTTATTTAGCATAATCCTCAAATTCTTAATTGCAAATTTTAAATAAATTGTAGCTATAGCCTTATATTTCATATTGATACAGAGTAATTTAAACAATTGAAATCCACTTTATTCATAACATTAAAATAATATTTCATTAAAAATTTTTTGAAGCTTTATGGCTGCCTAATATCTTTATTAATAATAAACTTGGAGAAGCAGGAACACAGTTTCCCTTTCAAAAAATTAATTACATAATGAAAGAGAATCCAATTTATGCGGAAATGTAGGCATTGGTAACATAGCAACATAATTCCTGGATTTGTACTAAGGCATTATACTGAAAAGGAGAACATTAAATAAAAAGTGAGTTTTACAGCATGGAGCTTCCTCAAAAAGTTGAAAATAGAGCTACCCTATGACCCAGCAATTGCACTACTGGGTATTTACTCTAAAGATACAAATGTAGTGATCTGAAGGGGCATGTGCACCCAAATATTTATAGCAGCAATGCCCACTACAGCCAAACTATGGAAAGAACCTAGATGTCCATCAACAGATGAATGAATGAAGAAGATGCGGCATATATATACAATGGAATACTATGCAGCCATCAAAAGAAAAGAAATCTTGCTGTTTGTGAAGACGTGGATGGAACTATTGACTTATTTCACTATGCTGAGTGAAATAAGTCAATCAGAGAAAGCAATTATCATATGATCTCCCTGATATGAGGAAGTAGAGATGCAACGTGGGGGGTTAGCAGGGTAGGAAAAGAATAAATCAAAGAAGATGGGATCGGGAGGGAGACAAACCATAAGAGACTCTTAATCTCACAAAACAAACTGAGGGTTGCCTGGTGAAGGAGGGTAGGGAGAGGGGGGTGGGGTTATGGACATTGGGGAAGGTATGTGCTATAGTGAGTGCTGTGAAGTGTGTAAGCCTGACGATTCACAGACCTGTTCCCCTGGGGCTAATAATACATTACATGTTAATAAAAAATTAAAAAAAATAAAAGGAAGATACTGTCAAACTGCAAAAAAAAAAAAAAAAAAAAAAAAAGCAACCAGAGGAAAAAAAGACACACTACCTCTGGGAGAGCAACAGCAAGATTAACAGCTAAAAAAAAAAAAAAAAGTGAGTTTTATACTTTTGGAAAGAGAGTAATCACATACTGAAGAATTTGTTGTGTGGTAGGGAGCAATGGATGATGGTGGTCAAAATGTACAAACTTTCCATTAAAGATAAGTAAGTTCCAGAGAAATAAGTTACAGCACAGTAGCTATAGTTAATAATAGATTATTGTAAAAAAAAAAAAAAGAAAGAAAGGAAAAAAAGAATTTGCTATGAAGAAACAAGAAATATTATAACAGAGAAAGAAGCATTGTCTCCTTATCATACTGGAAAATTTAATGTAAACAAGGCTGTCAAAATTTGTTAGTTTTCAAAATCGTTGTATATTCCAGTAATGTCTTTGAGTGTTTTATGTCTATTTTGAATAATAAATGCTGCATATTGCTGATAGATGGTTCAGTAATGTTTTTAAATTTTATATTTTAAAGCAAAATGTTTGAATCCCAGGGAACATTTATATAACAGAGGCAAGTTTAGTGGAAAAAGAATAATAAGAACCACAACTATTTCAAAAGTGAAAGTGTCACCAAATGCCGTAGATGCCCTCAACATGAACCTGTCTTTATTCTGTCTTTTTCTTTGACATGTTAAAATGAGATCGTTTTAATACTCCCAACCATCTCATAGGATCTGAGAAGAGACTATACCAGCCATCAAAGGCTAAAAAAAAAAAAAAAAAGTTCTTCATTTGGAGTTACACAAAATCAAGAAAGACTAAGAAGTGAAGGGAAGAAAATTTCCCTTCATCCTTTATATTCCCCAGTGATTTATGGAGAAGTTGTTTTGATTAATGGTATTGTGATAGAATTTGGTTGACCTTTCCTCTTCCTTAGCAGCAAACGCCTATAGCTGTAGCTGTTATGTACCTTTCTCTTAAACATCCAGCCACCTGAACCATTTCTGTGGAATGCTGCTTCCTAGATTTGGAGTGATTCCCTGCATTCTCAAAACAAATGAGCTTAGGGGATGCAGAGAAGAACAGCTGCACAAATCAGGCTCCTCATTATTTAGAAGCATTTCTAAGACACAAGGGATTCTATTCTCTTTGTTGTCTGTACTTTAAGGCACACGCACAAATAAATTAACTGTTTTTTTTTCCTTTCGTTAGCTTATTGTGTGGTTTAAATAAATTAATACAGGTAATGCACTTAGAATAGGGCCTGGCACATAGTGTTTGCTATTAGTTGTATTCAAGTCAGTAAGATTTATTAAACACTTCTGCCAGTAAATGGATTACACACGAAATATATGGCAGGGCTCTGCACACCCCTTGTATATACCAAACAGGATAATTGCTAAAATTGTGTATGCATAGGAGAAGTTTCTGTGTGTGTAAGTGTGTGTGTAAAATATGTAAAAAAGAGCACACTTTATTAAGGGAAATTTTAAGCATACACAAATTAGAGAAAATAGTATGATAAGCCCCAACTGCCCATCAGCTTTATCAATTAGGAATATTTTGCCAATCTTGTATTTTACCTATTCTCCAATCCATTTTGAGGGTATTTAAAGCAAACCCCAGTCAACATATTTCCTTTTTAAGTATATCAATACTTATCAATAACATATAAAAAAATGTCCCTTATGTTTATGCGGACATAAACTCTTAGGTTTGAGTGAAAGTAGATATTAAATGAGGGATTCTGGAATCTTCTCCACATTTAGATTTAAGTTCACCCCAGTTCCAAGTAGTTGCTATATGTCAAGTGCTGGACAAGACAATTTCACATTTAGATATAGCCATGACTGCTTCAGGAGAGGAAACAGAGTCTTGGAGGTGGTGTGATTTGCTCAAGATGGCAGGTATAAAACATAGAAGAATCTGAACTTGAACTGGGACTTCTGACCCCCAGTCTGGGGTTATTCTCACTATGCCTTAGCCAGCTAAAAGTTGATCTTATAGGAAGCGGTGCTTCTGGGCTAACTGCTTTATGTTTCAGCTCTTAAGTTCCCCTGGCATTCTAGGAGAGTGACCATACAGTCTTGTGGTATCCACCTGCATTAAACCAGTCTGTGAAATGAGTCCGGGGGTGAGGAAAGCCAGCATCACTGAGACTAAATGATTGTTGTATATATGATTGACTAGGCTACGGTGAGTTTCAAAGAGAAGACTCCTGCTTATAAAAAGAGTTTTCAGGCTATTAAAAATGTCCTATTATGCTTCCTAAATGGTCATCCAGTAATCTTAAAATGTTGTCAGTTGTTGGTTCCTAATTGTTTCCTTGACATGGTGGAAATTATTCTTGGATATAGTTAATATCATGAAAGTGTATTAAAAATGGCCTAAGGGGAGAAAAAGAGTCTGTTTCTGTTTTATTCTTATTAGAAACTAATTATTTTCATACTTCAGACTTTAAATGTTCACTAAATCCCATTTTTTTCTTAGATATTGTTTGACTGTCCTTTCATGTCATTCTTTTTGCCCATTCTGTATGTCTATGAAGTATTGCTCCTTGGGTTTATGTTACCACCGAAGCTGGTCCCTAAATGAAGCAAATTGGTCAGTGAAATGAGCAACGCATTCACTAGAGCCACCCACCTTCAGTGAGTTGAGGATGACAGATGTTATGACCTAAGACTATTTTTATCACTGCCCAGATAACTGAGTGTCTTTAAAACTACAGTTCTTAAGGATCTTTTAAAGATGAGTATTTCTAACAGAACTCAATGAATGGTCTGTAAAACTCTAAGCAAATATTAAACCATCAAGATAAACTCAGTGAGTGATAACCAATTTGGGGGGAAAAACTGGCATAATTTCTGTCTATAAAAATTTATCAGACACTTGAAGCATGCTAGACCATAGGAATATTAACTTGTTGCAAGTTAAACATGATTAATACTTCTCTGGGAACCCATTTCTCTCATAATTCTTTATCAAATTTTGTACTTTTTCTGAACTTTCTGAAACATTAATCCTTAGAATAGTTCTCAAAATACCATGGATCTCACTGTCATGTGGAATTCATTACAATTAAGTGCTGTTAGTGGGAGAAGTGAGCAGAGAAAGGGAGGTAATATATACAAGAGAAGATATCTATGCTGGCCACCTAGAAAAGTGGACAGATTAATTCACATTATACAGCATATTGGTGATGATATTTCTAGTGTTAAAATCTCAGTTTGTGTGGAAATCATTGCATGTAGGATTCTGGATATGCACTGAAAGCATTTTGAAAGAGCATGCCCACGTATTTATGTTTCAGCATAGAAAGATCTAGGGATACCCCTTCTTATTCTTAAACTGGCCATCATTGCATAAGGCATTAGCCATGGATGGTGAAGACACAAAAGCTACATGGAGACTTTTGGGGTCATTATGAAAAGTCGAAATTCAAACGGGATTGTGTTGAGATACTGTCTGAATGTGGAGGTTGTACTTTTCCTAACAGGCCACTTTTGTGTTTTTGTTTTGCTTTTGTTTCATTGTTGTTGAGGAAGTGGAAATCAGAAGTGGCACTGAGGACGGAAGTTCCCTGCAGCAGGGGATTCTCCATCTTGGAGAGTGAGAAATGATCTCCAGACTCTGCTTGACATTGAAGCTGCTGATTTTACGTAGCTCTTATTGCCTCACCAGCGGCACGTCTCTGTTCCTCTCTCTTCTTTCCATCTCTGCCTCATTGCGTTTCACACTGTAAACGGATAACATTCCCTTAATCTGAGAAGTTTGTCTTCTTTCTTTTTTCTTAAGGAAGCAGTGACAACTAGAGACAATGCTACATTGCCAGTGCTTCTCTCTATGTCCCTTCTTAGGGCAGTATTTCTCAAACTCTGTTCCTTAAGACCATCTGTATTCTGTCACCTGGCAGGCAAGGACTTACTCAATGTGCAAAGCTATTAAGTTGGAATCTCCGGAATCTTCATTTTTAATCCGCTCTTCTGGTAAACCTCCTCTCTGTCTCTGTCAATGTTTGTGTCTCTCCCTTAGCAATGAGACCCCAAACTATTGGGCCTGCCCTGTAACAGGCCAATAAAGGTAATACCATGTGTATGTAATGGCACAAACTATAGGCTGCAAAGAATTATTCTTGAAATTCTATTTTGGAGATTGCATAAATCGTGACAGAACATTGATGATAATGCAGTGTTTCAACAGAAATAAATTGGGAATGATTTTAAACATACATACTCCGACTTTTGTGAGCCTTTGTGTTTTTTCTTCCCATCCTGTGGGTTGGAAAGTCAAGAGAATCAGTAATCTCAGGTGAGACGATACCTATGAAATAATTTCAGTAGAAATAGGAAAAGAAGTCTCATATTTTCTGTTTTTCTCCTGTGAGATTATTCTTATGACCAAACACGAAATTACTTTAACTTGGTTGTTTTTACAAGATCGGTAAGTCAGAAGGAGAGAGTCCTGAGAAGTGGTCCCAAGCAGGGATTCAGTGATGGATGCATGTACAGCTTATTGGAGTAGAGGCCACTAAACAATAATAGGAAACACTTCTATGTAATATTCTATGTTATGTTGCCAGATACTATTCCAAGTGCTTTATATATATTTAATCATTTGCTCTATTATAACGGCTCTGTGAGGTAGGTTCTGTTATTATACCCATGTTATAAATGTAAAATTGAGGCGTACAGAGTTTATATAATTTGCCCAAAGTTATAGAGCTACTATGGGATAGAGCTGGGATTTTGAACCTATGCAGACCAGATTTAAAGTCAATGCTCTTAATCACTATACAATATGGCAATGAAAACAGGGTCTTCAATCCTTTCTTAAAGGACAAGAAGATGTGGAACATTGTAAAACTTTTGGAAAGGAAGAATAATATGTAGGGACCAGTCCTATAAGATAAAACTTTTTCTAAGACTAGGATAATTAAAGGTGTAATTTAAATGATTAAACTATAGTAATTAATGGGTGAAAAATAGACTGGCAGATCGATGGAATAGAATAGCTATCATGGAGCCAGATCCTGTAGCGTAATTCATGATAAATGAGACCTGATGGATCAGGTGAACGAGATGGATCATTCAAAATGCATTGCTGGGAGTACTGAGAAGTTAAAAAATCCATTTTGATTTTACTTCACTCTATTTCACCAAATACATTTAAAAGGGATGAAAGAGCTAAACATAGAAATTGAAACTAAAAAAAAAAAAAAACAAACAAACAGAAAATATAGGTGAATATCAATCTAATTTGTAAATGGAGATAAGCTTTATGAATCTGAATAAAATCCCAAACCTACAATGACCAATGTTTCCCACCGTATGTCAGCTTCTTCAAATCAATACGGTAAAAGAAAACAAGCCTGAATTAAATGAAAAAATGTGGAAATGTATTTGAAATAAAATATGACAGATTATTAGTGTTTGTTTGTTTTTTTAACTTTATTTATTTATTTGTCAGAGAGAGAGATAGAGAACAGGCAGGGGGAGCTGCAGACAGAGGGAGAAGGGGGCTCCCCGCTGAGCAAGGAGCCTGAGGCAGGACTCAATCCCTGGACTCTGGGATCTGACCTGAGCCAAAGGCAGACAGACACTTAACCAACTGAGCCATCCAGGCATCCTGACAGATTGTTAGTATTCTTCTTTTTTTTTTTTAAGATTTTATTTATTTATTTGACAGACAGAGATTACAAGTAGGCAGAGAGGCAGGCAGAGAGAGAAGGAAGCAGGCTCCCCACGGAACATAGAGCCCGATGTGGGGCTGGATCCCAGGATCCTGGGATCATGACCTGAGCCGAAGGCAGAGGCTTTAACCCACTGAGCCTCCCAGGCGCCCCGATTGTTAGTATTCTTAATTTACAAAGACATTAAATCACTTCACAGAGGGAAAAATGCCCCAAAGTAAGCCACAGAGAAGTGGACCAGGAATATATTTTTTGAGAAAATAGAAAGGCACACAGTTAATTAACACTGGGAAGAGATTACTCTTACTAATAATGAGTAGGTAAATCATAGCACTTCCATCAAATTATGAAAGATGTAACACATTAACAGTTTTCCTCAGCTTTGGTGCTAGTTGGAAAACAAGATTTTGGGAAACTGTTACTATGACCTAGAGCCTAACCTGAAAATAAGATGCAGGGAAGCAAATGTGGTAGTGTGTAGAGAAAGGGTTCATGAAATCTTTTAGCATTGGGGATTTCTTAGGTCATCAGTTTTTCTTTCTCTCCATTGTATCATTTTCATCAGCTTTCGAATGTACTATAATTTCTTGCCTAAAAAAAAAAAATCCTTCTTTTCTTTTTCTGCAGTTGACATCTCCATTTCTTAGTTCCTTTTTACACCAAAGTTCGAGATAGAATTGTTCATATAGTTGATTTTTGAACAACACAGGTTTGAACAGCATGGATCCACTTTATACACAGACTTTTTTTTAATAAATACAGTATAGTACTGTAAATGTATTTTCTCTATTATTTCCTTTTAAAAGATTTTTATTTCATTAAAATTTTTTTTATTTATTTAAAGATTTTACTTATTTATTTGGTGGGGGGAGAGCAGGAGTAGGGGGAGAGAGACTCTGCGCTGAGCATGGAGCCCAATGCAGGGCTTGATCCGACAACCCTGAGATCATGACTTGAGATTAAGTCAAGAGTTAGGTGCTTAACTGACTGAGGCACCCAGGCGCCTTCAAGATTTTTATTTTTAAGTAGTCTGTACACCCAGTGTGGGACTCTAACCCACAAGAGATCAAGAGTTGCATGCCCTATCCTCTGAGCCAGCCAGGAGCCCCTCTTCTTTTTATTTTCTTAATAACTTTTTTTTCCCTTAAGCTTACTTTATTGTAAGAATACAGTATATAATATATATATTAATTAAATTAATAATAAAATTATTAAAGTTAATAAATTAAAACTGTAAGATATAACCACACATCCACTTCAGTGGCTAAAATTAAGAAGACTGATAATTCGAATGTTGGTCAGGATGTGGAGTAACCACAACCCTCCTATGTTACTGATGGAAATGTAAAATGCAGCAGCCATCTTGGCAGAAGTGTTGGCAGTTTCTCATAAAATAGAACATTCACTTATCCTGTGACCCAGAAATTTCTCTCTTTGAGATTACCTATCTTTCTATCTATCTATCATACAAAATATGTGTTACCCAGCATGACTTCCAGTCAACAGTAGGCTAGTAGTAAAGTTTTTTGGAGTTAAAAGTTATATGTAGATTTTTTGACTGCAAGGGGGTCAGTGCTTCTAACCCCTGAATTATTCAAGGGTCAATAATTTCTCAGTCCTCATCTTACTTAACCTATCAGCAACATTTGACATAGTTGATTTCTCTCTCCCTCCTTCCTGATAAACTTTCTTCATCTGCTTGGTGGGAGGCCACATTTGTCAGATTTACCTACAGTCTCTCTGGCTTTATTTCTTAGTTTCTTAGCTAATTCTTTCTCTGTCTTCCTCAACATTTTATTGTCTAACCACACCTACTTACGAAGTGATTTCATCCACTTTTGAGGCTTTCAATCTCACTCATTTGATGTGGCTTGTCAAATTTATATCTCCAATTCAGTCTTTGCCCTTGAAGTCTTGGCTTCTTTTTTATCCAACCTTCTATTGCTCATTCCCACTGTTACCCCTCCTGGCCAAGGCAAAGTCATCTTTCAACTGGATTGTGTAGTCCCTTAACTAATTCCATTTTTATCCTCTATGTTCTTTTCTATGGAGCAGAGTAAATTATAAAACAAAGTCATATCATGTGAGTACTCTGCTCAAAGTCATCTAATGGCTGCCCTTGTCAGGGAAAAAACAAGAGTCTACAGTATTCTGAAGACACCATCTGACTTAGCCTAGCTATACCTCTGTAACATTACTCTGCTCCAACTCCACTGGATTCATGGAGGAGGCATGCATAATCCTATCCCAAGGCTTTTGCTTTTTTTATTTTTTTTTTTCCTTTTCTTAGACTGCTTTTCCTCAAGCAAGCTAAATGACTTGCCTTCTCACATCCCTTCAGTATTTCCTCATCATTTATTTTGCTCTTGATCCCTTGTATCTGTAGACATGCCATTTAGTTATTAATTCTTTCCTGTCATTATAAAATGACCTCTAGTAGAATAGGGAATTTTTAGTTTGCTAACTGTTCTATTTTTGGAGATTTCAAAATGCCTGGCATATAGTTGGTCTACTAAATATTTGTGGAATGAATGAATGGACACTGATTCTAACTACCATTTCAGGATAGAAACAAAGTCTTAAATGACCCAATCTAGCCTTAATAAAATACTACTATTTAGAAATTTATCCTCCTCATCTAAGCATTTCATAATTAGACTATATATTTTCATGATTTTAAATGTAAAGCAGAAAATTATTGAGCTTTTTACTACTTTGCCTGAGATTCAGATTGCCCTTCTGTTCTTAAGATCTTTTTGTTTCTTTTCTAAAAGGCATGGGACTTTGAAAAATGAAATAATTTTTCTACAGAATTTTGTTTATCATGTTAACATCTTTGTATTAAAATATAAGAGAGTCAAACACAGCTTTGCAGTTTGTAATTGTGTTCTCAGGAGGAAAAAATCACCATCCTCATTGACATTAGTTAATACCCTCAGTAAGAGTCTATCATATCATTAAGTATTATCCCCTGGTGTGAATGAGAAAAGGCACTCTTACAATCTTTTTAATTTATTGTTTTACATTATAACAGGACAACCATAATTATATAACTTGAGTTTCAATTTTTTTTTGTGGTTCACATAATTTTAGTCAACTGATTTTTCACAGTGAAGAGGTGCTGTTGGCTCTGTCAAGCAAATTATCAAAAGCTAGCTCTTAAAAAAAGTACTAATCAAGATTAAAACGTGGAGTTCCATTCTTGTGAGGTTTTAAGAGTTTCTGTGTCAGCTCTTGCATAATGCATGAAGGATTTGAATTCTTTACAATTCATGCATGGATGGGGGAATATATCAAAAAGACATAATTCATATTTATACATGGTAAAAATGTTCAGTTTTCTACTTGTCCAGTACTCGTTAGGTGTGCATGAGTCATAGTTCAGGGCTCTTCATATTAAACCATCTTTTTTACTTTTAGCCTATGGACAGAGGATAGTACTGTTACTATTACTGAGTACCAAGCTACCCCCAAAATTTAAAATGATTTTTTACTTTTCATTGCTTTCTTACTTTTCTGTAGTTTGAACTGATAAGCTAGACTTCTTTAAAATTGAATACTTCTGTTCTTCAAAAGACATCATTAATAAGAGAAATGAATAGGCAAGGCACAGCCTCAGTGACTGTATCCACAAAACATACAACTGGAAAAAACAAAAACAAAAACGAAAACTGGCACCCAGAACTCCCACAACTGAATAATGCAAAGACAAACAATCTAATTAAAAAATTGATAAACTCCTTTGGTAGACACCTCACAAAAGAACATGTGCAACTAACCATTAAACATATGTAAAATTGCTCAATAACAGTAGTCTTGAGGAAATAGAAATTAAAACTATAAGATACCACCACCCATCCACTTGAGTGGCTAAAATTAAGAAGACTGATAACTCAACTGTTGACCAGGATGTGGAGTAATTTAAACACCCCTGTGTTACTGATGGGAATGTAAAATGCAGCAGCCACCTTGGGAAACTGTTGGCAGTTCCCCATAAAATAAAACACACACTTCTCCCATGACCCAGAAGTTTATCCCTTTGATATTTATTCAAAAGTAAAGAAAACAGAATGATTTTTCTTTTTTTACAAATATACTTATCTCTATTCCATTGGCTTCAAAATGGAAAACAAAACAAAACAAAACAAAACAAAAAACCTTAGTGTATATCAATAAAAGAATAGATGAACAGTCTGTGATATATTCACACAATGGAATATTAAATCAGCAATAAAAAAATAATGCACTTATACAAACATGAAGAATGAATCTCAAAAAGCATGCTAAGGAAAAAAGTGAAACACAAAAGCATATACTCTATGGTTTCATGTATATGGAGTTCTGCAATAGGCTAATCTAATCTGTATGGCGGTGAGGCGGGGAGCCAACAAACAGAACAGCAGGTGTCTCTGGAGGTGAGCTGCAGCTTGACTAAGAAGGGGTATTCTGGGGCCAAGAATAATACTCTGTCTTTATAGGAGTTTGTAAAAAATTAGTAAATATCTCTTAAACCCTATGTATTTTGTTGTATATAAATGCAACAATTTCACAGGATTAGATAAATGAAAAGATTGACAATACTTCACAGAGCATACTCACATAAAGCTTTAATCAAGGCAAGGAGAATGACAAAGCAAAATGTAAGTGATCATGGGGCCGGAAATTCCCAGGGGCAGTTCATCAGGGGTCTGTTTGACTCTCATAGAATGCACTTAGTCTGTGGATTATGAGCCACTGATAAATGAGTGGAGAATCTTAGTTTCAGGAGACCATGAGGAAGAATTTCCAGCAGAATCTTTTTTTTTTTTCTTTGTAAAGATTTTATGTATTCATTTGACAGACAGAGATCACAAGCAGGCAGAGAGGCAGGCGGAGAGAGAGGGAGAAGCAGGCTCCCTGCTGAGCAGAAAGCCCAACGCATGGCTAGGGCTCCGTGCCCAGGACCCTGAGATCATGACCTGAGCCGAAGGCGAGGCTCTAACCCACTGAGCGATCCAGGTGCCCCTCCAGCAAAATCTTTTATGCCCCACTAGTCACATAAGCAAGTCAGGGTGTTTAGTCAATTACACCAGGTGTAAGTGATCAATAAACAAGTTGGTCCTGGGCGTAAAGATTAACATTTGAAATTAAACAGCACATTAGAGATTTTTAGTTACCCCACTTGTTCTTTTCTTGGTACCAGACTTCCAAGCATCTCTGGAGATAAGCACAGAGCTGTCACAGCTTAGCTGTCAGATAATGGTATTTACACTATAAATTTTACCTTTATAGAAAAGAAACTACAAAGAAATTGACCTCTAGTTTATAATATGCAGATTCTGCAATTGACTTTATTTATGTATTTATTGTTTATTTTTAAAATTTAAATTCAATTAACCAAAGTATAGTACATATATATAGTGGATATACCAGTTTTTATACATTAAAATTCTTTTAAGTTTGCTGCATATTTGAAATTTTTCATAATAAGATGTTAAAAAAAACTTCCTAAGGTCATAGATTTATCAGGTATGCCATCATTTATCGTTTTACCTTGAAGAAGGGAATTGCCCCAGTAAAAATATGAATTAAACAAAGTACATTGTTTTTCCTTTTCCTGCATTCTTTATCTGCTCTTCTCTTTCTCTTGCCGCCTACTGCCTGCTTCTGGCTGATTATGAGTTTTCTGCTCATCACTAAATCTCTCCCTTAAAGTTTCTTTCAAAATCACTCTTCCTTCAACTTAAGTTTTTCATTTCCTCACTGCACTAAAACCAGTTAACTGAAAAGGCAATTTACGCTAAGGTGCTAATAATTATAGGCAAAGTTTTTTTTTTTTTTTTTTTTTTTTTTTTTAATTTATTTGACAGACAGAGATCACAAGTAGGCAGAGAGGCAGGCAGAGAGAGAGGAGGAAGCAGGCTCCCTGCTGAGCAGAGAGCCCGATGCGGGACTCGATCCCAGGACTCTGGGATCATGACCTGAGCCGAAAGCAGAGGCTTTAACCCACTGAGCCACCCAGGTTCCCTAATTATAGGCAAAGTTTTAATGAGGTCTACTCTCTTTGACTAGTGCTGACAACTATGTTTCTATAGGATTTTAAGGAAATTCTATTTTCTTGAGATAATTTCAATTTAAAGGTAGAAAAATATTGTTCACATATTTTTTCACAATATCACATACCTAGGGAGAAGTTTTATAAATGCAAAATTCAGTGGTGTATCTGAGATTAATTTTGTTCTGGAGACGATGAGAGCATACTTGACTAGAGGGCAAGAAAAAGTTTCAAATTGAAGGTGTATCTTAAAGGAGGAGTAAATTCCTTGCCATGAAGATATTGTGGGCAAGGGGAATGAATTAAATGAAGGGACAGTTGTCTGTCAATTTGCTGGATTCTTTTTGGGGGATAATGCAGGACTCATATTGGACCACTGTGTTTTGACAGAGATTTTTGAATTTTATTTTGGCTATATTTGGAAGGCAAGAAGTTCAATTTATTTCCAAGGAAAGTAGAAATCTTAGACTGTAGGCCTGTGGCCAGGATTAGAGATCTCATGGGCCCAGGTGGTGTTGAATATGGCTTCATAAGTCATACAAAAGTGCATTTCATTAATGTGCATTTTATATAGACTTTTAATGTATTCTCATACAGCTGATTACTGAATATGGCACTGTATCTGAGGGAGAACCATGTAGAAAGCAGGGCAGAAGTGCCAGGAAAAGAGAGATGAGAGGTAATATCTCAAACCTAAAAGGAAGATTTCTAAGCACACTCATTGGAGTGGTGCAGCAGGTAGATATTTCTGGCAACGTAATGTTTATTGACATCTGCATGTCAATAAATAGCACACCAATTAAAAGACATGGATTTTTCAAATCGGAGCATAAAGAAAACCTAACTCCAGATTGAAGCCAAAGTCAGTGAGTAAATAATTCAGAAAATATGGGGTTAAAAAGGGGCAAATGTATTCTCATGCAGTGCAACCAAAAAATAATGTGGGGATCTTGACTTTAAAGAGGTTAAACAAAGTGCAGTTTAGGCCAATTATTAGTGAAGGAGAAAGAGAAGCCTCCTTTATAATGCTAATATGAGAAATTTGTAAGGGAGGTAAACATTATGAGTAATTATGCCTCAAATACAAATACCTATTAAAAGCTGAAAATGCAGGAAATTAAAAGGAAACATGTATCTGCTTACTAGTAGTCAATTAATTTTATTTAACTCTCTCAGTCTATGGTAGGTCAAACTGCACAAAATTTAAGATTTAGGTGACCCAAATAACATAATTTAGGAAGCATGTCTGATTGATATATATCAAACTTCGAGCCCTGAAAATAGAATACCCATTCTTTTCAAGTGTCCTTGTTATACTCATGAAACTGATCAATGAAGAGGTCACAAAACAACCTAAAAGTTTCTGAAAAGTGGAAATAGTATAGAAAATTTCTCTGATTGAAATATGATAAAAAACAGAAAATAATAACAAAATCAGAAAACAAAAAAGACTTCCATTGGGAAATTAAATTAAAAAATTAACAAAATAATCACTTCAAACATCTCTAGAGTCAATGTAGACCACACAGAGGAATTGCAGAATTTCTGTAAAATAGTAATAATGACAACATTACACATAATTTTTGATGAGATTCACTGTAGGAATGCTTAGAAGAAAATTTACAGGCTGAAATACTTACATAAACAGAAGAGAAAATTGAAAACAAATAAGCATCTGAACCGAGGTTATAAAATGAACAACAAAATGTGTTAGAAAACAAATAAGTATAGAATTAATAAATGCCATAGCTGGTTCTTGGAGAAAAAAATAGATAAATCATTAATCTACTGAAGAGAGAAAGAGAAAATGATCATAAAGAAATGACAGAATGTAAAAAGTCAGAGAAACAAAGGAAATCTAAAAAACCTGGTAGATATCACTTTTCTCAGATCACTCCATCGTATTATATAGAGGCAGTCCTTAATCTTGCTTATTGCTTCATTTTACTCTGTTGTGTAGCTATACATATTTTATTCAACAAGACACCTGTTGATGATAATAATTTAAGATTTCCTAGTTGGTTGTTTTTTTTTTTTTTTTTTGCCATTACAAATAGTGCTTCAGGGAATTTTCTTGTACATATATCTTTTCACATTTTTGGTCATGAGTCCCTTGAGATAGATTGCTAGAATTAGGATTGCTTGTTCAAAGGTCAAATGAACATGCAATTTGCTGGATATTTCCAACTTCCCTTTCATACTTTTGTTCCCACCAGTAATGTATGAGAGTGGTAGCAAACTCTTTTTTGAAGGGGGTTACTATATAAACCAACATTAAATCTAATACGGGAAATAAAAATAAGTAGGAAGATTTTGAAAAAGAAGAACAATGAAGGTAGAGAAGAATTAAAAGTTTTAAAGTAAAAGATTTACTAATTAAATCACTGTGGTACTAGTACATGGGGATTTATACAGGTAAATGAAATAAAATAGAAAGTATAGAATTAAGCCCAAATTCATATGAGAGTTTAAAATGTGGGTAAGATAGCTGTTGAGTCAGTGGGGAAAAGCCTGGGCACATCAGTAAGTATGGTCAGACAACTAAGTAACTATCTGGGGAAAATAGGATTAGACATATTTATATCTCACAATGTGTATGAGGATAACATCCCAATCTTTTAAAGTTTAAGCATGAAAATTTGAAATATATGTGCTCAAAAAAATAATTCAAGTATTTGCTCAAATTCTTGGAGTGGAAAACTCTTTACAATTGAAAACATGGATGGCATAAAAGAAGGGTTTGAAAACTTAATGATCTAAAGTTTAAAAAGTACGTATTGCCCTCCAAAAAAACACCTTGAGCAAATTCAGAAGACAAATGACACATTTGGAAAAAGTTATTTTCAATAATCTGTATATTGAAAACACCTAGGAAAAGACCAACAATCAGGGCTAATTTTCCTCTGGAACATGATGCTATAGGGATGCCAGTTTACACCTGGCATCAATTTGAATTAAGCAGGCATCATTTGCTATTGGCTGATGATTGTGCCAAACTGATTGTTAAAATTTCTGAACATCAAACTTTCCAATAACTTGGCAGAGGAAAGGACATATAATACAAGCAACTCATAAAAACAATGCAAAAGGGTTCTTTAAACATCTGAAAAGATTCTCAATCTCACTCATCAGAAGTGTATAATGCAGTGTGTCCAATATAATGCAGTTATATGCAACTATAAAATAGAAAAAGAAGTTGTCTGTATCATCATGATAAGATGACATGTTGTCAAATGAAAAGTACAAGGAACAGAATACTAGGTATAGCATGCTGGCCCAGTGTAAAAATAGTAGATAAATGGTAGAAAAAATATATATGAGATTTTTATTATATATGCTTGAAAGAATTTTGGAAAGATACATAACCAGGTGTTAATGTTGGTACATGGTGAGAACAGGGTGGGGAAAAGAGCCATAGTGAACTGTGAACTGTGGTGGGAAAGAGATTCCCTTCCTCCATACGTTTCTTTACATTTCTTTGTGTTGGAACCATGTGAAATGCATTAGCTATTTAAAGATTAAATGAAAACATTAGAGGTAAGAAAATGCAATAAAAGGATAGCCACAGAACAAATAGAAAAATATATCTCACTGCAGAGGTCACATTCTATTTTGCCTACTCATAAGATTAGTCCAAATTTATATCATTCCAGGGAGAGTGATGGTACTTTTTTCCCTCTGGTCACAGAAGAACCTCTCCTGAAAAAAAAAAAAAAAAAAAAAAAAAAAAAAAGAACCTCTGTAGAAACTGTAATGTTGTTATCTTGGTCAGTAGAAGACATTTTCTTTGTATGTATGTGTGTGTGTTTTAATGGTTTTATATTTTAATTCCAGGATAGTTAACATACAGTGTTATATTAGTTTCAAGTGTGCAGTCTAATGATTCAAAATCTCTATACATTATATTTATCCAAAAAACAGAAAGAATTTTCTTACCTTCAAGTTGGTCTTCCTCTATAGATGTTTTGATATTTCTAACCATTCTAAACTTGACTTGTTCCTCCACTACAACTGATTGCGAGAACAGAGTATCAAAATGTGATTTTGTTCTATTGACTTGTTAAGAAATAATTTGGGGCTCTTTTTCCTTTGATCTGCTTTTTTAGAGTTCATTAGTGCTGACCACTTTTCCTGCAGTGGCTGTTAACCAAAGTTTCTGTCTTTTTCTTTTCAAGTTCCTTGGATTCAGTGACAAAGTGTTGTTTGACTACTTGGGTACTGGAATATGCTCAATTATTTGAATTTAGCTTTGATGGACGGACCTATTTCTTTTTTTTTTTTTAAGATTTTATTTAATTTGACAGAGATCACAGGTAGGCAGAGAGGCAGGCAGGGAGAGAGGAAGGGAAGCAGGCTCGCTGCTGAGCAGAGAGCCCGATGTGGGACTCGATCCCAGGACCCTGAGATCATGACCTGAGCTGAAGGCAGAGGCTTTAACCCACTGAGCCACCCAGGCGCCTGACGGACCCATTTCTTATCATATCATATGCTGCATATCATATCTGGATGTCCTATCTGCAGATAAGAACCGCCCCACCTCCACTCAGTTGAAAACCCAGTTTATACCTTCATCTCTATAATAAATGGAGATTGTTGATGTACCACATATTCACCTTTTCATTCAAAAGGGATGAATTGTTGGTACCTTTTACATAATGCTAATCCTGAAAATAATCAGGATAGATAGAAATAATCCGTACCACCATAAAGGCAACATTTCCTCCCATTCCTATGTTTACTTCATCTGAAGGAAGACAAAGAAAATATTTGTTTTTCCTCTTACCACCCCTCAGATTTCCCAGACATGCATCTTCCTATTCTTTGAAAAGATGGACAAATATCTAGACAAGCAGTCTTGATATTATGCTTGTTACTGACTTGGGGAAAGTTTTCCTGAATTTAGAGATTACATTCCCTTTCTTACTTCTCCATCATGATATGTATTACAGTTTAGAATGTGTGACTTTACAATGAGCATCAATCATCCTTTCGAGACTTTAGTTACTGTAAGGGCATGGTCCATGTTTGTTGGCTAACTTTTGTATGTATCCCAGTAGAAAGCAAGTGCCCTGGCATGCAGCACCAGCAAGGATGAGCAAGGGAAGGAAGGAAGGAAGGAAGGAAGGAAGGGCCTTTGAGAATTTTTCTGGGAAAGACCCCAAATAATGACCTGAAAATTAAAGAAAAAAAAAAAGAGAAGAAAGAAAGAAAGAAAGAAAGAAAGAAAGAAAGAAAGAAAGAAAGAAAAATCAAAACTCCTCTCTTTCTTTTAAAGTTCTGATATCTGGACAGGCTCAGGAAGTCCAATGATAATCTTAAAAGTTAATTGAGTTTCCAGGCAGGAGTGTGTTTCTGTCTCAAAAGGTAATTTTAGGTTATTCCCACCCTGGGAAACTTTAAATTAACTGTCCTGTAATGGTGGTGAGCATGAAAGCACGGCATACCAAGAAAGGCAAGGCAAACTGGAACAACCTGGAGATAAGATGTTATTTATTTATTTATGCAGGTAAGCACATGGTTATCAACACGAGTAGTCTTGAAACTTGAGTGTGCTTCAGGATCACCTGAAGGACTTGTTGACACAAATTTCAGGTCCTACTCCAGGGCTTCTGACTGAATAGCCCTGAAGTAGGTCAATGGATTTGCATTTCTGATAAATTCTCTGCTGCTGCTGCTCGTTCAGACACCCATACTTTGAGAACCATTGCTTTGTCATGCCTCTTTCTGTGAATTTTAATTGGAAAATTGAATAACCGTTTCCTCTGTGCTTTTCTGTCTGGCCGGCCTCTCTCCTACAATTTCCTTTAGACTGTTAATTCCTGGCAAAGTTACATATCTATATCTGTATCATCTCTCTCTCTCTCTCTATCTCTATCTATATAGCTGTTTGGGATTCTGGAACACTCAGTTCTTTATATTTAAGAATTAAGACTATAATTTATAATTAAGAATTCAGGAAGTAGCAACATTCCAACAGATCAAAGAAATCATCTGTCTGGATAGAATCATAGTCATTTCTCATTCTCTGAAGTCTCCCAGAATGGGGATTCTTTAAAAGTCTTCCTTAAAAGGAGGGAGTAATCCATTCTTGGGGCCTGACCAAACTATGGGTGTCTTCTGAAGGGAAAGCATAGGGGAAGAAAATTTCCAAATTTACCTATTCGTGGTGTAGCTTTTCTCTGACTATTACCAACTATGCACTTCTATTTATTTTCTCAGCTTGATATTTATTATTATAAACCCAAAGTTGAAAGGCAAAAATGAGTGAGGAATAAGAAGAAAAAGGAGAGAGAAAGAGACAGAAGAAATGGGAGAATGGGAAGCAAAATAATATCTAATTATTAAGATATTCTCAAAGGATATTACTAGGAAATGCGTAAGAAAAAATTCAAATAGACTTACAAAAATATATCCGATCTCACTGATAACAAAATAAATACAAAGTAAAGAAATAATAAAGTACCAGATTCTACTTAAGAAATTGACAACATTTTTAACAATTATGATTTCTCAGATAATAGAAAGGCAGCAAAATAGTAATTTTTAGATATTGCTGATAGAATGTGTATTATAAGAAAGTATGAATGATTTAAAAACAATAAATACCACTCTATAGCATAAGGTCATCACATTAGAAGGTCAAGTATTCAAAAAATCTTTCACCCATATTTCTTTTCTTCTTTGCCTAGATTTCACAGTCCGTAATTATTACCATAATACTTTCTTTTCTAGGTTAGATAAAAGAATATGGTCACAGAATGGTGCATGCAGACCATGGGCTTGATGTTGAGAGACAATCATTAGAGTATTTAGTTAAAAAAAAAAAAAAAAAGCGACTAGGACACAAGTCAGGAGAGAGACTTAGATTTTTGGAGACAGAAAGACAGGGCATCCTAAGTGTGAAATATCTACATGACTGCCTATCAGTGGGAAAATTATTGATGTGAAAATAGCAGAACATTTCACTAACTTAATACCAGATGACAGGAAAATCCATTTGAATCAACAAAGAAAGAAACAGAATATTTTTTTCAACTGCAATTCCAATGCTTTATTGTACAAATCGTAACATTCTAAGCCAATGACCTGGTGTGGATATAAAGATGATTTGACTTAGTCCATTAGTTTTTCCTGTTATTTGTATGTTAATGAAAGTTCTAAGTACTTGAAAACAATTTATTTTAGTAAGTAGGATAAATTCTCCCTCTCGAATCCTATTTATATTATTCATTGGCTGTAGCAAAATCTTTCCTTGGACTAAGTGAAACAGCCCAGTCCATGTCCATGAAAGAATGCTACCCTTTCATATGACTGGAATCTAACTTACTTTTACTATGCTATGTATGAGAATAACTAACTGAACATGAATGATTGATTGCCAAATGGTGTGGTTTAAGTTTGTTAGAGAAAGACCAATAAATGAGGAAATTTGTTTATGAAAATGTTGCATTTGCTGACATGTAATTTATAGACTGTGTCTCTATTTTCTTTGCTGTGTTACAAATTACTGCAAAATGTAATGGCTTACAATAACATTCCTTCTTTTGCTCCTGATTCTATGGATCAGCAATTTGGGTTGGGTCTAGGTGGGCAGTCGTTCTTGGCTGGGCTCATTCACATGACTGTGGCCAGTGACCAGAGCAGCAGGAGGCCAGTTGATCTAAGATGGCTTCAGCTCATGTCTGCCCCACATGTGTCTCACCCCCTAGTTGGCCAGCTTGGACTTGCTCACATAGAAGCAGCAGGAGTCTCAGATACTGTGGAAATATGCAGAGGGGACAGAACTGGCATTCACATGAAATTGTTTATTCCACATTTGAATGGCCAATGCAAAAATAACAAAGTCATTCCATACCCAAGGGGTAGAGAATAGATTTCAATCTCTTTTTTAAGACTATGAATTATTGGCTTTATTTATTTATTTTTTGTTTTTATCATTGAATGTATGACACAAATGTAGTAACACAAAGCGGTGCTGTTTCTGGCTTGGTAAGGATCTTAACAGCTGCACTGTAACGATAACAAGCATATTTATCTTTTTCAAATAGGAAGTTCCTCAGCATGGATTCCTTTTTAATTGAAGTATAGTTGACGTAGAATAGTGTATTAATTTCAGGTGTACAACACAGCAATTTGACATTTATACACATTACAAAATGGTCACCGTGATAGGTGTAGTTACCATCTGTTATACAAATATGAGAGATTATATTCTCTATACTGTACTTTTTACTCCTGTAGCTTACGTGTTTTATAACTGGAAGTCTGTACGTCTTAATCCCCTTCACCTATTTTTGATGGTAGCCACTTGTGTAGCCGTTTTTGCAATCTGCCACCAACTGGTAGAATTTTTTTTTTTTAAACACAGAATATTATTATATCAGTTGTTGAAATAAGCTCTTCTTTTTCTCTTTTTCATGACCAGATATTTCCTGTGGTGATTGGCATGGTGATTTCTGGTGAAGTTAATTGTTTGGTTTAAAACACAGAATTAATTTAATTGCATTCACCATTCTCTAAATACTCTCTGTTTTTTAACGGCTGTTCATCATCTGCAGAATAAAAGCAACTGAATTCCTTAAGAGTCTGCCACTCATGATCCTCCCTACCTCCCCACCCCTGGACTCCAGCCATGTTTCCTTCCTCACCACCCCTGGACCCCAGCCATGTTATACAATTTGTTATTTCACGACACCTCATGAGCTTTTTTATCTCTGTGTGGGTGTGTGAATGTTTCTGTGCAGGAATTAATCTACTTCCCTTGAATACCTTTTACTTGTTTATTTGCTTAATTTGTCTTCAGTTTTTCAAGCGTCAGCTTAACTCTGTGAACCTTCCTTGATGACCTCCTTTGTACCCAAGAAAGTTTCAAGAGCAAGCAGAGCTTCTATGACTTATTACCTACCAATGAATTAAAATTATTTGTGCTCAAGTGTAATAGTACGTTTAAAACATGAGCTTCTTGAGAGCAAAGAATAAGTTGTAATGCATCCTAATCATCTTTGTGTAGGCTGACTTAACTATGTATTTAGCATATAGTAGTAGATGCTCAATATTTTTTAAGTCATTAAATGAATGAAATGGTGAATGAGTGAAGAACTAGTCATATTATGACTAATGAAATGGTGAATGAGTGAAGAACTAGTCATATTATTCTCCTTTTTAAAGTTTATGACAAACTTCTTTTACTGTTTTATATAAGCTCATAGTTTTAGTCATCAGTGCTCCACAGTTGATTCTTAAATCTTTTTTCTATTTGGTTTTGTGTTTTTGTTTCTTTGTTAACAATGATTGTTTTCTTGAGTCCCAGGGCTATCTCCAAATGGCTTTTTTGATATTCACACCTCCACATCCTGCTATTTTCTTAAATATAACATGCCATGATCTGAACGCCCAGTCTTTCTCAAAGCTTGCCAGGAGTCTGCATTCCTACCTCTTATAACTACTGCCGTCAGTGACATTACCATCTTCCTAAAAATCCAAGGATCTTTTGCATATGTGAGCTTCAAACAAGATGAGTGATAGAGATAATCAAATATATTTATCATCTCCATGTTATTATCACCAAAATCAAATCTCAAGAAAATTAACAGGTTTTCCCATAATCATTTTGATTACAAATGTTAGAACTAAGACTCAAACTCAGGTCTGTCTAATTTAAATAGATTGTGTTCTTTTACCTCTGATTTCAGAGTGGTGGGGATGGGTTTGATGGGGCTTGCTAACTCATTGATCAAGGATAAAGAAAAGAAGAAGGATGTTCTCATTCCTCATTCTTCCTCATTCTCCATACCCGGCCAATTTCCAAGTGCTTGATTTATCTTAACAACGACTTCTCATTACTATCGCCTTTTTCACTTTAGCTCATGCTTCCTTAGTTCATTCCTTATTGCTTCTTTCAGTAATTATTGCAAAAGCTTTCTAACTTGTCTCCTTTCCCCTGTATTTCCTGAGATTTAGGGCAGGGCAATGACTTGTCTTAATGTCTTCACATAGACTAACTAAACTTGCATAGTAGGATGCTTGATAGAATTTTTGAGTTGCATTTTACTACTGAACTTCTTTAAACTGAGACTATTTTTCTAGAAATAATAAATAACTGTAGAATATGTGATGAATAGCAACATGGAAATTTTTATCTGCCTAACCTAATTAAAGAATAAATAAACAAATTTTTTTCTTTTCAGAAATCAGTAACAGGTGTTGCAATTAAAATATAGACAGCATATTACAAAATGTATTGATAAAATGGACACAATCCCAGTCATTTAACTGTGTTCTGCTTACCTAAATCCACCTGCTGTTGAAGCCAGATAAGTGTTTATTTGCATTTATATGCTAACCTATACAGACAGATATTATTTACAAAATTTTGTTTATTATATCCCAAACACATTGGTATTTATTCTGGCCCTTATATACATACCTATTTTTTTAAGCCAGGAAAGAACATTAGAGAAGGAAGGATATTTGTCTGGATAGTGAATTAATATTAGCTAATGCTTATGGGTGTTTACTACCTTCCAGGAGATGCATTTAAAGCTTAAGGGCATTATTTCATTTAATCCTCATAATAACCTTATGAAATAGTTATTCTAATCCCTATTTTACAGATGAGGAAATCCAGGCTGAGGTTAAATATCTTGCCCAAGATGATTTAGCAACTGAAAGATAGAATAGGTTTTGAAAGAAATTTGTGAACCTTCAACACTAGGAGAAGTTTCTTTGCAGGCTACTGGAGATAGCAGATATCTCCTTCTACAGCAAGAGGCTGGATTTCAGTGGGTGGGACAGTTTCAGTGGTAGGATTCAATCTCTAGAAGCCTCACTAAAATTAGGCCTGTCTTCTTAAACCTTGTCCAGATGTAAATGTCAAAGATCTGTAAACTAGAAGCTAAGTCCCACCTATAGCTCTCAACATAATCCTAAACACATTGGAAAAGGGATTGGGATATAAAATTAGCTACCTGTTGTATTTATCTACTATTGTTGCAGTGTAGTACTGCAAACTTACCAGCTGCCAACACTATATATTTATTAGCTCAGAGTTCTGTAGGTCAGAAGTATGGTCAGGGTTTCACAAGGCCAAAATCAAGTGGTCTAGCAGGATGTATTTACATCTGGAGCTCAGGATCCTATTCCCAACTCATTCACGTGTTAGAGAACTAAGGTCCTTATGGTCGCAGGACTGGGGCTCCCTGTTCCCTTGCTGGTTGTCAGTCAAGGTCTATCTCAGCTGGGAGAGGCCACTTTCAGTCTCTTGCCACATGTTCCTCTCCATCCTGAAAGCCAGAGATGATGACTTTTTGTTGTGTTGAACTCCTCTCACACTTCAAATTTCCTTTTGTCAAAAAGTGCCCATTTCCTTTTAAAGACTCACATGATTAGGCCATGCTAACCTAGTTACCTTTCTTTCTTTCTTTTTTTTTTTAATATTTTATTTACTTGACAGAGAGAAATCACAACTAGGCAGAGAGGCGGGCAGAGACAGAGGAGGGGAGCAAAGAGCCTGATGCGGGGCTCGATTCCAGGACCCTGAGAGCATGACCTGAGCCGAAGGCAGAGGCTTTAACCCACTGAGCCACCCAGGCGCCCCAACCTAGTTACCTTTCTTAAAATCAACTAACTGCGGACCTGATTACATCCACAAAATCCTTTCACAGAACCACCTAGATTAACATTTGATTGAATAACTTAAAGAACGTGTATGTATACCAGGGGGCAGGGTCTTACAGTCATCTTAGAAATCTGCTAATACTGGTCCAAATTACAGTATCTGAGATGGACTTCTTTGCATCTATATGCCACACTCCTGGAAGCTAACAGTCCTCTTAAACCCTATTTTATTTACTTAAACATTGTGCCAGGTATCATTTAATATCAAGCATTATTCACTTAGTTAAGCACTAAACATGTATTTTGATTTTCCTGGGTCTCATGCCAGGCTATCTGGATGTGGTTATCACTCACCTAGCTCTCCTCAAGTAATGTCTTGTCCTGTGCTTTTCATAGGAATGAAACCCCTTTTTCTATGCCCTTTGTTTATGCTTGATATATAGCTTTAACCTCGTCACATCACCTAGAATCATTAATATCCATTAAGACTTTGCTGTAGGCTGGGTCTTAAGGACACAGAGGTAAATAATACATATAGCCATTATCTAAAGAGGGCATAAATGGTAAATAATAGTTGGTTTATATTATTATACACCATCACAGAGATATTTATATGCTTTCTCTAGTGAGAGAAAAAGGAAGGGAGTGACCTTGAGCAAAGTCTCTGTGGATGAGTTGAAGTGCCAGGTGAACTAATTGGGGCAGAGTGTTCTAGATGTGGAACATGGCACGTTAAAGAAACTGCAAGATATTTGGAATGGCAGATGCATAGGGTTAGAGGAGTACCAATGTGAAAAATAGGACTAGAAAGGTAGTTAATGATGCTCAAGTTTACAAATCACAATGAAGATGTAAAACCTGTAAATATGCCAAATATCACAGTAATAAGGCAGAAACTACAAGAAATATAAAATGAAATGTACAGAGTGTAATGTTAAGATATTTAACACACCTCTCTAATCCCAGAGGACAAAAAATAATGATCTGCAAGATACATACAATATAATCAATATGACAGATCTTATATATGTGTATTATAATATACATAATATATATATATTTATATATATAATATATATAAGTTTACACCCCAATATAGTATGCTTTCTTTTTGATCAACATAGAATAGTAAAAAACCTGATCACATTTTAGGTCGTGACACATCATTTTAAAACTCTGTGCTAATACTTTGTGCTATTGATCTATGTAGATTTCTTTATTAAACCCTATTTATTGGGACGCCTGGGTGGCTCAGTTGATTAAGCAGCTGCCTTTGGCTCAGGTCATGATCCCAGGGTCCTGGGATCGAGTCCCACATTGGGCTCCTTGCTCAGCAGGGAGCCTGCTTCTCCCTCTGCCTCTGCCTGCCTCTCTGTCTGCCTGTGCTCACTCTCTCTGACAAATAAATAAATAAAATCTTTAAAAAAAACCCCTATTTATTAGCAGCAGTATATTTGATTAATATTTCATCTGTTCTGTGGCAATTTTTTTAGGTGAGCAATCTTAAAGTGCTCTTTATTTTTTCTACGTTCCCTTTTAACCTTTTGGTTGTGATATCTTTGAACATATCTTATTATGGTTATTTTACATTTTTACTTGTTCATGATGAGTTGCTCTAGATCAGTCATTTGTAAATGATTCATGGGGATAGACTGGGGCCAGAGTTAAATGGCAGGATGTCCAGCATAACAGGAGTGTTGTGCCTGAATACAAAGTGCTGTATCTTTTGGCACAGCCTTTTCCTCTTTCAATTTCACCAGCAGACTGCTCCGTGAAGATATACTTTTTTTTTTTCTCAATTCAGTATTACATACAGCTCCACTTAGTTATGCCTCTCAAGCCTTCATGCCAAACTGGGGTCAGAGAAGTTATCTTTTTTATCTAGTCTTTATATTTGTTTCTCTTGTTCCAATGAGAAACTATTGGTTTCTCTCCCAAGGATGCTGCTTTGGAGAAGGGTGCTTTGTGAGCTTCATGTAAAGGATGGAATTGTGCTTCTGAAGATTACTCTTGTTATTTAGTGATGATTACTGAGAAGATGAGGAAAACTTCTTTAATCTCACCTTTTAAACTATACGTTTAATTTTGATAGCTGGGCTTGATCCCAGGACCTTGAGATCATGACCTGAGCCAAAGTCAGATGCTTAACTGACTGAGCCACCCAGGTGCCCCTAATTTTGCTATTTGAATTCCTAATGCATTTCGTCTGCATCACTACATAGTATTCTTATAGTTAAGTATGTTATTAGGTAATAAACAAACTCTGTGTCCATTTTGTCTCTTTTAATTGGTAGAAATTATTTAGAAGTAAAAACTCTGGGTTTAAACTTTGAAATGTTTTGCATTTTTTCTCATAATAACTATTTTTCAATGGTGAATGTGTCTTTGCCTATGCATTCAACCGAGAACAAAATAGTACTACATTCTATGATTTTAAAAATTTTATTTTAAAACGAAACTATTTTGAAGCTTTCGGTGATAGCTATGAGTGCCAAATATTTTTCATTGAAAGGAATTGACATTATAATACAATTTTAAACTTTTGTAGGTGTCACACAATACATCCTAATGTTAGACTTTGCAAAATACTCACTGCACATAAAAGAAAGTGATAATAATTGGGGAAAATTCAAATCTATTAATACAGTCATCTCCATATCAACATTATCACATTTACTTAGATTGTTTTGTCACACTCAAGCTAGAAGTGACTTTAAATAATTTCTGCCTATTGTAATTGTTATTTCTTCATGTTATTGTATAATTTCACAAAATATAAAATGGTCTCATTATTCAAAGATATAGTTGTAGATCATTTTGGTAGATTTTAATCTCTCGGTAGATTGTATGTTTTATGTGGACAAAAATTGTTTCTTTTACTTCCTTTTGTACTCAAGGAACTTGGAACAATTTGTTAGGCTTGTTAGAAGTATTTATTTAATGGATTTACTCCTTTTCATAGTTGTAATTGCTTCTTATTCTTGTTCTTACTACTTAGTAATGGCTTCTTGGAGATGAGGGGAACTCCTGTCTTTACTCTGGCCTTTTAACATAGAAATTTAAGATACTGCGCATTTAGTAGTCATCTGTCCTTGTACTCCTCTTAGTTAAAAGTTTCTTAGACTCTCCTTGTTCTTGATGAACTTGATTGCTTTGAGGATTACTAGTCAAGTTTTTTATTTTTTTATTTTTTACTTCTTAATGTAGACATTTCAGATATACACAAAAGTATATAAAATAATTATGTATATCTTTCCAATCTTACTTTTTTTATTTTTACCCCTTGATCTCATTCATCTGTTTCTTCCATCTCTCTCCACACACACACCTCCTCTGGCAACACCAATCTGGACTCTCTATTTCTCTTTCTTTTCCTTCCTTCCTTCTTCCCTCCCTCCCTTTCTTCCTCCCTCTCCTTCCCTTCCTTTCCCTCCTTTCCTCTCCCTCCTTTCCTTCCTTCCTCTTTCTTTCTTTCATTTTCTTTTCTTTCCTTTCTTCAATATGAATTCTTCCAATCCATGAGCATTGAATATATTTCCATATTTATTTGTATCTTCAATTTCTGTCCTTGACATCTTAGTTTTCTTTCACTTTCTTGGTTAAATTTATATCTAGATATTTTATTCTTTTTGATGCTATTATAAATGGGATTGCTTTCTTAATTTCTCTTCTTGACAGTTCATTATTAATATATAGAAACAACATATTTTTGTGTATTGATTTTGTATCCTACAACTTTATAAGTTCTGCCAGGTTGTTTTTTTGGTTTTTGTTCTTTTGATGGAGTCTTTAGAATTTTCTGTATGTGCTATGTCATCTGCAAATAGTGATAGTTTTACTTCTTCCTTTCCAATTTGTATAATTTTCATTTATTTTTCTTGCCTAATTGCTCTGGTTAGGACTTCCAATTCTATATTAAATAAAAATGATGAGAATGGGCATGCTTATTTTATTCCTGATCATAGAGGGGGAAGTTTTCAGCTTTTTATTCTTCAGTATGATGTTAGCTATGGGCTTGCCATATATGGTCATTATATTGGGGTGTATTTTCTTTATACCCACTTTGCTGAGTTTTTATTATAAATGGATGTCGAATTTTGTCAAGTGCTTTTTCTACTGAGATAATCATATTATTTTTATCCTTCATTTTGTTAATGTGGTGTATCACATTGATTGATTTGCAGATGTTGGAGTATCCTTGCATTCCCGGAATAAATCAGGCTCGATCATGTGAATGATCCTCTTACTGTATTATTGAATTTGGTTTGCTAGTATTTTGTTGGGCATTTTTGTGTCTATGTTCATAAAGGATATTCATCTGTAATTTTCTTGTGATATCCTTGTCTGGTTTTGGTATAAGGGTAATGCTGGCAGTAGTTCATTCTTCTTTCTTTCTTTCTTTCTTTCTTTCCTCTCTCTCTCTCGCCCACCCTTCCTTCCTTCCTTCCAAGAATTTGCTTCAGTTTTCTTTTATTGTGGTACCTTATTATAAGCCCTATCTCTTCTCCTCTCTCTAGTTTGAAATGAGCAGAGGTTGCCTTTATGACATAAACCCTCTTCTAGACTTTGCTTTTCTAAACAACAACCTTTGAGTAGGTTCTTCAAGCAAATTCCAGCAAGTTTTGAAGACTTCAGCTTTCTGCTTAAAGTCCATGTTTTCTTTTAATGTGCTGTTGAATTCTATTAGCTAGGGTCTTGTTGAGAATGGCATCCATATTCATCAGGGGTATTGGTCTGAAATTCTCCTTTTTGATGGAGTCTTTGTCTGGTTTTGGTGTCAAGGTAATGCTGGCCTCATAGAATGAGTCTGGAAGTTTTCTTCTGTTTCTATTTTTTGAAACAGTTTCAGGAGAATAGGTATTATTTCTTCTTTGAATGTTAGGTAGAATTCCCCAGGGAGTCCTTCAGGTCCTGGACGCTTGTTTTTTGGGAGGTTTTTGATCACTGCTTCAATCTCATTACCGGTTATTAGTCTATTCAGGTTGTCAGTTTCTTCCTGTCTCAGTCTTGGTAGTTTATATGTTTCTAGGAAGGCATCCATTTCTTCCAGGTTCCTTAATTTATTGGCATATAGTTGTTGATAATAATTTCTTTTTTTTAAGATTTTATTCATTTATTTGACAGGCAGAGATCACAAGTAGGCAGAGAAACAGGCAGAGAGAGAGGAGGAAGCAGGCTCCCTGCTGAGCAGAGAGCCCGATGTGGGGCTTGATCCCAGGACCCTGGGATCATGACCTGAGCTGAAGGCAGAGGCTTTAACCCACTGAGCCACCCAGGCGCCCCGATAATAATTTCTGATAGTTTCTATTTCCTTGGTGTTAGTTGTGATCTCTCCCCTTTCATTCATAATTTCATTAATTTGGGTCCTTTTTCCTTTCTTTTGGAAGGAACCAAGATGCCCTTCAACAGACAAGGAGTTAAAGAAGATATGGTCCATATATACAATGGAATATTACTCAGCCATCAGAAAGAATGAATACCCAACTTTTGCATCAACATGGACAGAACTGGAGGAGATTATGCTAAGTGAAATAAGTCAGTAGAGAAAGTAAATTATCATATGATTTCACTTATTTGTGGAATATAAGGAATAGCATGGAGGACATTAGGAGAAGGAAGGGAAAATGAAGGGGGGGAATCAGAGAGGGAGATGAACCATGAGAAACTATGAACTCTGGGAAACAAACTGAGGGTAGAGGGGCAGGGGGTAGGGAGATGGGTTAGCCCAGTGATGGGTATTAAGGAAGGTACGTATTGCATGGAGCACTGGGTGTTATACATGAACAATGAATTATGGAACCCTACCTCAAAAACTAATGATGACTAACGACAAAAACTAATGATGATGATATGGTGACTAACATAATTTTTAAAAAAGTAATTAGAGATGTAAAAAAAAATAAAGTCCATGTTTACTTTTTTCATTTTCTCATGATTTAGCCCCATTCCCTGTATTTGTTATGTATCATCCTACTTTAAGGTATGAGTTGGTAGCTATTTCCTAGTTTTATTAAAGATGGAGTTCCCCTTTTAAACTTTGTTTTTATTATTTATATGTTGCTTTAGTTAGTTTCTGAGGGGGTAAATTTTAAATTTAAAATGTAAATTTTACTCTATCATCTTAAACTAAAAAGATGTAAAGGAATATAATGTACAAGCAGATTTTTTTTTTAATTTTGTCTTATAATGGTGGAATATGGAATGGTAGGTAAAGCTCATGGGGGATATAGACAATGACTGTCACAAGTATGTAAAAAAGGAATACTCTGTATTAATGATAATAAGTCCTCTGTGGATGTAGTTACTGAAACATAAGAACTTGCTGGCATCTTTGTAGAGTGGATTTAAGCACATGGTAGTTTTTAAGAATTAGATTACTTCTAAGGTCCCACTTCAGTACTTTAATTCTATTACTTCATGATTTGTTTTTCTGCAAACAATTAGTCAAAGGAATTTTTAGATTCTTGTATGGGAAATTCAAAGTAGTCTGATAAGACATATTTTCTTTTTGGAAATTTTTAGCAGAAAAAGAGAAAAAAATATACAAGTCTTTTTTCCCCTGTTATACTGCTTGATAATAAAAAAAAATCATTGAAAATTGAAGGAACAGGTAGATTTAAAATTTTTTAAAGCTACTTTGAGATTTAAGTGCTTTATAAATACTGTGCAGATGGTAAAATAAATATATATATATATATATACACACACATACCTATGTATATATAACATTATATGTATAGTAGCCCATATCATTTCATCAGCCTTTTAATGGTCTTTCCTCTTAAAATTTAATTAGCAAAATTTATAGTACAATAGCAATTCGTTGTAGATGCATTTGAAGAGGATTTTTTGTAGTATTTAAAGGCACCAGATAAACAAAGGGAGATAGTAAAATGTTTGGCACCCGATCTCAGAGGGAAGGAAATGGACCAGAACATACTTGTGTTCAAGCTGTTCTAGGGACGGCTTCAGAATATTCTTCTGTGAGCGCTACTCTGTACTTCAGAATAACAAGTTGCTGGAACAGCAACATCATCAGCATGAATTTGCACCTTTGATGGATAATCATAAGGCTTCATTTTTCTGAAAGTCATAATTCACATCAACCTGCTGCACTGAGTGAGATAACATTATTTTCTTGTTCATGGAAATAAAATTTTACAGGTAATCTACTGATGTGCTAATTACCATTTCCAATGATGAGTTAAGGAACGCTGTGTTTCCTACCCTGAAAAATGTATTTATATTTGCAAAAACCCTGAAGCATAAAATGGTATTAGTCCATGGATTGTTGCCAAACATGGTAGGCAGTAATATGCTCATATATATGTGTGTGTGTGTGTGTGTGTATATATATATATTTTTTTTTGTCAATGATTAGCTATGTTTGAGCAGGAAATGCCATAAAGATTGATTTATTTGTGTGTGTGAGTAACAATTCCTCCATGATATCAGTGACAAAAACATTTCAGCATCTGTGGAAGCTTAGCAGATAGGAAGATATATATATTCCTTTTTACACAACGGAAGCATTGAACTGCTAAAACCCTGCAAAAGAAATAATACCTTCATTGATACAAAATTTCAAAAGGTCTTTATTTTAATTGTCTGCTACCTTTAGTTCTCCCACCTGCCTTGCTTGCTGCCATCTGGCCGTGCTCCAGCTTTTCATTCTCAGTCATTTCTAAGGCTTTTCTGTTTGCTTTCCTGTCTCCTAATCTACACATATAGCATTCCAATTTATCCCTCCAAGTTTCTTTTACCCTTCCTCGTGAAATCTGCCCTGATTCCCCAGTTGATACCTCATTTGTGTCTTTGATATCTCATTTTGTTTCTCACTCATGGTTCTTGTAATTGTGTGCCTTAATCAGGGCTTGCATTATCAGATGTGAAATATGGTAATTGAGGTCCTTGTCTTATGCTTTTGCTGATTTGTGGACTTCTTGAGACCAGGGGCTTTTCTTTCCTCATTTTTTGTTTGTATTTCTCCTTTCTTCACACTTAGCTCTATAACGCTGTAATACTATACCTGATATAGGGACATATGGTAAATGTTTACAATAGATGTTTCTTGATTAAACTGTTGACTGAAACTTATGTCTTAACATCATTATCACCTTCCTTGGCCTTGTGGATATTGTTCTCATTGTTTTCTTTCTAATTTCTAGCTATTCCCTCTTGTCTGCTCATTTCATTTTTTTTCTTCCTTATATATTTCTTTTTTTTAAATTAAAATTTTATTTATTTGAGAGAGAGAGACAGAGAGAAAGAGAGAGCACAAGCAGGGGGAGGGGCAGAGGGAGAATCAGATTCTCCACTGAGCAGGGAGCCAATGCAGGACTCGATCCCAGGACTCTGAGATGAAGACCTGAGCCGAAGAAGATGCTTAACCAACTGCATCACCCAGATGCCCCAGTTATATGTCTTTTCTATCTTCATTTTTCTAAACCAATGTCAATGTCATACATTTATGTCCTATCTTTACAACCTTGCCTGCTTTCATCATTCCCTTCCTGAGTATAGTAATCAGAGGTGCACAAGCCTTGAAAGTGTTATTTTGTACCACCTTTCTGTATTACCTGCCTGAAAACATGCTGACTCTTAACTAGTTCTTTTTCCTACACCTGAATTTGCTGAGAGCTACTTGAGAAAATGCATAATCTACTTGAATACCTCCATTTAGATGTAATTTAAAAACCTCAGATTTAATACATATTCCTTAACCATTCCTACCCACCATGTCCTATTTCAAAAGTAATGACACCAGTAATTATTTATGACAGAAAACAATATGCAGTATAGCTAATGACCTCAATTAAACACATATACACACAAACACACAGAAAATACATCAATAAATTAATGCTATTTGTCCTTGGGTATTTGCCTTTGGGATATTGTTTTTCTTATACCTACTATACCTTATTTTATACTTCACAATAAATATGAATGAGTTTCATAAATCAAATTTTTAAGAAAAGTTACAGAAAAAGCAGAAAAAGTTAGAACTATAGGAACTGGTTTAGAAATGAACGGGCTTTAGTCTTGATTCTGACATTATCAATGCATGTGACAGTGAAAGTTCACAAACTACTATTTGCTTCTGTTTTGTTAACATTCTTTTACCAAGTAATTTTTGGTATTCCTATGACACCTGGCACTAGAGTTTTGGTGCTTGGTTACAAGACCTCATGTATGACCCAGTCTAATGGAAGTGATAGATATCTAACAATATACTAATGGAAGCAACAGAATATGAAACCAATGGAACGTGAGCAGAGACAAGAGATTGGGTGGTTTTGCTTCAGGTGGTCTAGAAGGGTTTGGTGAGCAAAGTTCCAACATTCTTTCTAGTTAGGTGATTCCAATATTCACTATCTCATCAGTTGTGATAGTTCCTAAAAGATACTTTTTTATTTGGCTCATTACACAGAGCAGAAACATTTTTAAAAAAGAAAAATAGCTTAACTTTTTAAATAATGAATTTATTAACATTCTTAATAAACTGTAATGCACATGCAAATGTAGAAAGTAAGAATACTTGTGGATAGGATTTTTTTTCTTCAATCTTCCTTAATCTTGAGGAGTACTCTTTTTTTTTTTTTAAGATTTTATTTATTTATTTGAGAGAGAATGAGTGAGAGAGAGCATGAGAGAGGAGAAGGGCAGAGAGAGAAGCAGACTCCCCAAGGAGCTGGGAGCCCGATGCGGGACTCGATCCTGGAAGTCCAGGATCATGACCTGAGCCGAAGGCAGTCGTTCAACCAACTGAGCCACCCAGGCGCCCCATCTTGAGGAGTACTCTTTAACAAAAAATGGGATCGATGTTGCAATTGTTTTAGAGGATTATAAAGGTGATTATGGAAGTTAAAAGTAAGCAATGGAATAATAATTTTAAACACAGTGATAGCCACATTATTTAAAAGAGAATGGAATACTTCTATCATACAGGGAAAGGGATCAGATCTCACATTTCAAATCAGAAAAAATAAGTTAGTCTGATTTTATTAACCTTATCTAAACATAAAAGTAAAGGCAGCCATTATGGGTGTGTGGAAGTCGTGTTTGTAGTTCTTAGAAGTCATACCTGACCTGTTCAAATATTAGGACAGTTTTTTGAAGGTAAAAAATTTCACAGACCAATATGTTATAATAGTATTACAGTCAGCATTTATTTATTGAGAAAATAGCTATCTGAATATGGATTTACAGATTCTAGAAATAATTCTGTTCCTTAAAGACACTACATACATTCTCATCTTTGTGTATTAACTGTTTGTTTTTGCTTTTTTCCAGTAGCAACTTTCTGCCTAACCTTTTCAATCAAACTGTGTCGATTATTCAAGGCTCATTTCAAGTTCTCCATGGTATATGAAGCTTTGTTCCAACAACTTAGCCTCCAGGGGTGTCTGCCTTCTAAGAACTTCCTTAGAGTTATAGAGCTGGAGGGAAGCTTGGAGACACAGGTAACTATTTGCCTCTATTAGACCTTTCTGAAAATTAGAAAACCATGTTTCTTTTGGAAGATGCAACTAGAGCATAGGGCTTGGCAGGTGGAACATGAGCTGAATTTCAGCCTTCAGCAGCCCCTAGGCTGGGTATCATTGTCCAGGGCACAACTGCCAATACACATTTTGTTCTGATCATATCTTGCCTCATAATATTATTTCAATGCCAAAAAATATAATAGAGAAGATTGATGTAATTTCTGAGGAGTACAAAAAATAAATTTTAGGGGTATGATTACATACTTCTTTGTACAATTTTAGAATCCAGAGTAGACCATCAATAATTAAACGATATTCATATTAAAACTCCAAAAGACAATGAGATCATATTATCACCGAAGTCAAATCAAAGTTTTAGCACTAATATTTAAACTAAGCATAAATGAAAGAAGCTTAAGTTCGGGAGGCAAGTGATATAGGTTATTTACTGACAAAGTGTTTATACAAAGGAAAGATGACTTTGGAAATGTCATGGGGGAAAATAAGGAATAATTAGGTTTAGAGATGCTAGGATAGTCCAAAGAAAAAGATAATTCAGGTACTTCTTGCATGACAGGGTGATATTGGTGAAGAGACAGACAAGCAGATGAATGGAACAGAGTGAAGAACACAAAAATAATCCCACACACATATTCAGTGGGTTTTTGAAGGTCAAAAGCAATTCAATGGAGGAAGGTCAGCTCGCTGAAGAAATAGCTCTGAAATATCAGCTGGATATCCTTAGGCATAATAAAGGCAATTCAACTTAAATCTCACATCTTTACAAAAACAAAACAAAACTCAAAATGGACTCAAGACAAATGTAAGATGTAAAACTATAAAATTTTTAGGAAAACACATTGATAAAAATATCCAGAACAGGGGTGCCTGGGTGGCTCAGTGGGTTAAAGCTTCTGCCTTCAGCTCAAGTCATGGTCCCAGGGTCCTGGAGTCGAGCCCAGCCTAGGGCTCTCTGCTCCGCGGGGAGCCTGCTTTTTCCTTTCTCTCTCTGTCTGCCTCTCTGCCTGGCTTGTGATCCCTGTCAAATAAATAAATAAATAAATAAATAAATCTTTAAAAAAAAAATCCAAAACATAGGGCTAGACAGTGTTCTCAGAATTGATTTAAAAAAGCATAATCTATAAAAGGGAAAATTGATAAGTAAGACCTCATCAAAATAAAATAAAACAGCAAAAACTTGCCTCTTGGAATGCAGGTCTCTCCTCTGTAAGTAGGGCCACCTCGATTTACGTATGTGTTGAAGTTATCAAAACTGTTTTTTTTCCCCAATGAAAACTCATATTCAACATTTTTTTTAAGATTTCAAAACAACTCAACATGCAAAAGATAAAATAATTTGCAACAGCTGTTAATTGGAGGAATTTTTCACAAACTTTATTATCTGCAGACAGATAAGATTGCTAATTTTAACCATTAACAGATGCTTTAGCTAATGATTTCTACATAGTCATTGTATGAAATGTGCTCAAATGTGTATTTGATTATTTTAGTTGATCCTAAGAATTTGCTGAAATTGCTATAATTCATTTTCTGAAAAGTCTAAAACCAACCATATGAACTACTATTTCAAATAAGGTTGTCTTTTTAGGAGATGGCGTATAAAATATAACTCTCTGATTAATAGCACTCAAGCTTTCAAGCCATTGAACACCTGAACAGAAGGATGAGAAAACCTGTAAGGAGCACTGTTATGAATTTGTAATCCCATATCTTATTAAGGGAATCTAATTTTACCTGTATGACTGCAAAGTATGTTATGTTAGTGCTCCATAATGTTCTTGCTTAGTCTTGAAATGGTGTTGGTTTTCTGTCTCAATTTTATAGACTTATGAGATCATTGACTGATCTGGAATAGTGCATGAAACATGACAGCACAATAGTCGTAAAACAATAGATAAAAAAGTTATGTCTGAGTTTTTTTCTTATATCATTTTCTTTTTAAAAGAGAATGTCCTTAAACGCTTCCACACTGGTAATAGAAGTCTTTATAAAACTGATACTATTTCTCACACTCCATTAAACTACCTCTTTTATCTTTGAAATTGATGTGAAAGCAAAAATATTTATATTACGTTGACTCCACTTTTCAAATTGCTTTTTGAAGAGAAAACTAAAACAAAAAAAATATGTTTGAGATTCAGGAAGTGAACAAATACATCTGATTTATTTTGTGAGGATCATTAAAACTCTGCATCTCTGTTATATTGTAACTGGTTAGCACTTGGGGTGACAATCTAGAATATTATAGAACATTTTTAATAATTAAAAAATACCATTTTGCCCATATTAAGAAAGAGAAATCTGTTTTGCATCAAGGGCGAAATCCATAGAAAGCCTGAAAACAAAATTTCCTTTCCCTTAATCATACAATTTAAAGTTTCATCCTAAGATTAGGATCTTATGATTCTTCATGATTATGGAAATCATGACTATGCCATCAGTAATAATTAACCCCTCCAACACCTCAGTATGCACACATAATGACAACTTCTAGGAGCTGTGGTTCACCTTTAATTTTTAATTCTTCTTAGTATGAATATTGATGAAATGATAAATTATGAAAGGCCAATAGAAAACAGCTTAATTGATTTAAAGAAGTCAAATGTCATCTTCAATCAAAGGCAAACTGATGTATGTATTTTTTATTCCCGAGATCATAATATGCAATGCTTACTACGGTTAGGTTGATTGTAATAGCATGTACAAATTAGTCAAGAAAATGAATCATCAAAAATTCTCCTGGGGCCTAAATTTTGCTTTCTAGACTCAGTATGGCCTCTAGCTTGCAGATCTCCATTGGAAAGGAAGGGACTATGCAAGGAATTCTCTGAAGCCCTGATCAAAGATGGCTTGCTCTTTGCTCTGACTTGCTCCAGAATGAAAATCAATGCACTTTTGCCTTCATTGAGAAAGTCTTGCCCTTTCCCAGCACACACACAAATTAGTCAGCTGAAATAAATAGTGCACTTAGTTACATAGCTGATTTATATTCTGGATCCAGCTCCTTATCTATAATCAATCTACTAACAGACAGTTTGCAGTCAGCAGCCAGTTTGGGGTCCATACTTCGATAACATTGTTACCGTGGCTTGGTGCCCACAAATCTGCTAATGGTAAACTATCCAAGAGAGCAACCAGCTACAAGAGCTGCTGGTGGGTTTGTGCCCTCTGCTGGAGAGATGGAGACATTTCATGATCACTTGTCCGGTAATTTGGCACTCTGAAATTGATAATACTAGAAGTCTACTAATAGACTTCATTTCTGGGTCCTGGTGCAAACACCTTGCTTGGGGCTTAGATCTGCCCTTACTTCTGTGGAGCTTATCTGCTTAGTTCATTTAAAGACACCAACCTATCTGCTACCTATAGCAAATATGTAACAATTATTCCAAAAGTTGTCAAACTAGCACACTGCATATATGGAGAATATGGCAAAGTCATTTATGAGAGGAAACATTTCATTTTTAAGGAAACAACAAAGTTTCTCTTTCTATTATTGGTGGTTTCCAGGGTGGTCCAATGGAGCCAGAATTTACCTAAGTAAATGATCATTAATGAAAACAGGCCACAGAATCAGATATTGGCAAGTTTTTTTTTTTTTAATTTTCCATTTTCACTTGTGTGTGGATTTTAAGACAGTACATAAGTATAAAGGACCAAGGCAAGCCAAAATGTTTCAGTAAATAGGTTTCAGAAATGCCACATTATGGCACGTATAAATAAGCCTATAAAATTGTTCTGCACAAGGCCAGCTTTCAGATTATTTTAAAACCAAGAAATTTCTTATTAGTGGCAGCTAAGTGGTTTTTGTGGACTTCTTATTATATAATACATTCTATCTATTGACTATACTTTTCTTTTTATTCTTTTTTTTTAAAGATTTTATTTATTTATTTGGCAGAGAAAGAGACAGCAAGAAGGGGGACACAAGCAGGGGAATAGGAGAGGGAGAAGCAGGCTCCCCACTGAACAGGGAGCTGGGGGTGGGACTTGATCTCGGGACCCTGGGATCATGAATCAAGCTGAAGGCAGATGCTTAACAACTGAGCCACCCAAGTACCCCTGACTATAATTTTCTAGCTGAGTTCTTATATATGCAAACATGCATTTATAATGTGGGTTCTCTGTGTTATTCTTTTAAGTGTTCTGTTAAAACAAGTGAACTCTTCATGAAAATTACCCTGTGCTCACTAGAGTCAGATGTGAGCTTCATGCCATGCCTTGTGAAGTCACAGGATCAAACGAATCTCATGTTCCTAATTGTGAAAAAAAGGAGATTGGTTTAGCTAATGTCCAAGTCTCTCCACTGAACAATTTATTGTGCATCTGCCTGGTCCACTGTGCTAGGTACTGGGGCTGAAGAGATAAAATTAGGGAAAAAAAAAACCCATTATACTCTATAAATCTTTTCCAGCCCCTAAAATAGTATAATATCCTAATATTTGTTGATGAGTCTCTATTAGACTGCACCACAGTTTCTTTATTGTCCTGAGAAATTAATTAAAAGCACTTCAAAGAATTCATTACTTTTTCTACTTTAATGAAAGTGTTTAATGAAAGAGGTACTACTGTTTATAGAAAGCAGAGATGGTGAGGAATGATTTACTGCTAAAAAAATTAACTCGTTATTGTCGACTTTGCAATTATTCAATGGCTATAACTCTGGAATCAGTCGGATTTGATTCCAAATCTCTTTTTTCTGTCGTGTGACCTTGGAGGACAAGGTCTTGGTGGAAGTTCTTTCAACTTTCAGTGAAAGTTGTCTTGTCTATGAATAGGGACGTTAATCCCTCCCGAGGAGAGTCTACTGGCAGATGAAATGAGAAGATGTTTTAAAAAGCAGTTGGCTTGAAAAGGCACGGTAAGCCCCTTGGGGAGTATTAGTGTCTGTTGGCATTGTAATAGTCAAGGTTCCTTCTCTTGGGATCTATTGGTTCTGTCTTTATTCCCTTTCTTTGGCTTGGTATCCCCAGCTCTCATCTCTACTTCAATCCAGTTCCACACTGACACTAGAGTTACAAGTATCATTCCATCACACCCCTTCTTAAAACACTCAATGCTTTTCATCACATGGTTCAAACCTATCTTCCTAAACTCATTTCCTGAAACCACTCCCAGGTGCTCCCAGTCCTGACACTTTAAGGGCCCTTTGCCCCTTTCCAGGCTGGTTTGAGAACCTGGCACTTCCTGTCCTAGCTTTATGTAACTGAGTGCTTGCTTCCATCCTCCTCTGCCTGCATTCCCTCTCATTTCTCCTCCAGAAATCGTCAACTGCAATGCCATGAAATACTTAGAGTTTAGTGTAGGATGCTTGAAGAGTTGTTGGAGGTAATGTCTGACTACCCTGTTTGATTTTGTTTTCTGGGGACAGACCAAATAGTACCAAGTCTCTTGTAAACACTCAGGGATGGGGAATTTGGAGCTATTTTGAAAAATAATTTGTTGAGAAAGTACAATATGATATACATCTCAAAAGCTCTAGAAAAGTACTCTAAAATTCACTCTAGAAATAGCTGAAAATTACCAAATAAGGTGCTAGGATGATCTTGACTCATTAATTGAATTTCTACAAAACATTTTACTCTTTCTGTTTTGTAGGAAAGGAAATTAAATCTTTGCTTTGCAAGGCCTTTTCCTTTTATTTATAAGTATGTACTTACTCAGATGTGATATTGATAATTAATATTTTTTGATTTCTCACTAAACTGTGTTGAGTCCATAAAATAATTTTTCTCACCTGTATTTCTCCACTCCCCAGAAAAGAAAAACAAACAAACAAAGAAACAAACAAACAGTTTTTCAGTTGGAGAACCTTTGAAATAATTTCTTGTGCTCCTAATACATTACAGGTGTCCTTATGTTTAAGTTATCCATATTTTCCAATTACCCACTGCTATAAACTGAGTAAAAAATCCATCTTGATATTGACTGGCTAGTACATATTTTCCAAAGTAATAGTGATGACGGGAGTGAAACAAAAGTCATAAGGAGCATAGCTTCTCACAGTTGGAAGCCAGGAGAACCAAAGATATAGCCAAGGAGTAGACTGCGCCTTGCTTGCCATACTTTGACCAGATGATCAGTGAGGGCTGCAGACAGAAACCATTAGTCGCACATTCCTGAGATTCATAGGAATATATTTGCTCTTTTGAGCAGTCCACCCAATCTCAGTGTTGCCATGACAACCTCTGTATTCATCCTTAGGTATGCACTGGTATCACATCCTTCCAACTGAGGGGACCACATGATGCCTCTGGGTAACTACTTAAATCATCACCTTTGAAAATAGTGACAATTACAAAATTTTCACTTTGCTGTGTATTAAGGTATCAGGCAGCTCTGGGCAGAAGCTAAGCGATAATTTTTGTAATTATCTATCTACAAAGTAACATGCAATGCCTTCCAACTAGGAGCCATTAAATTCTTAGTTGTGGGTAATAAAAACTCTTCTTTTGGAATTCCGAGAATTTTACTTTAAATTATGTGTGTGGGTGCCTGGCTGGCTCAGTTGGTAGAGCGTGTGGCACTCAATCTCAGGGTAATGAGTTCAAGCCCCACGTTGAGCATAGAGCCTACTTAAAAATATATATATATATATATATATGTGTAGCTCACAATGTAGTTGAAGAAAGGAGTGACAGGGGACTGGGATAGTTTATGTGACTGACCCTTTGGAGAGAACAAGAAGAGTTTTCCCAAACTGGAAATTGGGAAGTCAAGTTAAAAGATTAGTTGGAAAGGAAGTGAAAATGCTGTGGGACATTTTCTTTTTCATTTTTAAATGATGATTACTTTCATGCTTTAATTATCTTCTCCTCATCTCTGCACAGAAAAGTAAAGGACACTAATTTGTAGAGATAAAATGATGCTTTGTTACTCTTCTATGATAACAGAAATTCCAAAGACCAGAGAACAAATATCTAATTTATAATTTTTAAAGAAAAAAATAGACATTGGATATGATAATATATTTAAATAAAAGTAATCCTTGTAAGTATATTTTAAGTTGTAGATTAGCTTATCTTAGAATTAATCCTTCTTTTTAAGATATATATCATTAAATTAACTGATACACTCTATTTTCAAAGAAAAAGGAAAATATTTGCCTTGTAGGATATGTGAATAAGCACAATGTTATATATTAATTGTTGACTAAATTATCTCAAATTGGAGAAAGTAATGTATGACTGTCTCAAACAAGTTATATGCCTGCACATTTTAACCAATTTGAGCAAACTTTATATTAAATATAGGTAATAATACATAATTAAAGCTCTGCCATACCACAATATTGACAAAAAAGGTAGATGATTTTTGCACCATTAATGACATTTTCAATATTTAGTGCTTTTCAAGACAGTGTCTAAAACACAGATTCAGTACATGCTTGTTGAAAGATTGAGTTGGCTTCTCATTTTAATATGTTAAGTGGTCATTAATATAGTTATCACAGAAGATGACATGAGTGGGGATGGGATAGGTTCAAACTTCCAACTGCTGTGGGATGGTAATGGCTATAATGGTGGTAGGAAAGTAGACTTAAGTCCTAGTAGTAAGGGAAGGTGGACACACACTGGGAAGTGGGTAATGTAATCAAGTGAGAGGAATCATGGAAACAGATGCTCTTGAAAGAGAAAAATGAAAGGATTTTTTTCCTGGTATTGGTTTGGGACTGGCCCGGATCCATTTGGAGAAGTAGTTCAAGACACATAGGATAGGGACATGTAATTCAAGTATCAGTACAAAGAGTGAATGATCACCAAATTTGAGCCAGGAGAGGACCTGTGGTTTGGGAGAAGCCAAGCATGGCCATTTAAAGGATAAAAGACAGTTGGGTATGGCCAGAGGAAGGTTGCTGGAGGATATTTTACAATGGAGATTGTAGGAGAAATTGTCAACAGCATTAAAAATAAACATAGCACGCAAAGGAGGTAACAGAGGTGTATTTCACAGCAGCTAGCATCTAGGCATAATGTAGACCTCTTTCCGGATCCCTTGGAGTCAGGAGAACAATGTAAACTCCAAGAAAGTAAGCCATGAACAGACACATCATTAGCCCCTGTTTTCAACATGAGAAAGGAATTAGAAAAGGGAGAATGATGATCTAACTGGAGACCCATTAATTCTTTTGTGTATAGATTTGCTTCTGCTAACTAATAATTAGGAAAAAAAAACCCTGATATATGTTGGAAACAGAGGTTTTTTGGTGATGGTGGTTAATTTGACTACAATGAACTAAAGACTCCATTCAACTGACTTAAACAATGAAATGCATACATTACACTGAAATTCCAATAACAATTATAACAGGAAAATTGATTCTAATATCATAGACAAGAAACAGGTTACTGGTACATTCTCAGAATGAAAAGGGTAATTATATTTTTCCACACTCTCTTTGCCAAAGTCACTGGTTATTGCCTATCTAGTTTTTGCTACTATAAATAGAGTCAGTCTTTTGTGTGTATACATATATATACACACACACCACACATACATATATGTATGCATAATATACACATATACATATATGCATTATATATATATATGTGTTTGTGTGTGTGTGTGTGTATATATATATATATATATATATATATATATATATATATACACACATCCCTTTATCTAACTCACTCCTACTCATCCTTCAAAACTCAGCTCAAACATCAGCTCCTTTGAAGTCTGCCTTGATATAATCAAGGCTGACCGAGGTGCCTTTCCTGTGTATTCTATTCTATTTTTTTCTAGCTCTTGTCACGTCATATCATAACCCATTAGTTTTTTTTCAGTCTCCCCCTCTTGACCAAGTGCTCCTTTAGAACAGGACTTCCTCTGGAGGGCCTGCCCATTCCCAGGATCCAGCAACTTTGGGAGTACTCTGTTTATTCAGAGAATGGCTGGAACAAATTTATCAAGCTTTTCTTTGGCACCGCTGTGCCGGGTGCTATGGGGGTGAGGAAGAATTATAACACATGATCCCTGATAGCAGAGTGATTCAAGTGTAGCTGAGCTCGATCCATTATCTATAGCCTCTCTCCACTTTTTTTTTTTTTTAACCTTTCCTCTGATTCAAGACACTTTTTTTCAATTTAGTAATGAAGATTTTATGGTCGTTGTCCTGGGAGAACTATTTAAGGCTTGAATATAGAAGTACTGGCATTAGGATGAACTGATCTTACCAGAGGATCAAAAGGCCAAGCAGCAGATTGAGGGAAAAAAAAAAAAACAAAAAAACAAAACAAAACCTAGAAGCAGAGGGCTCCTATACACCTCTTATGCTCAGGGAGCTCAGAGTATCCCCTCATGGGACAGAAATTAGTGCTCCAGACAACAATGAAATTGAAGCGGTTCCTTAGTAAAACAGGCCCAGTGTGGGCTATCCCCACTATGTGCATCTATCCTTGCTGTGGCTGTAGGAAATTTTCTATGGTACACAGATTTATGCTTCTTTCTCACCTGATATTTTAAAAAATACTTGGGGGCACCTGGGTGGCTCAGTCATTAAGCATCTGCCTTTGGCTCAGGCCAGAGTCCTGGGAATGGAGCCCCACATTGGGAATCCCTGCTCAGCGGGAAGCCTGCTTCTCCTTCTCACACTCCCCGTGTTTGTGTTCCCTCTCTCTGTGTGTCTCTCTGTCAAATAAATAAATAGAATCTTTAAAAAAATAAAAAATAAAATAAAATACTTAGCAGCTCTAGTGTCAGCTGATGCTTTATCAGGAACCTAACTTTCCTTCTACCTCATCAACTCAACAACCTACTATAACAGAACAGTCCCTGGCCACCCTCACCTGTTTCTTGTCCCTCTTCATCCTACAGTATCATCTGTGGGATGTCCACCAGAAGAGGCTCTAGTTCAGCTCCTCACCTTTTCAGGCTGCCCCAAAGTTTGGTCCAGGATACTTTCCTGTCACATGAACAAGGGGAGACCATAGAGCTGTGCTCCCCAAACCCACTGAGAACATAACCACTAGACAAATACATTTTTCTTTCAGAAATAAAATGTAGGGGCACCTGGGTGGCTCAGTGGGTTAAAGCCTCTGCCTTCGGCTCAGGTCGTAGCCCAAGGGTCCTGGGATCGAGCCCCGCATCGGGCTCTCTGCTCAGCAGGGAGCCTGCTTGCCTTCCTCTCTCTCTCTGCCTGCCTCTCTGCCTACTTGTGATCTCTGTCAAATAAATAAATAAATAAAATCTTAAAAAAAAAAGAAATAAAATGTAAACACTAGTGTTGCAGTGCCGCTAGTCATAACTTCAATAGGGAAAAGTCCTGACTTCCAATTTCTTAGTCTGCGAAGCCACGTTTAGATAGTGAGTCTTTCTGTGAGGCAGTGGTTGCTTGTATCAGTGGAACAATTATAATCCAAAGACATGAAAAGGAAGTATTAGATTTCAGTATCAGAGACCCAGGGCTTCTGGAGCAAGAGAAATGACTTGACACAGCGATGATGTCAAGGGGTGGAGGTTTGGCAATAGTTTACAGATCTCAATGGAGATATCTGACACAATTCATTCTGGGGAATACGGTTAGGGATTTCTTTCACTGAGAAGTGAGAAAATTAGGTGGTGAAATGTGACATCACTGAGCTTAAAGATGAAAACAGCTAAGAGTAAAGTGTAAAAAATTAGTTGAATATCTGGCTGTAAGATATTCCTGGCCAGTGAGTTTTTCTCTTTTTAACTTTTTTGAACTTCATCTGTCTCCTCTTCCTTCAGGGCTCAAACTGTGTCTGAAGTAGGTGAAGTTTAGTTTGGGGTGCCTCGGCCCCTCTTTAATGCAATCTTACTCTTTCAAACATCCAATTCTTCAATTTCTGTACTCACTTCATTCTTGAGAATGACTCTGGACTTGAGGATGTATGTAGCTCTATGCAGTTTTAATTCAACACATCACCCATCTTAGTGGTGATGATGTCGAATCTTACATAGAAACAGAGAACACAAATTTCTGCAGGACTTTGGAGGGTATAGAAATGCTATATTATACAGAGAAGGAGATGGAGGTCTCAAGCAGTGAAATGATTTGCCAGAGATGGCTATTTTCACTTCAGACTGCCAACTGGGATAGGGGATCTTTTGTGCAGATAAAGAAATTTCAATTTTCAATCAATCATCCTGTGATAGAATGGCACTGAAATCAATAACTCTGCATTTTAAGGCCATCTTTAGCTAAACATACACTAGTCTTCACCAATATACATGTATATATTTAAAATGACAAAACAGTTGTGTTTGAAATTAAGAGATACAGATGTAGTCATTTTCATTAATGAAAAGAGGATAAAAGAAAATCAAGCATCGTTAAAGCTAAGTTGGAAATAATTTCTCACTTAATACAACTTGGACAAGATCCCAACAGAAAACAGTCAATGGATTTAACCATCTTGCTATTGATATTTCTTACACAGAGAAATATAACTTATTTGAATAATCCACAGACTCTTAATGAAATTATCCAAGTCAAGATGTTTTTGTTTATTAGAAAAAAATTCTTTGTGACAATTGTTTTGTAAATTACAAGAGAATAAAAAATAGGGGCTACTCATACAGCATTGTGTTTTTTTTAATCTCATTTCCATTGGTAATAAAAACCAATAATATTTTTAACTCAACAGTAGGCTTTCCTGTCTCTTATTAAAAATAAAGAAGAACATGTTTTTATAATATGAAGCACAGAGGCCTCAGGTGACAGAGGAAAATTTGTTGACTAGAATTTTATTAACAATAAAACTTGATTTGGGGTTTTTGAACACATAGTGGGACTAGAGCAAAAAAGAAAAATTTTGGAAAAAATCACTTTTATCTTGCCTTTGCAGTGAGGCTTCTGCACTTACCTGAGCTCTAATCACTCTTCCTCATGAATAATGTTATGGTAGAAAAGGGAGAAGAAAGAAAAGGTGTAACACTCTTTCTGCAGTCAAACCAGTGGTCAGAAATCAACACCATCAAATGCAGCGGGTGCCCTTTAGGACAGGGGAGTCAGTGAGGGGGAAAAGACTCAACCAGATGAAATGATAAGAATGAATTGCTTTGCCAAATATGGTGAAAACATAGAGATTGTAGTGACCTACATATTGACCATTATTTCACAATTTGGGCATATTTATACTAGAACTATTTACTTTCCTAAGGTACATTTTCAATGCCACATTGCTTCATTTTCTTACTTGTGCTTTGGATTTCTTCATGCTCTGTCTTGGAGATCTGAGGCCCTCCAAGGCTTGTACTTCTCAGCAGTGATTCACTTTTTGGATTTTTTTCACTTTACCCCTCTGTTAAAATTTACCCATTCAACATTTCACTCTGTCCCCTAAGCATTTCCATGTCTCACAGTGGCAACATCATTTATATTGACTGCATATCATGCCTTGGGATGAGTTTCTGAGATTGTATATGACAAGGAATGACAGACATTAATTATTCTGCCATGAAGTCATTTCAGGCTTGACAGTGGACTTCTCTGTAAGGCTGGAAATTCAGAATGCCCTGAACAAGTATACTGTAGTGGAATTAGAGGACAGGGTTGCAATTTGTGAGGTAAATTTATGAAAGTTGTGTAAAATTGAGGAACTTGGTAACCTAAAATAAACTTAACAAATTTACTGAAGGTTAGCCTCCCATTTAATTATAATATGGTTTAGATGACATTGACTGAGTATTTGCTGTAGTATTGGCATAAAAAGAAATATACAAACGTACTTCACTTACATAATAAAAATAGGACTTTCTGTTGAATGGAAAAAGATTTAGTATCTATATCTGAATCTCTTTAAAAATAGAACACATTCACGTTTGAGTAGTTTGCTTTGTGAAAGACCAAGGAGAACCCTGACTCACTTCATAAAGGCACAGAGTAGTTCCTAACTGATACATCCAAGCCGGTGCAGGCACAGATCTCTCACTACAAACATGAGAAACAAATATAATCTTGGGAAAGGTGTAAAGTGGTTGAAGGTTGTCTACAGGGACATTTTGGCCTGTGAATGTTCTCGATCACTGTGGTAGGGCTATGTGTGGGGTTTTCTTAGTGAGTTTTTAGGAACTCAGTTATTTTTTGATTAGTGGAAATTCAATTGAGGCCTAACAAAACATTGACTAATATTGCTGGTTTTCGAGGAAGTCAGAACTTTTGATCCCCTGGTATACGTTTTCTCCTCCTTTCTTCTCTTCCCCCTCACCTCCTCCTATTCCTCCACGTCCTCCTTCTTCTCGGTGATCCTTTCAATGAGAAGTTGGAAGAGTTACACGTCTTCTAACCTCTAAATCTCCTTCCTAATTTTATTATAATGGATGGTGACAAATAATCTCTGTTGGCTAAATTTACTTTACTGAAATTAGTTTGAATGTATAAACAAATGCAGTATCCCTAGTGAACTTAATTTAACATTCTAATTAGATGTCACAACTTCCAAACCTAGAGTAATTGACTTGTGTTTTCAAGGACTTTAAGCATATTTGTTTAAGGAAGCTATGACCAACCCTTTGTATTTTCCTGGAAAAAATTATTCATGGCTATGACTCAAATAAAGAGAAAAGGCTTCTGTAACCTATGTGTGAAAGACCTGAAGATATGTGTCCTTGGCCTCTGTGCTGCACTGATCGCCATGTTGATTGACTGATTTGGGTGGCTAAGCTGCATTCTCTATTATATGGTTTCTTCCAAAAAGGAAGACCTTTCCCAATAGAGAAGCCCAGATTTTTGGTTCCTCTAGGAAGGGAAGTCTTTGGAAATGTGGTGCTCTGGCTAGCCTTATTAGCCATTTTTCTTTCTTATGTTACGCATGAAAAAGCGATTAGATATCCTTACATGAAATAATTAAAGATGTTGCCTTAGAGTTGCAACTAATAATTTTTTTTTCTCACCTGAAAACAAAGCTCTGATCAAAAGAGTGACAAAATTCAAAATTTGAGCCAGGAAACATGACCTTGTCCTTTATTTTTGTCTCTTTTTTGTTTTGTTTTGTTTTCCCAACACATAAGGCCTCACCTGGACCTGCTTCATGTTTCTTTTCATAATATTTCTGTCTTAAACCTCTCCCCTGAGTGACATATCTGCTTGGGTTTCTCATTGGCTAAAATTCAGCATGTCTAAGAGATGAAAGAAGTCTGCTTTTATTTATTTATTTTTTGAGAGAGAGCAGGAACAAGGGTGGACAGCATAGAAGGAGAGGGGCAAGCGGACTCCGTGCTGAGCAGGGAGCCCAATGTGACTCTGGGACTCAATCCCAGGACCCTGAATCATGACCTGAGCTAAACGCAGACGCTTAACTGGTTGAGCCCCCCGGCATCCCTGTCTACCATCTTTTCTTCTGCAGCATGTTTGTATATGCACCACACAAGTTCACTCTTAATCCACATCCCACACCTGTTACCTAACTTCTGTTTCTCATTTCAGTGAGAGGCAATGCCACCCGGAGAAAGAAATGTGGTGGTGTTTTTTTCACTCTACTTCATCCTTGTATTCCTCAGTCAATAAACCATCAAATCCTGTCACCCAGCAACTGCAGTTAAAAAGCATATGGTCCACCAAGATAGACCACTTGAGGGGCCACAGAGAAAAACCTCAATAAATTTAAAAGGGTTGAAATCATTCAGGGTATTCTTCCTGACCATTATAAAGTCCAATTAGAAAATTATCAATTACATTTAATCAATAATCAGTCAATTAAATTTTTGCTAAGATATTTGAAAAAATACAAATATTTGGAAATTAAGCAGCAAACTTCTGAATAACTCATGAGTAAAAGAATGTTACATAGGAAGCTAAAATAAGCATTTGAAATGATGATAATGAAAATACAACTTATCAAATTGTGGGCTATAGCTAAAGCAGCACATATACATTTATTATAGTTTTTAATGCTTACATTAGTAAATTCCATGAATTTAGTAGGTACTGCTTGCTGAGCATCCAGGTGTATGGAACACAATAACATAAGTCCTTACTAAATATTTATTTATGGAATCAACTTATTTATGTATCCTTTTTTTTTTTCTGACATGTTCTAATTCTCTAGAGTCTCTCTTATTCAACTCTTTCTTGTTTGTCTCATTTACAAGATGGTAAAAGTAAGAAACTGCAACACTGCTCTCTCTCTCTTCTGGGATTGATTTTATACTTCCCAATCATGAATGTAGGGATTTCTTTTCAAATGCATTTAATTTTTTTGACCTTATGTAAGGACCTTCATCTAGTTACAGATAATTATTAACAAAAATTCCCATTTGGCTTCATTTTCCTTTTAGCTACCTACATTATATGAGAGGAATATTTAAGAGGCAGGTCATACACTTTAGAGGATGGCAAAATTTTTACTAGGTTTCCACAAAGAGCTGAATAAAAATACCAGTTTTAATGATAGCATTATTCATAGAAAGAAGTATACATTGTATCAGCTTAAATTTCATCTCCCTTTGTAAAAGTATTTGAAACCATAGATTCTATTTGTGGGTTAAGGACATCACTCTTTTAAGTCACATTATATTGATGTTTGACATTGACTGATTGTAATTTGTGCCTGCCAGTTCTGTATACTTCTGTCAGTGGCTTTGTTCAGAGATAAAGTTTTGTGCCGATAATGACCTCAGTAACTATTAATACATATTGACCCATCAGTTTGATTTTAAAGTGCTTACTCTAAGCTCAGCACTCTTTACTCCTCACTCCCAGTGAGGAGGATAATTTCCGGTTCATTCCCCCAGTGCCTAGAACAGCACTTTGTTTAACATTTAATAATTCAATTAAATAAAAGAATGCCAGAGGTGCCTGGGTGATTCAGTCAGTAAGCATCTGGCTTTGGCTCAGGTCATGATCCCAAAACCCTGGGATCCAGCCCCACATAGGGCTCCCGGCTGGGTGGGAAGCCTGTTCTCCCTCTCCCACTTGTCTTTCTTCTCTGGCTGTATCTCTCTGTCAAATAAATAAGTAAATAAAGTTAAAAACAAACAAACAAACAAATAAATAAAAGAATGCCTGTGGATTAAAAAAAAAAAAAAGAAAAAGGGAAAAACCATGTTTAGTTTTAGTATGGTTTCTGATGAAAATTTTGAGGAACTCATCACATCAGTCTGTGGCTCTAGCTCTACCTAATTTCTAATGAAAAATAGATGAGGAAGGTTGACAAAACTGGTCTGGCTAGAAGATGTGCTTGTACTTCCCTTGGTTTGAAAGTATTACTCCCTTAAAGTTGAGAAATGTTGACATATACTACCCAGGACAGTACTATGGATTAAAGACTCACTTTGACATTTTGACAAATAAACATGCATGCTAATTTCTCGGAGCAGGCATAGATGACTGATTATTTCATCAGGCACTCAATTTAAAATGATAAGTGGTGCCAAGCCAAAATTAATCAGCAATTTAAGTGACTGACATGTTGCTTAAAATCGAAGGCTCTGCCACGCAACTTTATATGCTCATCCATTAGTCTCCAAATGCAAAAGGTGGTAGAGAAAGGAAATGTCATTTACTTGAAATACATTTTATTAGTGTCAAACATTTACTAGTTTGTCACAAATAAAATGTACTGTAAAGCATCTTTAGAAAAACAAGAAAAGGATACTTTGATTTTACACTGGTATTGATTATTTGAAAACAAATACTGGTGTTTTTTTTACAAATCATTTTTCAGATAATAGAGTACATTAAGCAAAAAGAAAATTAAGAACAAGAGAAACCACTATTTATAGTTAGGTGAGTATTTTTTTCAGCCTTTTTTCTGTTTAGTTACCTAGGTATGATGCTATCTATATTGGGACATCATTTTCTCAAGAGAAAAAAAAAATTGGGAGATGCATTCTATCCAATATTCTACAAATTGTTTTGTGGATTTTTAATTAGTATTTTATTTTCTGTATCATTTCCTGGTCCTTTATATAACTCTGATTCTTTTTTTCCCCCTCTGATTCTTTATAATGGTATGGTGTATTTCATTAATTTTGATGCCAGCTTCTTCTTGTCATAGTGGTACAATAAATACTTAGGCACATAAATGAAGTGCTCCTACCCAGTGCATAAGGGATTTAAGGTTGGAAAACTTCAGAGATAATTAAAGACTTATAAAAAATGGTACATAAGAATATTAATTTTCAAATATGAATGCATATGAATGTACAACTTTTTACTATTGTGTATATTGGGTCAATACTAATTAGATTACCATGTCATCTGCTTTTGCATAAGCAACTATTTTGTATCCAGTTTTTGTAAAAAGTTCTCTGAGAATTTAAGCACACTTAAAGTGTATTTCATTAAAGGATAATTTTAGATTTTTTTCTTTTGCATGCAGTTTAACAAGTGTATTTTAATATCCTGGTTTTTGCAGATCTTCCCAAAACTTTCAAAAAATTGTTTTTAACAGAAACAAATGCATCTCTTTTTTTCTGGAGTATATTATTTCTGGTGTGTATAATTTTTAATAAATTTACATAATTACATTTAGAAATTCAGCAGGTTAGGGAACAAACACAACTGATTTGTTTGGTAACTTGCTAAATTTTAAATTCACTGATGTGAACAGGAGTATCTAAGTATACTAGAAAGTAGCTGGTTTGCCAGCTTGTGGCAAGGCATGGGTATCTGTTTAAGTGGTTTACAAATGAGAAAAAGTGTCAGCTAACTTGATATATTAGCTAAATGAAGGTCAGTTAGGAGAAATTGTACTGTACATTTTTACATGCTTTCTCTGTATGACAAATGGTTGAATTAGGGATCCAAAGAATTTGACAATTTAAGATTTCCATAGATGTCACCAGTTTTTTTCCTCCAAACTATCTAAGCTTCCATCAAAATTACATGAGTTCCCATTTTCCATAGATTTACGGATGTTGGGTATTTTCTTTTAAGATTTTATTTAAGAGAGTGAGATAGAGAGAGCACAAGCATGGGAGGTGCCGAGGGAGAGAGAAAGAGGGAGAAGCAGACTATTAACTGAGTGCAGGGCTCCACGTGAGACTGGATCCCATGCCACTGAGATCAGCACCCCGAGATCATGACCCGTCTGATGCTTAACTGACTGAGCTACCCAAGTGCCCCTATAAATGCTAGGTATTATCCATCTTGTTAATCTTCTCTATGTTTAATGGGTAGAAATTATACTTTGTTTAATTAATTTAATTTCTTTGATCTTTGGCAAGATTGAAAATATTTTTACACCTTTACTGTGAATTGCTTGTTTATATGTTTTTTGAATTGTTGTTATTATATTGGGCTCATTTTCCCATAGGAATTTTTATGTATTTCTTTTTATATATCAGAGGTCAGTTAGCTCCAAATATGCTGAATTAATTGGTCCAGGGTAGCTTTGGGTATCGGTAATTTTTAAAACCTCCCAAGATGATACTAATATACAGCCATAGATGAGTGTCACTTGTTCAGCTTAGCTTTATGGATAATATCTTTTACAGTATAGAAGTTTCCATTATATGGCTAAACTTGTTACTGTTTTCTGTTTTTCACTCATGATCGATATTTTACCAAGAACTAGTATCTCTTACTTTATTCAGCTTACTTATAATGTCTTTCATCCTACAAAAAATCTATTTTAATGTTGTCAAGATCATCAATCATTCCCTCTTTGTCATCAGGTTTTAAAAATCTGTAGTATTTGTATTGTACTGAAAGTACATACAAGGTTCCTGGGTCAGGGTCAGATTAATTCTTACTTACATATAGTAGTAACTCTGCTGATTCTGCCACACTCCAGTTTCCCCCTTCTGGGGTGACTCAATGAGAGCCTGATGTCAGTCTACCTAAACTGGTATTGATTGCATGGACAAGAAACCACAAAGTAAGAATCTAGGAGCTTATACAGGATAAGGGCAGCTTTCTCTTCCCCCTTCCTCTGAGAGACAAAGAGAAACTCCATCTCCCCAGTGTAAATAAATTTTCCTTTGAGCCCATAGAGAAGGGTCCTCGGTTTTGCACTTTGGAATTTAAATAAACATCTCCAGGGAGAAGCGAAGACTAGCATCTCTCAGTTTACAACCCATAGGATGTCTCCATGGGGCTGAGTGTCATTCCTTCTTTGAAATATGAGCACACCCCTCAAGGGGGGATAAATCTGTGGAGCTTTTGCTCATCATAATTTAACTTCCATACCTGTGTTTTAGTTCAGAAGCTCTAATTGTGCAGAAACGAAAAATAAATTCTCTACAGTCCCACACTGTGGCTTATACTTTTGTAACCTACTTAAGTAATCTTTTCTTATGGGGAAGGCATAAAGATAATCTCTATTCTTCAAAAATTTACTTTCTATTTTATATTTGATGCTTTAAGCTATCTGTAATCTACTTTTGTGTCTAGGACGAGGCAGGAAATTAATTTTATTTCTTTCCATGTGGATAATCCATTATACCATTTTAATTTACTAATAGTTCATTCTTTCTTCATTGATTTTCAATTCTATATTTATAATTTAACAAGGTATGTATAGTCTTTTAAAGTATTTCTTAGTCTTTTAGTCTACATCTGTATCAGTAATACACTATCTTATTTACCAAGCTTGAATGGTAGATTTTGATTAACGTAAGCTTTCTTTTCCTTCTGTCCCTCCCTTCCTCACTCTCCTCTCTCTATTCGTCCTTCCTTCCTTCCTTCCTCCCTGCTTTTTTCTTTTTTTTCTTTCTTTCTTCCTTTTATCTTTTTTTCTCTTTTCTTTCTTTTTGTGTAAATACCAATATCAAGTAGGATGGTAGCTAGAAAGTGATCATAGGATGTAGCAATACAGAAGTCAGGGCATCATTGACATGAGCAGTTTTGGTGGAGTGTTGGGATGAAGACCTGAGAGGGGTATGGGTGTAAGAAAGAATGGGAAGAGAGAAAACAGATAAAACCAATCTAGACAATTTATTTCTGTATGTTTTGTTGCCAAGAGGTGTAGAGAGATGAGGTGATGTCAAGTGGAGAAAAAGAGATCAAGAGGAAAAATAGAATAGGAGAAATAAGAAAATGCTTATTGTTTAAGGAAATAATTTAGCAAGGGGCGCCTGGGTGACTCAGTGGGTTAAGCCTCTGCCTTTGGCTTGGGTCATGATCTCAGGGTCCTGGGATCGAGCCCCACATCAGGCTCTCTGCTTAGCGGGGGGCCTGCTTCCCCCTCTCTCTGCCTGCCTCTCTGTCTGCTTGTGATCTCTCTCTCTCAGTCAAATTTAAAAAAAAAGGAAATTATTTAGCAATTAAAACATTAAAAGGAATTCCAATTTTTTACAACCTTAAAAACACCAAAAAAATCAGAAATATAATCCCAGCAATGTTTGTTTTTTAAATTTTTTTAAAATTCCATTTATTTATTTGACAGAGAGAGAGACAGCGAGAGAGCAGGGGAGTTGGAGATGGAGAAGCAGGCTTCCGGATGAGTAGGGAGCTCAGTGCGAGGCTGGATCCTAGGACCCTAGGATCATGACCTGAGCTGAAGGCAGATACTCAATGACTGAGCCACCCAGGTGCCGCTGTTTTTTGTTTGTTTGTTTGTTTTGTTTTGTTTTTGTTTTTTATTTTTTTAATTTTTTGTTTGTCCGTTTTGCTTTTCTTACCAAAATGTGCTTCCTCTCACCCTTGATTTACTTCCCTGGTGTAACTGCTTCTAGAACCTCTCATTTGCTAATCAGTCTCCTCAGGTGCTTCCCCCAATCTAAATCTCTGCCCCTTCTCCACTGAGTCTAGTCCACCCTCTAATGGTGGGACTTTGAGAAGTCTGGGACTTTGAGAAGGTTCATTCTTTCTTTCTTTTTTTTTTAATTTTTTATTTTTTTATTAACATATCATGTATTATTAACCCCAGAGGTACAGGTCTGTGAATCGCCAGGTTTACACACTTCACAGCACTCACCATAGCACATACCCTCCCCAATGTCCATAACCCCACCTCCCTCTCCCTATCAACCCCCCTCCTCCCCAACCCTCAGTTTGTTTTGTGAGATTAAGAGTCTTTTATGGTTTGTCTCCCTCCCGATCCCATCTTCTTTCATTTATTCTTTTCCCACACCCAAACCCCCCACGTTGCCTCTCAACTTCCTCAAATCAGGGAGATCATATGATAATTGTCTTTCTCTGATTGGCTTATTTCTCTAAGCATAATACCCTCTAGTTCCATCCACGTCGTCACAAATGGCAAGATTTCATTTCTTTTCATGGCGGCATAGTATGCCATTGTATCTATATACCACTTCTTCTTTATCCATTCATCTGTTGATGGACATCTAGGTGCTTTCCATACTTTGGCTATTGTGGACATTGCTGCTATAAACATTCAGGTGCACGTGCCCCTTCGGATCACTACATTTGTATCTTTAGGGTAAATACCCAGTAGTGCAATTGCTGGGTCATAGGGTAACTCTATTTTCAACTTTTTGAGGATCCTGCATGCTGTTTTCCAGAGTGGTTGCACCAGCTTGCATTCCCACCAACAGTGTGTGTGGGGGGGTTCCCCTTTCTCCACATCCTCTCCAGCATCTGTCATTTCCTGACTTGTTAATTTTAGAAAAGGCACATTCTTTCTAACAGCCTAGATCTTTCTCTGATACAGAATCTACATCATAGAAGACTAGAAACTTGGCTTCAAGGACTCCGCTAGGAAGTGAGTGTCAGGGTTAGAGGTGAACAAAAAGTAAAACTAAGGAGGAAGTCAGACAATACTGTTACGTCAAAAATTCCTTTTGTTGTTCTGTTGTATTGTTTGTTTGGAGCCAGATTGGTTTTAGGCTGCAATACCGGGGAAACATAACTGGGAAAAGATTTTTCTCTTGAAAACTAGGTCAATGCCGAACAAGTTGCAAATGCAGAGCACAAGAGTATTAAATACTCTAAGGGTTTTCTTTACTACCTTACCTGTCATGAATGCTGGGATTTAAAACCTGTTCAATCACATCAATAAGGTTTATGTCATTTTTTTGGCATGAGTGAAGTAATTTTTTTCTGAAGCCATAATAGTAATAGGAACTTTGCTTATTTAAGCAGTATTTTTATTTATCTGTTCCATACATTTATATTTTCTATCTAAATAATTGCTTACTTTCTAGCATTAAATACAATTACTATATTACTAATGATATAATTCTGACCCTAATCATCATTTTTTAAAAGATTTATTTATTTATTGAGAGAGAGAGAGAGAGAGAGAGAGAACAAGCAGGGTAGGGACAGAAGGAGGGGGAGAGAGAACCTCCAGCAGACTTCCCACTGAGGGTGAAGCCCAACGTGGGGCTTGATCTCAGAACCCCAAGATCATTACCTGAGCTGAAATCAAGAGTCAGATGTTTAACCGACTGAGCTACCCAGGTGCCCAACCTTAATCATCTTTAATACTTGATTCACAATATTTTGAAATTATTATAACATTAACATAATATTGCAGGTCAAAGATATACCTTTATGGAATAATTAATCTGAATAATGTATAAATACTACACATATTCTTATCCCTCTTATTTAAAGTTAGAAGAAAACTTTAGACACCAAAAGATAAGCATGCATCAGAAAAATTCTGTTGATTCTGAAATTACCATTTGGCACTTTCTCTTATGTCTTGGGAATGACAAGGAATGTTTTCTTTACATTTAACTTATTTGTTAAAACTGAACATAGTAAGTGATATAAAAAACTCTTCTTGACTTCTGGTTTCTGGTCCAACATTTAAAGAGCTTGGAAGTCATCACATCCAACTTCAAAACAAGATAAAAGCTTAATAAACCAAAAATCAATAACACTTCTAAAACCCATCAGAGAACTAAAGTGACAAGGCCCCCAAACTGGAGAGGCAGCCAGATACAGAGAATCATCAATTACAAGAGCAGAAGCCACCATGGGATCCTGGTAGGAATGCTGAAAAAACAATGGACTGATTGATTGCTAGAAGCAAAGTGTGGATGAGTTTGGAAGATAAAAACTCCTGGGGGGGTTGGACTTATTTGGGGGTTAGGGTAGGGTCCCACACTTTCTAAGTTTTACCTCCAGGGGCCCCAACCACTTCTTAGGGTAGAGAACACAGAAAAATCCCTTCACGCAGAAAAAGAGGAAAAGTAACCAGTTTGAAATAAACTCAGAACACTGTGGTCTCCATAACAAAGGCCTTCCACCAAACGACTCTATTTCATGAGAGAGCTAATTTGGGTTTTACCAAACCCTAACCAATCTGATGAAAGGAAAATGCCAGTTCTGGTCTCTCTAGCTTTTCTGTCTCACCAGGTTGGGGGAAACAAAGCTGAGAAGCACTTCTGAAGATCACAGACTAGGGACATAATCTCTCCAAAGCCTGAGATTTAACATAAGATTATAAAATACTTCTCCTGCCCCGCCCAGTCCGACCACATGAATACAGTTCCTACGGAGTAACAAGGTGTTACAGCTGAAAGAACCACAACACTCAGAACCTATGTAAGGAGGAGTCTGAACAGAAACCCGACAACAGAGGCAACAGAAACAAAGTAATTAGAGAGAAGTTAGCCTCTCAAGCCATAGCTACAGCAAATGGTAAACACGACCTAACTCTTAGCTGTAAACCCAAAGCCTCGCATTAAAGGTCTTGTTTCAGTTCTTATTACCTGACACATCATGTCTGGCTTTCTATGAAAAAAATCACAACACATCTTAAGAGGCAAAAAACAGTCTGAAGAGATAAAGCCAGCATCAAAACTGGACTCAGATGTGGTAAAATTTTGGAATTATCAGACTTGGGAATTTAAAGTAACTGTGATTAATATGCTAAGGTCTCTGATGTGAAAATGGAACAACATGCAAGAACAGATGGGCAAAGTAAGGAAAGAATCAAAAGAAAATGTTAGAAATCAAAACTACTAACAGAAATAAAGAATGCCTTCTAAGGACTCATCAGTGCCCTCAACAGGGCCTCGTTTGCTGAGAGTTTGCATCGTGAATAGGTTGGAAACATCATAAAATGCATTCTCTGCCTCCATTGATACGGTTATATGATTTCTCTTGTTTAGCCTGTTGATCTGAATGATTGCATTAATTGATTTTTGAATGTTGAACCCGTCTTCGATACCTAAAATAAATCTCACTTGGTCGTGGTACATAATTCTTTCTATACATGTTTTGGATTCAACTTGTTAATGCTTCATTGAGAATTTTTCAGTTTATGTTCATGAGAGATATCAGTCTCTGGCATTCTTTTGTTATGGTGTTTTTTGTCTGTTTTGTATGAGGAGCATGCTGGACTCATAGAAAGAATTAGGGAATAGTGTCTCTGCTTCTATTTTCTGGAACAGATTGTAGAGAAATGGTGTCATTCTACTTTATATATTTGGTAGTTAACCAATGAACTCCCTAGTTCAAATAAGCACATGAAAAGATGCTTAACATCAAATGTCATTAGGCAGTTGCAAAAGCAAAACTAAACAACAGCAACAAGAGGATATCATTATATCCAATTAATGGCAAAAATCCAAAGCACTGATGACACCAAATGCTTATGGGGATGTGCAGTAACAAGAATTCTTTCATTTTTCGTGGGAACACACAATGGTACAAGTCACTGTGGAAAGACATCTTGAAAGTTTCTTCCCAAACTAAAGACAACCTTGCCATACAATCCCACAATTGTGCTCCCTGGTATTTAGTTAAAAATTTATGTGCATACAAAAAACTTGCACACAAATATTTATAGTGTTTTATTCATAATTACTAAAACTTAGAAGCAACCAAAATATCCTCTGGTAGGTGAATGGATAAACTGTGGTAATCCATATAAGGGAATATCTTTCAGTGATTACAAAAATGAGCTGTCAAGACACAGAGGAACTTTAAATTCACATTGCTAAGTGAAAGAAGCCACTCGGAAAAGGCTACATACTATTGATTCCAACTTTATGACTTTATAGACAAAGCAAAACTATACAGCGAGTAAATGGATCAATGGTGGCCTGGGACTAGGGAGAAGGATGGATAGGTGAGGTACAGGAGATTTTTAGGGCAGTGAAACTATTCTGTATAATATTATAATGATGAATATATGACATTTGTGCATTCACAGAGTGAAGCCTAATATAAACCATGGACTTAGTTAATAGGAATGTGTAAATATTTGTTCATCAGTTGTAACAAATGTATCATATTAATGCAAGATATTAATAAAAGGGGAAGCCGTGGGGGAAGAAAAGGGACTATATGGAAACTACTTTCTGTTCAATGATTTTAAAAACCTAAAATTGCTCTAAAAATGAAGTCTGTTTAATTTTAAAAAGTTAATCTTTATTTTCTTGTTGTTATATTGAATAAGCTTTAATTTCACAAAGAGAATTAATAAAATAAATAGCACTGTTATTACATCACTTAAAAAAATAACAACAACAGAGAATGTGTGGTAAGGTGTAGAGTAACTCCATAGTCAATGTACTGAAAAGAAGTGATTGCTCCTTTAGCAGCACTTAAATGACAAAGGGCTGCTGATGGGGAAGAAAAGAAATTATTTTGTTGGTTGGTAGCCTACCTGAGGGCTTGATTTTATGGGTAATTGCAGTTTCTTAGAATACTTCATAGTTAATATTGGTCAGAGAAGCAATGACAGCTTCACTTGGCTTCTGCTTTCATTTTATAGCACTGAAGTGATTACAAAGGAGATGTGAGGACAGAACAAATGATGACTAGCATTTGTGATGCAAAAGAGCTTTTTGTTCATTTTTGTTGCTAGATAAAAAAATGAATAAAGGGCACATAAATTTAGTCAAATTAACCAGAATCTTATTGAGTAACTATATCACATAACCGTTTCAGACTTTGATTTATTTTAGGTTACCAGACACTTGATAAATGACAAGAATTTTAAGTATATGTTGGCTAAGTTCTGTCATTTGCTTGGGAAAATAGAAAAATGAAATCTCATATTAAATTATACAGGGTTTTATGGTAATCATTTGAACTGTAATATAATTCTAATTGGTTTACCAGTGAATTTTTTAGGATTCTTATTTCTGGCATTTTTGATGATCAATTTCAATTTGCTTTCATGTATTTTATTTCTCCCTCCATCATCTGTCTTTTAATATTGTGAAACTTGGTAATAATATATTCATTTGAATTTTATGAGCCCAGTAAATGTCCTTTTATGATGCCTTTTTCATTTCTAGAGAAAAAGGCATTCCCAGTCTCAGAAGGTTATCTCTTTAAGCTTTTTATAAAAGCTAGTCAAATTGGTTCAACTGTCCTGACCTCAGTTTCAGTTGGTTTTCCATTTTACTGTTGCAAGTAAAAGAGCATCTCAAGTTTTTAGTAACTATCAGAAAGTGAAGTACCAGATATAAAAATTGGGGGGAAAAACCCAGCATGCTATGAAAACAAATTCTGTCAAGGATATTATAATATCATAGCAATTATTTTATCCCCTATGGATATGAAAGAGTAAGAAAAGTTTTATCCTGTGATCAACTACCCTGAAGTTTGTATTATAACACCCTTATCCTTGGAATATTTCCTAATATTTTATAGATTTATAATAATAGCTTCTATCGCCTGAGTGCTTTATACTGAGCTAAATGCTTCAGCAAAGAAAGATTCAGTTCAGTGGGAGAATAGTGACGGTTTTAGCATGGAACAAGTGCTTGGTAAAAGTCAGCTATTCTTATTACTCTTCTCAGGCCATTCTTTTTTTCTAATCTGAGATCTCTCAATTTTCTTCCTAAATTGAGATTTAATTTATGTGCAGTGAAGTGCACAAGTGCACATTCTAAATGTACAATTCAATGATTCTTGATAAATGATTACATCCATGTAACTCACACCCAGTCAAGATACAGAATATTTTGATCTTCCTAAAAAAAGTCCTTGCTCCTTTCCAACAAATCTCTCCTACTGAGTAGAGGCAACTTCTTCTCTGACCTCTATTAGTTTAGGTAATTTGTGCATATCCCCAAACATGCTAAGCTGTTATTCTTTTGTTTCTAGCTTCTTTCACTCATGTTTTTGAGCTCATCCATGTTCTTGGGCATTTCAGCAGTTGTGTCTTTTTGTTTCTGAGCAATAGGTCATCTGTATGAATATATCTTGATTCGTTTATTCATTCACCCGTTGGTGAACATTAGTTGCTTTCCGTGTTTGACTACTGCTAATAAAATGAAATGAGATCCATTCCATGAAATGCAAGGAGGTACTTATAGTTAGATTTTAGAGCCCAAGGAAGATGGAGTAAGAGATGAAAGTGAAAATATGGGGACAGTCATGAAAACTTTATTTTGCTAAGGAAGTTTGATTTTAATTGTCAGAAGGATAAGAGACTATTTGAGACAACAACATGATAGATAATCATTTCAGAAATGCTACTTGGGGGACAATGAGGAAAAAACATGGCTTTCTATAAGTTCAACTTCACAGGAGGTAAAAGATATTGCTTGGAATTAAAGTATGCATAAATTAAAGCACTATTTCCTGTGAGTTAAAGAAGAAGATATAGGTGTATGTTTGGGGAAGAGATATTTTTGGGCCCCGTGGTATAGGACATGAGCATCCCATGCATATACAGATTAGTCAGCTGTATGTTTGAGGGGATCAACTTTGTAGAGTTCTGGAATACCTGCCCTGTGCAGCACCTTCTTCTTCAGTATTCTATTATACTAATTCTAGCACCTCGACCTGCCCCCACCCAGATTTCTAATTCTGATCTCTTTCTCCTCAATCTGTCAACCTCTTTGAATTCTTCCTCTCTGTACTAAAGCTGGGATCCTGACTCCAGGCAGTAAGCTGATGTAGTCATGAAGCTTACCTCATTTGTTTCAGGAATTAGACTCCTGCATGGCCAGGTGTGCAATATAGGAAAAGGGTATTTTCACATACTTTGTCTAGATTTCCATGTGCTTATAACAAAAACACAATTTTCATACCAGTTCCTCCTTGTAAAAGTCACCATTTTCTTTCTATTGCTAGTGTTTGGTTGGCTATTATGTCTCTTTCTCGCTAGAGCATAAACTTCATAAGCAGAATTTATTCTTTTATCCTCATTGCAACCATTCAGAACAATCAGACCCAGAGTGGGATTTGGTCTGTAGGGATTTGGTCTGTAGGGATTTGGTCTGTAGGGTCCATGCTAGACTTGAGAACAGAGCGGAGCCTTAACATACCCACTACCTAGTTCTCTTTTATTTTAGAAACTGCCCAAGCCTGCGCAAGTTTGTCTGGAGTAGTTATGAATGTTTGCGCATCAGGTACCAAAGACAAAGGATGTCAGAGAAAGAAAGGTTGTCTTCTGATTTGGTAACTTAATGGATTGGAATTATTGATTTCAGCATTATATTGTGTTACTCTTCAAAGGGCATTACTAAAATTATATAATTTTTTTCTCACTGCAATCTCATGCCCTCTCAGAAACCTCACAGGATATATTTTTTTTTTTCCCTTGGAGTACATGGCTCATTTAGGATCACAGAGCTAGTGAGAGAGGGAAGTCTTCTTACACCTTCAAAATCTTTTTCCATCAGTGGGCACATGGGTGGCTCAATTTGTTAAGTGTCTGACTCTTGGTTTCGGCTCAGGTCATGATCTCAGCGATCATGGGATCAGGCTCTATGTTCAGAGGGGAGTCTGCTTCAGATTCTCTCTCCCTTTCCCTCTGCCCCTCCTCTACTTGCACATATGCATTCTCTCTCTCTCTCTCAAATAAATAAATGAATCTTAAAAAATATTTTTCCATCACACAATCCACTAACGACAGAATTTGCAATCTTTCCATATAAGTAAAAAACACAATGGTTTGATACAAATATTATCAAACTAAACTATCATTGGTTCTATCAAAAGGATATAGAAGGGGCTCACTCTACTGATATTTATTTTTAACTGATATATAATTGACATGTAACATTGAATTAATTTTAGAGGTATAACATAATGATTTGGTGTATGTATGTATTGAGAAATGATTACCATAATAAATTTAGTTAACATCCATTACTGTACGTAGTTACATTTTTCCCCCAGAGAGGAGAACTTTAAGATCCATTCTCTTAGCAACCTTCAAATATTCAATATAGTATTATTAAATGTAGTTGTCATGTTGTATTTATACCTCTAGGACTTACTTATCTTATAATTGGAAGTATCTTTTGATCATTTTCACCCATTTTGCTCACCCCGAAACCCTGGAAGCAAAACAAAATTTTAATCATTATATATTCAGATTTAGCACCAAATAATGCTTAGAACATAAACAAATATCTCTAGAATGAATTAATGAAGGAAGGAAGCTACTCAAACAGAAAGCCAAATAAATGTTAAATGTCATAGAGACGTCAGTTAAAACAAAACCTGTAATTTGTCTATAGGTCATTAGCCAGAACAATTTTGGTAGAGTGATGTCTATGAAAGCCTTATTGCGTTAAGTACAAGAGGAAAAATAAAAAGAAAGGAAACATGGTAAAATCATGGTAAAAGAAGACACATTCAGATCTGTATATTAAGCAAGATTCAACTCAGCAGTGAATGCCAGAAAAAAAAAAAGTGGCTTACTTATGTGATAGTTAATTTCTGTCTCATGTTCAGTAATTATAAATATAGTAAGGACAGGTTTTCTGTGGTGTAGCCTGGTGTCAGCGATGACCAAGATCCCCTTAACTTCAACTTTGTCTTTTGTCTTTCTGTTTATAATTCCACACATCCTCTAAATTTATTAGAAACTACATTTAAACTTACATTTTTTGTATGTCCTTACTTACTCTTTATTATGAATTCTTCAATTCATCAAAATATCCTTGTTTATAGAAAATGATTTTCTTAAAAGATAGAAAGGATGTGTTTACCGTCTATATAGAGTGAGCCAGCAGACGCTTTGATGTGGAAATCACAGAGGGAAAGAGTGAGTAATTGAAGGGTCAACTTCCCTGAGGAGATAGGATAGGATTCATAGAATTGCTTGATGCACTATCTTTGAATGCAAAAAATAATTTTCCTTTCAGACTACCAAGGAAAGAAGTAAATATATAGAAATAGATATACATGGTATTCTTTTTTTTTTTTTTTGAAGATTTTATTTATTTGACAGAGATCACAAGTAGGCAGAGAGGCAGACAGAGAGAGAGAGGAAGGGAAGCAGACTCTCTGCTGAGCAGAGAGTCCGATGCGGGGCTCGATCCCAGGACCCCGAGATCATGATCTGAGCTGAAGGCAGATGCTTAACCCACTGAGCCACCCAGGCGCCCCTACATGGTATTCTTGTAGGTGTGGGATTTAAAGTTAATGGCACTCTGTTAAGCTTCAATTTTCACTGTGAATTTGTAGGTAATTTTATTTTTTGAGACAGGGTGATTTGTTGCTTCTGAGGTTGGCGAAGGGCACCTATCAAGGAATATTAAAAAATAATTGTTCTTAGCAATATTAATGGCCCAGTTAAAGTGGTGGTCATAAATTTGTGGTGATATCAGTTTTGTCAAACTCTTAGTTTCTGCAGTAAGTCCTACAATTTGGATGTAAAAGAAGAGAAGGCCATCTTATTCATGACCCAGGGTATGATATCAGATTTCAATTCAAACTGCAAGAGTTACTTTGATTCATAGTAATTTCTTTTTTTTTAATATTTTATTTATTTATTTGACACAGAGAGAGAGAGATCACAAGTAGGCTGAGAGGCAGGCAGGAAGCAGGCTCCCTGCTGAGCAGAGAGCCCAATGCGGGGCTCGATCCCAGGACCCTGAGATCATGACCTGAGCCGAAAGCAGAGGCTTTCACCCACTGAGCCAACCAGGCGTCCCCATAGTAATTTCTTAATATCTAAACTGTAAGTGTTGTATTTATATTAAATTATAGTCCATCCTCTTGACTCTTTTCCCACTACCGTGTGTTTTGCTTACTTTAACTAATTATACGTTATTTAGCCTTGTTGTTCTCTTGCATGAAGTTCAGCACCATCTCCTTAACCCCAGCCATTCTTAATTTTGTCTTGGACTAGTCTAATAAACTCCTGAACAGTCTACCAGTAAAATCGTATTTAGTCTTTCCCAAGCTTCCTCTTTTCCTAATCTACTTCTCATTATTGCTAAATTTATTTTAGTGAAGCAGAGCTTTGAGCATGGGTAGCACTTCTTTGTTTAAAAAAAATGTCATGGTGTGCCATGCTTTTAGTAGGTGAGATCCATACTCCTCAAATGGGCAATCACTTAAATTTTTTCTCACCATGCCTCCCAAATTTTTAAGTATGTCTCTCACTGTAACTTTACAAAGACTATACACTATTGGTTCCCAAATGTAGCCAATAATCAGAATATCCGAGCTGCTGAAGTTTGAATCCTATGTTTGAGAGTAGGAACAAAATCAAAAATTTTTTTTACAAAAGATACTTGTTTGATTCTGATATTTGATAGATTAAAAAAGTACTGTTCTAAATATTCCAAGATGAAACAAACATCATATTTCTTTTCTCATTTGATCTATTTTATTTGGAGTGTCCTCCTCCATTTCTAGTTAATGAATTCCTATTCAAATTTTTCAGACTTAGCCCCCAATTTGCCTCATTCTGAAGTTTCAAGTATTATGCTAAGTACTTTACTGATATTCTTTTATTTAATCTTTTTTTAAAGATTTTAAATCTTTTTTTTAAAGATTTTATTTATTTATTTGACAGACAGAGAGAGAGAGATCACAAGTAGGCAGAGAGACAGGCAGAGAGAGAAGGGGAAGCAGGCTCCCTGCTGAGCAAAGAGCCCGATGTGGGACACAATCCAGAACCCTGAGATCATGATCTGAGCCAAAGGCAGAAGCTTAACCAGCCATCCAGGCACCCTCTTTTGTTTAATCTTAAGTCATTTCTATAAGATAGGCATAAATGATGCTAAGAAAACTGTCCAAAATTGTACATACCTAGAAGTCACAGAACCAGGGTCTGAACCAAAGCTGTCCAAATCCAAAATACTGGTAAGAAAAAAGCATATTTTATTGGGGCCTACACCAATTCTATAAACCCAATTCACTTATTTTTTTTAAATAATGATTTATTTTAAATGATTTATTTTAATGATTTTATTTTATTTTAATGATTTTTTTAAATGATTTATTTTAATGATTTTATGATTTTCTGTAATGGTCATTCCATCTTGCTGACATTAGTATCTGTGATAGTTGTCTTACTTTCAGCTGTGTTTTATTTTAGATTGACTTCTCTGTCACTGAAATCTGCAATGAGGAGAAGAAATACGGAATCACAACTTTTAGGCTATGGTGATTGAATTGTGATTAACTTGATTCACCAGACGTTGATCCATCTCCTCTTAGACACCTAAAGTTATACAAAATAGCAAAATTCTGTGATAAATAATATTTGCTAGAAACATCAGGGACTCAGGATGTAGGGCCCCAGGAAAAGGAGAGGAGCCTGGAAGTTGGCAATTCAGTTTCGCAATTTGTAAGATATCAAGGTAAATGAAAATAATTTTTATCCATTTATGAAGAACAAGCAGAAATTTTTCCCTTACCTTTTTCCTTAGCCTGTTTTCTTGGACAGTTACTGAAACTGGGTCCTTCCTCTGATCTTTGGGACAGCAGTTGATCTCCCTAGGGATTAAGCCCAGTCTCCATTTGCCCAAATAGTGCCTTCTGGATTATTTGTTCTATTTTGGAGTTCATCTTGTTTAGGTAAAAACATTTGTTTTCTTGTGGCCCTAAAATTTCTTAGACTTGGAAATCGCCAAGCTAATTTTCTAACACTGCCTTAGAAACAGATTTCTAGTCATGCCATGTTTTCTTAAAAGTTGTTTTCATACTTATACTGGATATTGCCTATTTCTGAACTTCTAAATAAAGAAAAAATGTATTTCTGGAAAGCAAAAATAACATTTCTTACATGTCCTCCTTGATGTCCTCATTACATGTCTACTTTCTGTACAGCATTTTTTTCATTATCACATTACTCTCAAAACAAACTAATAAAAAGCACATAAAAGTGGTACCTTCACTCCCATATACAAATGCCAGAACTGATTTACAGAGTTAGTGAAGTATTTGTCTGGTAGGATAGGTATAGGAAGGAGGACTAAGTCAGTAACAGCCCTTATGGTGTTCTGTCCCTTAGTCTTTCTGTTTTCTGTCAGTTTTGACAGGTGTTTGAATATGACTGAGTACTTAGAAGAATTATTCCTTCCTCCTACAACTTAAGGCAGAAGCAAGCAGGCTGACCAACCTCTCCACAAACTTCCCTCTGAATGTCTTAAGCCACTTTGCAAAGAAAGTGAGTTAAAACTACTCAGGAAACAAACATGTAGCACTGTGAAAACATCAAGAAAATTAATATTCAAAGCACTCTAAGACTTTATTTTAATGATTCTCAAGCTCATGATTTATCTTCATAGCAAATGCCAAAGAAACTCCATCAAGATTGAAATTAGGAAATAATATTAGGCTGAAAGAACCAGAATAAGATAATATTTTCATTTTATTTCTCAAATCAGGATTTATCTGCCTAGTAACATTTCTGTGTTCATATGTATTTAGCAATTTATTGAGTGGTACACTGCTATTTTAAGCATTCTTATGAATCGTATGAAATAAATGAGTTTGCTGGTGAATGTGTGGCAGACAGCAGTCAATCATTTTTACTAGTTAAAGCTACTGATAATATAAGAAAAAAATAACAGACCTGTGAAAATTGCAATGAGAATTAAAATGGTTGATTTTGTTTGAACACAGCATATGTGTCTGTTTTGAAGTGTATATAGTTAGAGGGTTTTTAATGAAGAGAAAAATGTAGTTTTGTATTGATCTCTTTCCTCTGAATGTTCCCTCATTTCCTCCTTTGAAATCTGATAGCACTTTGTGCAATCTTGAGATACTTGAAATGACTTACATTACTCTAGAGTAATTCATAGTTGTTTCTAAACTTATTGCTGAGTACAAGTACATTTCTCCAGATTGGGCACATGCTAGATATCCTCCTTCTTCCTTTAACACCTAGCTCAGTATCTGGTTAAAAACACACTTGAATATTGAATACATCATTCAAAGTCATAACTAATAAAACCTTTCTCAAAATTCCTTCCTTCAGAACCTCAACGTCTTTTGATTTTTCCAGAAGGAAGAAGACATTTGCTAGCATAATCAGTGTAAATTTTGTAGGATTACAGGACAGAATCCCCAACTGAGCATTACCACCTAACATTTTTCTGCAGGATGGAGGCGGTGTACCAACTAGTTTTCTTTGCTTTTCTAAAATGGAGCTTCAACTTTTTAACATTTAAATATTACTACTATAATATTACTAATTATTATTATTATTTTTCTTTTAAATCTCCCTTATAGCTTTTCAAATATGGTCTTGTGGACGGTTTCAGAATTAACCCGAGCTACGTGATGACGTGAGGTGAGAGTGGAGCCGGGTTCAAGGACAACTCCGAACGTCCCAGAGAATCAAAGTAATGGAGAGAGTTTTACGTGAAGAAATGCTTGGCTGTGAAAACAGAAGGGTAAGCCCTGTGGTAAATAGCATTCTATAGGATGTCATTTCTTTGAAATTCTAACATTTTGTCAATACATATTTTTTAGGGATGTCAAGGACAGTTATCTTAAAAATCTTTATCAAAATGTAAATACACTTATTAATCTTTTACCAGCTGATACCCAAAGATAAGCTTAAATGCTGAAGAAATAAGCTTTGAAAGGGCAGCGTAGACAAAACAAATGTTTATTCAAAGGGAGAATTTAAAAAGTGTCAGCAAGGAATATCTTAGATCTCCATAGGAGATATGGCAAGAGGTAAAAGATCAAGTTCACTGGCTTCATAAATTTACTGAAAGCCTGCCCTGGTTAACGGTGAGCATTTCATTAGCCATTGGCTTCCCTGTCTTAGCATTTATTCTCAGTACTTGAGAAAAGACTCTATCATCTAATGACACTAAAGCTGCTTTTCCTCTCATGGGAGCCCTGTTAACAATAGCCTGTCCCTTTAGCAATCACTGTGAGTGGCAAGGCAAGGACGCCTTCCATTCCGATGCTGTCTGGAAGTGTTCTCCTGCATTCTTCAAACTCCGGATTCATCGGAAGCCGCCTCTGCTCGTGCATTGTGCTATTAGTATTATATCTGCTGTGTGGATGTGAAGAGATAATATCAAGTGATGAATATGTGTTCTAAAAATACAGCCCAAAAAAGTAAGGTTGACATTTTACTATTGTGGAATCTATGGAATCAAATTTACACTTGTCAAAAGATCATAAATGGTCTTTGAAAAACCATGGCAAAAGAGCTTTCCAACTGTAACAGAAGTCATTTAGTGGCTAGAAAGGTCAGAAATGTCAGCCAAGATCAAAAGAATTGAAAGAATTACATTTTATCTATTGCCTTTCATGTGGACAATGATTCACCCACCAGAAACTCAGAAGAAAGCTGTATTTTATATGGTTGTTAGATTAGTTGATATTATCTATGAGTTGATATTAATTTCCTTGTTTGGTGAAATTGACTGGACAAACCATCTCTCTGTTTAATGCTGCAAATGCTACTTTAGTTCTTTTTTATATTTATGAATACATAATTTTGTTTGGGTTCATGAACAGAGAAATAGAGAATTGTAATTATATGTTTTTTTTTTTCTGGAAATGAAGGTCTTAGCATTCATAAAATTTTCAAAGGGTTCCTATATCAGTCAATGTCACAGCAGGAAGCAGATGGAATACACACATTGGGATAGTCTGAAAGATTTAAATACGGGACTATTTATAAGTAGTGGGAGGGTGTAGAAAAATAATGCTCAATAACACAATATCCTTGGGCTTGAACCATTCAAGAGGAGAACTCCTAAGGCCTAAAGTGGTAAGGAGAGGGAAAAGTAACTGGAAGAAAAGGCACAGAGACCTATGCAGAGGAAGCTGCCTGATAGTAACAGTGAACTTCAATTGGAAAATGATGCCATCCCCTTCTCCCTCCTAGGTGAGAACCAAAAGACACTCTGACCTCATTCTCATCTCACTGTCTGTTCTCCTATTCATAGGCTAACTGGAAAAACCCAGAGAATCAGTGAGCAAAGAAACCTGTGATATAGGCCATGCAGAACAGCCTCCAAGGACATTGAAAAAGATTGTTAGGGGCGGCTGGGTGGCTCAGTGAGTTAAGTGTCTGCCTTTCGCTAAGGTCATGATCCCAAGATGCTGAGATCAAGCCCCATGTCAGGTTCCTTGCTCAGTGGGTACCCTGCTTCCCTCTCTGCCTGCTTCTCCCTCTGCCTGCTTCTGTCTCTTACTGCCACTCCCCCTGCTTTTGCTCCTGGTCTCTCTCTCTCTCTCTCTCTCTCTCTGTTAAATAAATAAATAAAATCTTTAAAAAAAAGAGGGGTGCCTGGGTGGCTCAATCGTTAAGCTTCTGCCTTTGGCTCAGGTCATGATCCTGGGGTCCTGAGATCAAGTCCTGCATCTGGCTCCCTTCTCATTGGGAAGCCTGCTTCTCCTTCTCCCACTCTCCTGCTTGTGTTCCCTCTCTCACTGTGTCTTTCTCTCTCTGTCAAATAAGTAAATGGAATCTTAAAAAAAAAAAAAAAGATTGATAATGGTGGAAATTGGATCCAGAGAATGAATGAATGAGTGAGTGGGCAAATGAATGAATAATGGTGTACATATATAATTTTATATATAGTACTATATATATATATATGTGTATATATATTATATATTTATTTCTCAGTTCCACCACTAAAGAAAGGTTAAGTCTTGTACTGTTTACTCATTTTCTTTCTGTAAAGTAGAAATGTGTCTTCTTGTGACTTTAACATTTGTTCAAATTCTTATTCCTCACTCTCCAGAGCATGACTTGATATCCTTTAAAAGTATTTGAATACATTTATCATTTTCTTTTTAATTCTTCTCTTCCCCAGTTTTAACTAACAAGGTTCTCAAGAATTTCTCATATTACATCTTACATGGTAGCTTAAATTGAGAAGTTAACAAGAATGGTGGAAAGGAGCATAATGAAAATAAAATTACTTTTGAAATCTCTTTCACCATCGGTATAACATGGATACATTGTTTAATATATGTAATATTGTATTGGAAAACTATGACAAAAACAACAAAAATAAAGTCTACATGTAGCTGTCTGCAAATCAAGCTATTTGATTTCATATGTGACTAATCCACAGTGGTGAATGGAAAATGAAAAATTCTAAAAATTCTAAAGTATTCCAAATCACCTATAGGGTTTACACCATTCTTTTTTAACATCAAGTTTCTCTAGGCTTAAAACATCTATTGTTGTTTCTTCTTACAAGGATTAAAGAAATGAGTGAAGTGACGTCTTTGGGGGCAGTGAATATAAGTTAAAGAGAAGGAAAATATAAGTTAAATAAGTATGTTATATTTCTACCATGTATGGTTTCTACTTACCTCTCAACTCCAAAAAACCTCTTCCAGGAGCTCTAATTCATCAGTATTTCTTTTCTAAGATATTTAGGCTTGCACATGATACCTCAGGTGTGAATTCCCTATGTAGAGGGTCATGGATGATAATACCTTAAACTTAAAACTGTAATGCACTTACTACTACTAATAATTGCATTACCATGTTGGTTAACCTATATTAAACTATAATCTTTAAATTTTTTAAAATAGGAGGTATTATCTAGCTAGGATTGATAAACTAATTTCCTATGTCATTTATAACCCAAATGCATGCCCATAGATAGGTCTTTGATAAATATCTTTTTATAAGTCACATAATGACATAGAATCAAAAGAAATGAGATATGTAAGTTTTAAAACACTGGATGAATCATGTCTCTGTGAAATACTGTAGAAGGGTCCCCTTCATTATACAGACATTTGGAATTAATGACCACAAAGTTCTTTTAATTCAATACATTCAACAAATATTCATTGAGTATCCATTATGTGACAGGCACCATAAAACAAAGTTATAATAAATAAGTACTGTATGGGGATGCCTGGGTGGCTCAGTGGGTTAAAGCCTCTGCCTTTGGCTCAGGTCCAGATCCCAGGGTCCTGGGATGGAGCTCCACATCGGGCTCTCTGCTCAGCGGGGAGCCTGTTTCCTCCTCTCTCTCTGCCTGTCTCTCTGCCTACTTGTGATCTCTGTCTGTCAAATAAATAAATAAAATCTTCAAAAAAAAAGTACTGTATGATCTCTAGGTATATAATATATATGTCTCCATAATTAATGTAAAATTTAAATAACACAAATAAGGAGGAAAGTAGGAAAAACAGGAAAAATGATGACAGAAAGGCAGTTAAGTAGGAAGAAACAACTAAATATTTATTAAGCCCTACCACCTGGAAACATGTTCAATACTTTCACTTACTCGTCTAAATTCACTCCTTAAGATAGCCTCTAAGATTAATATTGTCATTTTCACAAATAAGGGGATTGAGTGTCACAGAAGATAAATAACTCACCAAGAACATATAGCTATTAAATATCAGAGCTGGGATTTGAATATAACTCAGCAACTCTAAAGAACAATATAAGAGGTATAGCAATGGAATATATAATTAATTGCTCATTGAGTCATGGTTTTCATGAGTTCCTTTTTTGTGTTATGTGAAAACAAATGCTTGCACAATAACATCAGGTGGAAATAAACTCAGGCTTTCCTTCGATTTGTTGTAATTTTTAATAAGCAACAGGAAAGCAGTTGAGGCTCCTGACACAGTACTCTGTATTGAGTGATGGTTAAAAACTTTAAGATAGGATGTGATTCTCTCAAGCAGTGAAATAAAAAAATAGATTATGTTAGGTTACACTTTATATCACCTGATGAGAGAAATATTAGTAAAAGATCGATCAAATGAGATCCCATGGTGGTTGTTAAAATGAATAATTTTACAGACCTAACAAAAGGTAAGACTTTATGGCTAAAGAAACAAAAAATTATGTTTAATATAAATTGTTATTGTTAAACATCTGTAAAATATCTGTTTTGAATTACAATTATAAAAGCAATGTATAATCTTAAATATTTTGAACAAACAAATAATTTAACAGTAAAGTTGTTTGTCCTTTTTGTGTAATATATTCCCCACAGGTAGCTGAAGAAATATGTACTTGAAGGGAACCTCCAGGTTTGGAGGATAATGTGATGATCTGATTCCAATACTCCATCACACTCCCTGGAATAAACAAAACAAAACAATACATAAACATGAAATCAACAAAGACAGCAAATAAAACTACACAGAGCCCACAACTTCAGCATTACTAAGAGAAAGAGAATGCCAAAACTTATCTACAAGCAGAGAAATGAAACAAATTCCAAAAGAGAGGTTCAAAGAGCCAAGGAAAAGAAACTTAAAAGGCTCAGGTGAAAGAATACAAGGGCATAGAAGACATAGGTGGATCATAGAAAAGATCTGTCCCCCTCCCACCCCTGACTTACTTTCTCAACCAGCAAATATTTATTGAGCTGCTATTTTTCAGGGGTGAGAACTCTTACCAAGGATGCTGATGGAAGAATACGTTCCTCTTCTCTTTCCATTCCAGGAACTAGGATCTTCAGTCCAGAAGAGCCTCAAGTTTGCGGACATGGAAATCACTAATTCTTCATGTGGGTAACTGATGATGATGATGATAAAGACCAATCTTAATCCTACCATTTTCGTCCTGGATTCATGTTTCCTAGTTGTTAAGAACACAGTCCTACCTAATAGCCTTTGGTTCGAATAATATACGTCACCTTGAAGGACAATGTCCTAAACCCAAAAGGGCCATCTTCAAGCTGGGGCCTTATCTCTCACCTTAGAAAACTACATAATGTATGAAATGGTAGAAACATTATATACTTGATTATTTACCATTGTTACCCTTCTTTTTCTTTAAAGAAGAACCCTTGATCAAAAGAGAAGTTTTTGATATTTTATGATGATATATTGGACACTCTATAAATCTCTTAACAGTGATGCTATCCAAGATGCTATGGGGGAAAAAAGGCATGTCATGCTCCACATCACAGGACTGATAAATTCTTCACAAGTTCGGCAGGTACCTGAATGTTTTAAAGGTTTATTTCCTGCACTGTGGTCCACATGTGGCTAACCCTCATGCACACGGTACATTGTTTTTGCTTCTGAATAGTATAATGTCATTGGCATAGCAGACCAGTGTGATCTTATGAGGAATGTCTCCTGGCCCAACTAGGGAAGTACAGTATCTTCTTTGAGAAGAAAGAGATTAGTAACTAAAAATGGTATAGGATCTTGCCAGTATTTTCTGGCAGCAAACAGGAGATCATGTCTTGGAACACATTTGGTGGATATGGAAATAGGGAAGACAGAATATGAAAGTGGATATGAGGAAGTTCTCACTGTAAAGCTTATTCTTCCATACCTCATGATTTACTATCCCATCATTGACACCTTAAGGTGGTCCTAATACAGTGCTGGTATCTCTTCTTGAAGCTCGAGTAAAACAATGGCCTATAGGAATGATGTGGAGATGCAGAAATACAAAACCATATACAGTAAAATAAATCATTTACAAATAATTTAAAATAAGACAAAGATAAAACGTGATTAAGTGGATAGTTCTTGAAACTGATGGGATAGGATATACGGATATTTAATTTTCCTCATTTTGGAATATTATTTTCTATGTCCTCTTAGCAGTGATCTCTTTATCTGCCATATGGGAATAAGCTAATTTTTATTCTGCTGCAATTTTCCAAAGAGCTGATCCCTTTGATTTTGCAGGATATTTCATTCATGATCAGTTTCACTCTACAAAGTATTAGAGAAATTGTATTAATATTCTGTAGATTTTAAATTGTTCATGAGAAAGAAATATGTATTTCAGTGCAGAGTTTTGTCTCATTTCCTGTACTATCTGCATTTAGACTTAAAAATGTGAAAATTATGCTGTATCCAAATTCTTCAGTCAATGCTTACTGAAGTCTCATTTTCATGCATTACTTGTGTATTTATTTTTAAAACCAGACATTAAGTTGAAAAAAAATCAGAAATGGAAATTAAAAGAAAACAATGAGGAACCAAAAAGATAAATAACATCCAAGAGAAAGGCTTTATTTAGTCAAGCACCTTAAGCATTCATTCATTCATTCATTCACTCATTCATACAGTTATACTTTCCTTCAATAAATTTTTATTGGACATCTACCAGACACTGAAGCTTTATGAATGAATAAGATCTACATGTTCTCTATTTTCTTAAAGCTGTAATCTAGCAGAAAGAAATATATTACAAGGTTACAAAATATATTAGTTATTTAAAGCTGTGATTAATGGTTATAAGGTCAAAGAACTCAATAACAATATAGGCAGTCTTCCTACTTCTGCTATTGCCCTCCAGCAGTGCATATAGTCTTTTCACAACATAGCATAAATGAGTGATCCTTTGAAAGAAAGCATGTCATTCCTCTGCTTAGAATCTATCAATGGCTTTCTATCTCAGAGAAAAATCCTACTTTTATTACTTTTTGAAAGTAATAGACCATCTCAAAACTTAGTGGCTTAAAATAACAGTTGATTATCTGTTAGGTTTGGGACTGACTAGGTTCAAATGCATGGCTCTTGAAGTCTTTCATGTGGCTGCAGTCTAAAGCAGCTGAGGGTAGATTCATTGAGGGCTTAATGGAACTGGACATTCAAGATGACATCTTCACTCACATGTGCATTAAGTATGAATGGCCAGAGAAGCCTGGAGCTGACCAGACTTTCTCTCAACATTCAGGTTCCTCATTGTATAGCTTGGGTTTCCTTAGAATATGGAAGTCTCAAGATAGACTTCTTATTGTAGTTAACTTTCCCAAGAGTGAGCATTCCAAGAGACATAGATAGAAGCATGACATTTTATTACTAAATTTTGAGTGCCACACTATGGCTTACACAGATTCTGGCTTCAGTGTGGAAGGGACCTTTACAAAGTGTGATTATTGGGAAGCTTAACTATCATAAGTTCAAAGCTCTTCAAATCAAAAGACCTTGAAATCTCAGGATTTACTTCCCTATTAAATCTGTGTCCTAACTCTATCCTTTCTCATTCTTGACCCTGCCATGTAGCTATTCCGGCTCCCTCATTGTTCACTGAAAATGTTAGGTTAACAACCATCTCAGGGAACTTGGCACTGTAGTTTCCACTTTCTGGAACACTCTTTTCCAGATGTTTACATAACCTTTTCCCTCACTTTCATAGTTCTGATGAAAAGTCACCTCAGTGAGATGTTTTCTAATAATCCTATTTAAAATAGTCACCAGTGCTACCAAACTATGATCCTTATATGGCATGTGTATTTTCATTTTTTGCTTTGTTTTTTTTTCAATGTAATTAGCATCTAACATCCATATTTTAAACAATTTTTTGAAGTATATCATACAGATAACAGAGTTATAGACCATAAAAGTTCAGCCTACTGCATGAACAAACGCATAAAACCTATACCAAAAATAAATAATAGCATATCACTACAACCCAAGAAACTCTTCATTATTCTCTTCTGTCATCACTACCCCAAACAGTGATAACCACTCTCTTGATTTCTCATAACATGAACTTTTGTCTACTTTTGAACTCTCCATATATGCAATAAGGCAGAAAGTTTATATTCTCTTATTTCTCTCACCAAATATTGCATTTGTGAGACTCATTACTGTTGGTGTACGCAGTTGGAGTCTTTTCATCCTCATCGATGAATGTTATTCCTTTATATGAATTCACTGTAATTTACCCACTCTATTGTAGATGAACATTTGGGATTTTTTCAGTGGTGGGCTAATCATATTGCTATAAACACTATTGTACATGTCTTTGGTAATTTTATGTATCTACCTAACTATATATACATTTCTGCTGGTTATATGTTCCAGAGTGAAATTTCTGGATTTCTGATATTCTACTTATTTTATTTGATTCTTGCCTGCTTCTCTTTGGATGCATAAAGTTTAATGAGTATAGGCAGTTTTGTCTGTAATGTCAGGAGGTGGAGTAGGGAATGCATTCATGGAGAAATAAATTAGAGTTGAAATGTTAGGGATGAGTAGGTTCCTGATTATGCAATACAGTTGGGAAATCCTTTCTCAAGCAGAAGGAAAAGCCTGCTCAAAAGCTTAGAGGTGGCAAAAAGAATGGTGCATCTGAAAAAATGTAAGACCTATGTGGAGTTTAGATAATGAGAAAATTAGAAAATAACATTTTAGAAGATTCTAGAGATTTTTCACATCTTTTATAATATTTTAAAGGTTTTATTCATTATTTTAAAAACAACTGTATGTGTCTTTTATAGAATAACACCATAAATATATTTTCATTTACAAAAAGAACCCTGGATCCACAACAGAATGGAGTAATGAGGGAGGGAGAGGGAGACTATTTGAGATTTCAACCAATGTAGTCAGGAAACAACCAGGATTTGAGGAGAAGAGATATTTTAGAAAGTATTTAGGATTTGAATAAATGATTGATTATGGTGGCTGAGACATTTTTTTTCTAGGATATCTCCAGGCCTTTTTAGAACAAACCAGGTTGAGATAGACTTAATGTGTTCAAGGGAAGATATGGCTATATACATCCCCAAGGAAAGGTCTTAGCTAAAAGTATAAAACTTAGAGTAATTTGCAATATATAAACAAATATGATGTCATACTTGAAGATGATAATCCTCAATATCAGAACTAGAAAACTGTCAATATCTAAATTACAGTTAGAACACAAGCCAGAAGATGAATCTGCGAGAAAGAAAAAAAATGGCCAGAAATGTGGAGGAAAAGGTCAGAATAATAACAAAAAAGTGTTTAAAGGGAACAGAATCATGACTAACACAATTATTGTCATCATAGAACTTATAACTCTCTGATATTATTTTTGTTCATTTGCTTGATGTTTTTTGTCGTTCTTCCACTTTTTAGAATATTAGCTCCATGAATATAGAGACCTCCAACTTCTCTTCACTTCAGTATTCTTTGTGTCTAATACGGTGGTGGGTATACAAGAGCATTTGTTCGGTCAATATGAATGAAAGACTTTATCTGTGATGAGAACTGCTGTATTCCCACTGAATTCGTAATACGGTAGTTTTAGTGACTTTTCCGAGTTGGGTATTAGTGTGCTTGGGCTGCCATAACAAAATACCACAGATTATGCAGCTTAAACAACAGAAATGTATTTTGTCATAGCCTAGAGGCTAGAAGTCCCAGATCAAGGTGCCAGCAGATTGGATTTCTGGTGAGACCACTCTCTTCCTGCCTGGTAGACAGCCACCTTCTCACTGTGTCCTCACATGGCCCTTCCTCTGAGAGAAGAAGGAACAGAGAGAGAAGAAACTCTCTCTGGTGTCTCTTGTCATAGGACCCCTAATCATCTTGGGCCAGGTCCTACCCTTATGACATTATTTAAGTTAAATTACTTCCCTGGAGATCCTGTTCCAAAGATAGCCCCATTGGGGTTTAGGGATTTCCACATATGAATTTTGGGAACATAAACATTTAGTCCATGACAAGCTGTATAGTAATATTATATTGCAACATGTTACAAGAATGGGAACAAGTGATTAGTCTTACAATTTCCTGGATGCAAGACAAAGTTTACTGACATTTTGAGGAAAAAGCAGTAACCAAAAAAGTAATTAAACAAGATGGTATTTGGACAAAGACACAGCATTCTTTTTTTTTTTTTTTTTTTTTTAAGATTTTATTTATTTATTTGACAGAGAGAGATCAGAAGTAGGCAGAGAGGCAGAGAGAGAGAGAGAGGAGGAAGCAGGCTCCCTGCTGAGCAGAGAGCCCGATGCGGGACTCGATCCCAGGATCCTGAGATCATGACCTGAGCCGAAGGCAGAGGCTTAACCCACTGAGCCACCCAGGCGCCCAAGACACAGCATTCTACAACTACTTTGTTTTCTGTGTGCAGTAGATCCTCCCAGAGAGAAGTTAAGCAAAAGAAGGCTTGTATTAGCAGAGCATATAATAGCATCATTATTGTGTTTTTCAAAAAAAGCTCTATAAAATCTCTCTGGAGGAAAGAAGTTCAACACAAAGCCTGTCTGAGAAAGCAAAGTAGCAATGAAGATGCAACAATCCCTTTGAAATCTCTCATAGGAATAAACACAGCACACAGAGATTGTTTCAAACTCCGTTTGTAGTCTGCAGCTTGGAGAGTAGAAACAAGAGAATGTAGGTGGTTCATTTAGAGAGGTTGCCTGTGTTTTTTGCTTGTTTTTATGTACCTATATTTTGTTTGACAAGGGTTCAAAATGAGAGGAACAGAATAAGGAGACTAGAGTAGTGGTTAAATATGTCTATTGGACTCACATAGTTCTTGAGCTTTTCTTAATATTTAGGATATTAAACGTTTCTGGGAAATAATTTTATATTGTATTTCAAAAAACATAGAATAGTTTATGGCACTCTCAAATAGTTCTTCTCTGTTATTGATTTACAGTGTCTTGTTCTTTTTCTTTATAGCATTTGGCATTAACTTTATTATATATTTATTGGTGTATTTGTTCAATGTCTGTATCTTCTACTGTTACCGAACGCAGACTGGATTCTGGCCAAAAAAAAAAAAAAACCACAAAAAACCCCAAGTGGCACTTGGAGGAGACCTTGGAGGATCAAAGATTTATTTCACGCTAGCAGGCTCAGAAGAGAGTAATCTTTCAAGATCTGAGCCCTGAGCACAGGCAAAGTGGATATTTTATACATTTTTACTTCTGTATCTGTGCCAGTCATGCAGCTGCGGCCAGTGGGGCTAGGGGAAAGCCTGGAATGGCCCTGGGGCGGGGACTGGGATTCCCCTGCTGGACTGGCCAGCCACCTCAGAACACAGATTTTCCTTATCACTAGTAGAAGATAACCTTGTAATTGTAGGGATCTACCTTTAGTTGAGCACTGCTAGTGTTCAACGTATTTATTATGTTGAATATACGGAGTTCATGTAATAGTTTCCCCCTAAATATTAACATAAGGGTCTGTTCATGTGTGGGGTCTCTTCTTGTTTGCTAAATTGGTTTCAAATCAGTGATTAATGAAAAGACAGTAGACTTTGAAGTTAAATGATGTCATACAAGTTATAGGAGCTCTGAGTCTCAGCTCTTTCATCCATAGAAGTGATGTTAGCTAAAATAATAATTGAAAACACTTCTCCATTTCAGGAAAGCAGGAGTTTAATCCAAGGGAAAGTGATTAAGATAAGGTAGGTCCCGTTTAGTCTTAAAGAAGGAAATTGAGAAAAGCAAGAATTATTATGTATAATAAAGAATTAAGAAATTGTAAGCCATCTGCTAGTCCTCAATAAAGTTGTTTGGACAGAACCACAAAGGAATTCAGATAAGAGATTTCATTGGAAAAAATGGAGCCCTCTAGTGGTGTCAGGCTAGGGCCGTGGAACTTCACAGCCAGTTATAAAATTCCCCATGACAGTGATGAGTCATAATACATAGCAGAGAAGTAGCAACTGATATACAATAATCAATTTTGAATTATTGCTGTTGTGTTTTGTAACTTCTCCTTTCATGAGTCCCTGGTACTGTTACTAACAACAACAATGGGTCTAAATTCAAGTGTGCATTTACTCGTGTGTGTATGTGTGTGTGTGTGTGTGTGTGTGTGTGTGTCCATGCATCAAACATATACAGATCTTCTTTACAATGTTGACTAGTTGTACTTCTTTGAAATTGCTGATGCCATATGCATGTATCTTATGAAATCTGATTCATCTCTACTGATTCTTTCAAACACAAATGTTTTCTACATTGTTGGTTTTAACAGTCTTTGTTTAGAGAAGAACTCACAAGGTATTTTATTTTATTTTATTTTTAAAGATTTTATTTTTTTTATTTGACAGAAGAGAGAGATCACAAGTAGGCAGAGAGAGAGGGGGAAGCAGGATCCCTGCCTAGCAGAGAGCCTGATGTGGGGCTTGATTCCAGGACCCTAAGATCATGACCTGAGCTGAAGGCAGATCCTTAACCCACTGAGCCACACAGGGCCCCATGAGGTATTTTATTTTAGTTCAAATTGTCACTCTAGGTTAGATTCTCCTCTCTCACTAGAATCTCAGTGGCAAAGATAGCTCAGGTTGCTGGAGCTGGGCTGATCTAGAGGCAGATTTTGAGCTTCTAATGTTTCATTTTAATCCAAACACTTGCAGATTCTGTGCACTATCCCCTTGACTCTAGTGAATGGACACTCAGATGCAGTTTTGACTCTTAAGCTTATGTGACCTTGGGATATACCAGGGAAGGCACAGATATACTCTTCTATTGCCTTTCTCTACCCGAAATTCTTATGTTCTTACAGTTTCATAGTTAATGATTATGTTAGGCTACCATGTGACTTCATAAATCCCAAGTAGAATTAATGATGTTTTAATTGTACGTGGTTTAACATATATTTTCCAATTCCCTCTTCTAGAATTTGCTTCCTAATTGCTTGGTAAACAGAATTTTTCAGAGTGTTGGATTGAAATAGCTTTCCTGATAGATAACATCATGCATTATTTATGTTCAACCTTCGCGTGAGGGACACAGATTTTGGAAACAAGTTTAATAGACAGTTTTTGATGGGAAATATGCTTTTGGCTACATATAAAAGTTCATCTAAATTCTCATCTTGCAAAGCAGTCAGAATGGCATTTGTTGGTTTAACGTGAATAGTAAATAATAGGATCATGGCATTTTAAAACTTGAAAATCAAACATGATAATGACATTATACAGTTTAAACAAGATAAACAAGTTCTCTGTATACAGTAATGAGGTGGATATTGCTAGTTGTTTACCCAGTAGTCTCTTTCTTCTTTATAACAGAATGCTAACTTACGTTATGTATGTATTTCTCTCCCACATGGTTCATGCTGCCTCGGGGAAGTATGATCACAAACTCAATTCCAAAGATGCCTCAAATTGGACTAAAAGAAATCCCACCTCTCTTGCCAATGATCAGCTCAAGAATAAGATTGTGATCCAATGTTGTTCAATAGATTAGATTTTCTGGAAACTTCTGGGGCAAGTTTTCTTTGGCCTTTAGTCTCTGCAAACTAGCTCTTTCCTCCTGCTAAATATAAGCAAGGGGATTTGAAGTTCTGGCTGTCATCCTACAAGCTGATTTTTCACTAAGTCAAACAATCTTGAGGTTTGACTTACCTCTGGTTTTGCTCACATGTGAGCCAGTGTGTTTCCTTACTGTTAAGAAAGTCCAGTTTAGTGAGATAAACATTAAAGAAATGATAATAAGTACATTATCACATAAGCATATGCATAGTAAAAATAAACTGCTAAACATTATGAAAAAAACAAACTAGTTATGATAGGAAATTTAGTTTACGGGTCAAAGAAAGAGATCATGACAAAGTGGGTTCAAAAGTATAATTTTACTAGGTGAAGAGTTAGGGAAAGAATATTCCATGCAAAGGCCTCAAGGTAAGAAATTTGTTGGCACTTCAGAAGACTTATAGAAGCTTAGCATGCTCAATCAAGGATAAGGCATAAACAGGGAAATAGAACCCTGGTATGAAATGAATCTGGGAATATAAGCAATGTCTAGATACTTTGACACTGAAAGTATTAAAGGAATCATTAATCCAATCAAATATCATAAGATTTTGTAAGTTGATTACTGTCTTTCTCCTTTACATTCTCCCTGGACTTATATTAATAACCACAATAGGAAGGAAGTCTTGGTAGGCAAGTACATTAGCAGTAAGGTACATGTCTCCCCAAGTCTCCCACTGTCCCCTTTTTCTATTGTTGGAAACACAATGGCCACATGTTAAGTTTTCTTTCTTTTATGCCCAACTTAATTAGCTCATTTTTAAATATGAGAATAAAATTACACTGTCCAATTTTTAGTTAATTTAAGCCAGAGTTTGATTGGTTAAACATGACGAAGGACGAAAGTGTGTTCAGTTACCAGCATAGCTGTATCTTTTAATTAGTGACATGGGAAACCATTTAAGTGTTGCTTATCTAATAGTAATTAGATAATAATAATTAGATACCAGAGTTATCTAATTGTTTAGGAACCAATGGAAGAACGTATAACTGAAAACCGACTGCTGGTCCTTCTTTACCATGTGTTCTTGTTAGCCTCATGTTTAATCTACCATGGATAAACCAGAATCTCAACAGAGGACTGGTGGCAAAGCAGAAGGAAGTAGAATTTATTAAAATTGGGCTGCGAAAAATGTATCTAGGTGCATGGCTTCCCTGAGTTAGGTGACTAGTAGGGATCTAAAATTTATGGTCCATGGAAGAATAGCACCTTGATCTGTTAATAGCAGCTGAAATTTAAAAAAAATAGTCTGTATCTGATGGGTAGGTACAGTAGCCAGATTTATTAGGAAGGCAACACTTAAAATCAAATAGACAAGAGCTTTATGATTTAGGGAGAATTATATGAATAATGGGGAACAGAGTTTTTCCCCAAAGGAAAAGACTGCCAAAGGCTAGTACATTTGACAAATAGGTTAAGAGTCATCCAAAGTTCCAAATCCAATGGGAATAATGGAAAAGTAGTGAGAAACTGAGGCACCCATTAAAAATAATAGGAATAGGAACCAGCTGTAGTCTCTTTTTTCGGATTTTTATTTTATTATTATTGTTATTTATTAACATGTAATGTATTATTTGTTTCAAGGGTACAGGTCTGTGATTCATCAGGCTTACACAATTCACAGTGCTCACCATAGCACATACTCTCCCTGATGTCCATCACCCGACCACCATATCCCTCCCACCCCCCTCCACTCCAATAACCCTCAGTTTGTTTCCTAAGATTAAGAGTCTCTTATGCTTTGTCTCCCTCTCTGGTTTTGTCCCATCTCATTTTTTCCTCTCTTACCCCATGATCCTCTGCATTGTTTCTCAAATTCTACATATCAGCGATCATATGATTTAATTCTCTTTCTCTGATTGACTTATTTTGCTCAGCATAATACCTTCTAGTTCCATCCACATCATTGCAAATGGCAAGATTTCGTTTCTTTTGATGGCTGCATAGTATCCCATTGTGTATATATATACCTCATCTTCTTTATCCATTCATATGTTGATGGACATCTAGGTGCTTTCCATAGTTTGGCTATTGTGGACATTGCTGCTGTAAACACTTGGGTGCACGTTTCCCTTCAGGTCACTACATTTGTATCTTTAGGGTAAATACTGAGTAGTGCAATTGCTGGGTCGTAGGGTATTCTCAACTTTATGAGGAACCTCCATACTGTTTTCCAGAGTGATTGCACCAGCTTGCATTCCCACCAACAGTGTAGGAGGGTTTCCCCTTTCTCCACATCCTCATCAGCATCTATCATTTCCTGACTTGTTAAGTTTAGCCATTCTGACTGGTGTGAGGTGGTATCTCACTGTGGTTTTGATTTGCATTTACCTGATGCCAAGTTGTAGTGCCAGTTGATGCCTGTTGTAGTCTTACTGGTTTCTTCATTAATCAATAAATTATATAAAAATCTGAAAAATGTTCAAAAACTGCAGCAATAACAACACAACTGCAACTATAGCAACAAAAACTACTAAAGCTATTGCTGTCCCCATTATTTTTTATGCCAAGTACATTGTAATAATCTCTGTCACAAGAGAGATAAGTGGTGGTGAGTAATTAGTTCCCCAATATCATTGGGAGGGAAAACAATTCAAAGTAAATTCTTGAGCAATGTCCCTTATTACCTTAATGAAACAAAATACAGATATTTTAAGTATGTCTTCTATATATGGAGAGAGATCGGTGTGTGTGTGTGTGTGTGTGTGTGTGGTACTTGTAAGGCAAAATAAAAATAAACATAAAATTTCTGATAATTTAACTGTATTTCTCTATTTTCTTAATAAAAACTCCTAGATGGTGTTCTACAAACCCCAAACTCTGAACTAACTTGGAAGAAAGACCACCACTATGGGCTAAAATTCCTGTGTCCTTGAGTATAAAGGGACAAAGGATTTGGTAGAGGTACTATTTGGTTTAACTAAATTAATTTATTACCAACTGACCAAACCTTGCTAGGAAAAAAGAAGTTAGGGCACTTCTCAATATTATAACTGGAGGATAATAATAGTTATTATATATTTAAAAGGGATTAGATGAAAAGAAGCCAACAACTTTTTTGGCAGTGATGAATATTCCAGGACCTGTATATTTGTTGCTAAATAAAAGTAATTCCCCCAATTTAAGATTCCTTTAAAACAATCACTTAATTCATTCATAAAGGGTGTGTGAGGGAAATGGAATTATTCACAAAACTGGGAAGAGGCAACCAGAATCCAACGAGCTGAATAAATTGCTGACACTGAATCCATGACCAGGCTGTGTCTCACTTACGGTTTCTGTTTTCCTTGGCCTCTCTTTCTGCTCCAGCAAAATGTGGCTTTAAAATTGTAATTGCAAATGAAGCTAATAATAACATGTTTTGCTGAAGCTGTTTCTAGCAAAGTATAAAATTCTGCATTGATCTACCCTGTTGGAGTCCCCGAAAGCCAAAAGCAATCAATATGACATGAAAGATAACTACATTTCTTTTTCAAACTTGCACATTGCTGGGGGAAGAGAGTCAAAATAATTTTCACATGTTTTCTGGTTGGACAAATATATTTCAAGACTCTGAATTATATAGCAACAGTACCAACAGTGCATACTTTAATTTTGTTTTGAATAGCAGGCCTAGTGCCTTTTTGGGGTTGATGGAATGCTCTAATTAGCTAGGAAGTTTTCAGAAATACATCCGGTAACTGACTCGTGGACAGTTGCAGATAATATATTACAAGGCATTCAGTTGTTTTCTATATTATCAAAGTAATCTAAATACGGATAGATGGGCTTAGCGCAGGTGTTGAAGACTAAATATTTGTCAAAAGAATTAAGAAAACTGTACATAAAATTAGGATTATTTATTTAATCTATTCATTTATTTATTTGGTGATTCCAAAAGGACCAAAAAGCCACAAATGGCTTAGAAAGGGCACCAAGATTCTAGTAGATTTTAGATCATAAAAGATTGAATTGTGTTTAATTTACCACTGTTCAGAAAATATTACATAAGTTTAACACTGGAAGATATGATTCAATTTCTGAGAAAGTAGGCTTATTCTATTAACCCGACAAAGTTAAGACTTGGAATCTCCTTTACCCCATATTCAGCTGAATCCTTTTAATAATTAGAGCAGGCATTCCTGAAGGTAATAATAAACTTTTATACTTATAGTGCACATGACTTTAGACATATACTTACTTTAAACATTTTAATATTACCACAAACAACTGGCATTGAAAGAGCCTTTGCCATTTTTGGTTTTAAAGAAATAGCCATTACTCTAGTCATTATTCATTTCCCATTTGAAATCCTTACATCCAGGCCCACAGACAACCTGTAGCCCATTTTTTGTGCACTTATCCTCTAAAATGGAGTCTTCCTCCATTTTAGACTCCATTTTAGACCCAGAAAATACATGTGTAACTTTGACTAATTAGGGAAGAGCCTCACTCAGTTGTAATCTTTCCTTTTGATATTAACTGGTTATGGTGCAAATATCTTTTGTAATACCTCCTTAAATGATGTTACATACTTAAATTTGTAAAATCTGCATCTCACAATCTGCTAGGTTTAGTTAAAATTCATTTTAAAATTTCCCTGGTAAAGATATGTATGCATTTAATTACAGAATAATTTTAGGATGGTTTGGAATGATGTCTTGGATCTAATAAAATGAAGTGTAAAAGGGGCAAATGTAAAATCCCATGTTTATAGCTTTAAAAATTCCAAATTCAGAAAAATGTAACTTAGTGGTATAATGGAGAAAAAAAGATTTAGGGATGTTTGGTTTATTTTATGCTTCATTTATGTTAATGTGATGGTGTTACCAATAGCGTTCATAAAATCTTAGGTTATGTTTGTAGAAACAGTGTTCAGAAACTTCAAGGTGAGCTGGTTATCCCACACCTTATTGTGGAGAAGCACGGCTTTTGCATTCTGGCTAAACTATCTTATCCCTAGTGTGCTGTACTGATATGACCTGCTAATAATTACATTTTCTTATCCTTTGAAGGACTCTCAATCCAGTGACCTCAGTTTTTCCAAGAAAAGAAATATAAATCCATATTTTAATTCCAAAATTATTCCTCTTTTCACATTTTAAAGATATTCTTGTTCTCACTTATTTGTTGTATTAATGGTAAGTAGAAAAAGAAAAAGATATATTTACTAAGAATATTATTCTGATCAAGAAATTGAAATATAGTAATTACTTATCCTGAAGTGGTCAATAATAATCTATTTATAATCAAAAAGATGGAGAGCCAGATTTATGCTTTACTAATTAATTAGTTTGCTATTTAATGTATCATTTCTAGCTCTAGGATTTAATGTCATTATGACAATATATTACTTGTTAATAAAAATATGGTTCAGTCAAATATACAAAGTAACCATATCCATATTTATTTTACATTAATTCTGCTTTCATATGAACCTTTAAATTTATGCTCTAAACTTTTACCATAAGTAAAATTAATAAATGTAGTATTACCAATTAATATTGTACAAATTAAGCTCTTTTAGTACTAACAAAATTCATGTGCTAAAAAGGTACATAATTTAAGAAACATAAGACATACAAAGTAGGCCTGAAAAACCCTGATCAAGATTAACATTAGAAACTGTACAACACTCTAATTTGAAAATAATTGAGTTTTCTTGACTTAAAAACTTAATTACCCCTTGAATATTTTATATTAGTCTGAATTGTTTATACAAGCAACTAAAAAATGTGCCCTTTGGGTCCCATTTGTTTATTCGAATCAAACTTTATTCCTATATCCAATTTTCATGATTTTGAAATATCTTTACAGGAAGGATATTAAAATTGTGTAGTTGGATATTTCTATTTTACAGTGCCTTAATACATTGTTAACTGCGTCAGTATTTCTCATGTTTACTATTACTTTATATTTGGAAGAAATGCATATTGTAGTCACAGTTATCAAGAGTGCCCTTATGTGCATCTTCTATATCCCCAAAGCACTGAACAAGCTACATGTTTTGTTAGACTTGGTGTCTCTGATTATTAACTAAAGATTCTCCTTCCTCTCTGCCAGCTAGTAATGATTCTGGCTCCTTTTCAGTCTGAACAAAAAAGATAAAAAAACAAATCATTTTTTCATGAATAAAGAGGAGGTTTTATGTTTGCTCTGACTTTATTCACATATTACTAAGAAAATGCCAGTTTTTCCAGCTTTTTAGCACATGTATGATGTTGAAGAAAATAGCTGTAATAAAAAAAATGTGGAATAAAGGTTTACATTAGAAGACTACATATTAGGGGCACCTGGTTGGCTCAGTCGGTTAAGCGTCTGCCTTTGGCTCAGTCATGATCCCAGGGTCCTGGGATAGAGCCCTGCATTGGGCTCCCTGCTCAGCAGGAAGCCTGCTTCTCCCTCCCCCTCTCCCGTCTTCCCCAGTTGTGCTCTCTCCATCTCTCTTTCTCAAATAAATAAAATCATGGTAAAAATATAACCATTTTAAATGTGTTTTCTTCTTTGGATGAATACATTATTTTGAAAAACAAAACAATGAGCAATATTATTGGTTTTGCTTGTTTGTTTTGTTTAAATGCAGTAAAAGTTAAAAACAGTAGAAGTTTGGAACAAAATTCCAGATTACAAAACCTCAACACATTTAATTAAAGACTAATTTTATTTTATTTTATATGACAGAGAGAGAGACAGTGAGAGAGAGAGCACAGCAAGGGGAGTGGGAGAGGGAGAAGCAATCTTCCCACAGAGCAGGGAACCCGATGTGGGACTCGATCCCAGAACTCTGGGATCATGACCTGAGCTGAAGGCAGACGCTTAACAACTGAGCCACCCAGGCACCCCAATCAATAATTTTTAAACATTCTATGCAAACTATTGGTTCAGAAATAGGAGTCCTCGAAGAAAGAGACATTAAAATAGTTGGCTGGCAATAGAGTGATAATTTTTTATTAATCTTTCTTTCCTTTTTTCCCTACAGAAAAGTATTCTCTAAATGAGTCCATGTGGAATAAATACACTGTTGTGGCTGTGTGTGCTCTGATTACCTACCTTACTTTTGCATTGATTACCTTCTTCACTTCTGTTCAAAAATCACCTTCTCAGGGCCTCTGGATGGTACACCTGGTTGAGTGGACTCTTGGTTTGGGCTCAGGTGGTGATCTCAGGGTCCTGGGTTGGAGCCTTGTATGGGGTCTGTGCTTAGTGCAGAGTCTACTTAAGAACCTTCCTCCCCGGGGCGCCTGGGTGGCTCAGTGGGTTAAAGCCTCTGCCTTCGGCTCAGGTCATAATCCCAGGGTCCTGGGATCGAGCCCCGCATTGGGATCTCCGCTCAGCGGGGAGCCTGCTTCCTCTTCTCTCTCTCTGCCTGTCTCTCTGCCTACTTGTGATCTCTCTCTCTCTCTGTCAAATAAAATAAAATCTTTAAAAAAAAAAAAAAAGAACCTTCCTCCCCCCTTGCTCTGCCCCTTCCCCTTGCTCAGTCTCTCTCTCTAAATAAATAAAATCTTAAAAAAAAAAATCACCTTCTCAATGAAGACTACATTGAGTACTCCATTTTAAAAAATCACACCCTCTCAAACACACTTTTAATCCTCCTCCTCTTCCTATATTCCCTCCACCCCCCAAATACTTATCTCATTGTAACATGCTATATAGCTGATTTGTTATTTTGTTGTTTTTTCTCTGTTCTCACTAGATTGCTCCTCTAGAACAGGAATCCCTAGTGCATAGAACATAGTGTTAATAAAAAATATTTGTTTGAGAAGGAGGATTCCAGGAATATGGTACAGTAGGAAGAACCAGGACTCAATCTTTTCACCCAGACTATAATTGCACTGACAGAATCCATCTAATATAAATATTTTGGAACTCAGGGATTGACTGAAGGCTTGTAATTACCACGGAAAGGTTTAGATAATAAATTGTAGTTAATTTCAGTCAATATCCGCTCTCAGCTCAGGAGCAGCTACCTCTACCACACCCAGCATGTGTTCCAGAAGCAAGTATTCCAGAAGCAGTGCGCACACTGTTTTCAGTGGCCATAATTGGTATTCTGCTTGTTGATCACTACTTTTGATTAGGGACTTGCAAACATACATGTGGACAGCCACTGTTAAATTGTTGTGAACCCCTCCCGAAGTGATTAAAAATCCCTCTAAGGGATTTAAAGGGTTGGTGACCTTATCCCTTCTTTTTTTTAAATTTTTTTTTTTTTTAATTTTTCTGACTTCGAAAGACAAACGAGTACTATTAGGACATTCAAAAGCAACTGCATATACAGGGATAAATAATTACCGTGCATGCCCAGGGAAAAGTGCAAGTTCAGAAAAGATCTGAAAAACTTTAGGTTTACACTTCAGGCTGTTCTCAGCCTATGACAATCAACAAAACAAAATGGAAAAAAAAAAAAAAAGCAAAAATGGAAAAACAAAAACAAATAGCAAATTCTAGGGAAGGAGACATTTTATTTCCAGAGTTACCACATTACTAGAATCAAATGTCCAATTTTCAATAAAAAGAAATCACAAGGCATATAAAAAAACCCAGGGAAGTGTGGCTCATTTAAAGGAAAGGGTAAACAGAAACTGTCCCTGAGAGAGATAAGATGGCAAACCTACTAAGCAAAGAATTTAAAACAACTGTCTTAACCATGATCAAAGAACTAAAGGAAGATGTGAGAAAGTCAAGAAAATAATGTATGAACAAAATGAAAATACCAATAAAGAGAACATCCAAAGGAAACCAAAAGTCATTCTACTGCTGAGAAGTACAATAACTGAAATTAAAATTTCATTAGACAGAAATAGTCTAAATTAAAGAACAAGAACTAATTGCTGTCTACAAAAAGGGCATGTTAGATATAAAGACAGATACCTTAAAACTAAAAGGATGAGGAGAGATATGTTATCCCCAAATCAATCCAAAGAAAGCTGGAATGGCAATACCAATCTCTGACAAAGTGATTACAGAGTAAAAACTACTGCGGGTTTAGAGATCATTCCATAATGACAAGGGGCCAACTCATCAATATGATATAGCAATCCTGAACATATATGCACCTAAAAACAAAGCTTCAAAATACATTCAGTAAATACTGAAAGAATGGCTGGGAGAAAGTAAAAAATTCTAAATTATACTCGGGGGTTTCAATATTTCTGTTTGAATAATTGATTGACCAAACTGAGAGTTAATCAGTAAGTATATAAAAACACCTGAAAAATACTATCAGCTGACTTGTCCTGCATGACATTTACAAAATACTATCCAGTAACAATGAAATGCACATTTTTCTCAAGTACACCTATAATACTTACCAACATAGACCATATTTGGGGACATAAAACAAATCTCAATAAGGTTTAAAAGATTGAAATATATGTGTTATATTCTCTGATCATGATAGAATTAGATTAGAAATAAAAAAAATCACCTAAAATCCTTTAATATTTGCAAATTAAGAAAATAACAAAATAACCTGAGTCAAAAAAGAAATAAGACAAGAAATCAGTAATTATTTTAAATGTCTAAAAATGAAAGCTCAATACTCTTAAAATTTGTGAAATGCCACTATAGCAGCTCTTCTGGAAAAAATTTATAGTGCTAAACATCTATATTAGAAAATAAGAAATACGTGAAACCAAGGACCTCAGCTTCCATCTTAAGAACATAAGAAAAGGAAAACTAATTAAAAAGAATGTAAGTGAAGAACGAAAAGGAAATGGATTAAAGATAAGAGTACCAACCAATAAAGAAGAAACAGAAAAATCAAAGAGAAAGTCAAAGAGGGGGTCCTGGGTGGCTCAGTCAGTTCAGTGCCTGACTTCAGCTCAGGTCATGATCCCAGGTCCTGGGATGAGTCCCACATTGGGATCCTTGTTTAGTGGGGAGTCTGATTCTCCTTCTGCCTGCTGCTCCCACTGTTTGTACTTTCTCTTTCTCTGACAAATAAATAAATAAAATCTTTAAAAAGAGAGAGAGAGAGAGAGAAAGTAAAAGAAATCCAAAACTGATTCCTTAAAATCAGTGAAATTGATAAACCTCTAGGTAAACTGATCATTAAAAAAAGCAAATTACAATTATTCAGAATGATTTAACATGACTATAGGTTCTGTAGTTATTATAATGATTGTAAAGGACTGAATGACCTTATGGCAATGAATTTAACAATTTCAATGCAATAGAGAGATTTTTGAAAGGCACAATTCACCATATTCACTCAAGAAGGAATAAGTAACCTAAATTGTACTATTTTATATATATAAAGAAATTAAATTGTAGTTAAAAATTTCAGTCTGAGATGACTATTTTAGTGAATTCTACTAAATGTTTAAGGACAAAATAATACCAATTCTATATAAGTCTTCCAGTAACCAAAGAGAAGAGAAACTTCCCAACTCATCCTATGAGTCCAAAATTACTCTGAGAGCAGAGACATTAAAACTACAGATCAGTATCACTTATGAACATAGATGCAAAAATTCTAAAAAATACATATCAAATCTTATCAAATAATCTATTAAAAGGATAATTATGACCAAGCAGGAGTTTTCCTAGAATATAAGATTGGTTAGGCATATGAAATCTACCTGTGTAATTCATCATTAAAGTAAACAAACAAACAAAAAAATAAGCTATATGATCATCTTAGATAGCATAGAAAAAAAATTGAGTCCAAAATACACTGCCAGTAAAGAATCTCATGAACTATGAATAGAGGGAATTTTCTTGACTTGATTAAGCACATCTATGGAACACCTTATAGACAACATTGTATTTGATGTGAGCCAGTGAAAACTTTCCCCTTAAGGTCAGGAAAGTGGGAGGAAAAACATCTATTCTCACTACTTTTATTCAGCATTTTATTGAAATTTCTAGCCAGTGCAATCGGGAAAGAAAAAGAAATGAAAGGTATTCAGACAAGTCACAGGAAGATTAAAAAAGAAGAAAGAAATGAAAGGCATTCTGATAGAAAAGGAATAAAGCTGCTTTTTTCACAGATGGCATGATTGTGTAGAAAATATGATGACATCTACAAAAAACTGCTAGAATTAATAAATGAATTTAACAAAATTGTTCATGGGCCAGAAGATTCATTATTAAAATGTCAGTTAGCCCCAAATGTATACATTTCTATACATTTAACAGAACACCAACAAAGAATCTCACCAAGTATTCTTGTAAAAACCGACAAGCTGAATCTAAGACTCATGGAAATGCAAAAGTAGTCGAGAACTTGAAAAAGCAAAACAAAATAGAAAACAATACCTGTCCCTGAGTCAAAGTCAGCTCATGATTAAAGGAAAAAATAAACCTAGTAAGTTCACCCCCATGCCCTTGTTGGTGTTTTGAGTATGGTCTTCAATTCGTCTCTTATTTACTTTTCAGAGTCCTCAGGTAGTTGCCTTTTGAATTCTTTCTGAAGATTTTGGTTGTAATGAGAAGAAGAGATAGGATATAGTCAATGTACTGCAGCTTGGCTGGTACCAACAGTCAGTTATTCTTTAAAAGACCCAATGACCTTTTTGTATTTTTAAAATAATTTTAAAATCAATAATAAAAAATAAATAATTAATAAATAATAAAAATATGAAATAAATAAATACATATATAAAATAATAAAAAAGTTAATAAATAAAAGGTATTCTAAAATACCTTTATTATTTTTTGCTTTCACATTTATTATTTGTTTTCTTCTGATTTCTTTGGGTTTAATTAATACATGATGTTATGATGCTAACAAAAATTCTAGATGTAAAAATTTCTGAGAAAATGCTGTAGCTTTTTTTTCTGTCATTATCTTTCTAACCAAAGACATGTTTTTTGTCTTTAGCTCCTGAAGGGTTTTTTTTTTTTCCTGTTTTTTTTTTTTTTCTTTTTTGTTTGTTTGTTTTTGGTAATTGTGTTAGGTTGTAATTTTCTGCAAAGACAGGTGAATAATATTTATCATTTAGTGATTTGAGGGATTTTGCATGCCAAATACATTATAGCAGACTTCTGGAGTAAGACCTGGATTCAAATTCAGGACCTGTAACGTATCTACTGTATGACCTTGAGAAATCACTTAAACTTTCTTCAAATTCATTATCTATAATTGAGGTAGTATATCTACTTGATATTATTATGAGTAATAAAGGAGATTTTGCATACAAGGAGATTTTATATATAAGGTCTTGCACATAGCTAGCATGTGGTAAACATTAAGTTCATCATAGTTATTCATTAATCTTAGTGCAGTGAATACTTTCGCTGATGACATACTTATTCTGATGTTTTATAACACTTCCTTAAACAATATTTATTTATTTATATTTAAAATCAATTTAGTTAATGTATATTATATTATTAGTTTCAGGGGTAGATTTTAGTGATTCATCAGTTGCATATAGCACTCAGTGCTCATTACATCAGATGCCCTCCTTAATGCCCATCACCCAGTTACCCCATCCTGCTACCCATTCTCCTCCAGCAACCCTCAGTTTGTTCCGTACAGTCTCTTATGGTTTGCTTCCCTCTTTGTTTTTATCTTATTTTCTTTTTCTTTCCCTTCTGCTATGTTCATCTGTTTTGTTTCTTAAGTTCCGTGTATGAGTGAAATAATTTTTACTTTTTAAAGTTTTGCACTTGAATGGTTTTAATTTGTGTGACATTTGACTGGAAAAACTAGAGGGAAATGCTTCTATCATGATATGATATAGGATCTGGGATTTTTCTAGGCTCAGAAATTATATATATGCTCCCACTGAGCGAGAGCTGGGTTTAAGGTAGAAGTTGGCATTTGGTAACTACCTTGAAAGGCCCCATGTAGAGCATATTGTTGGATATCTTATCCCTGCCTAGGTTGTAAAGCCAAATACATCTCACCCGTGATGATTAAATGGCCTTGCTTCACTAGACATTTCTCTGCATGGTAAGGATTAATTTAGAAACCTAATAAACAACACATATAGAGCATGTTTATTTTGAAGCAAAACAGAAAAACTTTTTGAAGTGAACTGATTGCAAATGTACAATTTGAATTAGTGTTTGCTTCACTTAAATTCTATTATACTTTTTGAGACCATTAAATGTGAATAATAAACTTCTTAATTCTCTTACAAGAGGAGAATGGAATAGATAAATTCAACTTTGAGCATTCTTGACATTATCAATTCTTTTTCTGAAATTTTCTATTTTGTAAATGGAAATAATACAAATAAAGTCTAAATTTTAAACATTAAAGAATAATCTAATTAACCAAAGGCTTAAAGGCAATGTACTGTAGACATGAAACAAAATGTCATTTATTTTAAAGAAATAATGGCTTTATGGCACTCTATTATAAAGCATAAAATGGTATTTAAATTGTTTAAAAAAACTAACATGGTAACCAATAATATTAAATTGAGCATCACATGATACAGTGCCTTACCATAATGTATACTACTTGAATTTTTCTTCTTTACTTTCAGTTCAAAATTCATAATTAATGCAACAAATCATGAGAGTTGTGAAATTCAGAGGGGCTTCTTTGGTGGTTTTTCATGTGTATTTTTTTTTATGAGTCTCAGTGACATCTCATTATACTTTGAGAAATTTATTCTAGTTTGCTGGCTGTCTTTCACTACATAGTCTTCCAAATAATGGAATTAAAGATGAAGCCATTCCTTTGCTTTTAAAAAAGGATTGTTCTCTTTTCTTGAATTGCCTTCTTACTCACATTAATCATTTCATTTTTTCAAATGGCTTCACATTGCATACCTGCTCTTAAAAGTGTATTTGATAACTTGTCTTTGAGTGTGCTATTCTCTTTCCTACTGTTACATTTCACTGTCAAAATCTCAATTTCTCTTGAATGGTAGGTTGTCTCAAAGGGAGTACTTGACTTTGTTTTTAGGGCAAGGATGAGCAAACTGCAGACTGAGGGTCAAATCTAACCCACTGCCTCTTTCTGTACAGCTGTGAGCTAAGAATGGCTTTATGTTTTGAAATGGGTGGAAAAAAATTGAAATGATACTATTTAGGGAAAAGTTAAAATAATAAGAAATTTAAATTTTTATGTATATACATAATATTTTGAATTTTTAAAATTAAATGTTCATGGAAATGTTCTTTCTTTGTATATAAGTTCCCACATAGTATCCTTGATTTTGCCTTTTGGAAAGCAAAACCTAAATATTTGATAACCTGCCATTAACAGAAAAGCTTTGCCAACACTTATTTTAAAGTAAATGAAGTAACACTTTTATGAAGTTTATGAAGTAACACTTTTTCGTACCACTTATTTTTATTTTACTTTTTAGAAGTTTTATTTATTTATTTGAGAGAGAGAATGTGTGACTGTGGACAGGAGAGGGAGAGAGAATCTCAAGCAGACTCCACTCTGAGTGCAACCCTGAGATCATGACCTGAGCCATAATCAAGAGTTGGATGCTTAACTGACTGAGCCACCCAGGTGCCCTTGTGTCTGTTATTTTTAAATGATTTAAATGACTGAATGAAATATAGATTCCAAAAACAGAACTGAAGTTTATTTTAAAGCAAGTGTACTGGATCTTCTATATCTAGGAAGGTATTGGGCTTTCAAGTAATCCTCTGGTGAGGAGAGATTTTCATTCCATAAGATTTCACAACAGAATCATTTTCTAGAAACAATTTACTTGACATCAAGAAATTGGACTCAACTTAGAATCATAGATTTGTTCTCTCATTCTGAAAAAAGTTTATTATTTTTTTTCTTCATTTCCTAGTTTCTTCTTTCTCATGCCTGTGATTTGTGCCACATGGCCACCCATTTACCTTCCATTTTAGTAACCACTATAGGCTCCATTCACACATATTTTTAAATGCATTATCCACAAGCACTGAAAATGCTTATCTAATATGCAGATATGATCATTCTTTTGCAATCTCTTAATCAGTCCAACTACTGCATCCAATCAAGACTCTGTGAATGCTGGGTGTTATACATAACTGATGAATCATTGAACACTATGTCAGAAACTAATTATGTACTATATGTTGGTTAATTGAATTTAAATTAAAAAAAAATATATGGGTCTATAGTTTTCTTTTCTTGTGATGCCATTGTCCAGCTTTGGTATCAGGTAAATACCGCCTTCAGAAAATGAGTTAGAGATTATTCCAATTACTTCTGTTTATTTAAAGTGTTTGAAAAAGATTGAGAGTTCTTTATTAAACAATTAATAAACCAATATTGGGACACCTGGGTGGCTCAGTTGGTTAAGCATCTGCCTTTGGCTCAGGTCATGGTCCCAGGGTCTTGGGATGGAGCTCCATTTTGGGCTCCCTGCTCAGTGGGGAGCCTGCTTCTCCCTCTCCCTCTGCCTGCCACTCTGTCTGCTTGTGCGTGCGCTTTCTCTCTCATTCTCTATTAAATAAATAAATAAAATCTTAAAAAAAAAAAGACTATGAGCAGATCACATTCTAACTTGCCAGTCTAGTTTTTCACTATTCTCTGACATAAACTAGTCACACCAAAACCAAACCAAACCAAACCAAACAAACAAAAGCTGCCACTCCTACTATGCCATGTTTACTTTTGACTCAGACTTTGAGTAAACCATTTTTCCTGAGAAGTACAGGAGATTTCCCTACGGAAATCTCCAACTTTTCTGACTTTGCACAATGACCAGCTCTGAGATATCTTACTCTTCACTTCTAAGGCTAAAGTTCATAACAATCCTGGGGGTTTCTTAAGTGTTCTGTCCTCAACTTACAACTCTTGTAGCATTCACAGTGTAATGGCTGAATTGCTCATCTGTCTTCTCACTAATGTAAAAGTTCCTAGAAGACATGGCAGAGATATATCTTTCCTAATAGCCTAATTTACAGGCACTTCACCTTGCCCACTCTATGTACCAAATGGTAAAATCTTTTTTTCCTTACAATTTTGTTAAGTTGAAAGATTTTCAGTAACTCACAGACAGCAAGATCCTGGGACATGTAGAAGTCCCAGAAAGAACCTTTTAGGAAAATGCATCTGCTATGGCCTGAAAGCTTGGGATCCACTCCCCTCCCCAATTCATATGTTGGATCCTAAGACCCAATGTGATAAGGCTTTGAGGTGAGGCCTTTGGACAGTGATAAAATTATGAAGGTAGAGACCTCATGAATGGGATTACTTCTCTTATAAAAGAGGCTCCAGAGAACTCCTTTGGTCTCCCACCATGTAAGGGCACAGTGGAAAGACAACCATCTATGTCATCTGTCAGCACATTGATCTTGGACTTTACGGCTTCCAGAGCTGGGAGAAATAAATTTCTGTTGTATTTAAACTACCCATTGTATGGTATTCTGTTATAACAATCCAAATAGATTAAGAAAAAAGTGGAAGCTTTATGCATTGCTTGTCAAAAGCAGAATAAAATAAATACATAATTCATGTTGTTCTGCTGTGAGTGTCATGAATTGATAAAGTGGTAATAACTGGCTAAGCATTTATATCGTCATCCCTGAAAATCAGACTGCTTATATGTGGGATTTTGTGCGACAAATGTGTCAAATTGGTGAATTGCGAGTATCTGCAGTGTTTTACCCATATGCATTTCCACTAAGATATGTATGTGTGTGTTATATATGCATACATACAATATACATATGAAAGAACTGAGGGTTACACTTTATTTCTTTTTGCTCTTTTTGAGTTTTTTCCTTGCACTTGCTAAATTATTTTTTTGTAGATGATGTAAACAAAATACTTAAGAGGACTGTGATAATTCAAAATCACAGTCTCTAAGGATAGCAGTGAATAAAAAATACATTATTTACTTTCCTTGAATCATTTACACGAATATGTACATTATTTACCTTAACAAATGCTCCATTCTGTATTGGAAGGAACTATTTTGTAACATTTTGAAAATCATTTTCATAAAGTACTATATTTCACAAAATTGACTGTATAAATTTTACTGATTGTGTTAAAGCTAAACAGTTATTTAGGACAACATCCCTATACTACAATCATAAAACAATAATGTATTAGAAGGTATTAAATTTTTTTTTCTGGAATATACACAATTAAACATCTACTTGTCTGCTGAGAAATAAGAATCCCACTTATTTTTTATATTATTATAAATGCAGGTGGAAGATATGGTTTTTTGGCATTGTTTTCTCTTTAATTGATAGTGTTCTTATTTGCAGTAAATGGGCGGAAGTAAATCACTGAAAGCTGGGAATGGTATTTAAATGAATAAGGATTTTAGTATCAAAAGTTTCTTCAGTTCTATCAAGAAAACTTGCATAGTTTGCAGTGATGTATTATAGCTCTGTGTTTGTTTACTTAATCCTTTAAAAGAGCTATGCTACTTACTGATTTGTGTCCACAGGTTTGCTTCAGAACTTACCCTCCAGTATTTGTTTTCAAAAATGATTTCTACTGAGGAATCCTCAGGCTCAGAACTTCTTTCCTCAGCCATACCCAGTGTACTAATAACCTCATCAAAGGCATTTTTCATCTCTGTGACAGTGTGATGTCCAGCATTTTTGTTGGTACTTCATTGGGTTTTCCCAATGTAATGTAATTTTCCCAATGTAATCTCCACTTACATTGCCGTCTTCTTCTTCTTCTTCTTATCCCTTTTTTCTTTTTTTTAACTTTCAAACACTTAAAAAAATATTTATTTTTTAAATTTCTTTTCAGTGTTCCAGAATTCATTGTTTATGCACCACACCCAGTGCTCCATGCAATACTGGCCCTCCATAATACCCACCACCAGGCTCACCCAACCTCCCACCCTCCCTGCCCTCCAAAACTTTCAGTTTGTTTCTCAGAGTCCGCAATCTCTCAATGGTTCATTGCCTTCTTGTTCTTATGTGCTATCTACATTAAAGTCCTGAGCATGCCAGTCATAGTTGTTTTAAGTTCCCAGACTGATAATTTCGATATCCCTGCTGTATCTGGTTCTGATGCTTGACCTGCCTCTTCAAATTGTGGTTTTTGCCTTTTAGTATGCTTTTATTTTTTTCTTCATAGCCAGACATGTTCTTGCAGGTAAAAATAATTGCTCTAAATAGACCTCTTTCATGATGTGGCGGTGAGTAGTTGGGGGAGGGGAAGTGTTCTCTAGTCCTGTGATTTGGTCTCAGTCTTTTAGTGAGTGTATGCCTTTGGACTGTGACCTTCATAAGTATGTCTCAGTTTTTTCCCTACCCTTTTAGATGAGACAGAATGATTAGAATGGGCTGGAGTTGGGTACTTCTTTTTCCCAGTGGAAGGCTAGAGGGGATGTGATTTGACTCTGTCCTTCCCCCAAGGTCAAGTAGGTTCTGATAATATCCCTGCAGTTAGGCAGCTCTGGTTAACTAGTTTCTCCTGAGGGCAGGTCTTGTGAAGAAGAACATAGTGGTCTGGTCAATTTCAGAATTGTTCTTTTCTCATTCTCCCTGCTGAAAGCCCAAGGGTATTTTTCTTCAGTATTTACTGTGGGAATTTGGTCAAACTCCGAGAGATAAATATTACAATATTGTGGGGCTCCCTTGGCGTTTTTAACACCAGAGGGGGCCACACTCAGCCTCCAGCAATTTATCAATTATAGTTCAGGTTTTCTTACCTTGGTTCCCAAGGTGGTTTCTGCTCATGAGTTTCTGCTCTGGTGAGTCTCGACTCCCTGCTCTTGCCAGTCCGTTTCTCAAGTCTTGGAGAAAGCAGTTGTCTTTGTGTCTTCCTCTCTCTTATGGATCCAAAACAAATTGTTGATTTTTCAGAATGCTCATCTTTTTCCTGTTAAGACCAAGTGTGGACTTCCAAGCCTCTTCACGTGGAGTTGGAAACTGAAAGTTTTTTGAGTTGTATTTTATATTCCTCTTTGGTCTGGAGGAGTTTATGTAGAATAATCATTAATTTTTCCTTATGGGTTTGTTAGAATTCATCAGGGGAGTAATCCTTGTCTTGAATCCTGGGGAGGTATTTTAACAAATGTAATTTTTAAATAGATGTAAGGTTATTTTGATTGTTTCCTCTTGAGTGAGATTTGGCAGTTTTTGACTTTCAAATAATTTGTCAATTTCACCTAAGTTGTTAAATTTATTAGAATTAAGTTGTTTATGTTATTTTTATTATTGAAATGTCTGTGGGAACTGTAGTGATGATCCTCTTTCATTCCTGATATTGGTAACTTGCAACCTTTTTCTTTCTTGCCTGAGCAGTCTGGAACTATTGACAATTTGGGCAAGATAATCCTTGTGAGGACTGTCCTGTGCATTGTAGAATATTCATCAGCATTTTGGGTCTCTATCCACTAGATGTCAGAAACTTGTCTCCCTTTACAACCAAAAATATATCCAAACATTGACAAATGTCACCTAGGGGAAAAATCCCTTCCAGTTGAAAACCACTGATCTGGTTAGATATTAATTATAATTCTTTGAAAGACCCAGCTTTTGGTTTCATAGATATTCCCTGGTTTTCTACTATTTCTTTTTTCCCTAGGTTTATTTTATTTTATTTTTTTTATTTTTAAAAATTCTTTACTTAAAAATAATTCAATTTAGTTAACATATACTGTATTATTAGTTTCAGGGGCAGAATTTAGTGATTCATCAGTTGCATATAATACCCAGTGCTCACTCTATCAAGTGCCCTCCTTAATGCCCATTACCCCGTTACCCCATTCCCCACCCACCTCCTCTCTAGCAACCCTGTTTCCTAGAGTTAATAGTCTTTTATGGTTTGCCTCATTCTCTGTTTTTACCTTATTTTCTTTCTCCTTCTTTTTTCATATGTTCATCTGTTTTCTTAAATTCCACATATGAGTGAAATCATATGGTATTTTTTTTTCTCTGACTGACTTACTTCACATAAATTATACCCTCAGGGTCCATCCATGTTGTTGCAAATGGCAAGATTTCATTCTTTTTTATAGCTGGATTATATTCCATTCTCTGTGTATGTGTGCATGTGTGTGTATCACATCTTCTTTATTTATTCATCAATCAACAGACACTTGGGTTTCTTCCATAATTTGACCATCATAAATAACACTGCTATGAATATCGGGGTGTGTGTATCCCTTTGAGAAGTTAGAAGACAATTTACTCCTATTCATTTAGCTGGTTAATGAGATTCAAACTCACATCTATTTGAATCTCAAATCCACACTGAAACAACTATGCATACTATGAGACAAAATGTCTTTAAAAAATTTGACATTACCAGTGGTTAAAAAAGCAATTATTATTATTTTTTTAATTGGAGGAAAAAGTTAGTGGGATCTGAGGGTATAAGCCTTGAGAGAGGGTGATGAAGAATCTGATTTTATTTATTTTTAAAAAATTAATGAACTTTATTTCTTTTCCAGATTTTCTGGGCTACTCTTGGCTTTTTGCATTTCCATATAAATTTTAGAATGAATTTGTCAAATCTTCTCCCTCTACCAAAAATACCCCCAAACTTACTAAATTTCAGGTTAGATTGCATTGAGTCTTTAGATCAATTCTGAAGGAATTATAATATTGAACAGTCCAGCCCATAAATCTAATAAATATTCACTTATTTAGGTTTTTTATTATACTCACTTTTTTTTTTTTAGATTGATTTCTGGGTACTTACTTTTTTTTTTTTAATGCTGTTGTAAATGGTACACTTTAAAAAATTCAGTTTCTAATTGTTGCTGGGAGATAGAATTACAAGTGAATTTTGTATGTCTTGGTATTCAGAAATCTTGCTAATTCTATTAGTTTACTGGTAAATTCTTTTAGATTGTATACTTGATCATGTCATCTGCAAATAATGGTATTTTATTTTCTTCCCACTCATTCCAATTTTTTAAAACATTATTGCCCTGGCCTGAGACCTCAGGTACCACATTTTCCCAACATACAGTGAAGTTGAAAGGCTTTTATAGCAGACATCTATATACCTACCTAATAGATCATACCATTCTAGATTTACTGCTTACCATACTTGCCTTATTATACATCTATCAGTACTTCTATCTGTCCACCAATCCATTCTTTATTTTATTCTTTTTTAGACACATTTCAAAGCAGTTGCAGACATTAATATACTTCTCCCTAAATACTTTGGCATGTCTATTATTATCTAGTGCCATTGCAATTAGGAGATGTTATAATGGACATCATTTTCTTTCTCCCAGTATTAGAAGGAAAATTTTTGATATTTTAAGAATGATATGTTTGCTGTAGGTTTTGTGTAGATAATCACTATCAAATTAAGATAGTTTCCTGGGGCGGCTGGGTGGTTCAGTGGGTTAAGCCTCTGTCTTCAGCTCAGGTCATGATCTCAGGGTCCTGGGATCGAGCCCTGCATAGGGTTCTCTGCTCAGCAAGGAGCCTGCTTCCCCCTCTCTATCTCTGCCTGTCTCTCTGCCTACTTGTGATCTCTGTCTGTCAGATAAATAAATAAAATCTTAAAAAAAACCCCAGATAGTTTCCTTATTTATTTTAGTTTGCTAAAATAAACACATATCACCGGATGATTGTTGAATTATTTTTGTTTTTTTACAAGAGAAAGGATTGCATGATAGTGAAACAAAAAGGATGAAGTAATTTTAGATGAAAAAAATTATGTGGTTTTATTTACTTGTCTCTAGGAATTTCTTATATATAGCAGCATGGTGAGAGTTAAGCTATCAAAACATAAAATACTCACCAGAATAGGTAAACCTTGTCTATTGGTCATGCCACTTAAGAAATTGTTGAATGCTAATATTTTCTGATGTAAGAGATTAGCATTATTCATAACTTAGTAAATGTAAGTTTAACAGACTTAAAAAAAAGATTTTATTTATTTACTTGACAGAGAGACACAGCAAGAGAGGGAACACAAGCAGGGGGAGTGGGAGAAGGAGAAGCAGGCTTCACACCTAGCAGGATGTCCTATGCAGGACTCGATCCCAGGACCCTGGGATCATGATCTGAGCCAAAGGCAGACACATAAAGACAGAGACACCCAGGTGTCCCTAAGTTTAACAGACTTGCATGGTTTTAATAATTTAATTCAGAATATTTTTTCAATATTTAACTCAGAATATTCTCCTAATTCTGTAGATAAAAGCATATATACTTCATAAAGACACAATTTAATTTTTAAAAAAATATTAATAACCTTCTTTTGCCTCCAAGATATTTGTTAAAATGTTAAAGAAATTTAAATGATGTGCCACAGGTTTTTTTTTTAATGTATGATGATAATAACACTGATATTATTTAGCCACAAAAACTGAGAATGAAAGACCTTATGTACGCAAGAGGCTGTGATTTGGAATATGATCCCCAAGTATCTGAAAAATACTTGGAAAAAAATAAGAATGAGTAATTAAGTTTTGAAACCTTATCTCATATATAGAAAAAATTACTAGTTTTCAATATAACAGAAGACTTTTCTATGTAAAATAAATTTTAGAAATACATTTTTATTTTTTGAAAGATTTTATTTATTTATTTTACAGAGAGAGAGAGAGAACAAGAAAGCACAAGAAAGGGGAGGGACAGAGGGAGAAGGAGAAGCAGGCTCCCTGCTGAGCAGGGAGCCCAGTGTTGGGCTAGGTTCCAGGACCCTGGGATCATGACCTAAGCCAAAAGAAGATGCTTCATTGACTGAGCCACCCAGGTGCCCTTGAAACACATACTTCTTAACATGCTAGAGGAAATTTTACACAGGCTAATCCTGCAAACCTGAGGGATTGTTATGTTTGAAGTCATTAAATTATAATATGAAAAATGTACTAAGTGGAGAGTTTTGAATATTATAATAAGAACTTCACTTGGCAATTTCACAAACCTTGGGAGTCTATCTCAAAGTTACATTGAAAATTTAATTTTAACTTTATTGATATTTTATATGTATGTATGTATGTATGTGGATATCTATCTATTATCTATCTATCTATCTATCCATCTATCCACACACACACATGCATGCACACTAAAATGCCATTTATTGAATCCTTAGGCTCTGTCACAAAGCCAGTCACCTATATTTCACGTATTATTAGGAATCTAATACTCACTATGCACTGGCTCATATTCAAACAGAAACTGAGGAATATTAATCCTTGGCACCTTTGATTCTTTTCTTACCTTCTTTCAGCATTTGCTTTTGCTGCTGCAAAACTTTTTTTTTTTTTTTTCAGTGATAATCCTTATTTATTCAACTGATAGGTGGAAAGTCAGAAAATATTTTTTCTTTGGAAACTGTGATTATGATCAAAGGGCTGCTTAGAAGAAAAGTGAAGAATACATAATGCCCCCTCCTGGTATTTACCAAGGGCACAGGGCCCCAGGATGTCTGCAGTTAGCGATCAATGCGTGCCAAAACATAACATATGCCCTCCAAAGAAAAACTCTTCAAACTTACTTTCTACCTCTTCATTCCTATTTAGGGGATTTCAGTTATCATGGTAGGAGGAGAGGGCAGAATTGCAAAGCCATTAGAAAATACTGGATTGTAGATGAGGGATTCATTGAGTACTTGTGAACACTCCCAGTTGAAGTCAGACTGGAATATCTCACACTTTTTTTGATGTATCGAACTCCACAAGATCAATGCAATCTCTACTAGTCAGCAGACTGGAAAGCTGTAGCCTTCTTCAAGAATCATGGCTGCTAATGATGAGGTATTATTATTCCTCATAGACCAATCACATCTAATTCTATAAGGGGCCATTAGTATTCATGTTTAACTGATAAACAGTTGATGCTCAACATGGTTATACCACTTGAGGTGGGACTAAGAGTTTATAAACTCACTGCTTCCTAAATGCAAGCTGTGCCTATGGAAACTAGTATATTATGAAAACACTCAATTCTGAAATATAAAACATGGTTACTAACTAATTCATAGCAAATACATAGCTGGAGAAATTTTAATGCTCTCAATGCTCCTATTTTTCATTTCTTTAAATTTTCATAGGGTGTTTCCTTACTGTCTCTCTCCATTCTAGATGGACCAAAAATGAGGTGATAGGAGGTATCAGGAAGCTGCTGTCAATCTTCAGAGGAGTAGTTTATCTTATTGTGAATACTGAGAAAACTTCATAGCTCATGATACTCCCACATTTATCATCACCCATCTGTGGGGCCTGAGGATCTATTTTTTGCTTCTACTGCTATCTGAAAGCTGACCAGAGCAACATTGATCTACTGGACATCATGGTGAGAAAATCAGTCAAACTCATCCAGAATTGGGGGCATGGTGAGTAGGGTAAAAGTCCTATGTTCCACATATTTAGCTAGAAATCCCTATCCTATGTTTTAATTGTTATTTTTATAATGTTCATAGTTGAATAAATAGTGTTCACTATTTCTTTCCTTAAGGCTCATTCTGCCCTTATGGAGTACACACACACACACACACACACACACACACACACACACTTTCAGGTTTAGTGGAATATTTTTAAAATTTTTTTGTTTGTTTGTTTGCTTCTCTTCCTCTTCACGAAAGAAACATATATTGGACTATGTAGAGGCAAGCTTGTTTTCTAGAATATTCTCAAATATATCCAACTCATCCAAAGCAGAACCAGTCTCAAGTATATTTGCCAAATGCTTTAATCTCCTGGTTAAGTTACTTGTTTGTGTCTTTAGCAATAAATTAATGGCAGGAGAGGGATTAAAACAGACACTCCTGAGATTCTGATCTGCTGTGTACTCTTGCTTCAGTTATGGAAAGAAAAAGATTTTCTGTTGGATGCTTGGTAGCTAATTAGACTTTCTATTATCTAAATACTAATTGGTGTATAATTCAATCTATTCACTTAAGGTGAAGTACCAATTAAGTTTTTCTCTTCCTGATTTTCCTGAAGACAACCAAATATCTAATGAATGGAGGGGGTTCAGAGTTTCAATGAATGCAAAGCAATATACACAGGGAGTTTATGTATTTTATTTGGGCTTTCACAGATACAGATGCAAGTTGGTTTGTGTGGATTTACTATTATTAAAAATCGCTAAAATTGATAACAGGGTAAGTATGCCACAATGGAAGAACAGATTTAAGCCAGTGATGTCGTTGAGTGAGGTTCCTTCTACATCTTTCCTATTTCCTCCATGCTGCTCTGTTCTCTCTTCACTACATCAGCGTGTATGAAGTCTCAGCAGGCTTAAGTTCCTGCTGCAAGTGTGTGTGTGAGTGAGTTTAAGTTCCTTTGGGAGGCAAAGTCACACTGATAATAACTCCCTGTTAGTAGCAATTCAGAAGAAACTTATGTTGCTAAAGACTACTGCATGACTCTACTAAGTAGTATTTATTGATGTAGTGTTTAAATATGTTTCTGTGAAAAGATGCTCAGGCTTCTTTGGAAGGGAAAAATGGTTTCTGGAGTACTTGGTTAGGCCTCTTTTGCCTGATTAAATCAGTAATCAAGAGTGTGAAAATGTTGTATAACTATATTTTGAAATATTTTAAGACTCATAGTAAATTGCAATAACAGTACAGAGCTTACCTGAGAACCCTCCACTTAGCTCTCCCCATTAATAGCATCTAACATGACTACAGTAACATTGTCAAAGCCAGGAAACTAACACTAATACAATACTATTAACTAAACTACAGACCTTATTCAGATTTCACTTTTTACCTGCATTTGTTTTGTTTTTTGGCATGTAAAGTGTTAAAAGTCTTTTCATATGTATAGATCCGTATAACCACTACCAAAATCAAACACAGAGCTAGTCCATCAAAACAGACAAAATTCCTAATCTCTGGCTCCATCACTGTGATTCTGTCATTATGAAATGTTATATAAATGGAATCAAGTAGTATATAACCTTTTATGGCTGGCTTTTCCCACCCAACATGATGTGCGTGAGATCCATCCAAAGACTTGAGCATATCACTAGTTCCTTTCTTTCATTGCATAGCATGAACATTCATGGTTTGTGTTTTTTGCTTTTGCATGAGGAAAGTCTTTAAAAATTTGTTTATAAATTTTTAATTGAAGTATAATTGACATATAACATGATATTAATTTCAAGTGTACAAAATAATGATTCAATATTTGCATATATTGCAAAATAATCAGCACCAGTCTAGTTAGTATCCATCACCGATATAGTTAGAGAATTTTTTCTTGTGATGAGAACGTTAAGATTTACTGTTTAGCAATTTTCAAGCATGCAATATAATATTGTTAACTACAGTTTCCCTGCTGTATATTACATTCCCATGACTTACTAATTTTACATCCAGAAATTTATGCCTTTTGATTCCATTTACCCATTTTGCCCACTCCCCACCCTGACCTCTTGCAACCATGAATCTGTTCTTTATATCTATTTTGTGGGTTTTTTTTTTTTTTTTAGATTCTATGTGAGATTTTATAGTATTTGTCATTCTCTAACATTTCAATTAGCAGAAAGCCCTCAAGATCCACCCATGTTGATGCAAATGGCAAGACTTCATTTTTTATGGCTGAATAATATTCATTGCATATATATAGCTCTTAATTTCTTTATCCATTCACCCATCAATGGACACTTAGGTTCTTTCTATATCTTGGCCACTATAAATAATGCTGAAATAAACATTGTGTGCACTTTTCTGAGTTAGTGTTTTTGTGTGCTTCAGATAAATATCCAGAAGTAGAATACCTGGATCACGTGATTGTTTTATTTTTAATTTTTGGAGGACCCACCACTCTGCTTTCCATAGTGACTTTATACTGTTTTCCGTTTCCACTAACATTACACAGGGGTTCCGTTTTCTTATCCTTGCCACTACTTGTTATTTCTTGTCTTTTAGACATTAGCCATTTTAAGGATGTGAAGTGACATCTCATTGTGGTTTTGATTTGCATTTCCCTGATGATTAGTAATGTGGAACATCTTTCCACGTGTCTGTTTGCCATCTATGTCTTTAGAAAACTGTCTATTCCAATCTTCTGCCCACTTTTTTTTTTTTAAATCAGGTTGTTTGCTTTTTGTCATTAAGTTGTATGAGTTCTTTATAGTTTTTGAATATTAGTTCCTTATCAGATATATGACTTACAAATATTATCTCTTATTCAGTAAATCCCCTTTTCTTTTTGTGGAAGGTCTACTGGCAAAAAAAATTCCTTAAATTTTTGTTAATATGTGAAAGACTTGATTTCTCTCTTACTTTTTTTTAAAAGATTTTATTTATTTGCTTGATGGACAGAGATGACAACTAGGCAGAGAGGCAGGCAGAGAGAGAGGAGGAAACAGGCTCCCCGCTGAGCAGAGAGCCCGATGTGGGGCTCAACCCCAGGACCCTGGGAGCATGACCTGAACCGAAGGCAGAGGATTTAACCCACTGAGCCACCCAGGCACCCCTCTCTCTTACTTTTGAAAGATAGTTTTTCAAGCTACAGAATTCTAGGCCTGTGGGTTTTTCTCTCAGCCCTTTGAATATTTCACTTTACTTTTCTTGCTTGGATGGTTTCTGAGGAGAATTTGGAAATAAATCTTATTTTGTCGTCCTAAGGTAAGATGTTTTTTCTGTCTGGTTTTCAGGATCAGTGATTTGGTGTCTGACATTAAATTGGGGGTGGGGGATTCTCTAATCATTATTGTTTCAAATATTTCTTCTCTTCCTTTCTTTCTCTTTTCTAGTATTCTCATTATATGTATGTCACACTTTTTCAGCTGTCCCACAGTCCTTAACATGTGGTTCTCTTTCTTGAGTTTTCATTCATTATCTTTGCTTTTCATTTTTTGAGAATTATATTGATATATCCTCCAGCTCAGAGATTCTTTCTCCAGTTCTGTCCAGTTTATAAAAAGTCCATCAAAGGCATTCCTCATTTCTTTCAGTTTTTTTGATCCCCAGCATTTCCTTTTAGGTTTTTTTTTTTTTTTTTTTTTGGACATAAGTTTTCATTTCTCTGGGATAAATGCCCAGGTGAGAAATTGCTGGATTATGTGGTGTTTGCACATTTAGTTTTTTTTTTTTTAAATTTTTTAAATTTTTAAATTAACATATAATATATTATTAGCCCCAGGGGTACAGGTCTGTGAATTGCCAGGTTTACACACTTCATAGCACTCACCATAGCACATACCCTCCCCAATGTCCATAACCCCACCACGCTCTCCCTAGCCCCCTCCCCCCGGCAGTCCTCAGTTTGTTTTGTGAGATTAAGAGTCTCTTATGGTTTGTCTCCCTCCCAATCCCATCTTGTTTCATTTATTCTTTTCCTACCCCCCAAACTCCCCATGTTGCATCTCTACTTCCTCATATCAGGGAGATCATATGATAGTTGTCCTTCTCTGACTTATTTCATTAAGCATAATACCCTCTAGTTCCGTCCACGTTGTCGCAAATGGCAAGATTTCATTTGTTTTGATGGCTGCATAGTATTCCATTGTATATATATACAACAACTTCTTGATCCATTCATCTGTTGATGGACATCCAGGTTCTTTCCATAGTTTGGCTATTGTGGACATTGCTGCTATAAACGTTCAGGTGCACGTGTCCTTTCGGATCACTACATTTGTATCTTTAGGGTAAATACCCAGTAGTGCAAATGCTGGGTCGTAGGGTAGCTCTATTTTCAACTTTTTGAGGAAATTCCATGCTGCTTTCCAGAGTGGTTGCACCAGCTTGCATTCCCACCAACAGTGTAGGAGGGTTCCCCTTTTTCCTCATCCTTGCCAGCATCTGTCATTTCCTGACTTGTTAATTTTAGCCATTCTGACTGGTGCGAGGTGGTATCTCATTGTGGTTTTGATTTGTATTTCCCTGATGCTGAATGATGTGGAACATTTTTTCATGTGTCTTTTGGCCATCTGGATATCTTCTTTGCAGAAATGTTCTTCATGTCCTCTGCCCATTTCTTGATTGGATTATTTGTTCTTTGGGTGTTGAGTTTGCTAAACTCTTTATAGATTTTGGATACTAGCCCTTTATCTGATATGTCATTTGTGAATACCTTCTCCCATTCTGTCAGTTGTCTTTTGGTTTTGTTGACTGTTTCATTTCTGTGAAAATCTTTTGATCTTGATGAAATCCCAATAGTTCATTTTTGCCCTTGCTTCCCTTGCCTTTGGTGATGTTCCTAGGAAGAAGTTGCTGCGGCTGAGGTTGAAGAGGTTGCTGCCTGTGTTCTCCTCAAAGATTTTGATGGATTTCTTTCTCATATTGAGGTCCTTCATCCATTTTGAGTCTATTTTCATGTGTGTTGTAAGGAAGTGGTCCAATTTCATTTTTCTGCATGTGGCTGTCCAATTTTCACAGCACCATTTGTTGAAGAGGCTGTCTTTTTTCCATTGGACATTCTTTCCTGCTTTGTTGAAGATTAGTTGACCATAGAGTTGAGGGTCTATTTCTGGGTTCTCTGTTCTATTCCATTAATCTATGTGTCTGTTTTTGTGCCAGTACCATACTGTCTTGATGATGACAGCTTTGTAATAGAGCTTGAAGTCCGAAATGGTGATGCCACCAACTTTGGCTTTCTTTTTCAATATTCCTTTGGCTATTCGAGGTCTTTTCTGGTTCCATATAAATTTTGGGATTATTTGTTCCATTTCTTTGAAAAAAATGGATGGGATTTTGATAGGGATTGCATTAAATGTGTAGATTGCTTTAGGTAGTGTAGACATTTTCACAATATTCGTTCTTCCAAACCAGGAGCATGGAACATTTTTCCATTTCTTTGTGTCTTCCTCAATTGCTTTCATGAGTACTTTATAGTTTTCTGAGTATAGATTCTTTGTCTCTTTCATTAGGTTTATTCCTAGGTACTTACGGTTTTGGGTGCAATTGTAAATGGGATTGACTCCTTAATTTCTCTTTCTTCTGTCTTGTTGTTGGTGTAAAGAAATGCAACTGATTTCTATGCATTGATTTTATAATCTGACACTTCACTGAATTCCTGTACAAGTTCTAGCAGATTTGGAGTGGAGTCTTTTGGGTTTTCCATATATAGTATCATATCATCTGCAAAGAGTGATAGTTTGACTTCTTCTTTGCTGATTTGGATGCTTTTAATTTCTCTTTGTTGTCTGATTGTTGAGGCTAGGACTTCTAGTACTATATTGAATAGCAGTGGTGATAATGGACATCCCTGCCATGTTCCTGACCTTAGCGGAAAAGCTCTCAGTTTTTCTCCATTGAGAATGATATTCGCGGTGGGTTTTTCATAGATGGCTTTGATAATATTGAGGTATGTGCCCTCTATCCCTACACTTTGAAGAGTTTTGATCAGGAAAGGATGCTGTAGTTTGTCAAATGCTTTTTCATCATCTATTGAGAGTATCATATGGTTCTTGTTCTTTCTTTTATTAATGTATTGTATCACATTGATTGATTTGTGGCTGTTGAACCAACCTTGCAACCCTGGAATAAATCCCACTTGGTCGTGGTAAATAATCACTTTAATGTATTGTTGCATCCTATTGGCCAGTATTTTGTCGAGAATTTTCCCATCTGTATTCATCAAGGATATTGGTCTGGAATTCTCTTTTTTGATGGGCTCCTTGTCTGGTTTTGCAATCAAGGTGATGCTGGCCTCATAAAACAAGTTTGGAAGTTTTCCTGCCGTTTCTATTTTTTGGAACAGGTTCAGGAGAATAGGAATTAATTCTTTAAATGTTTGGTAGTATTCCCCTGGGAAGCCATCTGGCACTGGGCTTTTGTTTGTTTGGAGATTTTTGAAGACTGTTTCAATCTCCTTACTGGTTATGGGTCTGTTCAGGTTTTCTATTTCTTCCTGGTTCAGTTGTGGTAGTTTATATGTCTCTAGGAATGCATCCATTTCTTCCCAAATTTTCTGGCTTAGAGTTGCTCATAATATGTTCTTATAATTGTTTATGTTTCTTTGGTGTTGGTTGTGATCCCTCCTCTTTCAATCATGATTTTATTTATTTGGGACCTTTCTCTTTTCTTTTTGATAAGTCTGGCCAGGAGTTTATCAATCTTATTAACTCTTTCAAAGAACCAGCTCCTAGTTTCGTTGATTTGTTCTATTGGTTTTTTAGTTTCTATTTCATTGATTTCTGCCCTGATCTTTATGATTTCTCTTCTCCTGCTGGGTTTAGGCTTTCTTTCTTGTTCTTTCTCCAGCTCCTTTAGGTGTATGGTTAGGTTGTGTACTTGAGACCTTTCTTGTTTCTTGAGAAAGACTTGTACCGCTATATATTTTCCTCTCAGGACTGCCTTTGCTGTGTCCCATAGATTTTGAACCATTGTGTTTTCATTATCATTTGTTTCCATGAATTTTTTCAGTTCTTCTTTAATTTTCTGGTTGACCCATTCATTTTTTAGCAGGATGCTGTTTAGTCTCCATGTATTTGGGTTCTTTCCAAATTTCCTCCTGTGATTGAGTTCTAGCTTCAGAGCATTGTGGTCTGTAAATATGCAGGGAATGATCCCAATCTTTTGATACCAGTTGAGACCTGATTTATGACCCAGGATGTGATCTATTCTGGAGAATGTTCCATGTGCACTAGAGAAGAATGTATATTCAGTTGCTTTGGGATGGAATGTTCTGAATATATCTGTGATGTCCATCTGGTCCAGTGTGTCATTTAAGGCCTTTATTTCCTTGTTGATCTTTTGCTTGAATGATCTGTCCATTTCAGTGAGGGGGAGTGTTAAAGTCCCCTACACTTATTGTATTATTGTTGATTTGTTTCTTTGATTTTGTTATTAATTGGTTTATATAGTTGCCTGCTCCCATGTTAGGGGCATAGATATTTAAGATTGTTAGTTCTTCTTATTGGACAGACCCTTTGAGTATGATATAGTGTCTTTCCTCATCTCTTATTATAGTCTTTTGGTTAAAATCTAATTGATCTGATACAAGGATTGCCACCCCAGCTTTCTTCTGATGTCCGTTAACATGGTAAATTGTTTTCCACCCACTGACTTTAAATCTGGAGGTGTCTTTGGGTCTCAAATGAGTTTCTTGTAGACAGCGTATTGATAGTTTTTTTTTTTTTTAATCCATTCTGATACCCTGTGTCTTTTGATTGGGGCATTTAGCCCATTTACATTCAGGGTAAATATTGAGAGATATAAATTTAGTGCCATTGTATTGCCTGTTAGGTGACTATTACTGTATATTGTCTCTGTTCCTTTCTGATCTACTACTTTTAGGGTCTCTCTTTGCTTAGAAGACCCCTTTCAATATTTCCTGTAGCTGGTTTGGTGTTTACAAATTCTTTCAGTTTTTGTTTGTCCTGGAAGCTTTTTATCTCTCCTTCTATTTTCAATAATAGCCTAGCTGGATATAGTATTCTTGGCTGCATGTTTTTCTCATTTAGTGCTCTGAATATATCATGGCAGTTCTTTCTTGCCTGCCAGGTCTCTGTGGAGAAGTCTGCTGCCAATCTAATATTTTTACCATTTCATGTTACAGACTTCTTTTCCCAAGCTGCTTTCAGGATTTTCTCTTTGTCACTAAGACTTGTAAATTATACTATTAGATGACAGGGTATGGACCTATTCTTATTGATTTTGAGGGGGATTCTCTGCACCTCCTGGATTTTGATGTTTGTTCCCTTTGCCATATTAGGGAAATTCTCTACAATAATTCTCTCTAATATATCTTCTACTCTCCTCTTTCTTTCTTCTTCTTCTGGAATCACAATTATTCTAATGTTGCTTCATCTTATGGTATTACTTATCTCTCGAATTGTCCCGTTGTGGTCCAGTAGTTGTTTGTCTCTGTTTTGCTCAGCTTCTTTATTCTTGGTCATTTGGTCTTCTATATCACTAATTCTCTCTTCTGCCTCATTTATCCTAGCAGTAAGAGCCTCCATTTTTGATTGCACCTCATCATTAGCTTTTTTAATTTCAACTTGGTTAGATTTTAGTTCTTTTATTTCTCCAGAAAGGACTTTTATTTATTCAGACAGGTTTCTCTAATATCTTCCATGCCTTTTTTCGAGCCCAGCTAGCACCTTTAGAAACATCATTCTGAACTCTAGATTTGACATATTACCAATGTCCATATTGATTAAGTCCCTAGCCTTCAGTACTGACTCTTATTCTTTTTTTCGTGGTGAGTTTTTCCATCTTCTCATTTTATCCAGATAAGAATATATGAAGGAGAGAATAAAATACTAAAAGGGTGGCAAAGACTCTAGGAAAATGTGCTTTAACCAAATCAGAAGAGACCCCAAATCGTGGGGGGAAGAAAGGGGGTAAAAAGAAGTTAAAAAAATTTTAAAAAGAGAAAAAATAAAGAAAAAATATAAAAAAGAAAATACATATATTAGGCTGGTGAATAGAACAGGATTACCCACTTAATTTTGGGAGTATTTTGGTCTCTTAGAAGGAACTACCTCCCAAAATTTTAAAGAATGAAAAATATATATAAGGATAAACATGATGAAGGGATGGAATATGACTATAAAGATGAAATTTTTTTTTTAATTTTTAAAATGGGAGTTGATAAGTTGGTTGGGAGAATAAAGAAAAAGAAAGTGGAGAGAATTTGCTCAGGCTGGAGACTAGAACAAAGCCCTATGCTAGATTTAAGGTATATTTTGATCTACTAGAAGAAGTTGTATCCCAAATTTTTTTAGAAGGAAAAAACTCTATGTGTATACAAAAAATAAAGTTATATACAATGAAGGATAAAATATGACTGTAATAATGAAGGTTCAAAAAAGATTTTTTTTAATGAAAGGTATTGTTAAGATAAACTAGTTAAAAAACGTTAAAAGAGGAAAGAGTAAAAGTTAAAAAAATTAGCATAAGAAAAAAAAATTTAAAAAAATTAATTAACTTTGAAAGACTAAAGAATCAGGGGGAGAAAGCCATGAATTCCATGCTTTGCTTTCTCCTCCTCTGGAATTCCACTGTCCCCTTGGTAAGTGAACTTGGTCTTGGCTGGATTTCTTGCTGATCTTCTGGGGGAACCTGTTGTAGTGATTCTCAAGTATCTTTGCCCAAGGCGGAATTGCCCTGCCCTTACCATGGGCCAGGTTAAGTAATCCACTCAGGTTCGCTTTGGGGAGCTTTTGTTCCCTGAAAGCTTTCCATAGAGTTCCGTAGGATGGGAATGAAAATGGTGGCCTCCCAATCTCCTGGCCCAGAGGAACCGAGAGCTCAGGGCCCCACTCCTCAGTGCGCCCTCAGAGAAAAGGGCTCAATCACTCCCTTCTCCCTGATCTCTGGCTGCACGCTGAGGTCCCCTAGCCTGTGACCAAAAGTCTCTGTCTCTGGCATGCAGACCTGCCTGGAGTCTCCCAACCCCGCAGATCCCTGTGCTCTTCCAGCGGGGTGTCTCCAGATCTTGTGAGGTTTCTGCTCACAGAGCAGTGGCTTATGTCATGGATCACAATTTAAGTTAGCCCTGAGTTGGGAGCTCACTCCCAGCTCCATCTCAGTACCCAGCTTCCCCACTTTGACATCTGCAAGCTCTGTGACACTCAGCCATCCTTGATCCTTCTGTGACCCTGTGGGACCTGAGACCATGCTGTCCCCACATGGGCTACACACTGGCTTAGCCTCTGGAGTGATGTCCCTCAGTGGAGCAGACTTTTAAAAGTTCTTATTTTGTTCTCTCTTGCTCTGCCGCTTGTCAGGAGCCAGCCCCTACCCCTGTGGTCTATGTTCCCATTGCTTTGGATTCACTTCTCCACCAGTCCTACCTTTCAGAAAGTGATCAATTTTCTGTTTCTAGAATTGTTGCTCTTCTTCTCTTCAATCTCCTGTTGGATTTGTAAGTGTTTGGAATGGTTTGATAAGCTATCTACTGATCTCCTACCTGATGTCATCTCAGCCTGCTACTTCTCTGCCATCTTGACTCCTCCCCCCTTCCTTTAGTTCTTAATTAGGATTTCCAACTTTCTGTTTACATTGCCTGTCTATTCTTGCATGCTATATACTTTACCCATTAATACCCTTAGCATATTAATCATAGTTATTAAATTCTCAGTATGATAATTCCAACATCCTTGCCATGTCCAGTTATTCAGATTGTGTGTGTATGGTGGGGGAGGGGATTGCCCTTCAATTTGACTTACAATTTTTTCTTGATAGCTGGATATGATGTTTTGTACACAAGGAACTGCTTTAAGCAGGTCTTATAAATAGGGTAGTGAGGTGGTGGGGCAGGAGGAGCATTCTATAGTCTTATGACTAGGTCTCACTCAGTCTTTTGGTGACCTTATGCCTCTGTACCATAAACTTCAAAAGTTTAGGTGCCACAGGGTAGCTAGAGTGGTCTAGAGTTGACTATTTCCCATACACCAGCAGCTTAGGCTCCTGTTAACTAGTTTCTCCTGAGGACAGACCCTTTTGAAAAGTGAGTACTCTAATATATTTCAAAATGGCTCCTTTTTCCCTCCACCTGCCAGAAGAAGGAGTGGATTTTTCTCTGATATTTACTGTGGGAATCTGGTTGAGATCCTGGAAGTAAATCTCATAATATTTTGAGGGTCTCCCTGTGACTGGGTTCCCCTAGAGGAGTTTTTAACACTCAGAGTCATCTACACTGAGCCTCCAGCAATTTATCAATTATAGTTCAGGTTTTCCTGCCCTGGCTCTGGCTCCTATTTGTGAGCCTCTGTCCGGTAAGCCATGACCCTTTTGTATTCTCCTGTCTCCCCAATGTTGGGTGTCTTCGTTTTCCCTGAATTCTTCCTATTCTTATGAATCCAAGAAAAGTTGTTGATTTTCAGTCTGTTCAACCTTTTACTTGTTGATAGGATAGAGTGTTGACTTATAAGCTCCTTGCATATAGAACCAGAAATTAGAATCAGATTTTACTTTTTAATCTAGATTAAAATATCTTTTAGAATTTACTACAAAATGTCAATACAGTCAAAGTTATGAATAATAGTAAAAGCTCTCTCTACCCATCTCATGCATGAGCTCTAAAGCATTGCCAGCAGAGTTGTAGTGTCTCCTATAGTTCTTCCCAGTTGCAAAAGTAAAAACTCTGAATTTGTTTTTTACTATCTCGTGCTTTAAAATGTATGGTATATATCATGACATTGTGATTTATGTATTTTTTTTCTGTGACTTGTTTTTCTAAGAATTCCACCTTACATTTGTGAGATTTATGTATGTTGATAAATACAGCTTTAGTTTATCTGCTACATGGGATTCCATTGCATGAATATTGTACAATTCATGTTGGTGTTGACAGACATTTAGGCTACTTACATTTTCTTTATAATCGGAACTTCTAATAATACTCTTCTGTATGTTTCCTTCTGTATCTGTGTATTAGTTTCTCTGAAGTTTATACTTCAGAATAAAATTATTGACTGGGGTAAATATGCTTTAGCTATACAATATGGAGTCCCATTATTCTCCAAATGGTTTTATAGAATTAATATCCCTTGAAGCACTAGATGGTGGCTCTCTTTGCACCACACCATCATAATACCTGATATTGATAGTCTCTTTTTTAATTTCTGCCATACTAACAGAAATGAAATGGACTTCCATTCAAGTGTTACTACTGAGGTTCGATATTTTTTTTTCATGTATTTATTGGTTACTAGCCTGTCCTTATTTATGAATAACCAGTTTACTTTACCCTATAGAGGTTTTTTTTTGTGTTTTTCTTTATACACTTGGTGTACTAAGACTTTATTGCTTATATGCTTTTGGTATATCTTTTTCTATCTTGTTTTTCTTATGTTTCTGAAGAATAGTAGTCTGGATATGAATGCATATAAATTTAGCAATATTTTATGTGTTTTTTTGGATTTCATTTAATATTTTTTAAACTACTATGAGAAAATATAGTAAGAGCTCTAAAATCTTCTTACCAATTTGTGTTTAATACATGTGGAACTGACATTTGGTATTGTTTGGTATATGGACCTATTCCCTATTCCACCATTGATAATTATCACAGTATAATTTATTAAATACTTCATCCTTTCCTGATCTGAAATGTCATTTCCATCATATATTAAAATTCCAAATTTACATTTCTGTGATCTTTATCTATTCCAGCACTATATTTATGTAATACTTTCACCAAAGCTAGTGTTGCAAATTTTAAGGTATCTTTAAAATATTAAAAATTTCTATGCATCAACATGATATACAGATATATGTTTCTATATATTTAGTATATTTCAAGTTTTATAATTTGTTGCATAATGATCATGATCATCTTTTTTCTAAAGATATGTCTCTGATACCTATATACATGCCACACACACAGAAACATAACATAAACATCCATATGAAAAGAAGGATATTGAGTTCAAAGAGTCTGTTGAATTGAGATTGAAAGGGAAAAAGAGTTGCTATGGAAAATGGAATCATTTAAAAAATATGCTTTCTAACTTTATTGTGGCTTTCTAGCTTTGTATATTGAGTGTATCTTTGCCAAGATTTCTAAATTCTCTCATAAATTATAAATATTTTAGGTTCATCTGGATTTTCTATATAGAAAGTAATGTACATGGTGAACATGATAGCTCTGCTTCTTCATTTATAATCTCCATAATTTAGTATCTTTCTCTTGATGTACATAATGGCTAAACCTCCATACCTTCCTTTCTTCTTTTCTAGAAAGTCAAAGTCTCCTGGTTTCCTCCTTGTTTTGCAGGCAAATACGTATCATTCTCTTCTGCTGCTGCTTTATTTTTCTTACCTCTAGTGCTGGGTGCCTCAGTGATGAGACCTTTGATTTCCTCTCCTCTCTCTATATATTCCTAAGTACATATATTTCACTTCATTGCATTAAGCACATAAGAACATAGTTGACTCTCAAGTTTTTACACCTAGATTAGTACTCTTCTTGAACTTGAGACTTACATGTAACACTGTTTATTCAACTTTTCCAATTTATATGTGTATTAAGGACCTCAAACTTACCAGCTTGGAAAACAACCTGTGGTTGGTACCACAAGTGAGGTGGAGCATGGTTTGTCTAGGATAGTTTGGGTTAGAACTCTAATTTGGAATAATGATTAATGGTGCCCCTTCTAAATCTGATAAGTGTTGTGAATAGGAAAACCAATTATAGGTTTACTCTACTTTTGCATATTGTAAAATAGCCTTTCATTTGACTTGACTTTGTTATTTAGGTTGACTACTTGGACTTTACCAGCATTTGAGTTTAGGGATATTTTTCTTTTTTCTTTTTTTCTTAAATTCATTCAACCAACATATAATAATACATCATTAGTTTTAGATATAGTGTTCAATAACTCATCTGTTGTGTATAACACTCAGTGCTCATCACAGGGGTACCTCTCTGGCTCAGCTGGCAGAGTAGGGATATTTTCTACATGAACATGAGAGTAAGTTTGTCGAGTTCCCTGAATCCCACTGCATTTTTCAATGAATATACATTGAGTTATAAGTGATTTTGAAAGTGTGGAGGACATTTTTTTTTTCTATTCTGAGTATCACTTCTTTTATTATCTTTGGATAATAGCCATGAGATTTGGTTCAGATTTCAAAGATAGTTGTTTATTGACTTAAGTTAGTCAGCACCTGGCATTTTTCTCACTGTCGTGATTAGTTGAATTGAAAATATAACTGTAATTTGACTCATTAGAATGTATTTCAGTATTTTCATTTGAAGGCCGTGAAATACATACTTCTCCCCTCTACCACCTCCAACGTAGATAGGGAATTCCATAGTCCAGGGAGGTTTTGGTAACTAACTTGAAATCAGGAAAACATAATAAAATAACACAAAAACTTCAGAATACAGCTAACAATGTGCAGAGCAGAACATATACTGAAATGGAAAAATAAAGTGAGAATTTGACATAGTCTATAAGTTAAGACAATTTTGAATTTTGTTTTTCTTCTAGACTTGTAATTACATGAGCCAAAAAATTTCCTGGTCCATAATGCCAGTTTGATTTGATCTGATGTTACTCTTTTACATTAAGTGACCTAATTAACACAGGGATAAGCAATGCCATTTTTGTATTTTATCTTCCTAGTCAGGAAAGTAATACAACCTCCATTTGTTAACATCTTTTCTACATGCCTCAGTAAATGTTTGTCTTTCTATACATATTCTGCCAATTTTACTATGTTTATTCCTTGTGATTTTTCCTAGAAAGGATTACTACAGTGACTAAATTGACAACATAAGTTGAACCTCCAATTTTATGGACATTAGCTATACATGCAATATGGTGAAGGAAAGTATTGTTTGGGAGTCCTTTAAAAATTCAAAACATAGTTTATAATAAGACAATGACCACAGTCGACACACTGTGGAGAGAACCAAGATGCCCTTCAATGGACAAATGGATAAGGAAGATGTGGTCCATATATACTATGGAGTATTATGCCTCCATTAGAAAGGATGAATACCCAACTTTTGTATCAATATGGACAGGACTAGAAGAGATTATGCTGAGTGAAATAAGTCAAGCAGAGTCAATTATCATATGGTTTCGCTTATTCGTGGAGCATAAGGAATAACACGGAGGACATGGAGAGATGGAGAGGAGAAGAGAGTTGGGGGAAATTGGAGGGGGAGATGAACCATGAGAGACTGTGGACTCTGAAAAACAATCTGAGGGTTTTGGAGGGGCAGGGGTGGGAGGTTGGGTGAGTCTGGTGGTGGGTATTATGGAGGGCATGTATTGCATGGAACACTGGGTGTGGTGCATAAACACTGAATTCTGGAACACTGAAAAGAAATTTAAAAAATAAATAAAAATTTTAAAAAAGACATAAACTAAGCACAATAAATTCTCATTTCTAAATGGTATACATAAAAAGCCCAAGATTAATATATTATTTGAAAAATTATAGAAAGTATCTTGATCATGATACTCGGCTCTAAAACAGGAAATTATACTGCGAATGATTTAAAACAGATTAGCAAAAATTGAAACTTCTACAAAGTGATGCTTACATTTAGCCTGAAGGTGAAAAACAATTTTTTTTATGAATACGAAATATATTGACAGGAAGTTAAAACTTACCTAAAGCCTTTGGCTTTTGATGAATGGAACATTTCTTAAACTGCTACTATGAAGACAAATGAAAAAATTTCAGAAACCTATGGAAGCTATTAAAATATAAATTGGTGCAAACTATATATTCTTAAAAGAAACACTGCTTTACTAAAGGCAATAAATCTTTTGTTGAATTGACCATTTGGTGAAATAATCATTTGATTAACAGTTTTTGGTGAAATGATCCATTTCTGCTGCTATTAACATTCTCTTTTTTCTAAAGCTTTATTGTAAAAATTCTTAATTTTATGTCTTTTGTTCTATATTGGTATTCAGTAACTCTGTGCCTGATATTTTTAAATAAAAGTGCAGTAGAAATAAATTATATCTGCTTTTTGGATTGGCTCTCAAGCACTCTATGATACCTAAGCCATATCTAGATTGTTAACGTATAAGTAATTCTGAAGATTTGCAGTGACTCTCTAATTCTGAGTATAGCATTTCTTTCCATTTTTTTCCTGTGATTTCCTAAGTCCACGGTAAATATGGAGATTTAACTTACTTTTAGACCTAACTCGACTGCTAGAATTATAATGTTTCAGTATAATTAAAATTGGCTTCTGATTTGTAAAAAAACTAAACTACAATTTGGCTCAATTCTTGGTAGACAGATTAATTATACCCAAGAGACTAATTACTTTTTCCATTTTGATGTTTTAAAATTGCAGTGTGGATTTTGTGCATTGAGGTAATTAAGCAATTGTTTATTTTTGAGGATTAACTCAAATGACTTACATTAGAGAACTATACCCTGGGAAAATATTGCTTTGTTTTAAAGGCAACAATGCAAAAATGTTAACCATGATCCTTTTATTTCAAGCATGATATTTAATAAACTAAGTAATCAAGGACTTATTAATTATGACCAATTTTTAATTTTAAAATAAATGTTATAAAAATGTCCAGTTTAAATACTGATATTGATATAAATGTAAATTAATTAGATTAATTCATTTTAATTAAGGTAATCAGAAGCACTCCAAACACTCTCACATAAAATAAAGGGCAATCAAACCTAGTTTTTAAATTAATTGATTTAATTGTGTATATTTCTATAGTTTACTTCCATGAAAAGGATACATATTGATAAAATACAGTATCTTTAGCTTGATTTAATCTTTTGAATCTTGCATGCTTCCTTTAAAATTGCACATGTGAATTTCTCAGTTTGCACTCTTTTGAAAGTTATATCATCTTGACAAGATGCTAAACCCATATTTATATCTAACTATAATAATAATGTAGTGACATTATTCAACAGCTTATCTTCAAAGAGCTCAAAGGCTGTAGATAATATGTTATCACACACATCATGGCATTCTTGTGAATTCTACTGCTTTCTTTTCTTTTGGTTTGAATTAAATAATCCCCGAATAGTAGAAAATGAAAACGCCAGACTGGGAGCATTATGAACAGCATCATTTATTATTTCTGAACTCTAAAATAGGAATTTTGAACTTACGGCTTTATAAAAATTTCAGTGACATGTAGTTAGAAAAAAAATATCCAAATGATCTAATTCAACCTTTTTCATAAAGCAGGGTGACCTTTATATTATTCTATACATAGTATCAATCAATTGTACTTAAAGCCTCCTCTGTCAGGAGACAATCTCTTCCAGTATTAAGAGTTCTACTTCCCTAAAATATAGTTTTCATATTGATATGAAATCTGTCTGCATGTACAAGTCACCCTTTGGCTCCAAATCTTTACCATTGAACAATACATCACAAATATTGACCATTGATCAAATATTGACCACAATCCCAGGCCAATATTTGAGCAGCATTGAGGCATTTTTTTTTCTTTCTTGAAGATTCTATTTATTTATTTGACAGAGACAGACAGAGATAGATCACAAGCAGGGGGAGTGGCAGAGGGAGAGGGAGAGGCAGGCTCTGTGCTGAGCAGGGAACCCAATGTGGGACTTGATCCAGGATCCTGGGAACATGACCTGAGCCAAAGGCAGATGCTCAACCGAATGAACCACCCAGGTTCCCTTGAGGCATTTCTATTAATGGGTCAAAGTTTGATGCCGAACTATGACTTGCAGAAGGCTCAGATTTATAGTTTCTGCACTCTCTGTATACTATGGGCAGCCAGTATTTTTTGAGAATAGGAGAGATTCTGAGGAGACTTTGTTGCATTAACAGAATCAGTTGGACAGGGAAAATTCTGAGTATAAACAAAAGGTTTGCAGAACAACCCAGGAAAAAGATAATGGAGACCTCATCCTGTGGAACAATAATAAGGTTTGAAAAAAGGTTTGGAAAATATGGTGACTCACTAGATGTGAAGCAGAATTGCATCAAATATGACTAATATTTGGAGCCTGAGTGGCAGCAGGAACTATAATGACATCATGAGAGTATCTCATTTAGTCAATAGATACAGAAAACTTAACACGTACCTCTCTCTGAATATTACTCCCTGTTTAACCCTTTCAAATGGTTGCTTATTGCACACCAAAGAAAAACCAAATACCCTACTATGCTTTCCAAGCTCTTCATAATCTGATTATTCTTATCTTTTTGACATCATCTCATGCTACTTTAGCCCATATTTACTGTCTTCCATCCTTAACATTTTATAAATTTACTTCTTTGCACATTTTATGGCAAGCTTGTTACTACATCAGTGCTTACTATATTTGCTATAACTTAAGCCTGAAATACTCATTCCTTAAATCTCCATGGTTATTCAGATAGGTCTAAAGTAAAGTATTATCCTTTTAGAGAAGACTTTCCAGACAAAGTCTTTTTAGTATCCTTTTTTTTTTTTTTAGTATCCTTTGAATTGAATTATGGCTTCATGGGGATTATTTTTAGACAGTTTTGTTTTTTTCTTTATATTTAAAATATATGTATCATATATTCACATTTTTTCAATCCCTACTCATGCCTTTCTTTATATTGAATACCTTTTGTTGCAGGAGGCCAGTCTCCCAAAACCTTCCATCCTCCTACTAGAATCCCAATCAAGTTGTTTTGTTGCCAGTTCTTTTTCTGTTATTTTCTTGATTGCTTTACATACATTTTCTTTTCTCCTCCCCAACTTTTTTTTTTTGCATCCCATGACTTCCTCTTTCTTTACTGGGTAAGTACTATTAAAAAAAAGAAGCCCCTAATAACACTGGAAGCATGAAAATGTAAATGCGAAGGTCTTTTCTGAATTCTCTTTCAGGTACCTATGTTGATGGAAGTTATGATATCTTCTACATATGGTTTGTCAGGTGCAGTCTGCAGTAGGGTTAGTGCAATAGAAGCTACTTTTTAAAAAAATCACTGACAGCCAGAACCCCAGGTGTACTATCTTATATCAAGGTTCTCTTTTCTCTGTGGTAGTTGTTATTTATGTATTTTTTCTTCTGGTTTAATCTTTGTCTCTGCATATATACTTGCTCAAAATAATCTATTAGCACCATTTCTCTTAATTTAAGATTGGGGGGATCATGCTAACTGGAGTGACCTCATACATACTGTTTACATTACCTAGGTAAAAATCAGCACTTCAGTATTGCATTCTTATTTTAACTTGCATTTCCTTGATGACATAGGATGTGGAGTTCATTTTCATGTGCTTATTTGCCATCTGTATATTATCTTTGGTGAGTGTCCATTATAGTCTTTGATCCGGTTTTAATTGGATTATTTGTTTCCTTATTATTGAGTATTAAGAGTTCTTTGTATATTTTGGATAACAGTCCTTTGTCAGTTGTTTGCTTTTGCAAATGGTTTCTCCTAATCTGTGGCTCATCTGCTAATTCTCTTGACATTATATTTCCTAGAGCAAAAGTTTTTAATTTTAATGAAGTCAATTATTTCTTTCCTGAAATGTGCCTTTGGTGGTGTTGATATCTCTTTTTTATTGTTTTGTTGCAGTTTTTTTAGATATACCAAAACAATTCTTTTGTATTTCCATATATATTATGAATTATTTCCTAATAGTGAACAGATATTTTTAATTTTAATGAAATCCAGTTTATCATCTTTTTCTTTTATGGTTAATATTTTGTGTGTTGCCTCTAAGAGATGTTTGCCTACTACCTTCATACTCTTGAAGATTTTCACTTACATTTTCTTATAAATCTTTATAGGTTTTTTATATTAAGTGGTAGCATTCAAGGTTTATTTGTTTTCATGGAGGTATCCAGCTTTTGCAGCATGATTTGTTGAAATAACATTCTTTTCCTTAATAAAATACCTTCAGATTTTGTTGAAAATCAATTGACTTTCTATGTATAAGTCTGTTTGTGGACTCTATTCTCTTCCATTGATTTACTTGTCTTCTTATATTTTGATACACACTATTTGAATTACTGTAGGTCTATGAAAAGTCAGCTCTTTTGTAAAGATTGTTTCAGTTATTTTAGATTTTTAGCATTTCTATGTAACTTTGGGGATAGACATTGCAAAAGAAAAATGAATTGAAATTTTGATTGAGATGGCATTAAAACATAGAGATTGATTTAACATCTTTATAATATTAAGTCCTCCAATCCATCAACATGACATACTTACTTAATTAGGTTTTTAACTTCTCTCAGTAATGCTTTTTAGTTTTAAACTAGAATTGTCTACATCTTTGCTAAATTTATTATCATTTATTTTTAATATTACTCTAGTCTTTCACATTTTATTTGCAATTGTTTGGAACTAGAAAATAGAGATACATTTAACTTTATGGATCTTTTTCTAAATTTTATTTTCTGGTAATTTTTTTTTTTTCTATCAAGAGTATTTCCTTGTATGGGGCTTAAATTCCAATAAGGTGCTACTAATTAGAACTGTCATTTTCTGACCAGCGGTGTTTTTAAGGAATATAATTTAAAAGGTTATAAAATAAACACAGAGAAAAAAAATCAACCCTGGTAACTCAAAGCTAGAACACTAAGTTGATAGTAGTACTTATGGTAGGATGAGCAACAATGTTTGTTATGTTTACCACTTCGCAACAAAATCTGTTTTTTTGTCAAACAGTTCTGTCAAAATAGGTAAGTCTATGTTATTAGACTTTATCATTTTGTGGATAGAATATATTCTTTCATTTTTTAAAATAGAAAAATAGATTAAGTATATATGGCCTCAGAACGAATACATTTTTATTGTTTGATTTGTTATTACTTATAAATATACAACGTATTTTGTCTTTGGAGATTTTATAATAATATCTCAAAGAAAACAAAGTGCTGAAATCATGTGGGGTCAGCAAAGGCAGTTAACTCCTGCTTCTTTGAAGAGATTTGAAATAAAGTGGAAATAAAACGGCTAGATTTTATAAGGCAGGGATATATTAACTTACCAAATAGACATCTTTATCTTGTGTTTTTCAGGATGAAATTGAGATTATGAACTCTTAAGATGAGAACATTGGTCACAAATCAATAAAACCAATTACTGTCTGTTTTCAACTTCCTGAGATTTGGGACTTTGCATCACATAATTGTGTCAATGAGCTAAAAAAAGAGTAAAAATGAGTAACTTTATTTTGATATATTCTATTTTATGGTGTAAATAGCATTTCTCTTCTTTAGTAGAACACTTATTGTTATAAGAATTTTATAAAATATGTAGACATATTTCCCAAGAGTTATAGTTCTTACAGATAGAAAATAGAATAAATGGAGACAGAAATGCACTAGCAATGGTTTGGGAAGAAGAAAAAAATGTGCAATATATCTTCATTCAGTCTTATATACTAGTATTCTCTTTTCCTAATAAAATATGTCCATATTATGCCCAAATATGCCATAGTAACAAGATGATGCCCATAAAACTGGGTTTATTCTAGGCATACAAATTCAAATACCGTCAAACATGTGATCTTTATTCTACTGTACTGAAACTTTAGTGATATTAGCAGATATTCCTTTCACAAAGTAAATATTAGGTTTTACTTTGCTTTGTTCTGATGATGTTCTGGTGATGTTGCTGTTAAAAAACTATTTCCAAGAGAAATCTTATCTTTTCCCCATTAGTTTCTGTAAAGACTGTTTATCACTATTACTGCATTTGATATCAAGAGCTTTTATTAGCATCATGGGAACTAAAAAATATTGATTCAAGATTTGTCTTATTTAAATAGGTGTAGAAGAAGGGAATCTTCACAAATACCTTACAGACCCCAATATTAAAGTATCTTCTATAACTTCTTTCAAATTTACTCCATCTGGTCCATATAATAATGCATGACTCTAAATAAACAGAAAAGAAAGGACAGGCAGATCTATTTTTATAGGCAATATGATTTCCTTTTTAATAATTATAGTTTAGCACGCCAGCTAAGCGATAGTTCTGAAATATTCAGTTGATTATAGGTGTTTCAATTATTTTAAATTTTTTCCCTCTTACATATTAGAGGGGACATCTAGATTTCTATTAAGGAGCAAGAAAAACTGATCTACATGGAAATGTAAACTTTAAGAGGGAAATAATGAAGCAAATTCATTGGAAGGAAGAAAAATAATTAAGTAAATATAAGACCATGTGTTTTGTGCTATTTCTCACTAGAGCAGAACCCAGATTCAAACAACATAAAAATTGAGGGGGCAACAAGATAAAAAGTGATCTCTTTTGTCTCTCAGGGCTTACCATTAGCCTGCTGTATGGTTCAACACTATCATAATTGACACAGTCAGCTCCAAAAACACATTTCCCTCAGATTTCCTTTTTTTTTTTAATTTAAACTTTATTTTTTCAGTGTTCCAAGATTCATTGATTTCCTTTAATTCCCACAACCCACTTGAATGAGTCTAGAATAAATGGTGCTATTTTTAACAGTTAAATGAGGTATAGGAGATGGTTTTGGTGAGAAGTAACAAAAATGGCAGGGATGTGGGGTCAGGATGAAGATCTGCATTAGAGGTGTCTTTACTCATCCTCCCACAGGCATCTTGCTCTCTCAAGTAGAGAGGGTATTGCTTTGTTGGTTGTATTATAGGGTACTGTTTAGTCCACATTTGTAATGAGGGAGTCACTAAATATTCGGATGACAGGATACATGGGTGTTGCTTTTCTGGTTTTTCTCCCTTCTACAGAATGGAGTAATAAAGGTCAGGGATGTTTTTCCAGGGAAAGAGGTTGAGATCTCTTAATCCCATCCTGCTCACCTACTTGGAATTAGGCTGCAATGGTAATATTGGCACCATATTCCAATTTGTCATCCCTTGGTCTATATCTCTGGTTATGTTCCCCCAATACTGGGTGAATGTTCAACTCTTAAAAGACAGTGATCTTTGTGGCCTCTTTGAACTGGACACTATTTAGGCCTAAAGTGTTGTAGCACAAAGTTGCATAGTGAAATAAGTCTATGCATTGAGTTATATGGCTCCACAGCCTGAAAGCATCTTGCCTCTCATTTGGTGGCAATTTCAACTCTCACAAAATAATATGTTTTGGAGATCATATAGAAAGGTATAATTATAATTATAGTCTGTGGGACAATATTCAGAAAATCCTGGATTTCTTGGCCCAAGTACTCTCACGACTTCATCCTTTCTTGCACTGGAGACCACAGAGTGTCATATCCCATTTTTATTCATACTTGTGTTCCTAATAACATTGGCTATATGTGGGAGAGAATTAAATAGTATAAGAGAAATAACAGAAAATGCAGAAGAAATGGAAAATAAAGGTACCTCATGTAAGGATTAAAAGAAGAAAACACAGGCTTGAAGATTTATTCAAAGTACTTATTTAGGCATTGTCAAATTATAAATTATCTTCTAAAATCTAAATATAGATCTAGTTGTGTAATCAATATTGGCAAGCCACTTTTAAGTGTCAGATTTTCAGCATTTCATTTCAAAATGACTTTTAAAATAAAGATCTTTATCTTGTAAAGCAAACCCAAAGGCCATTAATTCAGAAAATGACCTACAAAGATGTCAAAGTGAAACAACTTCCTATTGTTTCAAATATAGAAAAATCTTGTAAAGAATTTTGAATAACTTAGAGGATACACAAACCATCATGTTCAGAAGGCTTGCCCATTTCCATTGTGATTTAAGATCTGCAGACTTGCCTAGCAATTCCAACAGCTCTTTAAAGCAAATCTGATGCTGCATACACAGCAAAACATTGCTTTGGACTGTTTATAAAGTAATAGCTCATGCCTAAAATGCCATTAATAAATTATTCTTCTCCTTGTAGTCCTTAAATCAAGCTAGTGAAACCTGCTTATTCTACTTCTGGAGTGTTCTCTGTTTCTTTTGGATTTCCCAGGCTAATATCTTGTTAAACTTTGCTTGAACCATTGAAAGGCATTGCTGCTCTCAAACTTAAGTTCCATCATTCTACCTTCAGAGTTATACTACAGTAATACAATTTGCATTTTAGGATTTCCTTTCCTTTCTTTTTTTTTTTCTAATTCATATTTTATTTATTTTTATTTTTTAAGTTTTTATTTAAATTCCAGTTAGTTAACATAGAGTGTAATATTAGTTTCAGGTGTACAATATGGTGATTCAGCACTTCCATACAACACATGCTCATTACAAGTGTCCTCCTTAATCCCCATCAATTATTTAACCCATTCCTCCACCCATCTCACCTCTGGCAACCATCAGTTTGTTCTCTATAGTTAAGAATCTGTCTCTTGGTTTGTCTCTCTCTCTCTCTTTCTCCCCAACCCTTGGCTCATTTGTTTTGTTTCTTAAATTCCATGTATGAGTGAAATCATATGGTATTTGTCTTTTTTTGACTGATTTACTTCACTTAACATAACAACCTTTAGCTCTATGCATGTTATCACAAATGGCAACATTTCATTCTTTTTATGAGTAATATTTCATTACTCATTTTTTATGAGTAATATTCCATTGTATATATATACCACTTCCTCTTTATCCATTTGTCAATTGATGGACACTTGGTCTGCTTCAATAATTTGGCTATTATAGATAATACTGCTATAAACATGGGGGTGCATGTACCCCTTTGAATTAGTATTTTTGTATTCTTTGGATAAATACCCAGTAGTGTGATTGTTGGATTGTAGGGTAGTTCAATTTTTTACTTTTTGAAGAACCTCCATACTGTTTTCCACAGCGGTTGCCTCAATTTGCATTCCCACCAACAGTGCAGAAGGGTTCCCCTTTCTCCATATCCTAGTCAACACCTGTTTTCTCTTGTGTTTTTGATTTTCACCATTCTGACAGGTCTGAGGTGATATCTCATTGTGGTTTTGATTTGTATTTCCCTGGTGATGAGTGATGTTGAGCATCTTTTCATGAGTCTATTGGACATCCGAATGTCTCCTTTGGAAAAATGTCTATTCATGTTTTCTGCCCATTTTTAATTAGATTATTCATTTTTGGGGTGTCATTTTAAAAATTCTTTATATATTTTAGATAGTAGTACTTTATTTAATATGTTATTTGCAAATATCTTCTCCCAATCTTTAGGTTATCTTTTAGTTTTGTTTGTTTCCTTTGTTGTGAGGAATATTTTTATTTTAATGAAGTCCCAATGCTTTATTTTTGCTTTTGTTTCCCTTGCCTAAGGAGACATATGAAGAAACAAGTTGCTATGGCTGAGGTCAAAGAAGTTACTACTTATGTTCTTCTCTAGGATTTTTATGGTTTCAGGTCTCACATTTAGGTGTTTAGTCTATTAAAAAAAATTTGTTTATTTAGGAGAGAGAGAGAGGGAGAGAGCATAGGCTAGGGGCAGGGACAGAGGGAGAAGCAGACTCCCTGATAAGCAGGGAGCCTGATGAGGGACTCCATCCCAGAACCCCCAGAATCATGACCTGAGCTGAAGGCAGATGCTTAACTGACAGAGCCACCCAGGTGCCCTAGTCTTTGATAAATTTTGAATTTGTTTCGTGTATGGTGTATGAAAGTGGTCCAGTTTCATTCTTTTGCATGTTGCTGTCCAGTTATCCAAGCACCATTTGTTGGAGAGACTGTCTTTTCCCATTGGATATTCTTTCCCACTTTGTCAAAGATAAATTGACAACATAGTTCATTTCTGGGTTTTCTTTCTATTCTTTGATCTATGTGCTTATTTTTGTCCGAGTACCATATGGTTTTGATCACTACAGCTTTGTAATATAACTTGAAGTCTAGAATTGTGATGTCCCCAGATTTTCTTTTCTCTTTCAAGATTACTGGGTATTTACCCCAAAAATGCAGATATAGTGAAAAGAAGGGCCATCTGTACCCCAATGTTCATAGCAGCAATGGCCACAGTTGCCAAACTGTAGAAAGAACCAAGATGCCCTTTAATGGACGAATGGATAAAGAAGATATGGTCCATATATACAATGGAGTATTATGCCTCCATCAGAAAGGATGAATACCCAACTTTTGTATCAACATGGATGGCATGGTAGGAGATTATACTGAGTGAAATAAGTCAATTATCAAATGAGAGTCAATTATCATATGGTTTCACTTACTTGTGGGGTATAAGGAATAACATGGAGGACATTGGAAAATGGAGAGGAGAAGCGAGTTGGGGGGAATTGGAGGGGGAGACAAACTGTCAGAGACTGGACTCTGAGAAACAAACTGAAGGTTTTGGAGGGGATGAGGGATGTGGTGTTGGGTGAGCCTGCTGGTGGATATTATGGAGGGCATGTATTGCAGGGAGCACTGGGTGTGGTGCATAAATAATGAATTATGGATCACTGAAAAAAAGTTAAATAAAAAAAAGATTACTTTGGCTCTTCAGGATCCTTCAGAACAAAATTAATGATTGTTTATTCCAGCTCTGTGAAAAATGCTGGTGGCATTTTGATAGGGATTGCATTAAATGTGTAGTTTGTTTTGGGTAGTATACATTTTGACAATATTCATTCTTCCAATCCATAAGCATGAAATGTTTTTCCATTTCTTTGTGTCACCTTCAATTTCTTTCATCAGTGTTGTATAGGTTTCAGAATATAGGTCTTTCACTTCAAATCAACGACCTAAACTTATACTAAAGGAGCTAGGGAAAGAACAACAAAAGAATCCAGGAAGTAATAAAAATTAGAGCAGAAATAAATGATATAGGAACTAAAAAACAAAACAAAACAAAACGAAAAACCCAATGGAACAGATCAATGCAACCAGGACTCATTCTTTGATAAAAGCAATAAAATTGATAAACCTTTAGTCAGACTTATCAAAAAAAAGAGAAAGGACCTAAATAAATAAAATCCCAATCAAGAGAGGAGAAATAACAACCAACACCACAGAAATACAAACAATTATAAAAGAATATTATGAAATACTAATTCCAACAAATTGGACAACCTGGAAGAAATAGATAAATTCCTAGAAACATATAAACTACCAAAATTGAAACAGGAAGAAATAGAAAACATGAACAGACCATAGCCAGCAAAGAAATTATACCAGTAATCAAAAAACTTTCAAAGTCCAGGAACAGATAGCTTCACAGAGGAATTCTACCAAAAATTTAAAGAAGAGTTAGTACCCATTCTTCTCAAACTATTCCAAAAATAGAAAAAAGAAGGAAAAGTTCAAAATTCATTCTATGAGGCCAACATTACCCAGATACTTTAACTAGATAAAGATTCCACTAAAAAAGAGAACTACAGCCCAATATTCTGGTGAACATGGATTTAAAAAATTCTCAATAAAATACTAGCAAACCGAATCCAACAATACGTTAAAGAATTCATTCACCATGGTCAACTGGGATTTATCCCTGTGTTGTAAGGGTGGTTCAACATTCACAAATCAATCAATGTGATATACCATATTAATAAAAGAAGATAAGAATTAATTATAGAATCATTTCAACATATGCAGGAAAAGCATTTGATAAAGGCCACATATGAAAAACTGAGTGGGGAAAACTGAGCATTTCCCCTATGTCAGTGGGGCAAATTAGGCTTTCCCCCTGTGGTCAGGAAAAAGACTGGCATGTCCACTCTCACTGTTGTTTAACATAATACTGGAAGTCCTAGCCACAGCAATTAGACAACAGAAAGAAATAAAAGGCATCTAAATCAGCAAAAAATAAGTCAAACTTTCACTATTTGCAGATGACATGATACTCTATTTAGAAAATCCAAAAGACTCCACCAAAAAAAAAAATGTTAGAACTGATACACAAAGTCAGAAAAGTTGCAGGATAAAAAAATCAATGTTCAGAAATCTGTTTCATTTCCATACACAAATAATGAGGTAGCAGGAAGAAAAATTAAGGAGTCAATCCTATTTACAACTGCTCTAAAATCAATAAGATACATAGGATTTTTTTTAATTTTAGAATTAACGATAAGAGAGCCAGAGAGGAATAGGAGGAAGAAATACACTCAATGCATATCAGGAACCACAGCTCAAAAAAATATGCTGGCTTATTTTATCTAGAGGATGAGTGAAAGAAGGTAAGATACATTCTGAGAAAAAAACTGAGGGTTTTGGAGGGGAGGTTGGGGGGTGGTTGGGAGAGCCTGGTGGTGGGTATTAAGGAGCATTGGGTGTGGTGCATAAACAATGAATCTTGGAAACTGTAAAAATAAAATTAAATTAAAAAAAAGAAGGTAAGATACAAGTGAATAGAAGAAATGGCATTCTCAATGAATACAGAAAATTCTAGAAAAGAAGCTGCTTTAGGGACAAGGGAAGTGGAGACATTAATTAAGATGTGAGAGCAGAATTGAAAAATGGAGATGCCTATACAATAGGCATTTGGACTTTACACTGGAATCAAGGAAAGAGGTTTTACACATAATAATCTGGAAATCATCTCCATGCACTGTTGTCTTTGGCATAGTTATCTTTGACATTATCATTATAATAGTGATAAAGCCAGTTTTAAAATTCTAAAATTGAGATTCATTGAGAAAATAATTACTATTTTTGGTGTGATAAGGTGATGTATGAATCATCCTCTCTACCCCATTTTTATTTAGATGAAGGATATTGCCATAAATATGACTCCTCAGGTTTAAAGTATTTCTCCATTTTTTAGTTACTTTTGTCTAATGTAGACAATGACTAAAAACCTGAAGTGTGAATGTTTTTGTGCTATTGGAAAGGTGAGAAACTCCATTTAACACTTCTGCTGTAACCTGTTGGTCATGCCTTGAAAGTCAGGGGATTGTTGCTATTGCCCAGATAGACTATGAGATTATTTACTTGTTCCCCAGCTAAATAAATGACACATTGGCCTAAGTGATATTCTAGCAACATAAAGTGGTTAAAACAATCTCTTTCGGATATTGGGCACTGCAGTAGTTTCTGTGGGTCAGCTGAACTTAAATTGTTTCAAGAACTATTGAATTTCATGAACCTCTCATAGTTATCACAAAAAAAGTATTGCTGAACAACCCAATGGAATATTACCTTTATTTTCCCTTTTTAAAAATAAAATTAAAGGTAGTAGAACTGTTGTATACTCATATTGCTTCCCAGCCACCCTAAACAAAAATTGATTGTACATGGCATTGACAAGCATCTAAAGCTCTATGAATTAGTGAGATATCTGTGATGGAATGCAAAGTAATTCTCCATGGATCAAATCAGTGATCATATGTTGTGTATGTTGAGTTTAAATCAACTTATTTGTCTAAGAAAGATGAGTTCATTAAGAACATTATAAAATAAAGGTAGAAGATCCTATTACGAGAGGAATGACTACAAGACTCACTCTGTTTTAATGAAAATATTTTCTAGTTGACAGCTGAGCTTGAGCAGAAAATGATAATCTTCTAGACAAAGAAGAAATAAATGTGGATGTGCATTCACATCTGTTTTCTCTTAATTCCCTGTAGTACAGTTTTGTTGCTTTGTAATGATGGGTTTTGTCATAAAGAAAAACATTTCTGTTCTCAGCTCTCTCACTGCTATGAAATAAAATTATTTTCTGATAAAGTATAAATATAACTGGCCAATATTATTGAGGGTTAAACAAATCTAAGATTACCACATGTACTCAATTTCTCTTCTTTCCACAAAAATCTTTCTAAAGTTATGAGTGGAGAGAGTACCATATAATTCTAAAATAATAATATTCATGCCATAGGAATGTTGGCTGAAGTGTAGGTTTATCACCATCAGCTGACTCCTACATCATAATTTCAGGGGATACTGGCAAGGATTTAAGTGGAATTTTTCCTGAAAATATTATAAGGGAAATGTTGACGCAGAACTGGTTGGAGTGTTTAGCCATGTTTTATGTTAGAAAAAGGTCAGCTTTTGAGATCATGTTTTCTCTCCAGGGAGTGGGAAGTGGGGGAGGGAAATAGATCAAGGTTCTTTTTGAGTAGTAAGAGAGCTGTATCATTTTATTTTCATAAGTTTTCTCATATGAAACTTTCACAAACTTCCCTTCAGAAATACAAATTACATACTGCCTCTTGTACTTAAGCTGTTTGGGAAATCTCACAAAATAACAGTCCTCCTGCTGTGTGAATAAATCCCTAGCTGACTGTTCAAGAAAGTCTTGGAGGCAGAGATAATCAGCCTCTGGAGAATCCATCAGGGAAAGAAAAACAAAGACAGCCTCATAAAGAGTAAATAACATTCCTGATAATATATAAACATAGCAAAGGATTGCAGTCACTTGTCTTAGTTATAGGCGTTATAGCTCAGTGGTTAAGAGAGGAGACACTAGATCATGTCACCTGGGTTTGAATTCCTGCTCTGCAATTGACCAGCCCTTGGACCTGAGACAAAGAAACATACTTTCTCTGTGTGTCCATTTTCTTATCTGAAAGGTGAAACTAATGATACCTACTTCATGGATGTTTCCACAGAGGCTTAAATGAGTGAACACATAATGTGTGCTTAGCAATAGTGCCTGAGAAATAGTAGGTGCCTCCTATATATTATTATAATTATTATTAACTCTGCTGTCATTGAGCTTCTGATAGGTCATTACAAATGATATGTCTATCAAGGGAAGAAATGGAGAAAAAAAAGCATTCCTTCAGTTTTTCCTCAAAATCAAGGAAGAGATATATCCCCACCCACCAACAAACAGTTTAATACTTATTATTACCAAACTAACAGAAGTATATTTAGAATTATAGTATTATTAAATATTATTAGTTGTTATGGAGCATTATTAAATATTATACATATATCTTTGAGAATTTCTTAGAAAAGTAAAGTTTTATTGTAGGTACATGGACCACCTGTTATTATTTTCACAAACTCTTGGTCACAAGAGAGGTAAAATATGCCCTGTGTGCATGATGTGAAAGAAAATGGAATAGATTCTACGGCCCAATTAATTAGCTTTATATATGTTGTGTCATCTCACTAGGGTCTTGCATCTCAGAGGGTCTTGCCTCTTATTAGGCAAGATGATCATATAAGAAATGCTTCAATTAATACAGTTGCCAACATCACAATAGTAATAATTATGAAAATTTAAAAAAATGAAACTATGCTGATTTTTGTTTTTTGCTTTTACAAGGGAATACATTTCTGTCATTATAGGTACATATTTAGAGACTCCTGGGTGACTCAGTCAGTTGGGCATCGAAGTCTTGATTTCTGTTCAGGTCATGATCTTGGGGTTATGGCATTAAGCCCCGCATTGGGCTCTGTGGTCAGGGTGGAGTTTGCTTGTCCCTCTCCTTCCCCCCACGTATATTCTCTCTCTCTCGCCCTCAAATAAATAAATAAATAAATAAATAAATAAATGAAAAATGAAAAAAAATAAAGGTATGTATTTACTATGTACACATAGCCTCTGGGATTTGGGAGGCATACGATGGATGCATCAATATAATAGTAGCCAAAAACCTTGCAAATTTCAAATAAAACAATATAGAGAAAAGAAGGAAAGGCCATTTCACCCTATCTAATTGGATTTCTCTTGCCAATGGACTGCACTACTTACATATATTTATATTTGGAATATATCTAAGAATTTTTCTTTTTTTCTCTAAGAATTTTTCTAACATTTACATATGTATATGCATAATACTGCTGAGTTCATATTCTTCATAGCACACTGTGCCTTTATTTTCTAGTATTGTCATGTCTCATAAATTTATTTATGCCAGTACTTAAAGTTCTATCATATTCTTTTTAACTGTTGCATAGTATTTTATAATTGTAGTAATTTAATTGTCTCTCTATTGGTAAACATCTGTTGTTAACAGATTTTTACTACTATAGACCATGTTTTCATATTCAAAAAAGGTAAAAACTTCAATGATTACTATATATAAGATAAATGTTCAATTCAACAAATATCCATGGAAGTATCAATTTAAAAATATATATTGTTTCACACACATCAGATTGGCAAAAATGAACAGTTTTACCGACATTATATGTGGATGAAGATGTAGAGAAATGGAACCTCACATGTGCTGGTAGTTGATTTGTAAATTAGGACAACTTCTCTGGATAAATATTGTTGGTAAATTTGAAGGTGTGCACTGCCCATGATACAACAATTCTTTTCCTAGACACTAGCGATTCCTGTGTATCTTTAAAAGTTCTCCTAAGAATATATCTGAGTAGTGTCCAACCTAGTGGGCACTTTGAAAACACATGGGATATTGGTAGTTGCTACAATGATTGGAGAATGCTACTTGCAAATAGTGGGCAGGGCCAAGAAAGTTAAACATCCAGGAATGCACAGGATGATTTTATACAACAAAGAATTATTTTGTCCACAATTGTATTTTCTTTCAAATGTCCTGATGGCCTACTTAGATGAAATACCTATTTTAAGTAATTTGAGCTTAGACTATAACTCCATTTTACATTTAAAAATAAAGCACTATTTTTGTATGATTTGATATACCCTGAATAATTATTATTATTTCTTGCTTTGAAAATTTACCATGCTGTTGTTTACCATTAATAGTGAAACAGGTGATAGTGTTTAAATCATCATACAACTGTCATATATCAAAGTATATTTATAACATATTACAATCTGTATATACAGTCCTGTATTGATACATATTTACAACTTCAAACAGTTTATTTCCAGTATTATGTTGCTTTCAGGATGATTCTAGGTTTACGAGCAAGTATCACTGTAATTCACTGTGTCTTCAAGTATAGTTGTGCCTGAGTATTTGCATATTAAAATGCTATCACTCACTTCAGCTTACTCTAATTTGTTCTTTTATAGTTATTTTTTCCAGATATGTGTATAATCTTATTATATTATTTATGAATATTTTTAAGAGACAGTAAATGTTATGTGACAAAATAGTTACTATAAAAAAGGATGTTGCATTCGACTGCCTTGAGCAATATTGTCATATAAGAATTTTACATATGTGCACAAGGAATCATAATCATGAATGTTCACTCTAGTGTGACTAAAATTTGGAAATATAATAATTCTTAATAAGAAAAATGATATTTTGTGGCCTTTTAATATCAATTGCACTATGTGCCTATTAAAAGTAATGAATCTAATCTATAAATATCAATATATATAAACTCTAAAAACAATATGGAATACAAAATACCTTATGGAATAATTTATATGAAGTTTAAAATCTGCTTAATATTTTGACATATTGTTTATAGAATTATACACTTGTAATACATTATAGAGGTATGCAAAAAATTCTAAAATTCTATTCTAAATAATGGCATTCGTTCTCATACAAAGAAGCACCTTGGGAAGGCTTGTACATAGGTGGCCTAAATTCTACCAGAAATGTTTCTTAAACTGTGGGTATAAGTTTTGTATAAAGATTTTTACATTTTAATTTACCTGAATTATTTCACAATAACCTTAAAAGTGAAATCATTTAAAGACAAGGACCAATCATAATGTTAAGTTTCAATAAGTGTTATCATTTGAATGAGGTACTTTGAATGGATTCATAGAGAATAAAATATAATCAGGTAACTAATCCCATGCCAAAGCTATGTTTTAAGTATCAAAATGAATAGATTCTTTTTCTTTTTTCCAATGCTTTTTTCAAACTATACAATTTCAGTGTTTATATTTGGACCCTGGTTTTCTTGCACAATGGTTTTTTTGCACAATGGTTTTCTCTAGTTCTAATTGGTTCCTTTTTTTTTTCCTGAAAGAAGGTCATGTGATAGTTTTTAGATATTTAGCCACCCTATTTGTTAAATGATTTGGCACACAATGGATCATTTCTAGGCCTCCTTCCTAATTGTCACACTCTGAATTCCTTTTATTATATGCTCAGATTTAGGCCACTATATATGGTTCCCATATCTCTTTTTTTTTTCAGTATTATTTTCCCAAATTTTGGTGTTGTTTCCTTTAGCATGGAATTCTGCATTAAAAATAATTTTCCCCCAAAACTTGAAGCTCGGTACCTATTTAAAAACTATTTCACTCTTATTTTTGAACTTTGTAATTATTGTTCTTCTCTGTAGGATTCTATGCTCCTCATTTTTTTCTTGAAATTTCATGAAGATGGATACTTAATAATCCTCCTTGCTCCTTTTTGATTTTTATTATTTGAAAACATTTATCTTTCTTCAGCCTTACCAGTGTTTTTTATGTGATCATTTCCCCCTTTACTTTCTTTGATATCTTATTCTCGCTGCCCAGTTAGAGGACTCTGACTGTCTGGATTGATCTTCCATGAATCCTGGCCTTTTTGTCTCTTCATCTCTCTCCAGCTCTCAGTCTCTCTCTCTTTCTCTCTCTCTCTCTCTCTTTTTTTTTTTTTTTTTGGTCTTATTTTCTGGGTTATTTGCTTGGCTTTTTCTCTCAATTCTTAATTTAAATGTTTCTGTTGGCAAACATTCCTTATATGATACCGTAGTAACAAATAACTCTAGAATCTTAGTGGCTTACCACAACATGGTTTGTTTTTGGCCACTGTTCCATGGTGGTTATAGCTGTACTCTACATGTCTTCCTCCTTTTGGGAGGCACAATGAACATAGAGCCAATTATCTGGGACCTGCTGTTTTCATGGCAGTAACAATGGTAGATTCATGCAATATCTATTAAAGTTTCTTCTTAAACGTGGTACACGTTAGTTCTGCTCACATCCTATTTTCCAGAGTAATTCACAAAAGAAGGCCAAGCCTGGCACTGTGATGGGAAACAGACCAGACAGAGTGCTCTACAGGCCTAGGGGAGAATTACAGAAATACTTTAAGCCTATAATACGGTGATCACTCATCCTCGTCACCTTTCTTTTCCTCTGATTACCTCCTGTGTATATTTTCTTGATTTCCCCTTGATTTAGCTACATAAAATATTGCAATATTTTAAAATCTTTCTGAGGATTCTTTTTTTTTTTTTCCAATTTTTTATTTATTTTCAGCGTAACAGTATTCATTGTTTTTTCACCACACCCAGTGCTCCATGCAATCTGTGCCCTCCCTAATACCCACCACCTGGTTCCCCCACCCTCCCACCCCGCCCCTTCAAAACCCTCAGGTTGTTTTTCAGAGTCCATAGTCTCTCATGGTTCACCTCCCCTTCCAATTTCCCTCAACTCTCTTCTCCTCTCCATCTACCCTTGTCCTCTATATTATTTGTTATGCTCCACCAATAAGTGAAACCATATGATACTTGACTTTCTCTGTTTGACTTATTTCACTCAGCATAATCTCTTCCAGTCCTGTCCATGTTGCTACAAAAGTTGGGTATTCGTCCTTTCTGATGGAGGCATAATACTCCATAGTGTATATGGACCACATCTTCCTTATCCATTCATCCGTTGAAGGGCATCTTGGTTCTTTCCACAGTTTGGCGACCGTGGCCATTGCTGCTATAAACATTGGGGTACAGATGGCCCTTCTTTTCACTACATCTGTATCTTTGGGGTAAATACCCAGCAGTGCAATTGCAGGGTCATAGGGAAGATCTATTTTTAATTTCCTGAGGAATCTCCACACTGTTCTCCAAAGTGGCTGCACCAGTTTGCATTCCCACCAACAGTGTAAGAGGGTTCCCCTTTCTCCACATCCTCTCCAACACACGTTGTTTCCTGTCTTGCTAATTTTGGCCATTCTAACTGGTGTAAGGTGGTATCTCAATGTGGTTTTGACTTGAATCTCCCTGATGGCTAGTGATGATGAACATTTTTTCATGTGTCTGGTAGCCATTTGTATGTCTTCATTGGAGAAGTGTCTGTTCATATCTTCTGCCCATTTTTTAATATGATTATCTGTTTTGTGTGTGTTGAGTTTGAGGAGTTCTTTATAGATCCTGGATATCAACCTTTTATCTGTACTGTCATTTGCAAATATCTTCTCCCATTCCGTGGGTTGCCTCTTTGTTTTGATGACTGTTTCTTTTGCTGCGCAGAAGCTTTTTATCTTGATGAAGTCCCAGAAGTTCATCTTTGCCTTTGTTTCCTTTGCCTTTGGAGACATATCTTGAAAGAAGTTGCTGTGGCTGATATCAAAGAGGTTACTCCCTATGTTCTCCTCGAGGATTCTGATGGATTCCTGTCTCACGTTGAGGTCTTTTATCCATTTTGAGTTTATCTTTGTGTACGGTGTAAGAGAATGGTCAAGTTTCATTCTTCTACATATAGCTGTCCAGTTTTCCCAGCACCATTTATTGAAGAGACTGTCTTTTTTCCACTGGATATTTTTTCCTGTTTTATCAAAGATTATTTGACCATAGAGTTGAGGGTCCATATCTGGGCTCTCTACTCTGTTCCACTGGTCCATGTGTCTGTTTTTATGCCAGTACCATGCTGTCTTGGTGATCACAGCTTTAAGTCTAGAAGATATAGTGGAACAAGTTTTTCATGAAAATTTTCCCAATCTTGTGAATGGAACAAGTGTTCATGTACTAGAAGTAGAAAGGTCCCCCCCCAAGATTATAAATTCAAAAAAAACATCCAGGCACCTCATAGTAAAATTGAGGAATCATAATTGTAGATACAATCTCTTGAAAGCCGCTAGGACAAAGAAGCTCCTTACATACAGAGGAAAGCCCATCAGAATAACGTCAGACCTGTCCACAGAGACCTGGCAAGCCAGAAAGGGCTGGCAAGATATATTCAGGGCACTAAATGAGAAGAACATGCAGCCAAGAATACTTTATCCAGCAAGACTGACATTCAAAATGGATGGAGAGATAAAGAGTTTCCAAGACCAGCAAGGCTTGAAAGACTATGCAACCACCAAGCCGACACTGCAGGAAATATTAAGGGGGGTTCTATAAAAGAGGAAAAATCCTAAGAATAGCATTGAACAGAAATATAGAGACAATCGACAGAAAGAAAGACTTCAAAGATAACACAATGTCAATAAAAACGTATCTCTCAATAATCTCTCTCAATGTGAATGGCCTAAATGCACCCATAAAACGACACAGGGTTGCAGATTGGATAAAATGACAGGACCCATCCATATGTTGTCTACAAGAGACCCATTTTGAACCTAAAGATACACCCAGACTGCAAGTGAAGGGATGGAGAAGCATCTTTCACGCCAATGGGCCTCAAAAGAAGGCCGGGGTAGCGATTCTCATATCAGATAAATTAGATTTTAAACTAAAGACGGTAGTCAGGGATACAGAAGGACACTACATCATTCTTAAAGGGACTATCCACCAAGATGATCTAACAATTGTAAATATCTATGCCCCCAATATGGGAGCAGCCAATTACATAAAAAAACTATTAATCAAGATAAAGAGTCATATTGATATGAATACATTAATAGTAGGAGATCTTAACACGCCTCTCTCAGAAATAGACAGATCATCGAAGCAGAAAATCAATAAAGAAATAAGAGCATTGAATGATACATTGGACCAGATGGACCTCATAGATATATACAGAACATTCCACCCTAAAACAACAGAATACTCATTCTTCTCAAGTGCACATGGAACCTTCTCCAGAATAGACCACATACTGGGTCACAAATCAGGGCTCAACCGATACCAAAAGACTGAGATTATTCCCTGCATATTCTCAGATCACAATGCTTTGAAACTGGAGCTCAATCACAAGGAAAAGTTCAGAAGGAACTCAAATACCTGGAAGCTAAAGACCACCTTGCTTAAGAATGCTTGGATCAACCAGGAGATCAAAGAAGAACTTAAACAATTTATGGAAACCAATGAGAACGAAGACACTTCACTCCAAAACCTATGGGATACAGCAAAGGCGGTCCTAAGGGGAAAATTCATATCCATCCAAGCCTCCCTCAAAAAAATTGAAAAATCCAGAATACACCAGCTGTCTCTACACCTTAAAGAACTGGAGAATCAACAACAAATCAAACCAACTCCACACGTAAGAAGGGAAATAATCAAGATTAGAGCAGAGATCAACGAGGTAGAAACCAGAGATACAGTAGAACGTATCAACGAAACTAGAAGCTGGTTTTTTGAAAGAATCAATAAGATCGATAAACCATTGGCCACACTAATCCAAAAGAAAAGAGAGAAAGCCCAAATTAATAAAATTATGAATGAAAAGGGAGAGATCACAACTAACACCAAGGAAGTAGAAACAATCATCAGAAGCTATTATCAACAGTTATATGCCAATAAGCTAAGCAACCTAGATGAAATGGATGCATTCCTGGAAAACTATAAACTCCCAAAATTGAACCAGGAAGAAATTGACAACCTGAATAGACCGATATCTAGTAACGAGATTGAAGCAGTGATCAAAAACCTCCCAAAAAACAAGAGCCCAGGACCTGACGGATTCCCTGGGGAATTCTATCAAACTTTCAAAGAAGAAATAATACCTATTCTCCTGAAGCTGTTTCAAAAAATTGAAGCAGAAGGAAAACTTCCAGACTCTTTTTATGAAGCCAGCATTACCCTGATCCCCAAACCAGGCAAAGACCCTACCAAAAAGGAGAATTTCAGACCGATATCACTGATGAATATGGATGCTAAGATTCTCAACAAGATCCTAGCAAACAGGATCCAACAGCACATTAAAAAGATTATCCACCATGACCAGGTAGGATTCATCCCTGGGTTACAAGAATGGTTCAACATTCGCAAATCAATCAATGTGATAGAACAAATCAATAAGAGAAGAGAGAAGAACCACATGATCCTCTCCATTGATGCAGAAAAAGCTTTTGACAAAATCCAGCATCCGTTCCTGATTAAAACGCTTCAAAGTATAGGGATAGAGGGAACATTCCTGAACTTCATCAAATCTATCTATGAAAAACCCACAGCAAATATCATCCTCAATGGGAAAAAGCTTGCAGCCTTCCCATTGAGATCAGGAACACGACAAGGATGCCCACTCTCACCACTCTTGTTCAACATAGTATTAGAAGTCCTAGCAACAGCAATCAGACAACAAAGAGAAATAAAAGGTATCCAAATTGGCAAGGAAGAAGTCAAACTCTCTCTCTTCGCAGATGACATGATTCTTTATATGGAAAACCCGAAAGACTCCACCTCCAAACTACTAGAACTCATACAGCAATTCAGTAATGTAGCAGGATACAAAGTCAATGTCCAGAAATCAGTGGCTTTCTTATACACTAACAATGAAAATACAGAAAGACAAATTAGAGAATCGATTCCATTTACTATAGCACCAAAAACCATAAGATACCTCGGAATAAACCTAACCAAAGAGGTTAAAGATCTGTACTCGAGGAACTACAGAACACTCCTAAAAGAAATTGAAGAAGACACAAAAAGATGGAAGACCATTCCATGCTCTTGGATGGGAAGAATAAACATCGTTAAAATGTCTATACTGCCCAGAGCAATCTATACTTTTAATGCCATTCCAATCAAAATTCCACCAGTATTTTTCAAAGAGCTGGAGCAAATAATACTAAAATTTGTATGGAATCAGAAGAGACCCCGAATTGCTAAGGAAATGTTGAAAAACAAAAATAAAACTGGTGGCATCACGTTACCTGATTTCAAGCTTTACTACAAAGCTGTGATCACCAAAGCTTTACTTTCTGAGGATTCTAATTAGATTTTCATTGTTCTCGTTTTTGTTATTTCCATCTTTCTAGTAACTTATTATGTTTTTTCTTAGGACAATTATTCTATTGTTTACATTAATCATTTATACTTGTATACTTTTGCTGTTGGTTTTTTCAACTGCCTGGTGATGTCTGATCATATTTATAAATTGTCAACTTGCTTAATTAACTAAAACATTAGGAAATATTCCCTATACAATTACCAGATTCATTTTTGCTTTTTTTTAAAATATTTTATTTATTTATTTGACATAGAGAAAGAGATAGCGAGAGAGGGAACACAAGTAGGTGGAGTAGGAGAGGGAGAAGAAAGCTTCCCGCTGAGCAGGGAGCCCGATGTGTGGGATGACCCCAGGAGCCTGGGATCATGACCTGAGCCAAAGGCCGACGCTTAACTACTGAGCCACCCAGGTGCCCCTTACCAGATGCATCTTTGAGTGAAAAGCTTTTTCTCTGAGTGCATGCTTATCAGACAGATCATAATTCATTTGAGCAAAATGCAAGAAATCAGTGTGTGTATTCCTGCTGACAGATTTTTTTTTTTGGCCTAACTTGCTTTTGTATAATCTGGATTTCAACGGTAAATTAATATAAATGACTAACATAAATGGTATCTTATGTATTCATGCTTTTGTAATATTCTTTCTCCACTTAATAACATAATCTTGGGAGAACTTACATTAATGCATCTATTCTAAATTGCTGAAAAGTGATAATTTATTTATATATTTCCATATTGATAGACATTTGGATTATAGTATTTATTTGCATTACTATTATAAATGATGCTTAATAAACATTCTTGTATAGCTGTTTTTTAAAAAATGAAAGAAATCAGAGATGATGAGCTTTCAGTCTCAAATGTCAAGTCGGATGGGACATCAACCTGGCCCTGGGAGCTCCAGCCTCCACACCCTCACTCCTGGTAGTTGCCTTCCTTTTTTCAGAAGTTATTTTCTGATTTTAACTGGAATGCCAATAGTAGAAGTACAATACCGGGAATCATAAATGTTTGCCTTTGGGGTCAATGAGGGATAAATTCACATTGATTCTATAACCAACTCACTAGTCAGATTATTTTGGCCTCCAGTTCTCTGATATTCCATGAGGGCTCCTCCACTGCTTCAGACTTTTTTTTTTTTACATGCGTGATCCATCCCCTGATCTTGGAATTAATAATGAATTTTGTTCCAGCAATTGCTTTTTCCATGTGAAGTTCATAATATTTGTTTGCTGAAGTATCTTTTATCATTTTCAGTGTCTTAGTGAATTTACTCCTTTTTAAAGACATCTCCCTCTTTTGATATCAGTGATTTTTTAGCAAGAAAGAAAAGGAAGCATGAGGGCAATGCATCATCTTGTTTTGACCTCCTGTGTGACTGAGTCAGTTAAGCATCTAACTCTTGGTTTCAGCTCGGGTATTGATCTTGGGGTCGTGAGTTCAGCCCCTGCATTGGGCTCCACACCTAGTGTGGAGCCTACAAAAAAACAACACAAACAAAAAAAAAAACAAACCCACAATAATTTTACCACATACTTGGTAACAGAAGATATTACAGTATTTTGTAATTATTACCAATGTTATAGAAGTAAGATGTTGTCTTTGTGACTTTAACTTGAATTTTCTTGTTAGTATTGAATCCAAATGTATTTATGTTAATTTGGCTATCTGTATTTTTCTTGTAATGATCTTCTCATTTCCCCAGCCAAAGTGTCTTATATTGAATTTTATTACTGACTTTAGAATAATGTTTCTTATTTGTTGTTCATCTTTTAATTTTTATTGTATATAATTGATTTGTTATATGATTTAGGTGATTTGATTTAGGTGATCTTTGCATTTATATTTGAGTTTCATATTAGAATATTTACTAACTCCATATATTTATTATACATTTATTATTTATTTATTATTAGATATATATTATATATATATTATTTATTATATTATTACATACACACACACACACACACACACATATATATATGAGATTTATATATACAACATTTTTCCCAAGGACAGTTTTTGAGTAGCTCAGCATTTGTTTGTTATTTGAAATACAACATTTATCCTGTTTTAAATCTGTGTCTGTATGTGTTTGTGTGTGTCTGCACACATGCATATATACATATATACCTCATAGTTTTAATATGGTGATGTTATTCTGTTACTTTTTTCCTGTATTCATACTCTAGCTGCAATATCATACGGTTTTATTAAGCATTGCTACGACAACATTTTGATAACTGATAAATAAGAATGTTTTTCCTTTATTTGGTTTAGCATTTTATAAGTGCTTTCCTTTTGAAGACTTACACTTTTCATTAACCTCGATAACTTAGTAAATTAGGAACACTAGTTTTTTTATGTGTCTTTATTCCTTTTTGTATATACTCTCTTCAAGATAAATAGAAGTTTATTCCAAATGACTTATTTGAAATATTTGAAATTTTTTCAAAATGTGAAAAATAGACTTATTACACTAAATACTTCAGCATTACTTTGGCATACATTTACATTATTCCTACCCTTAATGTGTTCTTTATTATGAGTTATTACTAATTCTGGGCTTGGACATTTCAAAAAAGATTTATTGCTAGGTCTTTTATAGGCTTTTATTGCCTTTGTAATCATCCTCCTCTGTACCTCCTCCTACAGTCTTATTTTTTTTCTTTCTGCATTTTTCTATTAGTACTGATGAATAAGAAAATTAATGGGTTTATAAGCTGAAATACATTATAAGATTGAATAATTTTTCAACTAGTATCTTGTGTTTTTATGTAGACTGTTGTATTATAATGATTATTTATTCCTTTCCAATATTTAAAAGACTTATTTTTCCATCCCATTTTATGATATCAAAAAGTACTTACAATGTAGAACACTCTCAGTGATGACAAAGAGGTTCTGCAGATTCAGGAAAATTATTTACAAAAGACATGCCTAATAAAAGAATACTATCCATGGTGCCTGGGTGGCTCAGTTGGTTAAGCAGTATCTTTTGCTGAAGTCATGATCCCAGGGTCCTGAGGTGAGCCCTGCATTGGGATCCAGGTTCAGTGAGGAGTCTGCTTCTCCTTCTGCTTCTGTTTTCCACCCTCCTCAAATGGCTCATGCTTTCTCTCTCTCAAATAAATAAATAAATAAAATCTTTAAAATTAATGACTGTTATCCAAAATAAACAAAAAATGCTAAAACAACAATAAGAAAATGAATAACTGGATTAAAAATGACTCAAAGGTTAATCGATATGTTGCATATCTGAAAATAGTGTGACTTTGTCTGTCAATTATATGTAAATTAAAAAAATATTTTAAAGCAAATGGGCCAAAGACCTTATTAGCCACTTCACCAAAAAAGATACACAGATGGCAAATAAACATATGCAAACATGCTCAACATCATTTATTACTAGGAATACAAATTAAAACAGCAATGAGATATCACTACAGATGTATTAAAATTATCAAAATCTGGAACACTCATATATCAATGCCAGTGAGGGTTGGGACAACAGGAACTCTCATTTATAGCTAGTGGGAACAAAGAATGCTGCAACTACATTCAAAGACAATTGGGAAGTTTCCTATAAAAGTAAACATACTCTTAACATATGACCCAGCAATCATGTTCCTTGGTGTTTATTCATCCAAAAAAGTTGAAAACTTATGTCCACATGAAAATCTGCACATGGAAATTTATAACAGCTTTATTCATAATTATCCAAACTTGGAAGCAATCAAGATGTCCTTCAGTAGGTGTATAAATTATGGTACGTTGAGATAGTAAAATATTACTCAGTGCTAAAAATACATGAGTTATCAGGCCATGATAAGCCATAGAAGAAACTTAAAGGCATGTTACTAAGCAAAAGAAACCAGTCTGGAAAGGGTATATGATTCCTACTACATGACATTCTGGAAAAGACAAAACTATGGAGACAATAAAAAGATCTGTGGTTCCCAAGGGTTACTGCAGAGAGAGGGATAAGTGGAGCACAGGGAATTTTGGGGGCTATGAATCTATTCTGTATGATGCTGTAATGATGGATACATATCCTTATACATTTGTCTAAAGCCAAAGAATGTACAATACCAGTAGTGAATCCTGAGGTGAACTATAGACTTTAGGTGATAATGATGTGCCGATGTAGCTTCATCAGCTATAACAAGTGTACCATTCTGATCAAAGATATCGATGGGAAGAGAAACTATACATGTGTGGGGGCAGGGAACATATGAGAAATCTATAAACTTTGCTTTGAATCCAAAACTGCTTTAAAAAAATTCTCATTTTAAAAAAATCATAGTTTTAGTGATGATGGAAAACAAAGGGGCATCTTTTTTCTAAACTGTATTTGGAGTATATCTGTGAAAGAATGATGTTTATGTTTGTTTTTAGTCTCAAGTAGTTATGTAAGGAGTTTTCATAGTTTGTTATTTTTAATGCTTTTTCATATCATAAAATTTTGAAGAAGCTCAGAAAAAAGGAAAGGTTTTCTGTTCTATGATTTGACATTTGTACTTATTTGAGCCCAGTGGAACCACTAATAAAAATAACATGCAGCTAATGTTGAATATTATAAAATCCCGGACTGTTCCTTAGTCAGCTTCTTGGAGATAACTTCTGATCCCTTGGAATATTCTGCTTGATAAGAGGGTTTTTATATGCCCGCATCCTTTGGCTATGTTGTATCAATCTGACTAGAAAAGTTTATTCTAGCAATATGATTTATGGTGAATGCCCGCTTTTTTTCTCTGAGGTAGGATGCCTGGACTTTTAGTAACTGAGGTCAATCATGTGGGTGCTGAATGCCTACATGACTGAACTCAGTAAAAGTCCTAGACATCAAGGCTTCCTGGTTAGAAGACTTTTGCATATGTAACCATACAACACTGCTGAGAGAAATGTATATCCCTGTGTTTATTCCACTGGGAGAGGGCACCTAGAAGAGTATGACTGGCTTCTCTTGGACCTCACATGTCTTTTCACTTTGCTGACTTTAATCTGTATTCTTTCACTGCAAATAAACCATAACCATGGGTATAATAGTTTGTGTCCCATAAGTCCTTCTAATGAATCATGGAGTCTGAAGGTGGTCTTGTAGACCCCTGACATGATTGTATGTGAACATTTCCAGGATTTGTTAAAATGTCAATTATACTATATTCACATATTCATTTCCAAATGTACTTGTGTAAAATATTGTCAGAGCAAAACTGTGTGGTCCAATTGGTTGAATATGGCCTAATATTTTTTGTTGCCTAAGTTATAGCTGTTTAAAAATTTGTCAAATGTGATCCAAGCAGAATTAAATAATTGTTTTGTAGGAAGTCCACTTTAAGGTTTCAGTTTAAATGAAAGTTTAGAATGAAAGAGTTTGAGAGAACAGAGGGGATTTACTCAAGATTAAGGAGCATACCTAAAATTATAATTTTTTTTCTTTGGTAGAACTTGTATATCCTTTTCTTTGACACTGCCTATAAGAATATGACAACTGGGGGCACCTGGGTGGCTCAGTCCTTAAGAGTCTGCCCTCAGCTCAGGTCATGATCCCAGAGTCCTAGGATCAAGCCCCACATCCTGCTCCCTGATAAGCGGGAAGCTTGCTTCTCCCTCTCCCCCTCTCCCTACTTGTATTCCCTCTTTCATGCTCTCTTTCTCTGTCAAATAAATAAATAAAATCCTTAAAAAAAAAAAAAGAATATCACAGCCATTTTTAAGTTGATGTATTCGTTGGGTTTATCATGAATTCTTTTTTTTTTTAAAGATTTTTATTATTTATTCACTTGATAGACAGAGATCATGAGTAGGCAGACAGGCAGGCAGAGAGAGAGAGGAGGAAGCAGGCTCCCTGCAGAGCAGAGAGCCCGATGTGGGGCTCGATCCCAGGACCCCGAGATCACGACCTGAGCCGAAGGCAGAGGCTTAACCCACTGAGCCACCCAGGTGCCCCTATCATGAATTCTTAACCAGGGGTGGTGGTGTTATTTATGTACTACTTAGATTAGTTAAAGAATGTTATTAAATGTTGGATTACCCTTGAATTACTGGGATGATCTTGCCTGATCACATGTGCTTTGTATGCATTTCTGAGTTTATTATACTAAATTCAGGATTTTTACAAGTAGAGTCATAAATAAAAGTAATATTTTTTGTAAAATTTTCTTATCAAACTTACATTTGTCTCATAGAATTTATTAATGAATGTATTTGTTTATCCTTTATTTATCCAATAGTTAATGATTGTCTACTATGAATGGCTTAAATCAAAGAGACAATAGCAAGGGTTGACAAAAATGGATAAAAACTGAAACTTTCATGCATTTCTGGTGTAATTGTAAACAGGCACTTCAGAAAAAAGTTTGGTAGTTTCTTAGAAGTTAAAAATGAATTTAACATAAATCCCAGAAATTCCATTCCTAAGTATTTCTTAAGAAAAATTAATTAAAAAAAGAAATGGAGGGATGCCTAAATGGCTCAGTCAGTTCAGCATCCAACTCCTGATTTTGGCTCAGGTTATGATCTCAGGGATTTGAGACTGAGCACCTCATCAGGATCCATGCACAACATGGAGATTCTCTCTGTCTTCCTCTTCCTCTGCCCATCTCCCACCCTTTCACACTCTTTCTCTCAAAAAAAAAAAAAAAAAAGGAAATGGAAACAATTCAAATATTTATTAACAGGTGAAAGGATAAATGAAGTGTTTATGTCAATATAATAGGATACTATTAAGAAATAATAAGGAGTGAATCACTTACATAGCATTAACAGTGATAGACCTCAAAAATTTTATGTTAAGTGAAGGAAGACAATCAATCACAAAAGACTACAGGTTATATGATTACATTTATATGAAATTTTCAGAAGTGGCAACTTTACAGCAGGCTAGCTGTTGCTTTGACTAAGAGAGGTGTGGCTTATCTGCAAAGAAGTATGAAGGAACCCTTTGAAGGGAAAAAAAATGGAGCGTTTATAAACAATGTGAGGAATATTTGTGTATGAAATGAGGAAAAGAGGAAAACATGTGTTGTTGAATAAAGAAAGTACAGGACATCTGGGGCATTGTGAAGTTTCTACTATGTGTATAGTCTGGAGTACCAGAAGAAGGGAGAAAGAATGAAACAATATTTGAAGAGATATTTCCTGGGAAGAAAAGTCTTTATAAGTTGATATATTTTACTAAAAACTAAATTAACAACTTACAGAGGAGGAAAAGGTATGGCTTACTTTAAAAAAAAAAACACCACGAATAATTATTGACTTTTCAAAATAAAGTATGGATACAGAAGAAAAAGGCATATGTGATGTAGTGAAAGAAAACATATCAGTCTAGAATATTATAACCATCTGAAATATCCTGCAAAAATCAATGTGATCATTTTAAAGAACAGACACATGTCTGTATGTTTTTTGTTGAACGTATTTCTTTGGGGAATTTACATTGGAGTGAATTTGCTGAGAGTTAGATTGTGCATTTGTTGATATTTATTAGGTACTATTAAACGATTTCCCTAAAGTTAAGTGCTATACTAAATTATACGTCACTAACAACGTGGACCTTCTTGTTGCTCATCATCCTTGTCAATATTTACCATCTATTTCTATTTTATATCATTGTGTAGAGTGTGTTTTGGTATTTTGTTGTAGCTCAATTTATATTTTCCTAATGACTATTTTAAACATCTTTTTACATGGTTAGACCATTTAGAAATTTTATATGTAACTATTCAAGATTTCCTTCCACATTTTTAAATTGACTTGTGTCTTTTTTCTCCTGATTTGTGTGAAGGTATTTGCAGCAAATGGCATTAATGGTAATCTTGTTAGCACTATTACTTGTAAGAGCCCCCAAATAGAAATAATCCAAAATCCCATCAACAGTAAAATGGATCAATAAAATGTGATACCTTTATACAATGGAATACTACATAGAAATGAAAATGAATAAATATCTAGTACATACAACAACACGAATGGGTATCACAAACATAACTGGGAGCGAAAAAAGTCATAGCTGAATATAAACTCTATTTATATGGTTTTTCCACAGAAGGCAAGACTGAATCTATATAATAGATAATGATTAACTTTGTCAAGGTACGTTAGTTAATGAGTGGAAGAGTGAGGAGAAATTTGTTTCTAGAAATTATTCTATTTTTTGGTGTGGGTGATTTTTTAAGGATATACTCACTTTGTATAAACTCATCAAAGAAGTATTTATAATTTTGTCTTTTTCTGTCTTTTCCATTCTAAGTTTACATTAACAAAAGAGGAGAAAATAAAACGGTAATTTGATACTGCAAGTAACAGAAAGGAAATCCATTCTATTATTCAATCAATGACAAATTGATTTTATAGATGATTTACTGATTATCCATTACAGTTTTGCACATGTAGTATCTCTAGTTGATACTTTCTTTAATAATATAAAACATTGATTTTTTTAAAATAGACCTTCAGTGATTTCTTTGAGACCCCCCCCCAAAAAAAAGATTTCTATTTTCTGGCAAAAAACCCCCAAACTCCTGGTCATCATGATTAGAAAGACAGGTAGCATTTTTTTAAATGTTTGGAATGGTTTTATTCTTTTGTGAGCTTATGTTGAAATTTGTTCTTACATCTTCATGCTGTAGAGTTGGTATTTGACTCAAATATGAAATTGAATTGCTTCCAACACCATTATCATGCCTCACTTAAAATGTGTCTCAAATTGTAATGTCTTTTAAAAATTTTTATCTTGCAGCTACCTGTGGCATTAATTTAGAATGATGTGTGATTTCAAACAATTTTGACATTAAGATATATCATATCTCTGCTCAAAGGAATGTCTAAGTTGTATGCTTAAAATTGTGTGTGTTTTAGTATCATGGAAAGTTTTATTTTTTGCAGCTTTATAAGAAACTAAAACCCAACCTATGGTGGTAGAAAAGTCTGGAAAATTAAGATATAAATATATTGGTTTTATTTTCTTTGAGTAGAAACAGACACAAACAGTTATACTTTTACTTTTTCCAACATAAACTACCTTGCTGCATTACTAATATTTATTGATTTCAGCAAATAAAAAAATGAAAAAGATAAAAACATATTTAGAATGTAAATTATCTAGAAAATTTCCCATAGCTTATATTAAAAATGTGGGAAGGATTAAGGAAGGATTTAATGTATAGAGATATCTGTGTCCACATGAAGAGTAAGGTTGAGGTGAACTGAAATATGGAATTTCATTTGATAATATCCTGTGTAATTATTGAAAATATTAATTTCTATCATTTCTTTTATTAAAACTATGTTGTATCATCATAAAGATCCTCCAAGAACCCCAGATACTTTTTTTTTCTTTTTAAAGTGGATTTTTTGTTGTTGAAGTGACCCTCATGCCTTTTGTTATTTATGCCTTTATATAGTTCTCTCTCACACTGCAAACAGCCACTTGATAAACACATACATTGAGACCTGTTGTTTTGAAATACCTTTAAGACCCAGACACTGTGTTAAGAAACACATGATAGCTATGTGAAGATATTAACCACGGGGTTGAGGGGAGAGGGAGACTGAAAGGGAGAAATCTTACAGTAGTTGAAAGGGTATTATTATGGCTAAAAGCTATTTATTTTTGGCTAGTATTTATCACTAGCATATAATGTAATCTCTATATGGATGAATGCATGGATTATTAAATCAATTAAACACATGACCAGGGGAAAATAATTTGTAACTTGATTTTTGAATTCTACTCATAAGGAAATGAAAAATGAGAATTACCTTATACCTGTTTATTTGGAACAAAGAAATTAAAAAATTTGAGTTTATATTCTGAAGTTTGTGAGGACTCCAGAATAGTATTCCCCATTTCTATTACAGTTAGCAATTTGACTTAACAATTTGACTCCAGTTATGACCAAGAATAAAAATTTCTGTGTTATGAACACTAGGGAGCTAGAATAACAACAAGGAATTTTACCAATTTCATTTTTCAAAAGCAAGCTAAAATTATCAGAATCTGGTTAAATACCTGAGACATGAGAAAGCATACTACTTTTTAAGGCTTTTAAGGTATTTTAACTGTCAAGAATAAAGAGTAGTATCAATGAAGTCAAATAGGTTTATAATGACAAATATAGACACAATAAGATTGTAAGACCAGAATAATAGCAATAACAAAGCTAATGAGTACAACACTGGAATAGAGATATTTGTACTCTGCCTTCCTTATATGTTTGCTCATCATCTTGCATTAATGACTTCAAATCTATACTTATTTGTATCAGCAAATAGGGAGATAAAGGATGAAGCAGAGACGCAAAGCTAGGTTCTAACTTGGATAGAGGCAAAGGAGCTAGAATAAGGAGCTGGGATGTATAGTGACTATGCCCTTTCACCCCAGCTCACAGCAGTTTTAGACATCAAAAGTAAGGCTGGCATTCTGACTGGTATGCAAGGGAACAATGATTGTCAAGATTTGCCACCTATGGGTGTGTTAACAGAGTTAGAGATAATCCTCAAGAACAGAGAGCTCCATTTTTTTGCACCCCTTGACCTGAGCTGGAAGGAAACTAGCTGAAAGTTTCTAAGAGTAAATTATCCAGAATAACTAACTCACTACTACATTTGTGGTGAAAGGATTTGGTACATAAAACCTGCCTAGTCATTTCATCAACTCTCTATTTTGTATATATTTCAGAGATACTGGTGAAAAGGAAATTAAGAAAAAGGGTGAATTAGGGAAATTCCTCAAGATATCATTAATCGAAAAATAAATAGAGGAATTAGAGCTCATTTTGACAATGAATATGTTTTGAAGCAAAACAAGTAATTATAGTAAATATAGATTTTTTAAAAGATAGAATATTGCAATTCTCTCTCCTCAGGTTTTCCTTGACACTCCTTGGAAAAAGCATTTCTACAATCACCACAATGTGATTCTCAGAAAATGGTGAAAGTACTTAAAAATAGTAATTTGGGTCAAAAAAGGGAATTGGGAAAATTACAAAATAATTTATTCTCATGTGGAGCTAATTTAGAAATGGGAGGTTGTGCCACAAAACTTTTTTTGGGGGGAGGGTCGATTTTTCATTTCTTTTTATTGGCACCTAATTTCCAATTTTCCATGTTTCATTTGTGGAGTTGAACTTATTTTCCCTTACAGGTTCAGTGTTCTTTTCTATGTCCAAATTCCTTCAAGTGGTTGCTCCAGAATCAGAGAAGCAGTGAGGACATTTTTTTTTTTATATCAAGTAATACAGGATGTAAAGGCAGAAGAATATTACAACAATGCATACCATGATTATCACTCTATTTTTTTTTCCTGTGGGTTTTTTTTTTTTATTTTTACTTTCTATTTTCCTATTCAGTATTGGATATCAAATTTTTTTTAGATTCTTTTTTAAAAAATTTTTAATAAACATATAATGTGTTTTTATCCTCAGGGGTACAGGTCTGTGACTCGCCAGGTTTACACATTTCACAGCACTCATCATAGCCCATACCCTCCCCAATGTCTATTTCCCCACCACCCTCTCCCGTCCCCCCTCCCCCCCGCAACCCTCAGTCTGTTTCTTGAGATTGAGTCTTTTATGGTTTGTCTCCCTCCCAATCCCATCTTTTCATTTTTTCTTTTCCTACCTCCCCCCAACCCCCCCCCGCCTTGCATCTCCACTTCCTCATATCAAAGAGATCATGATAGTTGTCTTTCTCCGATTGACTTATTTCGCTAAGCATGATACCCTCTAGTTCCATCCACATCGTCGCAAATGGCAAGATTTCATGTCTTTTGATGGCTGCATAGTATTCCATTGTGTATATATACCACCACTTCTTGATCCATTCTTCTGTCGATGGACATCTAGGCTCTTTCCACAGTTTGGCTATTGTGGACATTGCTGCTATAAACATTCGGGTGCACGTGCCCCTTGGGAGCACCACGTTTGTATCTTTAGGATATATACCCAGGAGTGCAATTGCTGGGTCGTAGGGTAGCTCTATTTTCAGTTTTTTGAGGAACCTCCACATTGTTTTCCAGAGTGGTTGCACCAGCTTGCATTCCCACCAGCAGTGTAGGAGGGTTCCCCTCTCTCCGCATCCTCGCCAGCATCTCTCATTTCTTGACTTGTTAATTTTAGCCATTCTGACTGGTGTGAGGTGGTATCTCATTGTGGTTTTGATTTGTATTTCCCTGATGCCGAGTGATGTGGAGCATTTTTTCATGTGTCTGTTGGCCATCTGGATGTCTTCCTTGCAGAAATGTCTGTTCATGTCCTCTGCCCATTTCTTGATTGGATTATTTGTTCTTTGGGTGTTGAGTTTGCTAAACTCTTTATAGATTTTGGATACTAGCCCTTTATCTGATATGTCGTTTGCAAATATCTTCTCCCATTCTGTCAGTTGTCTTTTGGTTTTGTTGACTGTTTCCTTTGTTGTGCAAAAGCTTTTGATCTTGATGAAATCCCAATAGTTCATTTTTGCCCTTGCTTCCCTTGCCTTTGGCGATGTTCCTGGGAAGACGTTGCTGCGGCTGAAGTCAAAGAGATTGCTGCCTGTGTTCTCCTCAAGGATTTTGATGGATTCCTTTCTCACATTGAGGTCCTTCATCCATTTTGAGTCTATTTTTGTGTGTGGTGTAAGGAAGTGGTCCAATTTCATTTTTCTGCATGTGACTGTCCAATTTTCACAGCACCATTTGTTGAAGAGGCTGTCTTTTTTCCATTGGACATTCTTTCCTGCTTTGTCGAAGATTAGTTGACCATAGAGTTGAGGGTCTATTTCTGGGCTCTCTATTCTGTTCCATTGATCTATGTGTCTGTTTTTGTGCCAGTATCATACTGCCTTGATGATGATAGCTTTGTAATAGAGCTTGAAGTCTGGAATTGTGATGCCACCGACTTTGGCTTTCTTTTTCAATATTCCTTTGGCTATTCGAGGTCTTTTCTGGTTCCATATAAATTTTAGGGTTATTTGTTCTATTTCTTTGAAAAAAATGGATGGGATTTTGATAGGAATTGCATTAAATGTGTAGATTGCTTTAGGTAGCATAGACATTTTCACAATAGTTGTTCTTGCAATCCATGAGCATGGAACATTGTTCCATTTCTTTGTGTCTTCCTCAATTTCTTTCATGAGTACTTTATAGTTTTCTGAGTATAGATTCTTTGCCTCTTTGGTTAGGTTTATTCCTAGGTATCTTATGGTTTTGGGTGCAATTGTAAATGGGACTGACTCCTCAATTTCTCTTTCTTCTGTCTTGTTGTTGGTGTAAAGAAATGCAACTGATTTCTATGCATTGACTTTATATCCTGACACTTTACTGAATTCCTGTACAAGTTCTAGCAGATTTGGAGTGGAGTCTTTTGGGTTTTCCACATATAGTATCATATCATCTGCAAAGAGTGATAGTTTGACTTCTTTGCCGATTGGGATGCCTTTAATTTCTTTTTGTTGTCTGATTGCTGAGGCCAGGACTTCTAGTACTATGTTGAACAGCAGTGGTGATAACGGACATCCCTGCCGTGTTCCTGACCTTAGCGGAAAAGCTTTCAGTTTTTCTCCATTGAGAATGATATTTGCAGTGGGTTTTTCATAGATGGCTTTGATGATATTGAGGTATGTGCCCTCTATCCCTACACTTTGAAGAGTTTTAATCAGGAAGGGATGCTGCACTTTGTCAAATGCTTTTTCAACATCTATTGAGAGTATCATATGGTTCTTGTTCTTTCTTTTATTAATGAATTGTATCACATTGATTGATTTGTGGCTGTTAAACCATCCTTGCAGCCCTGGAATAAATCCCACTTGGTCGTGGTGAATAATCTCTTTAATGTACTGTTGGATCCTATTGGCCCGTATTTTGGTGATAATTTTCGCATCTGTGTTCATCAAGGATATTGGTCTGGAATTCTCTTTTTTGGTGGGATCCTTGTCTGGTTTTGGGATCAAGGTGATGCTGGCCTCATAAAACGAGTTTGGAAGTTTTCCTGCCATTTCTATTTTTTGGAACAGTTTCAGGAGAGTAGGAATTAATTCTTCTTTAAATGTTTGGTAGAATTCCCTTGGGAAGCCATCTGGTCCTGGACTTTTGTTTGTTTGGAGATTTTTGATGACTGTTACAATCTCCTTACTGGTTATGGGTCTGTTCAGGTTTTCTATTTCTTCCTGGTTCAGTTGTGGTAGTTTATATGTCTCTGGGAATGCATTCATTTCTTCCAGATCATCAAATTTGTTGGCATAGAATTGCTCAGAGTATGTTCTTTTTTTTTTTTTTTTAGATTTTTTTATTTATTTTATTTGACAGTCAGAAATCACAAGTAGGCAGAGAAGCAGGCAGAGAGAGAAAGAGAGAGAAGGAAGCAGGCTCCCTGCTGAGCAGAGAGCCCGACATGGGGCTTGATCCCAAGACCCTGGGATCATGACCTGAGCCGAAGGCAGAGGCTGTAACCCGCTGAGCCACCCAGGCGCCCCCAGAGTATGTTCTTATAATTGTTTGTATTTCATTGATGTTGGTTGTGATCTCTCCTATTTCATTCATGATTTTATTTATTTGGGTCCTTTCTCTTTCCTTTTTGATAAGTCTGGTCAGGGTTTATCAATCTTATTAATTCTTTCAAAGAACTAGCTCCTAGTTTCATTGATTTGTTCTATTTGTTTTTTTGGTTTCTATTTCATTGATTTCTGCTCCGATCTTTATGATTTCTTGTCTCCTCCTGGGTTTAGGCTTTCTTTGTTGTTCTTTCTCCAGCTCCTTCAGGTATAGGGTTAGGTTGTGTATTTGAGATCTTTCTTGTTTCTTGAGAAAGGCTTGTATCACTATATATTTTCCTCTCAGGACTGCTTTTGCTGTGTCCCACAGATTTTGAACCATTGTGTTTTCATTATCATTTGTTTCCATGAATTTTTCCAATTCTTCTTTAATTTCTTGGTTGACCTATTCATTCTTTAGAAGGATGCTGTTTAGTCTCCATATATTTGGGTTCTTTCCAAATTTCCTCTTGTGATTGAATTCTAGCTTCAGAGCATTGTGGTCTGAAAATATGCAGGGAATGATCCCAATCTTTTTTTCTTTTTTTTTCTATTTAGATCCCAATCTTTTGATACTGGTTGAGACCTGATTTATGACCCAGGATGTGGTCTATTCTGGAGAATGTTCCATGTACACTAGAGAAGAATGTGTATTCTGTTGCTTTGGGATGGAATGTTCTGAATATATCTGTGATGTCCATCTGGTCCTGTGTGTCATTTAAGTCCTTTATTTCCTTGTTGTTCTTTTGCTTGGATGATCTGTCCATTTCAGTGAGGGGGAGTGTTAAAGTCCCCTACAATTATGCTATTATTGTTGATGTGTTTCTTTGATTTTGTTATTAATTGGTTTATATAGTTGGCTGCTCCCATATTAGAGGCATAGATATTTAAAATTGTTAGTTCTTCTTGTTGGACAGACCCTTTGTGTATGGTATAGTGTCATTCTTCATCTCTTATTATAGTCTTTGGCTTAAAATCGTATTGATCTTGTACAAGGATTGCCACCCCAGCTTTCTTCTGATGTCCATTAGCATGGTACATTGTTTTCCACCCCTTCTTTAACTCTACAGGTGTCTTCAGTTCTAAAATGAGTTTCTTGTAGGCAGCATATTGATTTTTTTTTTTAATCCATTCTGATACCCTGTATCTTTTGATTGGGGCATTTAGCCCATTAAGATTCAGGGTAACTATTGAGAGATATGGATTTAGTGCCATTGTATTGCCTGTTAGGTGACTGTTACTGTAGATTGTCTCTGTTCCTTTCTGATCTACTACTTTTAGGGTCTCTCTTTGCTTAGAAGACCCTTTTCAATATTTCCTGTATAGCTGGTTTGGTGTTTGTAAATTCTTTCAGTTTTTGTTTGTCCTGGAAGCTTTTTATCTCTCCTTCTATTTTCAATGATAGCCTAGCTGGATATAGTATTCTTGACTGCATGTTTTTCTCATTTAGTGCTCTGCATATATCATGCCAGTTCTTTCTTGTCTGCCAGGTCTCTGTGGAGAAGTCTGCTGCCGATCTAATATTTTTACAATGGTAAGTTACAGACTTCTTTTTCCTGGGCTGCTTTCAGGATTTTCTCTTTGTTGTTAAGAGTTGTAAATTTTATTATTAGGTGATGGGGTGTGGACCTATTTTTAGTGATTTTGAGGAGACTTCACTGCACCTCCTGGATTTTGATGTTTGTTCCCTTTTCCATATTAGGGAAATTCTCTCCAATAATTATCTCCAATATACCTTCTGCTCCTCTCTCTCTTCTTCTTCTGAATCACAATTATTCAAACTTGTTTCATCTTATGGTGTCACTTATGTCTCAAATTCTCCCCTCGTGGTCCATTATTTGTTTGTCTCTCTTTTGCTCAGCTTATTTATTCTCTGTCATTTGGTCTTCTACATCACTAATTCTTTCTTCTGCCTCATTTATCCTAGCAGTAAGAGCCTCCATTTTTTATTGCACCTCATTAATAGCTTTTTAAAATTTCAACTTTTTTAGATTTTAGTTCTTTTATTTCTCCAGAAAGGGCTTTTATCTCTCCAGAGAGGGTGTCTCTAATATTTTCCATGCCTTTTTTGAGCCCGGCTAGAACCTTGAGAATCATCATTCTGAACTCTAGTTCTGACATATTACCAATGTCTGTATTGATTAGGTCCATAGCCTTTGGTACTGCCTCTTGTTCTTTTTATTGTGGTGAGTTTTTCTGCCTTGTCATTTTGTCCGGATAACAATATATGAAGGAGAGAATAAAATACTAAAAGGGTTGCAAAGACCCCAGGAAAATGTGTTTTAACCAAATCAGAAGAGACACCAAATCATGGGGGGGAGAAAGGGGATAAAAAGAAGTTCAGAGAAAAAAAAAATAAAAAAAGAAAACAAATAAAGAAAAAATATAAAAAAGAAAAAAATATATATATATTAGACTGGTGAGTAGAACAGGGTCACCCACTTAATTTTGGGAGTATTTTGGTCTCTTAGAAGAAACTTCCAAAATTTTAAAGAATGAAAAACATATATAAGGGTAAACACAATGAAGGGATGGAATATGCCTATAAAGATGAAAAAAAAAATTTTTTTAATTTTTAAAAAAGGAGTTGATAAAGTAAGTTGGTTGGGAGAATAAATAAAAAGAAAGTGGAGAGAATTTGCTCAGGCTGGAGATTAGAACAAGCCCGGAGCTAGATTTAGGGTGTATTTTGATCTATTAGAAGAAGTTTTACCCCAAATTTTTTAGAAGAAAAATCCCTATGTGTATACAAAAAATGAAGTCAGATACAATGATGGATAAAATATGACTATAAGAATGAAGGTTCAAAAAAGATTATTATTTTTTTATGAAAGGTATTGTCAATATAAACTAGTTAAAAAACGTTAAAAGAGGAAAGAGTAAAAGTTAAAAAAATTAAGCAGAAGAAAAAAAATAAAATTAAAAAAATTAATTAACTTCAAGACTAAAGAATCATGGGGGAAAGCCATGAATTCCATGCTTTGCTTTCTCCTCCTCTGGAATTCCGCTGTTCTCCTTGGTAAGTGAACTTGGTCTTGGCTGGATTTCTTGTTGATCTTCTGGGGGAGGGGCCTATTGTAGTGATTCTCAAGTGTCTTTGCCCGAGGCAGAATTACACCGCCCTTACCAGGGGCCAGGCTAATTAATCTGCTTGGGTTCGATTTTGGGAGCTTTTGTTCCCTGAACTCTTTCATAGATTTCCGGAGGATAGGAATGAAAATGGTGGCTTCCCAATCTCCAGCCTGGAGGAGCCAAGAGCTCAGGGCCCCACTCCTCAGTGCATCCTCAGAGAAAAGCGCTCAATCACTCCCGTCTCCCTGGCCTCCGGCCGCGTGCCGAGCTCATCCAGTCTGTGACCAAGTGTCTCTGTCTCTGGCACACAGCTCCACCTGTAGTCTCTGAACACCGCAGACCCCTGAGCTCTTCCAGGGGGTGTCTCCCCAGATCTTGTGGGGACCCCACTCACAGAGCAGTGTCCTGTGCCACGGATTATGGCTCAAGGTAACCCCAAGTTGAGAGCTCACTCCTCAGCTCTGTCTCTGTAGCTGGCTTCCATGCTCTAATACCTGCAAGCTCTGCGACACTCAGCCACCCCTGATCCTTCTGTGACCCCGCGGGAACTGGGGCCATGCTGACCCCATGTGGGCTTCACCCTGGTTTAGCCTCTGGAGCGATGTCTCTCAGTGGAGCAGACTTTTAAAAGTCCTGATTTTGTGCTCTGTTGTTCTGCCACTTGCTGGGAGCTGGCACCTCCCCCCATGGTCTATCTTCCTGTCACTTTGGATTCACTTGTCTGCCAGTCCTACCTTTCAGAAAGTGGTCGATTTTCTGTTTCTAGAATTGTTGCTCTTCTTCTCTTCAATCTCCTGTTGGATTTGTAGGTGTTTGCAATGGTTTGATAAGCTATCTACCTGATCTCCTGCTACCTGATGTGGTCTCAGCCTGCTACTTCTCTGCCATTTTGACTCCTGGCCCATAATTTATTTTCTAAGAAAAAGTTTGCACCTCATTTAAAAATTTGTTTCATCTATATAATTTCTTTTACAATTTTTGTTTAAATATACAGTTCTGTTATATTTTTTACAAAATTTTACAATTTTTGTTTAAAAATACAATACAAATTAATCTCACCTACAGATTGAATAACACAATCTGACTTCTCTAACTTCTCTAACTTTTCTACTACTTGATAGTAACCTGCCAATATCCCTTAAAAATCTCATGGAACTGAATTAATATATAAACAAGAGACCTCAGTTGAGGCCAGCAGATGTGTTTTGTTGAGTTAGGATAGTGAAATTATCTTTAACCTCATTCGTAATGGTTTTGGCTAAAAAGACATAGTCCAATTAACCAAAGGCTTTACCACAAATCTCTTCAAACTGTCTTACCTGTCTAGTTCCTGTAAGAATTTGCAGTTTCACACTTCATTTATAGTGTGGTATCTCACCTGATCTATAATGAAGAGCAGGTCACAGAAAGCAGATCAAATTTTGCCTAATTCCTGAGACATCCTTTATTATTGATCTCTTTCCTCCAAAGTGGATTATATTCCATAAATTCATTTCTGCATTTACAAAGTAGAAATAATACCACCAGCACTCTCTAGGACTACCCAGCAAAACTCTTTGCATTGATGGAAATGTTCTATGCCTGTACTCTTTAGTACAGCAGCCATTCCCAAAATACGGCTATTGAGTATTTCATATGTTAATATAATTTCCACAAGACATTAACCCTGTTCTTTTTAAAGCTAGGTATTATCAGATATACCATTCTGTGTTGCCTCAGAATTTTGACTGACTTGGATATCTTGTAGTTATTTGTCACCCCCAAAAGTGTTCATTGAAAGCAAAAAACAACTGGCCAAGACTATGTGCCTTCTTCTGGGATCAGTGTTGAATGTTGGCTGTGGATATAAAGGAAAATTTCACTCACACCTAAATTAACCTGTGCCTCTCTCTAGAAAGCAAAGAATATCTTAAAAATCTGTGGTTTTCCTATGTTAGTTAAGTTTATTTTCTGTGAGGTAAAATCTCTTTAAATTTATTTAAATATGTGTAAGCAGTAGTGTCGTGGATCCTGGGCTCTTGCTCACAGGTCTGAGACTCTGAGAACTGACTTGGCCTGCCATGATGCTGATGCTGACATCATCTTCCTCCTTGTTGTCTTAAGGCCTGGCCTTTAGAAATAATGCTGTTATTCTTCACCGATAGTGATAATTAGCACACACGTTACCAAGACTTGAGAAAAGGAAAATGAGGATGGTGGGAATGAAAAGTAATAGAGAAAGTTGAGAAGTAAATTAAAAGGTATTTCCTGTGTCTTTTGGTATATTATGTTTGGAAATATTTAAATGAAGTGATAATGAGTGAGAGGCAAGGATTTGGAAGGGACTAAGAACTTTAGGGATTACTGTAGTAATAACTGTAGTAGTTGTCTTCCTCACATTTTGCACAGCTAGTTGCTATTTTGAGGGCTTCTGACTGTGGGTTTTTCCTCAGGCCATCAATTTCATGGGCATACTCAATCTTTATTCCAAACCACATCTTGCTTGAAATGAATTCATATGGCAGTTCTGGTTCATCACACTGGTCTTGACCCCAATAAGCTTTGCCTGACTATTAACATTTCAAGACTCCTTGTTTCATAAATACTTGCAGGGTAAGTACTTATGGCCCATGCTCTATCAGATGCATATTATCATTTGTGGGAACCAAAATAAAATAGCACTTCTTACCTTAGGAATTTACAAATCAAGCAAAATTTGGACTATCTCTTGAGGTTTTTCTGCTAACCTTATTATGTCTTTATGATGGATTGTGATAATTCAGTTCTTCAAAATTTTTGTCACCTCCCTTACGGGCATTGATATTAATGCAAGGCAAATGCTGGAAAATACTACATTTTCCTAGGTATGCAAGATTGACAAGCTCTTACACTCCACAATTTTCCTCAGTTTAATCCAATTCATCTCCCATTTCTCTCAAGATATGAAGCTGACATTTTGTTCTCTTTTTCCAAAAACCTGAACGAATCTTCCCAAATAGACCTTTACCTTTCAACATACAGACATTTGCTCTCTCTCTGGGGACAAATACATCTCAGCAGAAAAAGATTTTTTAGAAATTGTGAAGACTTGGCTAAAAACCTTCATATATTCAGCAATACTATTATAAATAAGGCAAAAGATAAAAATGACAAATTTTATGTACTTTTAAAATAGACTTTCTTAGAATAGTTTTAGGTGTATAGCAAAATGGAGTGCAAATTACAAAGAGTTCCCAAATATTTCTGCCTCCACACATGCATAATTTTCCTGTTATCAACATCACCTACCGGAGTGATACATTGTTATATTTGATGAACCTACACTGACATATCATCATCACCCAAATTCCATAGTTAACATTAAAATTCACTCTAACATTCTATGGGTTATGATAAATGAATAATGATATATATCTACCATTATAGTGTGATATGAAATAATTTTACTGCCCTGAAATCCTCTTTGCTCTGCCTATTCATTTTCCACCTCCTTAAACCCTGGTAACTACTGATCTTTTTACTATTTCTATAGTTTTGGCTTTTCTGGAATGTCATATATTTGGAATTATAATTATGTAGCCTTTCCAGATTGGCTTCTTTCACTTAGTATTATACATTTCAGTTTCCTCTATTTATTTTCATCATTTGGTAGATAATTTCTTTTTAGCACTGAATAATATTCCAAAGTCTAGGTATACTACAGTTATATATCCATCACCTACTTAAGGAGATCTTGGTTACTTTTAAGTTTGGGAAATTATGAATAAAGCTGCTATAAGCATCAGTGTGCAGCTTTTTATGAGAACATAGCTTTTCATTTCCTTTGGATATATACCAAGGAGCATGATTGCTGATTCATATGGGTAGGTTTCTCTACCGGTCTGTCCACCCACCCATCCACCTATCCTTCCACTCATCCATCCATTCATCCATCCATCTATTCATCCATCCACCCACCTGCCCATCCATCCATCTATCTATACCAGCCCTGACATTTTGTCTTCCTCAGCTGGTAAGTATAAGGTATACATGCTGACAGTGCCTAACAAATGAGTAATTTATGCGTTATTTCATCCCTGGAGTAGCTAAGAATATAAAAACAAGTTCACTCTTTGTCTCTTATTCCATTCAGACGTAATTCATTAGACACTGCAAAATTAATTTCTCTCTCAACTCTTTTTCTCACTCCTCCCTATCTATCTGTGTTTACATTACTAATAGCAACATAAAGAATAAACTAAAAAAAGAACAGTAGCCCAAAGATTCTGTTTCTAGACCTCCAGCCTAAAGAGAATGAAGTAGTCACTCCTTGATCTATTCTCTTTGCTTGAAACATATAGAGGTGAGATGACCATGTAGGAAGAGAAATGTAAAGTAGTGAGAAAGAGTACATCCTCAGGCTTGGTGGACTGTTGGTCTGGAAGCAGACAGAGGAAGTTGGAAAATGTGTTTTTGTGAATTAAAGGATGAACATTTGCTCCACAGGAGGTAAAGAACTGGAGCTAATCCCACTGCTGCAAATCATATGATGAGATAGGGCTAAACACTGCCTGGGGACTCAAAATTAATAAAATTGCAGACTTAGGGAGGGAGATGTACACAGAACAGTGACCAGAAAGGAAATAAATCTCCCTACTGTCTTGGGTTTGATTTGGCAATTTATACTTGTTGCTTTTTTTGTTGTAGGACCTTGTAAATGCTAATGAAAGTCCAGGGTCTAAACTGATCTTTGAGTAGCTGGCTGAAGAAAACAACACAATGGCTGGTTATGGGGTAGAGAAGAGCTGAAGGTAGAAAAATGAGAGATGAAAGGAGAAAGAGAGAAGGAATGAATCATAAGGAATCTGCAAACCACATTTAAAACAAGTGACGAATATAAATGTTAAGAAGGACTGCCAATAAAATGAACCATTTTATGATAGGCTTACTCTAGATGAAATTAAAACAATGGAACAGTTTCAGAAGAAGGGAAAACAAGTTTATTCAGAATGTTCAAAAATATAAAATGACAATATATGTAGAAAGTATTAGATTTCTATGAATACAAAATAAATTTCATACTTTGTAGAAGGTATAAAATCTATACCTTCTGAAATATAAAATCTCATATGTCCTATGACCTCAGATGTTTTAAGCACACTAACAAAAATAGCAAATTTCTAAGTGTATTTGTTACCTTGCTGGCTGTCATCCGGATACTGCTCTCAGCTTCTAGAGGTCATTTGTAGGTCCTTGCTATAAGACTCCCTCCATGAGCAAGCAGTTCACAGCATGGTTGCTTGCTTCTTCAAGGCCAACAAGGAAACTTTTACTTCAAATCTCTTCCTCCAGGGAACACCTGGACCCTTTTTTGTAAGGTTCACCTAATTTGGCCTGGCCCCACCCAAGACAATCTTTATTTTAATAAATCCAAATCAACTTACCAGGAACCTAATTACATCTGTAAAATCCCTTTATATCTACCATATATTGTAACCTAGTCACAAGAATGAAATTCTATCATATTCACAACTTCCATTAATAAGAGAAGTTTATACAAGAATGTTTCTCGGGGAGCAGATATTTTGGGGACCATCTCAGAATTCTGCCTGCCACACCATCTTTAACTTGAAGTCTAGTGACTTCTATTTGGCCTAAACCTCTTTTACATGTCTTTCAAATCGATTTCAAATTAGTGCATTTATTTAAAATAATGGTAGTTATAAGAAAACTAGACTTTTTGTAACCTGAAATCTAACTCAAGCTATGAATAGATAAGTAAAACCAGTGACCCATAGAAGATATAAAATCTGAAGTATCATATTACGTTATATGTTTTAGGCACCATAGTAATAATAGCAAAGTTAAAAGCTGAATCTTCAGAAACATCAGATAAATCCCTTCCAGGATTATGGCTTGAATTCGTTTCCTAGGGCAGTCTAACAAAATGCCACAAACTGGGTGCTCCAAGCAACAGAAATTTATTGTTTCACAGTTCTGGAGGCCAAAAGTCCAAAACTGAACTGTCAGTAGGGCATGTTCCCCTGGGAAACTGTAGAGAAAAGATCTTTCTTTGTCTTTTCCTAGCTTCTGGTGGTTGATTTGATGACTAGACATTACTTGGCTTTTAGATGTAACACTCCAGTAACATGGCCATTTTCTTCCTGTGTGTCTTTACATCATCATCCCTATGTATGTTTGTCTTGGGTCCAGATTCCTCCTTTTAAAAGAACACCAGTCGTATTTTACTAGGGCCCACTCCAGTGACTTCATTTTAACCTGATTACCCCCCATAAAGACCTATTTCCAAGTAAGTATTCTGAAATATTGGAGGGTTCAGACCTCAATATATATTTTATGGGTGACAAAATTCAACCCATAATATGAGCAGCTTTAATCCTAGAAATTTAGGTATTGCAGACATGTTAGTTAAGTTGAATGCTCTCTCCCTTTTTCCATCTCTAGCATCGCCTTCCAATTCTAGGGTGGAACATAACCTTGTTCAATCATTTTTTTTTTCATAGTTCTTACATACACATTTGTTCTTTCAGAGATAAATTTATTGACTATAATTATCTCCAGTCATATTCTTGCTCTCTTTTCTGCAGATATTGATGCCTTCTCAAAATATGTTGGGTGTACTATCCTCTCTTCTACTACAGGAACTTTGCACATGATTTTTCTTTCTCAGGAATGCTCTTCTCACTTTATTTTTCTTCTTTAACTTGGTGAACTAATATTAATTCTTCCAATGACATCACTAACTTCACTTCCTCAGAAAAATTTTTGTGACCTCCCATTCTAGATGAACTTCTTTTGTTGTACACTCTTATAGAATGCATACTTTTCTCACAGAAAACTTTCTTACAGTTGCATAATTATACTTTAATTATTGTGGTTATTTGAAAAACAGTCTCTGTTCCACTAAACCATGTAGTTCATGAGATCAAAGACTGCCTTTCTTTTCTGCATTAGGCACAGTGTTTATCAACTAGTGAGTATAAATACTTCTTCAGTGAATGAGGATTTTACTTCATGACACAGTATTAGTGGTCACATCAATTGAGTGGATCAGGTTTAGGCATACAACCCTGAGGGAGACAGACAGCTGAAGCAGGTAAATGATTTCCCTGTTAGGCATTTCCCTGTTGCATACCCATGGTACACCAGAACACTGGGTGTTTAGTCCTGAGTTGAGTTTGTAAAAACACGATGATTGGATGTCTAAGGTCTGTAGCATTCAGATGGAGGAAACTATCTTGCAGGGGAAGAAAGGGAAGAAAGGGAAGGGGGAAGGAAAAAGGAAAATGCCCACAGACCTGGCTGGAGAAGTGGGAATGAAGATCAATGAAGGTCATTGAGGAAGAGAGAAGCTTCAGTTTCTGGTTTTCATATTCCCAGCTCTAGTCCCCTTAGCTGTGTTTGCAGTATTTATGTTGTGTGAAATTCCCATTTGTGCCTGCCATGACTCCTAGTTTACAATAATTCTGTTTGAATAACAAAATATGCCTTGACTCCACCAACTCATATTCTAGTTTTCAAACATAAAAATGATCATGCAAAAGAAAGCAAAGGAATAAATATAAGCAAAACATCTCTACTAAAATAATATTAAAGACCTTATGCCAAAGACCTGTTGAATAAATATGTGTAAGATAATATTTTTCTAACACAGGACAGAGCTCGTTTGAGAATGATGCACAGAGGAAAAGTCATTTTTTAAACTTTAAGTTAGTGGATGGAAAATTATGCTTTTCAATAAGTTCCTCATTTCAGCAACTATCCATAAATTTATTTAAAATTCTCTGAGATGCATTCAACATTTCTTTAGAAGTCTATATTTTCAGTGAAATATTATTTTGATTTTGGCACTGATGATATTCAACTGTTTATCTCTCTCCAAATGTACCCAAAGAACCCTTCTATCGTGTCTCCTACTGAGCACAAAATATGCTAACATAGTCATTAGTGTTTCTAATTTAAATCCATTAAGAAGGGGAAGATAATATTGAAGATGTTACCAATTTGCAAAATAACCTAATTTATATGCATTTTCTACTCTATTTCTCAACTACAGCTATGTTGACAGAGCACTAAAATCAATTTTAACTGTTCTCTCAAAATATCCTGAGACCATTTAAAGCAGAAAGACATTTGTGATTCAACCATTCTGTAGAGCTAAAAGAGGAAATATAGGCAGTTTCCCTCAAAATTAATACATAAAAGATGCATTTCAATACACATGTATAACATAATGCTCACCTCCCTATGCTCTCTTAAGTCACCATTCAAAGTTATTTGACTCACAGAGCCTTCCTTTTTATGTATTTATTTGCCTTATGTTCACTCCCATGATTTCATCATTTATGATACATTTTTCTGTTAAAAATATTTTTGAAAATGTTAAAGTTTTCGAAGTACTAATAGGATTTTAAAAATTTTTCAGTTTTCATTCATGTGAATAATAGAGGATGAAAACTGTACAGAAGAAAAAAATAATATGCTATAACATTGTGGATTTTTGAAAGCAAAATGCTAAAAAATAAAGCACAAATTGTGGCAGGTGTTGATTTATCTATGTTATCACTTACACCAGGGGCTATGGTCCCGGACCCTGCAAGCAATCCATAATATTTGTAGAATCAACAAGTTTGAGAATCTTGTTGCAAACGGAGGTTGCCTTTCTGTTCTACCCTTAAAGAGAACATCGTTTTATTAAAAATTTTATTTGTTTATTTGACAGAGAGATCACAAGTAGGCAGAGGCAGGCAAAGAGAGAGGGAAGCAGGTTCCCTGCTGAGCAGAGAGCCCGATGCGGGGCTCAATCCCAGGACTCTGAGATCATGGCCCGAGCCTAAGGCAGACGCTTAACCACTGAGCCATCCAGGTGCCACTGTTCTACCCTTAAAAATATTGTGGTGAATGACCTTGGAAGAAATTGCTTATGTTCTCCAGTCTTATTTATTTTCTGGGGAAACAATATTTGTTATTGAGACTGAGCTATTTTAAAAATTGCCTGTATATAGATGAATGCACTTGGTACTTCATTTTGTATTTTATTATACTGTCTCAATTTAAGGTATATGTAGAAATATTTGTTTTCCAGATGAAGTTGAATTATGATGTTTATGTGATGTTGGAGGGGGTTACAGACAACTTCATTTTGGATTTTAGTTTAACATATTCTCCATCCAAAATATACTCAAACCCACAAACCTATGCTGAGAACATCAAGCAACTTACCATGATATTGGTAACTATGCAGATCTTTTATTGTTTCTGGAATAAAAGTGTCATTCACTTGAAAAATGAAATGTCTTTTATATTAGCTCAGTCCTTCTCTAATTCTTATAATATATCATATAACTGACATCTAAATCAGTTTTTAAACAATACTTTAAAAATATCAAAACACTTTATTTTTAGCAGCCAAAGTAAATTGGCATGTAAAATGTAGAAAAAATATTTTGCAACACACAAAAAAATCATTTTTGTGTTATCTTTTCTTGCTTGCTTAATCAGGTCATTTTATGTAGCATCTTGGGTCAGAATGGATGTGATCACATAAGTAGTACTGGAAGGAAGAGAAGGAAATAGAAACTCCTATATAGATTATATTATTGCCTTTCCAAAAAGATGATAATATATGGGGGTGGGGAGGCCTGTACTCTTCATTCAGTATGGTCTCACACAAAATATTTTTTTCTTTTTTTTCACCTGTCTAAAGTCTATACCTATTTTATAATTCCAGCTCAAATCTCATCTTTTCCAAAAAAATATCTCTGAATGCTTTGGTGTCATCATCATAACAATAACTACCATTATGTGCCAGGTATTTTTATAAGCAGTTTCAATTAATTTGCTTACTTTTCCTACCCACCCCAAAAATTAGATCTTCACTCTACATATGAAGATATGGTGGTTTTCAGAAGCCAATTTCTCTCTGAGTCTCATGATTGGAAAACATTATAGTCAGGATTCAGAGTATCCAAAATCTGTATATTAATCCTTGTGTTTAGAAACTCTCTTCTTTGAACTATTAAGCTTCCTAATTAATTTATGCTTTTATTGTTTTATTTTTGTACCATTACTCATGTTCTCATACATATACATCTTACTTTACATTGCAGAATGCAAGTTTCTTGAGTACAAGGATGCAGAGAACAATACAATAATATTAAATAAATAAATAAAATAAAAAAAACCTATTGAGTTCTTCTTAAACAATGATAATAACAGGTAATCTCAGGACCTGTTGGGAAGCTGAACTTCCTCCTAGATGTCTCCACAATTTAGACCAGGGTTTCTCAATCTTGGTGCTGCTGACAGTTTGGATTGGGTAATTCTTTGTCATGGGGTGCTGGCCTGTGCATTGTAGAATGAATAGTAGTATTGGGGTACCTAGGTGGCAGAGTCGGTTAAGTGACCAACTCTTAATTTGGGCTCAGGTCATGATCTCAGGGTTGTGAGATTGAACCCTATGTTGGGCTCCATGCTAAATGTGGAGACTGATTAAGATTCTCTCTGTCCCTCCTTTCTGGCCCTACCTGCTCACTCTCTCTCTCCCCCTCTCTCCCTCTCAAACAAACAAAAAAATAGTAGCATCTAAAGCATCTATACACTAGATGTCAGTGACCCTATCTTCTCCCCAGTCCAGTTTTGTGACAATGTGTCTGCAGACATTTCCAAATGTCCCAGGGGCACCAAATGACCCCAGCTAAGAAACACTGCTTTATACAGATTTCTTGCCTATTACATTGACAAATTTCTCTTCTTGTACATTGTGCTTCTGTTCTATTTGATCGAGTTCATCCTTCTAAAGAAACATACATTCTGTCTTCTTATTCATTTTCATGAGAACCAATGAGCCATTTCAAGATACCTACCAAGAGTTCTTTTAGTCTTGCCTCTACTAAAGGACAAATAATTTCCTTACCCTTTTTTTTTTTTTTAAAGATTTTATCTATCTATTTGACAGAGATCACAAGTAGGCAGAGAGGCAGGCAGAGAGAGAGAAGGAAACAGGCTTCCCGCTGAGCAGAGAGCCTGAAGCAGGGCTCGATCCCAGGACCCTGAGATCATGACCCAAGCCGAAGGCAAAGGCCTTAAACCAATGAACCAGGCGCCCCTCCTTACCTTTCTTAAGGGAAGATGTTTCTATACCTTTCAACATCTTGCTTCCCCTCCTGTTTAGGCTTTCCAGATTGTCCATAATCATTATAAAATATGGAACTAAAAACTGAAGTAATTTCTAGATACCTATTTCCAATCATTGGAATATTTTAATTTTGTATCTGCAGCAAAATATTGTATTACTTTTATTTATTTCTGACCTTATGATTTTTAATTTAGTATTTTTAAAAAAATATTTTATTTATTCATTTGACAGACAGAGATCACAAGTAGGCAGAGAGACAGGCAGAGAGAGAGGAGGAAACAGGCTCCCTGCTGAGCAGAGAGCCCGATGCAGGGCTCGATCTCAGGACCCTGGGATCATGGCCTGAGCCGAAGGCAGAGGCTTTTACCCACTGAGCCACCCAAGCATCCCTTTAATTTAGTATTTTTATGAAAATATTTTAGATTTTTTTTAAGATTTGAAATAACAGCTTAACTTTTTAAGATTAACATATCAAGTAGAAATTAGTGATGATGTTTTCTCTACAGAAATAAATTGTTTCTATAAGCAATACATTCAATTGTTCACATATTTTAAGTTACTGTATTCTAACATAAGCTTTTTTTCTGAGTTTTCCTGTATTCCTATTGACCTACATGGTACTTGACAAGTAAAGTAAAGATTTAAACTCAAGGCAATGGCTGTCTGCAATTTTGAAATGACTATGTGAGTTTAGTAATTTCTGTGGAACCCAAAATTAAAATTTACATATCAGATATGATTCTCCATTGAAAAACAAATTTAGCTGTAGAAGGATGATTTGGGTAAACCCTTCATGAGTTCAGTATACAAGAATGTGATAGATCATATATGAGTGTGTTATTCAGAACAATTTCAGTGGAAGCCAAAACCCAGAAGATTTGAGAAAGAGCTGAGTCATAAAAGAAAACAGTAGTAATGTTCCAGAAATAATCTATAAATTAGTGGATACGAATTATCATAAAGAGAAAGGGGTGGGCAAAATGGTAACAAAAAATTAACTGGTTTAAGGTGATATAAACAACATGAAGAATACTTTTGAGGTGATGGAGATTTCTATATCTTCATTGTGACAGTGGTTAAATGATTGTATATAGATCTCAGAGTTCACCAAACTCAGAACATGTATGGGTGAATTTTAGTATATATAAATTATACCTAAATAAAGAAGTGGGAGAGGGGAGAGTGTCAACAGTCTTAATAACAGTTGAATTAAGTAGTTGGAGTTGGAAACACCCACTCTAGATGTCATTATACTACTGGGCAGAACCAACTAGGTCTGTTAGTAGGGCAGTGTTTATTGTTAAATGAGCTTTTTCATAGAAAACTCTGACTGAATATTATGATTTTCAGAATTCTTATACTTAGAAATATGTCCTGTAATGAATCAAGTGGAGCAGGTTAAGACATTGAAACTGACATTAAAAGAGAAATATTTTTAAGTTGCTGGTAAACAACCTTGTGTGTGTGTGTGTGTGTGTGTGTATATATAGTTTCAACTTGATTAATGTTTCAATATTACACACTTACAAATCATCATGTAGTATCACATTTCTATATTCTTCCTGATACGATAATTATAGTTCCATTAGCAAATGTAAGAATGAGGCAATAATGTTAATACACAAAGTTAAATTGCAAATTAACTCATTGCCATGGAAACCAGATGAGACTGTAAAATTTAATCATAATTTGTTTTGAAGAGCATTGCCTTAGAATTTTTGTACAACAGTATTTAGTCAACATCTTTGATGTCAAACACGTGAGGAATTGCATAATGCTTCCAATTTAAGAAAAAATAACTTTACTTTTAAAGTTGTTTTAATTCTACAGAAGTGCCCTAATTTTAATAAAAATTAAAATTTAACTATGGTTTTAGAAATTGAAATAGATTTTTATATGTATGTTCTATGAATTGAATTCTTGGATTACTTTTTTTTTTCTTTTTAAGTTACAGATTTCTTTCAAATGCCAAGAAGAACAAATGATGTATAGAGGTAAACAGATAAGAAGAAAAAAAAAATGCAGGTACATAGAGTGAAGTGAAGGCAAAATTATTGATAACTTTACATTTTTTCTGTTGATTGAAGTTAGTAAGATTTTCTACACTTAGCAATCACTGTGCTAGGCATGCTTTCACTCAGAGATGAATGAATAGTATTTGACTTTTAGACACAGTTTTATTTCTACTTTTCTAGTCTAAATACAGTTTTATTGCCTCTTCTTGCCTTATAGAATTAGCTAGGACTTCCAAGTTGTTGAAAAGGAGTGGTCAGATTGTACTTCCTTAACTTTTCCTGATTTTATTGGGAAATTTTCTAGTTTCTATGTTCAATGTAATAATATTTAAGTTACATTTGTTTGGACTGGCAATATTTCACATAGGTAGAAATAGCAGCCCTATATCATCAAGATAATAATTTTCTAGTCTCTATTTCTACTTTTCCAGTCTAAATACTGTTTATTTCCTTTTCTTGTTTTATCAGATTAGCTAGGACTTCCGTATTGCTGAAAAGGAGTGGTCAGAGGGCACTTCCTTACTTTTTCTTTATTGGGAAATTTTCTAGTTTCTTATCATTAAGTATGATCCTCGCTGTAAGTTTTTTGTTGATGTCTTTTAGCTAGTTTAGGAGTTTCTTCTCTATTGCTAGTTTGCTGGAAGTTTTTTTTTTTTATCATAAATGGGTATTTGTTTTTGTCAGATTTTTTCCCCTACATTTATTGACATGATCATGTGATTTCGCTTTTTTAGTCTGTTGATGTGATGGTCATGTTGGTCATGGTGCATAAATCTTTTTTACAATGTTAAATTTGTTTTGCTAATATTTTGTTGAGGATTTTTGCATCTATATTCATGAGAGATGCTGGTTTGTAGTTTTCATGTAATGTCTTTTTCTGATTTTGCTATTAAGATAATGCCGGCCAAACTGAATGAATCTAACATAGTCTCTCTGCTTCAATTATCTGGAAGAGATTGTAGAAAGTTGGTGCAATTTCATCCTTAAATGTTTAGTATAATTCACCAGTGAATCTAGCTGACCAGTTTTTCCATTTATTACCTATTTATTATATTTTTATATAATTTTTTATATTTTATATAATTTTATATAATTTGTGAGAGAGCTGTATTAAACCTGTTTGCCATGTTTCTTCAGAATCTGACAATGTATATGTTGATTGATAAAATGAGAAATTCTTTTTTTTTCAGTAGATATACTTTTTGCCAGTGGGAAAAGCAAGAAGGGTAACAGACAGGTAATTCAGAAATGAATAAGACACTTGCCAACTGTCCAGATGACATATCATTAAAAATCTGAGTTAAGGAAATCATGAGGGGATATTTATGAGAGAATTATTTGCTGATTGTGCTTCCTAAGCCAAAGAAGAGTAAATATTTAAGAAATATCAGCTGGTCAGATAAATGAAATGCTTTAGAGAGATACTTAATTTGAAGACTAAGAACAGATCATTAAATTTGGTATTCAAGGGATCACAGATGACCTTTAAAAAATATAAAAAGAGTTTCATTAGTGTGGCAGAAAGATCAGCCAGATTCCTGCTAATGAGTTATTTGTGTAAAATTTGTAGTGATTGACTTGCTAATACCCAGTCCTTTGAATTTGATTCTTACAATAACTTAAAGACCCAATATACTATGGCATTTCCTAGTTTACCTACAATGTAATAATGTTTAAGTTGCACTTGTTTTGGCAGGCAACTTTTCACATAGGTAGAAATAGCAGCCCTGTATCATCAAGAAAATATATTTAACAAATATTAATATTGGGTATAAAAACTGATATAAAGGGATAAGAAATAATTCAAGTATGGTCTCAGAGGTAGATATTTATTCCCATTTCTTAATTTTCTGTATTTTCTCCATTGGATTAAATTAGACTGGAAGACATATAAATCCTTGAAGCATGTTAAAGAACCCTCTATAAGAGAACTTTCATTGAAAAATGTAATGTTACACATTTAACATTACTACAAAGAGTCATATAATTGACCTTTTTACTATGAAACTCTAATTGGGTTTTTGATTCATACTGAACATATGACAAAGGTACAACAGTAAGACTATGTTAGGTGCTTTTAAGGGCCATTGACATTGACAGAGACTAAGGATCAGAAGAGAGATAGAAAATATGACAAGCACTGCGGGATAACTTTGGTTGACATTCTGATTTTTAATTAGATCAGAACAACTGAATGGGGGCTCTCAGAAATGAGGTACTGATTTTGAATGTGATTTGAGGGTCTTAGATGAATAAGTAGGGTTAGGAACATTTTCTTTTTGTCTTCTTTCTTTTATTTTTCCTTTTTCATTTTTTGCCAAGTGATGACTACTACCATTAAACTATTTCTACTAAAATAGCAAAGAGACTTGGGAAAAACTAGTCACATCATTTTGTTAGCCTTACAGGGTCTATAGTTTTCTCCCCATAATCCACTTCAGATCAATTGTCTGATAGGAGTATGTTATATAATTTTCTATTTATACTAAGCAAATTAAATTATATAGTTAGATATTTCAATCAGAGAAAACTATAGGCCTTATTTGTTAATGGTGATGATGTAATGGAAATATGTCAGTTTATAAAAATCCTAAGTGGTACGGATTGCATGGAGCATGGGGTGTTATACACAAACAATGAATCAGGGAAAACTACATCAAAAACTAATGGTGTACTGCATGGTGACTAATATAACACAATAAAAAAAAAAGAAAAATAATAAACCTAAAAAAAAAACCCTAAATGGGGACTAAAAGACATGATTTCTAATATTTGGAAACAGTATTTCATTTTTTAGACTAAAAATAAAGTAGATGAAATAATTGAGAAGAAGGAGTCCTGGGGAAGAATGTAGAAATTTAATATATTATATGATAAAAAGAGTTGATATATGTTTTAAAAAATTTGATTTCAAGATTAATATAAATCTATTGTAGCCAAGGTAATGTGTATGAAAGGATGGCTGGAATATGAGAGGGAAATGTAACCACTGGCGTAAGGTCAATTTCCTTGACCTTATCAAGGAATTAAATAGGGAAAAAATACTCTTCAACAAATGATACTAAATTAATTGGTAACCACATGTAAGAAAAAATAAACTTCAACTCAAACCTTGCACTGTAAACAAAAATAACTTGAAATGAATCATAGACCTAAATTTAAAACATGAAACTCTAAAACTTTTAGAAAAATAGGAGAAATATTTGTGAATTCTAGTTATGAAAAATTTCTTAGGCCACAAAAAGCACTGTGGAAAAAATGGATAAATTAAAAGTCATCAGAAAATTTCTTCAAAACATTATTTCTTCAAAGGAAAATGAAACAACGAGCCATGGTCAAGGTGAAAATATTTGTAGTGCACATAGTTGATAAAGGATTGGTAAAGAAGATAAAGAAAGAACTCTTAAATTTCATAACAATGAAAACAACTCAGTTAAAATGGGTATGAGATTTGAACTGCCCCCTCAACTCTACGGTCAAATAATCTTCGACAAAACAGGAAAAAATATCCAGTAGAAAAAAGACAGTCTCTTCAATAAATGGTGCTGGGAAAACTGGACAGCTATATGTAGAAGAATGAAACTCGACCATTCTCTTACACTGTATGCAAAGATAAACTCAAAATGGATAAAAGACCTCAACGTGAGACAGGAATCCATCAGAATCCTAGAGGAGAATATAGGCAGTAACTTCTTCGATATCACCCACAGCAACTTCTTTCAAGATATGTCTCCAAAGGCAAAGGAAACAAAAGTGAAAATGAACTTTTGGGGCTTCATTAAGATCAAAAGCTTCTGCACAGCAAAGGAAACAGTCAACAAAACAAAGAGGCAACCCACAGAATGGGAGAAGATATTTGCAAATGGCAGTACAGACAAAAGGTTGATATCCAGGATCTATAAAAAACTCCTCAAACTCAACACACACAAAACAGATAATCATATCAAAAAATGGGCAGAAGATATGAACAGACACTTCTCCAATGAAGACATACAAATGGCTATCAGACACATGAAAAAATGTTCATCATCACTAGCCATCAGGGAGATTCAAATTAAAACCACATTGAGATACCACCTTACACCAGTTAGAACGGCCAAAATTAGCAAGACAGGAAACAACGTGTGTTGGAGAGGATGTGGAGAAAGGGGAACCCTCTTACACTGTTGGTGGGAATGCAAGTTGGTGCAGCCACTTTGGAGAACAGTGTGGAGATTCCTCAAGAAATTAAAAATAGAGCTTCCCTATGACCCTGCAATTGCACTACTGGGTATTTACCCCAAAGATACAGATGTAGTGAAAAGAAGGGCCATCTGTACCCCAATGTTTATAGCAGCAATGGCCACGGTCGCCAAACTGTGGAAAGAACCAAGATGCCCTTCAACGGACGAATGGATAACGAAGATGTGGTCCATATACTCTATGGAGTATTATGCCTCCATCAGAAAGGATGAATACCCAACTTTTGTAGCAACATGGACGGGACTGGACGAGATTATGCTGAGTGAAATAAGCCAAGCAGAGAGAGTCAATTATCATATGGTTTCACTTATTTGTGGAGCATAACAAATAACATGGAGGACATGGGGAGATGGAGAGGAGAAGGAAGTTGATGGAAATAGGAAGGGGAAGTGAACCATGAGAGACTATGGACTCTGAAAAACAACCTGAGGGTTTTGAAGGGGCGGGGGTTGGGAGGTTGGGGGAACCAGGTGGTGGGTATTATGGAGGACACGTATTGCATGGAGCACTGGGTGTGGTGCAAAAACAATGAATACTGTTATGCTGAAAAAAAAAAAAAGATTTGAACTGCACCTACTGAAGAAGATATAGAGCTGGCATATGACCATCATAAGTCTTAAAGGAAATGCACATTCAAAGTACATATAGATAACACCACATGTCTTTTAGCACAGATCAAACAATTAAGAATTGACATTAACAAATTCTGGTAAGGACGAAAAACAGCTGGTCTCTCATACATGGCTGGTGGAAATGTGAAATGGTACATCCACTTTGTGAAACAGTTTGATAGGTTCTTATAAAGTTGGATGCACACTTACTACACACTCAGGAATCCCATTTTTAAGTACTTAACAAGAAGAATGAAGACATGTTCACACAAAACCCATGTGGCCATATTTATTTAGGGCACCTCTACTAATAATCCTTCAAAATGGAAACAACACAAATATCCATGAACTGGTGAACTGATAAGCAAACTGGAGTATTTATACAATGCATACTACTCAGCAATAAAAAGGAATGAACTAGTGATACATAAAACAACATGAGTGAATCTCAAAATGTTGAGAGGAAGAAAGTTGACATCAAAACATTGTATATTGTATTACTACATTTAAATGAATTCTGGGAAATTACAAAACTGTCTAAAATCCAATCAGTCATTGCCATAGACCAGGGGTAGACAGGGACAGACTCTGAATGGTCAGGAAACTTTCACATTAAGAAAGAGGTATTTTATATTTAGATCGTGATTATACAATTATATGAGCTTTTCCAAATTCACAGAACTGAGTGTACAACTAGAAAGTTTCAATTTTTCTGTTTGTAAGTTGTACTTCTGTAGGTCTGACAACTTATTTTGAAAATTAGAATAAAAATAATATAGTTTCTATGTGATTCCTGGGGCTATGATTATACTTCTTCAGATGTGTGTGATTTTTCACCTATCCTTATAAAAAAAATATAATCTATAGTGTGGCTAATGTATCTCTCCTTATTTCTTATATTTTTTTCAAAGTAACAAGTATGTATCCATTGGTTTACCAGTATTTTCCAAATCAACATAAAGCTCTGAGGTCAATTTTATATTTTATTGTTGAATCAATTCATCATCATACAAATCCTATATTCTTACTGTATTCTAAAACCTGTTCCCAATTTTTTGTCACTTAAAAGTTTAATATCAATTCTGTTTTTCACTAAAATAAGCTTATTATGTTAGAGAAATCAATATTACATGATTAGATATGCAAAAGTATCATTGCATGAGGGAAGGAGTTTGGGCTGTGATGACCATGTAACCTTAAATAAATAAATTCTGGGTCTACTATCTTAAGAGTTGTGTGCCTCTGAGTAAATTATATATTCTTTCTGAATTTGAATTTTCTCTTCTATCAGATGGAGATAATTGATGCTATTAGTTTAATCTTGATTTCCTTAGAATAGTTCTACTTAATATTGTGAAATGGTATTGAATGAAATTCTGAAAGACAAATCTTAAAAACTACACTTAAAAATTAGGTTTTTTGTTCATTTTATACTTTTAATTATTTATTATAATTTTAGATACATTTTAAATATGGGGAAATTATACAGTGAAATATGTTTATCTTATTTTTAGAGTTTGATGAACTTTGATAAGTACACCTTGGTAATGCACAGTACTATCAGGATTTGCAACAGTGGAGTTCAGAAGTGAATTTTAAAAGAATAAGAAAAAAGAGGAAGAGGAGGGGAAGGAAGAGGAGTCCTGGCAGAGCTAATTATTTGAGTTTACCAAGAAAGCATTTAAGAACTACTGATAGATGGGGTGCCTGGGTGGCTCAGTGGGTTAAAGCCTCTTGGGTTAAAGCCTCTGCTGCCTTCGGATCCAGTCATGATCCCAGGGTCCTGCGATTGAGCCCCACATCAGGCTCTCTGCTCAGCAGGGAGCCTGCTTCCTCCTCCCCTTTCTCTTCTCTCTGCCTGCCTCTCTGCCTACTTGTGATCTCTATCTGTCAAATAAATAAATGAAATCTAAAGAAAAAAATTAAAAAAAAAAACTACTGATAGTTGCTAGTTTCTAATCTGTTAACTGAGCAACCTGGGCTAAACTGTATGTTTTTTTTGTTTTTGTTTTCTGTTTTTTATTGAATCTACTTCATGGAAGAAATTATTCTTAATATTGGAATCTTATAGCCCTGCTTATTTTTTAAATTTTTCTTTTATGTAGATCATAGTTGGTACTTAATAAATGTTTAGGAGAAGGCAGACAATTAGAGAATCATGCAAAATAAATGGCAGAGTTATTTAAATTAGTGATCAAAGGAAAATATGACATGTATGTACTTCTCATTTTTATAACTATCACTTGGTATCCAGGCATTCCAATAGTTTGTAAGTATGTATTTCATGGTAGGCTGATTAAATTATTTCTGAATTGATATTTTGTCTTTTAAAGAATAAGTAATTGTATTTAGAATATTCTGCATCGTTCTGAGCAATAACCCCTGGTATTTCTGTTAATAAATTTCATTTTAAAGGAAGGTACACTAAAATATTTAGCAGAACCCACTTAAATGTCCATCACACATATTTCTGCTTCTAGTTAGTATGTATAAGCTGTGGTGGACCATCATTTCCACTATTTCAGCCAGGAAAAAAAAATAGCTACTGCAAACATCAGGAGACATTAGAAAAGATTCCTTCCCAGTTAAGTGAAAGCCTCATCTACACCCATCCTTTTTTTCCTCGGAGGGCATTTGCAAATCTGGGCATGTACTGTGGATCAGGCTTGCCATAAGCAGAAGGACTCTGCTGGCGTAAAGATAAGCCAGTAGGGCTTTTGATTGCTGCATTGGCTGTTGCGACAGTTTGGAATCTGGAGAGTCTAAATGTGGAGCTGCCAATTCTCTCCCGTTGGACTTTGGGGGAGTGCTGAGGCAGCCAGGAGTTGGGAAAGAAACATGGAATGAAATTCCATACAGTTGAACAGTGCTTAAAAATCAAAGTCCTGGCAGAGAGAGAGGTGTTCAATAAACATATTATTGGTCATATCTTTATGATCATTGTAACCAGAGTGAAAATGAGTAATGAAGTCTTTAGCCCATCCCTGGCCATACTTAGTTCTTGACTGCATGAAGGTGATCAGTTTATCACTGTCTACAGGGGAAAAAATAAAAGTATGCTATCTCAGAGGAAATGCACCTCAAATTTAGCCTCTTTTAGAAATAATATCTATCATTTATTAAAAATTAGGATACATATTAAGAAGCTAGGATATGTGACACAATGTAAAAAAAAAAATTGGTCCAAAGAAGAGAACCAATAGAACCATGCATTCACATGATTTATATGTTGAAATTGGCAGAAAAGGTCTCAGTATTATTACTATAAACATGTTAAAAAATAGGAAGAAGGTTAAATATGTTGGATAAAAATTTATAATTTCAACAGATACATTCTATTTATTTAAAAGGAATCAAATATGCAAACTAAAACTGAAGAAAACAGTACCTGAAATTTAGGATTCATTAGATGTATTCAGCATCAGAGGAAAACAGTAGAAGAAAAGATCATCAACTTGCAGAAGAAAATTAATATAAACTATCAAAACTTAAGCTCAGAGAAAAAAATGAAAAAATATATACACTTAAGAGTTCCAAAAAGAAAGGAGAGAAAGAATACAGTAAGAAATTGTTTGTAGAAATAACTGTGAACAATTTTCCAAAACTAATGAGTGATCAACCATACATTAAGAAATTTCATTAAATTCCAAGAAATATTTTGGAATTAATTTGGAAAGGGGATTGTTATAAGCATATCAGAATCAATTTGCTACAAATAAAAGAGTCTAAAAATCTAATTGAGGGAGGAAAAGGCAAATTATTTTGAAAACAATGCTAAAGCTGACGGCAGAATCATGGAAACCAGGAGACAATAAAATGACATCTTAAATGTCATAAAAGAAAAATTTTGCTCCCTAGAATTCTACAACTAGCAAAAATATCCTTGAACAATCAAGATACAATATCAATGTTTTCAAAAAACAGAAGTTGAGAAAATTTTTTTCCAACAGAGCCACAGTACTATAAATAGTCAAGATCATAGAGCTTAATCTAAATGATCTTAGGTAAAATCAGAAAATTTAAGGAAAGAATAAAGAACACCCAAAATGTTAATCATGTAGGTTCAAACAAGTAATGTTGATGATTATTAAAATAGCAACAATAGCAATGTCTTATAGCTTTTTTTCATTAAAAAAATACAGACTTAAAATAATTTTATTAATAATAATACACTGGTTTTTGGTATGTAGTTCTATGAGTTTTAAAATATGGATAGATTCATATAAATAGGACTACATACAAGATATACAGTAATTTCCTTCTAAAACTTCCTTACTTATTTCAGAGTACTTGATATATTCAGGATTTAATCCTCCATTGAAAATGTGATGTTAAGAGGTTAAGATCAAGGGGTGCCTGGGTGGCTCAGTGAGTTAAAGCCTCTGCCTTCAGCTCAGGTCATGTCCCAAGGTCCTGGGATCAAGCCCCGCATCGGGCTCTGCTTCCTCCTCTCACTCTGCCTGCCTCTCTGCCTACTTGTCTGTCAAATAAATAATCTTTGTCTGTCAAATAAATAAATAAAATATTAAAAAAAAGAGTTAAGATCAAGACTGATTACTAAAGGGCAGTGGTTTCTTCTTGAAGGAATGAAAATGTTCTAAAATTAGACAGTGGTAATAATTATGATATATAACAATTATGATATACTAAAAACACTGAACTGAGAGATTATAAAAGGGTGAATCTCATGACGTGTTAAATTTCCTGATGTATTATTTTATCATAATAAAACTTTTAAGAAATAAACTATGTTATAAGAATAAGATAGATTATGATGCAGCAATTGAGGAGAATGAAGAACTAACACTCCCCACAAGTTGGCTCAATCTAAAAAAATATAGTAATCGAAGAAACCAGAAAGAAAAGTACATACTTTCTACTTCATTTATATTAGTTCAAGAAGAGGCAAAGTGCATAGATAATGAAAAAGCATAGCTAAGGTAGTCATAAGTCAGAGCAAATGTAGGTATTATGGGAGGTGGGATAGATATGAAAGGGGCACTTTTGTGTATCTTAGGGAAATACTCTATAACTGATGATTCTATAAGTGAATATATAAATAAAAACATTTCTGAGACATACACTGAGGATTATTACACTTCATGCAAGTCATTGCATGCACAATATTCCCCCCAAAAGTCAACACCACTTGTTTTACTGTAAAATTATATAGGGAATTTTATAATATAATATTGTTTAATTTTATGGAAAACTCCAAATAAACAATTACTTTTCTTTGTCTTATCATTATCTTTTATGTACTTGTCCATACTTTTTAACAGCAAATTGTACGGTTTCTTCTTCTTTCCTTGTGACCTTGATGAGAATGTGGCTGAGAATAAGCTTACTGAGCACACTCTGAACAGCTTCAGGTTTAAAGAATATCACTTGTTCTGGATAATATTTTTACTGTGACTCTATTTGTAACCATTCCAAAAGAGAAAAAATATAATATTGGAGTAATGTGTAATAAACTATGCTTAGAACATTATAAATGAAAATTATTCTATAAAACACAACTGGATGAAAAGACGGAAATATGAGTCTGCAGTAATACATTAAAAATATATACGGTAATCAGTGATGGGTGGAATTTTTCAGAAGTAATTCAAATGCTAATGAATCTGGTCAAATCTTTCATCTGGGAAATGAGTGGACCTGTTTTTGTGTTTTTGCTCTGCCAGCTTCCAATTTCTCTCGGCTGAGAAAATCCTTTTATGAATTAATAAAAGCTTTCCAGACTGAAAATAGGGGGATATACAGCTTAATGGCTAGAATGTGTTGCCAGGATTTTGTAATTTAGATAGTTTGTTATGACTAGAACAATGCTCCAATGCATTGAACTTTAATGTTGAAATGTCAGCTTCCTACTGAGCAGTTCTGGAGTCAAGCTTACACCTGCTTGCTTTTAGAAAACTTGTCATTTGCATCCACCTCCAGCAAGTAGAATTTTGAGGTCAGAATGATGATAATATTAGGCAATTTTCATCTTCCAAGCATGGTAAAACATTTAGTAATAAAGCCTGTGTATACACCAAATGACTTCATTTTCAATATTAGAATAAAAAATAGGAAAGGAGCAGGGAGATTCAAAAATCTGGAAAGAAAAGGCCAATAAATCATTGTCTTTTATCTTGAATTCAAACCTTTTCAGAACAATAGGTGTTTACTTCTCCTGGAAAAATATCACTTCTTTTTTAAAGATTTTATTTGACACAGAGAGAGAGAGAGAGAGAGAGAGAGAGCACAAGCAGGGGGAGTGGCAGAGGGAGAGGGAGAAGCAGGCTTTATGCTTAGCAGAGAGCCCAATGTGGGACTTCATCCCAGGATCCTGAGATCATGACCTGAGCTGAAAGCAGATGCTTAACTGCCTGAGCCACCCAGTTGTCCCCATGTCATAATTTCTTAAGTCATTACTTTTCTTGTTAACTCATGAGTAATAATAGATGAACTTTAATTTACAGTGACTAAGGGTGACCAAATGTGGTTTGATATTAAAGTAAACAACAAAGAGTAGAATGCCTCCCATGGCACCATCTAGGAAATAACCCCTTCAAAGTTCTCAATTTAATCCATGAGGCACTAGAAGAATTAATTTGACTAATGGGTGAATTGTTATTTTCAAAGGATTTTCAGTGAGTAATTCTAAATAGTATTATGTCTATTAATACTAACTACATAGCTTTTATCAAGTTAATTATCACCTCCTGTGTTGCTCTATCATTTTTAATCACTTATTCTTAGAAACTGTCTAACTTTGTAGGAAAACAAAAACAAAAACAAAACAAAACAGGCAATACATCTCCAGAGGGAAGGGGACAAAGAAGATTCCAGTCATTGGGTCCTACGCTGTGAAAACAAGTGACTGAACTTTAGACTCAGATCCAGATGATTACCTGAGGCATACATGTGCCTCAGGTATACTTCTTCAATATCCATTTCCATATCTATAATACCCCCTCTTTTTTTGCTATTTTTTCTCCAATTTTTTATTTAAATTCTAGTTAGTTAACATACAGTGTAATATTAGTTTCAGGTATAGAATTTAGTGATTCATCACTTACATAAAACAAGCAAGTGCCCTGTTCGATACCCATCATTTGTTTGACCCATCCCCTTGCCCACCTCCCCTCCAGAAACCCTCAGTATGTTCTTGGTTTGCCTTTCTCCCCCATGTTCACTTGTTTTATTTCTGAAATTCCACATGTGAGTGAAATCATATATTTGCCTTTCTCTGATTTATTTCACTTAGCATAATGCTCTTTAGCTTCATCCATGTCATTGCAAAGGGCAAGATTTCATTCTTTTTATGGCTTAATTTTATATATATATATATTTCTTCATCCATTCATCAGCACCTCTTCTTTCTCCATTCAGTTGATGGACACTGGGCTCTTTCCATAATTTGGCCATTGTTGAGAATGCTGCAATAAACATTGGGGGGCATGCATCCCTTCAAATCAGTATTTTTGTATCCTTTGGGTAAATACCTAGTAGTGCAATTGATGGATTGTAAGGTAGTTCTATTTTTAACTTTTTGAGGGAACTCCATACTGTTTTCCACAGTAGCTGCACCAGTTGCATTTCCACCAGCAGTGTAAGAGTGTTTCCCATCTCTGTATCTTTGCCAACATCTGTTGTTTCCTATGGAATGGGAGAAGATATTTGCAAATGACATATCTGATAAAGGGTTATTATTCAAAATATATAAAAAACTTATAAAACTCAATACCCAAAAAACTAATAATTCAGTTAAAAATGAACAGAAGACATGAATAGACAATTTTCTTTTTTTAAAATTTTTATTTATGTTTTTTTTTAATTTTTAATTTTTATTTATTTTATTATTTTTTATTAATTTTTTATCTTTTTTACTTTTTTTTTTAAATAAAAATATAATGTATTTTTATCCCCAGGGGTACAGGTCTGTGAATCGCCAGGTTTACACACTTCACAGCACTCACCATAGCCCATATCCTCCCCAATGTCCATATCCCCAACACCCTCTCCCAACCCCCCTCCCCCCAGCAACCCTCAGTCTGTTTTTTGAGATTGAGTCTTTTATGGTTTGTCTCCCTCCCAATCCCATCTTCTTTCATTTTTTCTTTTCCTACCCCCCACGTTGCATCTCCGCTTCCTCATATCAGGGAGATCATATGATAGTCTTTTTTCTCTGATTGACTTATTTCGCTAAGCATAATACCCTCTAGTTCCATCCACGTCATCATGATGGCAAGATTTCATTTCTTTTGATGGCTGCATAGTATTCCATTGTATATATATACCACATCTTCTTTATCCATTCATCTGTTGTTGGACATCTAGGTTCTTTCCATAGTTTGGTTATTGTGGACATTGCTGCTATAAACATTTGGGTGCACGTGCCCCTTCGGACCACTACATTTGCATCTTTAGGGTGAATACCCAGTAGTGCAATTGCTGGGTCATAGGGTAGCTGAATAGACAATTTTCTAAAGAAGACATACAGATAGCTAAGAGACACATGAGAAGATTCTCCACAACACTCATCATCTGGGAAATACAAAGTAAAACAGCACAGTAATCAGAATGTCATATCCATAATATCCTGTATGTTATTTCCAGTGTAATTTTTATTTAGAATGAAGAACTTAAGGAGAATCACAAATTGCTTATAGAATTGCTCTCTAATTTTAAAAATCACATGAATGTTTTTGCCTTCATTCCTAAATTGAGTGTATTTTTTAACTATATTTTCTAATGGTGACAGGGTAGGGCATTATCAAGACTAAAACATTCAGTTTAGTTTCTTCCCAAAGAATTATCCTTTTCCTATTTATATTTAATCGATTGACATCATATTTAATGAAATCATGTAGTCACAATAACAACTTGACATAAAGAGATGGAATTAGTTGTAGGAGTAGAACAAGGATTTATGAAAAAGTAGACAACAAACCACCAGACTTCAGTGTTCCATGTATTATCTAGTTGGAGTTCAATGGAGAATGCATAGGGTGAGATTTTCTGGCTCAATTATTCAATGACTGTCACTTAAGAGATTATCTACTGCATATATTAAGAGTAAAATAAGCTATATCATTATATGTACTGACTGGATATAAAATCTTGACCAAGAATTTGGGTGATGTTTTAAAAATGGGGTTTCCTATTATCCAGTTTAATGAAAATAATGATTTTAGATTTGAAATATTAGGGAACCTGGTAGATAAGATGTTCAAAGTATACTTGAGAAAGAAGGTAGATGGAAAAGCAAACAAAACATGTCTGATCTCCTCAAATTGCTAAAAAACTTCACTTGTTGAGGTTAATTGGTACTCAGTTTTGCTTCCATGCTTGTATTTTTTCCCCATAATCATGTCTGGTGGACTATGCCTGAATATTTTCCTATGTAGTACATAAGAAGTGCATAAAATTTTTATTTCTTTTCTGTCTTATATGGTTTTCTCTATAGTGTCTTATCATCACACCATAAGAAAAGTACCTAATACCCAACCCTTTTATATCCTATTGATTTACAATTTCAATAAGCTTAAATAAAAAGGCCATGAAAGGAGCACTGGGGTGGCTCAGTCAGTTAAACATCTGCCTTCAGCTCAGGTCATGATCCCGGAGACAGAGGATTGAACTCTGTGTCAGGATCCTCACTCAGTGGGAAGTCTGCTTCTCCCTCTGAGCCTCCTTCCTCTCATGCTTGCTCTCTCTTTCAAATAAATAAATAAAATCTTTTTAAAAAGTAAAAAGGCCATAAAAGTACTGAATATTTTTAGATTCATTTTATTATTATTTTATTAGTTGTTTATAATTACTTCTTTGTCCACAATACAATATAGACAAGAATGAATATAGTATGCATTTTAGTACTTTAACATGAAAAACATACTGTAGGTCAGGATTTTGAAGGTTCCTGCTCTTGTACTGGAAGGTGAAAGGAAGACAAAATTTGGTAAGACAGAGTATTGTGAAAGATATGTTTTAATTTTATAAGTATTAAAAGGTAACACAAGGGCAGTAGGATATCTCAATAATTGTTCTCAATGTCAGAATATACAATCTAAGATTAAATAACATTCCAACAGAAGATTACAGGAAAACCTTATAGTACATATCAGAGTTACAGAGCATGAGAAAAAAGATGACAAAAGAAAATCAGTTTATATCTGAAACATTAGTATACCCAAGGACATACATGTGCCACGCATTATGCAAATGATGATGCTCTCATATTTCTTGTTTCTAATTCTGTAGGTCCATGGTGGTATCTGGAGGTTTGCACTTTTAACACTAAAATGTTAGATTCATAAAATGTGATCTCTATGAGAACAATGACAACAAAAAGAATTGTAATCTTTGTTTTCACTGACATATACTTAAAACCTAAAATAGTTCCTGGAATACATCATATGTTCAGTAAGTATTGAATAAATGAATAAACAACTAAAATGATGTTAGTATAGATTGACAACTAAACAAATCTTAAAAATGCTCTTGTAATTAGAATATCAACTTTGGCTCTGAGGACTAAATAGTAATTCACATAGTAAATGTACAGGATCTGAGATTTTGTCTATCTGGTCTGCCTTCCCTAGAAAGAAAATATGTTTCCTTTTCCACAGTGATTTTGTTCAGTGTGCTTTGGAGCAGGTAACCCTTCATTTTCTCCCACATTTTGCAAGGAATAGGAATTGACTTTGAGCCCAGGGAAACCAGAATACTGCCTTTCCACTGGATTGGTTTAGTGTAGGCACATGATATAAACAGCATTATGTATGGCTGGGGTTTTCAATGTCCTTCGTGACCCCAAATGGAGACAGCCTACTTGGGAATTAAGCCAAGAGCAGAATGTGGGTCTTAGAGTTATAGAGAGATACAGAGTCTTGGTGGGTGATAATTTTTTGAATTCTTTAATCTAACTATGTCTGAAATCATATCCACCTGTTTAGATATGAAATAGTGCATTTAATTTTGGGGGGTAAACTACTTTGAGTTGGGTCTCTGTCATCAGAATTCAAGAGTATTGATTAATACATTTGACATGGACACAAATTAAAAGTTTTCTCTGAGACTATGTCTTCAACTGTAGGGTTGAAATCCAGTGTATTTTCTGTGTGTGTGTGTGTGTGTGTGTGTGTGCACGCGTGCACATGTGCATGTGTGTGCTGAATCTACACATGATCTATTACATAGCTTGAGATACAGGGCACGAGGACTGCGTATTTGTAAACCGAGGTGAGGATTTGATTTTGTTGAAACATTCCCCTTAGCTCCAGATCTGTATTTACATTCTGAATATCTTAAATTTCAATTAATTCCTGACAAGGGTATTTTATAAAGCACCCCTCAATGTTCTGGGGGTGTATGAAGCCACTTGGACTATGATGTCCTTGAATGGTGTCTTTGAGAGTCTGTTTATAGTAGCAGAGCTTTAAATGATATTTAATGAATAAATAAATATGATTTCTTCAGAATATGATTTGTAAGGGAAATATAATTCAGAGATCTAGTGATAGTATTATGTCCCAGCTCAAGAGTTGGGTGTTACTTTTATAATCTATATCTCATTAACATCTTATGCAAATTGGCAGTTAAAACCTGAGGCTATTATCTAAGAAATGAGCATTTTATGACTGCTAATTTTTAGTTTATACCTATTTTCAGAACTATTTCCAAGTAATCTTTATCAAAGAGCAAGGCATTAAATAAGATTTAAATAGGAAATTAGTTTCTACTGATCATTACATTTTATTACATCCAATTAATAATTTTAGTGCTATTTTCTAAAGAGTTCTAGCTTTACCTATAGACATGGAGAAAGATGGAGATGGAGATGGAGACCTGACAAAGTTATCCATATAGATGGAAATAGTCGTTATCTCCTGCTGTGTAACAAGTGACCCGAAAACCTAGTAGCTTAAAACAAGCACTATCTCACACAATTTCTATGAGTCAGAGAAGTGGCGTAGCGGTGGTTCTAGCTCAGCATCTTTCATGAATTTGTATTCAAGGACTGCAGTCATCTGAAGGCTTTGGCTGGACTGAATCTTCCAAGGTGGATCTCTCATATGTTTGGACAATTTCATCCTGGCTGTTGGTAAGAGGCCTAATTTCCCCACCACACGGACCTCTCAACCTGGCTCTTTGAGTATCTTTACCAACTGGTAACTGGCTTCTCCTAAAATAAGTGATTCATCCCTATTTCATTCTGAAATGCATCTATAAAATCAATCAAACAAACAAACAAACAAACAAACACAAGCTCCTACAAAATACTACTGGGGATTTGTGTCAACCGATAGGCCTGGCAAGGTGGAAAGAAATAGGCACAGCTTTCCACGAGGGCTGAGCCAAGCTGCCTGCCAGCTCTCTGAATCTGCCATCTACCAATGCCACAACAGGGCCCTTCCTCCAAGATCTGGTTTTCAGTGGGGCATGGACTCTCACCGGGAGACAACCAAAAGTATAATGTAAAACAAACATAGACAGGAAAGGGAAGACCAAACACAGGGAGCATAAGAAGGTAGAAAGAGTGAGAAGGAGAGAGAGAGAAAATACAGAAGAAAACAAAGCAAAGCTTCCTAAAAATGAGTTTTCAATGAAATTCTGAAACATAGTCATTTGAAGATCCAAATCTAAGAAAGCCAAGAAAATCAACAATCAGAAGATAAATTGTGCCCAAGTGAAATAATTTTTTTACATTGTCTGATAAAGATTAACATATAGTGTTATTATAGAGAATTGAACACTCGTGTATTTGTTCCATCACAAATCCCCAATGAAACTTACAAGTAATTTTTTCAAGGCATAAAGTCACATAGATGGTTAAAACAGAAATCCAGAATACAACTAACCTTTGCCTTTAGAACATTATCTTAAGCTGCCTTTTTCTATTCCAGATATGACAAAAAAAATAATCAATGAAACTATTTTCAAGTTCCAAGCAACCAATAACAGTGAAGAAAATGTACTGGGTCCGTGAAACACATGAGCTGATTCTCTGACCTCTGTTCAGCTAAACAAAACAGAACGGGGCTCTGTCACAAGTAAATGTGGCATGAAGAAGAGTCTCTCTAAAAAAGAAAAAAAAACACAAAAAAAACAAAAACAAAAAACAAAACAAAAACAGTTTAGATATCTCTTGCTAGAATAAGTCTTCTTGCTTAAAATTAAGCCTAAAATTATCATCTTTTAATTTTTATATTAGTTTATAATCTTCCAAGGCTATTGAAAATTGAAATACCATAAAGTAAATCAGAATTGCTATGGTAATTGTAAGTGTTCTAGAACTTGCCCATTTAATTGTGTTTCATAGTAACATTCCCAGTGATACTTTTCCAAACATTTTCTTCTTCAGACTACAACAGAATGTTATTATTCCTGTGAGAAAAATGACTCACATATATGATTACTAATTTCTTTCCTATGTGAAATGATGATGTCTCCATCTTTGGTTGTTCTTTCAGAATTGTTCTGACAAGGGTGTTACCTTCCAGATCATTTAGCTTCAGAGTTATTTAAAAAATCTGAGTCACATTTTTCCACAAGTTTCAAAGATTGCATAGCATACTTTCTATCTTTGAAACAGAGCAGCTGGCTCAGTGTATATGTATTTTGCTACTGGCAAACAGTCCTCCTTTTTCCAAAATTAGAAATAGATGTTAAGAGTTTTCTTTTAAATTAAGTATATTTTTTAAAATAAGTCCCCATTCACACACAAATAATCAGAGATACTCCCATTGAAAGCCAACGCAGAAAGGACAGAGTGAAAAAGGGTTATCAAAGGATCAGACAGACATGAACCAATTCCCTCAAACATTAGTACTTAGGATTTTTATGTCTACATTATCTATGTCCTATGATGTATTTTGGATTTGTCACCGGAGATTGTAGTTATCATTGTAATCTGAGATCCTGAATAGAAGACAGTCATGAAATTCTTAAGGGTAACTCTATGCACCAAAATTATAAAATTTATGCTATAAAGTTGATCTGAATCAGTGCATGGAATGTGCCTTGCACATTAGGAGAGAGAAAGTGGTATGTGCTTCCTGCTCTGTGAATGTTTATACCTTCTTCCTAAAGGTCCAGTTTAAACTAAAAGGGAGTGAAGTAATGACACCAGATATCTTATATTTAATGTTTTTGCTGGGTTTTAAATTTATCAAAATTTGGAATTATTCAGATAAGAGACTCTAAAGACAAGTGTTTACTATTTAAATAATCAGTGAGGGAAATCTCACCCAAGAAGTTCTGAGGTAGGTGGAATAAAAATCCCAAACTCTAGAACACTGCTCATACATGCATATAGGCCCACAAATAAATTTTGCTGTGGTCAAACTCAGATTCAGGACAATAGTTAGAAGAAAAAAATATTTAGTGAAGTAGAGTTATCTTTAAAATTAATGTCACTGATGTGTTTACTAATAGTGGAAAACATATTTGAAGACTATTATCAAAATTTTAAAATATTAACTTCTGACTTTATAAAGTAGTTCACATAGAGCAAAAGTATTTCTTTTGGATTAAAATGTCCATCTCTTTAATCAGATTAAGCGGCAACTTTTCAGACCGTTTTCCCTTAAGGTTCAAATATAAAATTAATCACATCCTCTTTGGCATCAACATTATTTACTATTCATATTTCAGTGTAACTCCTATCACATTCAATTTGATTGTTTCCACATTTTCTCCCTTAATATGCTGTGAACTCTTTCATTCATTTTTGCATACTTAGTACATAGTCGATACATTGTAGAGTCAAAATGTCTTTAAATAAATAACCAAAATCATGTCTCAAAGAACAACGATATTGATATTTGCAACTTCGTTTTCTGTAACTGGTGCATTAGTAAAATAATTCCAGTATCTAGCACTCAGGTCTTTCCGGATTAGCGGGATTAGAAAGTACACACATTATACCTATCAATTTGAAATTATATATCTAAAATATAATGATTTCCTCTAAATTAGTTCAATTAACAAATGTGAAATTTTTCCCAGATAAGTTTAAAATGAAGAACCATCAACTTGGACCTAAAGGCTCCTTTTAGTATAAAAATATATTTAGTAAGTTTTCCCTGACTCTTCCTTTTATAATGATGTTTAAAAAAATCTATTGCACTCATTGGTATAAAGATTATTATTATAGTTTATCATCTGTATCCCTGTTTCATAAGACAGAGTAAATTAAAATATGTAGGTTAAGAAGAAGGTAATGTGACATAGCAGATTAATTGCTGTATTTGAGAACATGGCCAGAGACTGCTGATCAGAGACTGTATGACTTACCTCATAAGGTAAATTGCTTATATCTGATAATATTTCATGTCTTCATCTTAAAAAGTAGATTCAACATTAAGAAGGGTATTACAAGTCTTGAACAAAAATATATAAAAAAGTTGTTTGGTACATGATAGGACTCTGAAATTTTAATTTTTTGCTAATTAACATTGAGATATAGCTTGTGATTATACCAAAAGAATTAAACCCCTGTACTACATTGCAATCATATATAAATATCCATATACGTATGAATCAGTGGGCAGTTTTATCAAGAGACTTGTTAAGGGGCGCCTGGGTGGCTCAGTGGGTTAAAGCCTCTGCCTTCGGCTCAGGTCATGATCTCAGGGTCTTGGGATTGAGCCCCGTGTCAGGCTCTCCGCTCCGTGGGGAGCCTGCTTCCCCCCCCCTCTCTGCCTGCCTCTCTGCCTACTTGTGATCTGTGTCTGCCAAATAAATAAATAAAATCTTTAAAAAAAAAAAAAGAGAGACTTGTTAAATGTTCATTAGAAAAATAGATATGGATGAAATTCAGCTGATGGCAACACATATAAAATGGGAATCACTAGGAGAGATACTATTATCATACTTTTGTTCATTTTTTCTGTTAAAGGACTGTTAAGTTAAAAAGTACTGAAGTACTTCTGTAGATGCAGCTTTCTTCCTCAGGGCGAAACACTTTATGCCTATGATCACTGGAAATATTTATCATTAAATTGCATATCCCTTCACAGCTTTTTTAGTAAATCAAATTCATTGAGGTAAAAAGTACATATACACACAAACTAATTTTAACTGTACAGTTCTATTTTCTACTTCATTTACTTATGTTTCAACAACTTTTTATTTCCCTTCTCTACCTACTTTGGGTTTAGTTGCTTTTTATTTACAATTTCTTAAAGTGAGAGCTTAGATAATTAATTTTAGATATTTCTTATTTTCTGATATATACATTTAATACCATAAATTTTCTCATACACTTCTTGAGCTGTATTCTCTAAATTTTTATATAAAGTATTTTTACTTAAATAAAAGACATCATAATGTCTCCTGTAGTTTACTTTTGATTGAAAAATAATTTAGAAGTTTAGGGACGCCTGGGTGACTCAGTGGGTTAAAGCCTCTGCCTTGGGCTCAGGTCATGATCCCAGGGTGTTGGGATCAAGCCCTGCATAGGGTTCTCTGCCTCAGCAGGGAGCCTGCTTCCTCCTCTTTCTCTGTCTGCTTCTCTGCCTACTTGTTATCTCCGTCTGTTAAATAAATAAATAAAACTTAAAAAAAAAAGAAGTTTATATCATTTGTTTTCTAAATATTTGGAGATTTCCCTGATACCTTTTATTTATTGTTGAATTTAACTGCTGTGAAGATTAATCATACTCCATATGATAAAACTTGTTTCATTGCCCTGCATGTAGTCTTTCTTGGCAAGTGTCCTTTGTGTACTTGGGGAAAAATACTGTGGACTTCTAAGTTGTTGGTTGGAATGTTCTATAAATATCAATTAGGCCAAGTTAATTCATAATATTGTTAAATTCTATATTCTTATTGATTTTTTTGTCTGTTTATTCTATACACTGCCATCATTCTTTCAGAAAGTAGTGTTGACATCAGCATGATTATGGATTTGTCTTTTTCTCCTTTTAGTTCTCTCAAGATTTGCTTCTAGTGAGTTTAAGTTTTGTTGTTTTGTTATTAAAAGCACAAACACTTGGAATTTTGTCTTCTTGGTGAACTGTTTCTGTTATCATTTTTATATATATCTCGTTTTCCCTAGCAGAATTCTTGATTTTGAAGTCTAACTTGTTATTATAACCACTCAGCTATAGCGATCCTGGCTGTCACTCCCAACAGATTGCAATTGTCAAGTAAAATATCTGACTTAAATACATAACGAAAGAATTTATATCTAATTGGCCTGACACTGGAGAATTACCAGTAATTTAATGATATACTGAGCATTTTTTATTTAAAATATGCATCAAGGTAACACAGAAGGAGAACAATAATAAATTAAATATTTATCTTTGCCTCGAGGGTGAAAACACAATTTGTGGAGTGTGACAGATGGGATAATATTACATGCTCCACACTTGTCTTAAAAAATATATTTAACCTTTCCAAGGTTTAGGGGATTTTAAGTATTTTATTTTATTATGGAAGAGCCATATTACAAAAGATTAACTGTAATTTACATATGTGGTTTAAAAATTATAAAGTAAGCATATAGGTGTTAAATTCTAGCTTAAATGGAACCATCCCAGCAACTTGTGTTCTCTACCTTAATGACCAGCTGCAGGCCTGAATTTTGTGCTTATCCTGCCCTTGTAATTTTTACCACTTGTATATGCACTTTTAATACATTGTTTAATTATATTATTTAATTACTCATCTGGAACTTTACCTGAACAGAACCGTCTTATCTCTATATCTGGTGACCTATTAATCTAAGTATGCTAATCTTCTATAATTTATTTTCTCTCTATTCTGTTTATGAAAGATGTCCAGATAAGAGTGTGGATGTGAGATATATAAAATTTGATCTAATTATAGTTTTAATTTGTATTTTCCTATTAGCTTATTAGTTTTTTTCTTTTTTTACTTTTAGAAGTTTTTTTATGCATTCAAAATAATAATGTGTAACTTCAGATTTTTGGCAAATATTATCTCTGCCTAGTTTTTGACTCGTTCAATTTCTTTGTGGTATGTGCAACAAATTTAATTTTTTAACTTATCAATATTTTTCTTTATGTTATATGCTTTTGTTTCTTTCCAAGAGTCTTTGCTGTATAATTATTTAAAAGCGATCTTATATATTTACATATTTTCTTGAAAAATTGTTATTCATCTCTATGATCATAATCCAGTGGTTCTCAAATGGGAGTCGTTTTGCCCTCCAGGAGATATTTGCAAATATGTAGAGACAGTTTTGGTTATAATAATGGGGTGAAGAATTCTACTAGCATCTATGGAACAGAGGCCAGGGATGTTGATAAACTTTCTAAAATGCACAAGACAGTCCCCCACAACAAAGAACAATTTGGCCCAAAATGTCAATAGTGTTGTTACTAAAAAAACTTTGTCTTTATCTTCCCAGAAATTATTTTTTAATAGTCTATTGTAGAAATCTTTGACTTTGAGATTATCTGTAGAAATGGTGTAGTTTCATTTATTTTTATTCCTTTTAATGTTTTCCAGTAAAATTTCTCATTATCTCTATATGGATAAAGGCTTAACTATATAATAAAGTTATGTAATTGGGAGTTAAATAAAGTCTTAACTATATACATTTCAGTATTTATTCCTGAGCACTTTATAATTTGTGGTTCTGTTTTGGTCTCTTTCTAAAATTAGAAAAACTAACTGTATGAGATAAAAAATACATTTGATCTTGTATTTAGCAATTACTTAGCAACTTGATCTTGTATCTAGCAACATTCCTAAGTTCTTGTTTTTAATAATTTTTTAGATCATTTACAACTTCTTATATGGTTAATCATATCTACAAAAATGAGAGATTTATTTCTTGTACTTGCAATTTTATTTATTTATTTATGATTTTTAAATATGTTTACTTATTGTACTGACCAGAGCATTTTGCAAAAGTTAAACAATATTAGCGGAAGCATAGTAACTTTCCAATTCTTAATTTTAAAGAAAATTGTTTTTATGTTTCACTATTAAGATTTTAGTTATAAGTTTTGTTTTGTAGATAGACTTTATCTATTTCCAAAAGTTATTTTCTGTTGTTAGTTTGATTGGTGTTTTTATCTCTGATGGATGTTTGAATCTATTAAAAACTTTATTTCACCTGTAGAATAAAATAGAAAAGGGGCACAAACATACAAAAGTATTTTAATAATTAAATAAAGTGATCAATATTAAACACTTAGGATAATGCCTAGTAATTAATATTTGTTGCAATAACATAGTAATTGCAATGATGGTGAATAATTGCTCTTGAGTTCATCCCTTAATTTGATTTTGTTTTTTATTTAGCCTTTGATCATTTGTGCAAAATGTTTTCATGGATGATTATCTCAACCTGAGAAAACAGCATGCCCTTGTCAATTACAAACATCCTTTTTTATTTTGAAAGAAAAAGACTATTAAACATATTGTTATTAAAGGTTGCATTTATTATTTTATTGTAAATAATAAATGATTGCTTCTCATGCTTTCCCTCGGCCATCTGTGCTCCATACCCACTCCCTCAGTTGGCAAATGAATTTAGGCTTCTATCCTAGTAGTCATATCCTCTGTGAACTTATTTAGAACTCTGCTTCAGGCAAAATTGATACTCTGTTCTCTGTGCTCCCAAGACTACTTGATTGATCAAATTACACCACAGAAATCATGGATCTTGCCTATAACAAAATTGCTAATGTTTCAAAGGATATAGGAAAATTTTAGCCATAAATGAAACAGTCCTTCCCATGAGGAGAGTAAAATATGCATTCACAGCTCTCTAGGAATGTCCTCTCTGTTCTGCATTAGGCATATTGTGGTTTTTGGATAAGAGGTTGAACATTTGCGTAATGCATATGGAAATATTACTCAGCTGTTTCAGTGGTTTACTATCAACTACCTAGACAGAAGGTTGTTTACAGGACTAACCTCTTTCTTCAGGCTGTTCGCCCCATATATTCATATTCTAGACTAATTTACAATAAATAATCCAGGCAAACTTGGTGTGTCCTGTTCAAACTCCTTTACATAAAGGAACTCTCTGTTTTCCATGGCTTTATCATGTTTACAAGGCCTTTTTTAGAGGACAGAAGTGAGTTCAAGTCATTTATTTATTTACCTGGACCATCTTTGGGCCTGTAAGATATAGACCAATCTGCAATTAACCCTTTTCTTCTTTCCAATTTGCAACATAAGTTAGTGGTTGGGAGCACTGGTTTTGTTGTCAGATAATATCACATAAAATATAGACCACAATGACTTTTTAACAGGGTAAGATTAAACTATCTGAGCCTCAGTTTCCCCATCTGTAAAACAAATATAATATTTGGCTACCATAGTTTCCTTTTGATAATTAAATGTGCTGAAGTAAATAACTTATGTATGGATTGAGCACACTGACTTGTATTTATATATTTGTTTGTCTTTTAAATTCTCCTAAACTTAGTAGTGAATTTTAGAAAGAGGAGATAAGACATGCAACATCTTTTTACTCTTTTCTAACCACACAGTTCAATGTCTATTACAATATAAGCTATCTTAATGTCTAAGTGGGAGAGGGAGACTCAGTTTGTTTCTTAACTTTGAAACTTCATTTCAGTAATCTTTTATTATGAAATTTGAATTTTTTCAGCAGTGTATTTACTTATTTGAGAGAGAGAATGAGAGAGAAGGAAAGCAAAAGCAGAAGGGAGGGGAAGAGAGAAGCAGACTCTGCAGAGCAGGGAAGCCGACACTGGACTCCATCCTGGGACTCTGGGATCATGACCGGAGTGGAAGGCAGACACCCAACAGACTAAACCACTGAGGTGCTTTTCATCTATGTATTTTTTTTAAAGATTTTATTCATTTATTTGACAGACAGAGGTCACAAGTAGGCAGAGAGGCAGGCACAGAGAGAGAGAGGGGGGAGGAAGCAGGCTCCCTGCTGAGCAGAGAGCCCGATGCAGGGCTCGATCCCAGGACCCTGAGATCATGACCTGAGCCAAAGGCAGAGGCTTAACCCACTGAGCCACCCAGGTGCCCCTCACCTATGTATTTAAAACACATTCTTGTTCTGCTACAGAGGTTTAAAATATTATATGACAACAACAGAGTTCCTCTGTTGTATGTATATTTCCCAATTTTTGTTTGAAAAAAAAAGTTAGATTCCTTAAATTAAAAATATATGTATGAATTGATATCTTCTATAAGTGGTTATTTATCATTAATATTCAGGTGTTTTAATGATAAGAGTTATATATATGTTTATTATGAAGACTGCATTGACAATAAAAAATCTATTTTAATCTTTATCAGAATTACTAAATTGTAATAATTCTTTATTACATATATACAGATATGAAATATGTGCAGATATAACATATCTAAAAATTATTACATATGTAATAATTCCCTGATATTTAGAGGTCATTTTTCTTGGTTCACTGTTATATTTCTCAGGAATATATGACACTGAAATGTCAAGGTTGGATAAAACAGGAATATGCAGTAGCTTTGAATTATCCAACATTTATCTGGTGCATTCTCTATCCTCATATCTGCAAATAATTTTTTTTAAAGATTTTATTTATTTGTCAGAGAGAGAGAGAGAGAGCACAGCAGGGGGAGCAGTAGGTAGAGGGAGAAGCAGGCTACATGCTTAGCAAGGAGCCTGATGTGGGACTTGATCCCAGGACCCTGGGATCATGACGTGAGCTGAAGACAGGTGCTTTAACTGACTGAGCCACCCAGGAGACCCCGCAAATAATTTTTTAAAATCATGATTTCTTTCAACAAAATACATTAGGAAACTGTTTCTTCTTATGAGATAAAATAATTCTAAGAGTTCCTTGGTAGCCCACACCTAGTCCTACCCAACCACAGTAACTGCTCTCACCAATATTATCAATGATTTATTCTGACACACATTGAATTTTTGCCCATGTCTTACTTTTTTCCAGCATTTGATAAAGTTGTTCAGTATACATTGCACATTTCCTTATTTTGTCAGATAAGTCCTGAGAAAGAATTCCTTATTGCTTGGCATTTAAATTACCACTATATCTCAGATTTCTTTCTGTTCCTTCAATTGCTCATTTTCAGTTTTCCAGGATCTTTTTTTTTTTTTTCCTATGCTTTAAATATTTGAGTTTCCCAGAGTTCTTTTTTGGCCTATGTCTCTTCCTGACATTCTCTTTTTGCAATCTTGTACATATCCATGGCTTCAATTTCCACCTATATGCTGGTCATTCAGAAACATTTACAGAGACTACTCCAGATGCTGAGCATGTGCTCCCTCCCTTTCTCTCCCTCTCTCCCTCTCTCTCTCTCTCACTCTCTCTCTGTCTCTCTCACACACACACACAAACACAGATACTCACTACTATTACCTAGTACACATTTACATTGAATGAGTCATAATCATCCAAACTTAACAGATATGAAACTAATTTTATCATCTCCTTTACCAAGAGTCATTCCATCTCAATTTACTATCATGAGGAGAAGTAGGACTATTGACCTAGACCATAATCTTTTTCCCTCTTCCTGAAATCTTGCCCCAATAAATTACCAAATCCTATTTATTTTATTTCTAGACTTTGTTCTGTTTATCAATTACTGGTTCTAATACCTTCATGTTGAATCTTATCATTAATTGCAAGGTACATCAATGTCTCCTATCTGACCTTTCTGTCCCTAGTTTCATCCCTTTTTCTCTATAATTTTGCTAGATGAATATTTCTAAATTACAAACGTATTTATGCTCCTATGTGTATATACATATTATAATGTCTCTTTGTTACTTTTATTATAAAAGCTAATACTATTAGTCATGTAGGTTACCCTTATCAAGTAGTGCTAGCTCTTCAAGCAAATATCCCCAAGTTGACCTTATATATCCAGGCTGTCTGCCTACTTAGTGAAGATCTTCAGGGTGTGTTAGAATGATTACTCATTAGGAAGCAACACAATCTTTAACTTCATGGTTCCACTTAAACTACTGAACTGTAAACAATGAAAACTAAAATGAATTAATTTTAAAAAATCAGAATTTTAATAATTAAAAAGGTAGCATAGAGTATGATTAAAATATGATATAAATTGGTATGGAAAATATTAAAGTATGGTTTAGAGCCTAAGAATTTGAAAACCAAATTTGCCTCTTATTACCCACGTTACCTTGGCAAGCTCCTAAAACTCATATTCATAACTTTGTTTACATCTTTACTAGTGGATATAAAACTGTAAGCAAAATGATTCATAGAAAGAGTTTGCTAGAAATCAGTTCTTGAAAATACAGTTTTCTGAACAATTTGTTAAAATAAAACTAAGAAAAATCAACTTACAAAATACAATTCATTGAATGGACAGTTAACAGCTATAATAGGATTATTTCTTCTCATTAATTTTAAATGATTGAATGTCACTTTATAGTTTCCAAATTTAAGGTATTTAGTATAATTTCTAATTTTTGTTTATCAGAAATAAAACATACATTACAATTAAATCAGAATTTAAAAATATCTGGGGTTACTCAGATGCATTAAAATTCCATGCCTCTGGAGCATCTGGGTGGCTCAGTGGGTTAAAGCCTCTGCCTTTGGCTCAGGTCATGATCCCAGAGTCCTGGGATCGAGCCCTGCATCGGGATCTCTGCTCCGTGGAGAGTCTGCTTTCTCCTCTCTCTCTGCCTGCCTCTCTGCCTACTTGTGATCTCTGTCTGTCAAATAAATAAAATCTTTAAAAAAAAAATTCTATGCCTCTAATACAGAGCAGTTTGGATATGCCAGTGAGAAGAAGCAATTACGGGTAAAAAAGAAACTGTTGAGTATAGGAAAAGGAAAGAATGATAATAAGAATGTAATGATCTATATGTTTCATTCTTAAATTTTGATATAATTTAATTATAAAGAGAATTAAAATAATTTAAATATTGATTAAAACCCTTAAAATGACAAAGATGAAAGATTAAAGTTTGGCAAGCCTAAATGATATGGAGGATTGATGAAGAATTTCCATAGGAAATAATTATTTTTAAAAATGATGAAATCTTTATTATAAGTAATACTATTAAATTAAAATTTCAGTATTCAAAAATACATTAATTGTAATCATATTTCTTATTCTTGCTAATGCTATAATGTATCCTGTTAATTCTGTTGAAACCATTTTTAGTAAACTGATAAATGTTTTAATTTGGCAAATTTGGAAAATTGAGACTCCACAAATTGATCATTATTTAATTGGATCTTCAGCAAATCAATCACTTGGTGAATTAGATATTGGAGGCTTTTACATAGCAATGTGTGACAACTTAAAACCATAAAGATAGTTTCTAATTCATGGCATCGTGCTAAGGGGAAAAAATGTGATCATGCGTGTAAAGTTTTGGCACATAGTAAGTAGCTAGCTATTGTGACCATTATTATATATTTATTATACTTGATTGTCTGTTCTTGTTGTTATTGTTATTGGTGTTAGCACAGTATGATTTTTATGATCTTGCCTCTGCCTAACTTTGTAACTTCATTTGTCACCATTTTATTCAATTCTCCAAGTTGCACAGAAGAAAGTTACACCAGAACAAATCTTGACAGAGATGGAACAACTCTAATGGACATCATCGCAGAAAAGGGTGTTTTACTTTACCCAAGCATTTCAGGACTGTTATATTAAGATCTGTTCAAATGTTTATTAAAAATGTCCTGTAATTACACCCCAAGGAAAGAGGATGGAAATTTTTGCATGAGAACCCAAGGGACTTACTGTGAAAGAAACGATAAAAACCAGATAGATACCCAATGCTTCAAGTTGGAAAGTGAAGGACATCCTGTGTGAGACTCACTGGAAGAAAGGGGAAACGTGAATATCAACGTTCTCAACAAGAACTCAACAGTATGGAGGAAAGGTCTGAACTGGTGTACTGAGCTCAACACAGAGACACAAGGATTGGTTTGAAATTGTTGATCTGGGTACATATTTATGTTAATATTGGAAGTCTAGGCAAGTGTGACAGAGTGAAATGACTGACAAATAATGGCCAAGCATGTTGGGAAAGCAAACTGATATCCTGCCCTGATATCATTTGATCTATTTTCATTATATTCCATAACCAGAGAGTAATAAAAAAAGGTATATTCATTTCACCCTGAGATAGCTAAACCAAGAAAACCAAATAGATGTAATCTTGAGTCATTTTCTATATGTTCACTGGGGGCAACAACTTTATCTTGGACTTTTCTCAAACTGTGACAATCATGGCCAGATATAATTTTATAAAATGACTATCCAGTATGAACAGACTACCTATATCCTTGGTAAACTTGTTTGTTTAAAGTACTATTGTATTTTTTTAACTTGGTGATGAAAGAATCTTCTAAAGTCTATACTTCTTGTGCAAAAACCATGTGAAAGTAAAATTCTTTCTTTATTTTTTTTCTAGTCTTTATATCACAAATAACATTCCCACTGGAGATGCTCCAGTGGATCCAGTCACCAGCCTTGATGATATTATACCGTAGAGGAAGGCAACACCAATGGGTTTCCTTACCCAGGGCCATATTCTTCAGCTTGCAGAGTGGATTTCATACTAGAGAGCTTCCACTCTTCTGATTGTATTTCAGGTTCTGAATCAGAACCTGATTTATTGTTATTATTTATTTATTTATTTATTTATTTATTTATTTATTTTTGCCTTCCACTGACTCTTTTTGGATTATCTTTAGTTCTTTCCCAAGACCATTTCTGATTCCAAATCTGCTTTGGCTTTTATTTGGCCACCGGTTTTACTCCCAGCTTAGGTTTGGGTGGTTTTGCTTATATGGTCCAACCATTTTTACCTTTTTATATTTGAGGGGTTTTTAAAATGTTTTCATTTTCTTATTTGCCTTGAGAATCCTGAGTTTTCCTGGCTTTTGAATCATCTGCTTTTGTTTTATCATGTCACAAGATTGTGGTTTAGTCAAGTTGAGAATTAAGCTTCTGTCACAGCCTATGTTGTTGCCTAGTTGTCTTCCAATTGCTGATAAAATCCTGCTATTTGTTTTCTTATGTGCCACCACAACCTCACATAAGTTAGAATGAGAAAAAAAAAATATGTCCAGTAGAATAAGGAGACAACACTAGATCAGGAAACATCAGAATATGCCTTTGAAATTACCTGTTTTACTCTGACCTTCTGTTCTGGAGCTGATGCAACCAGTCAATTTTACTAAGATACAACTTGTGTCCTCTATTTATTTGACCCATGGCTAAATTGCAACACTGAGGTAAGCAGTCTCTGTGTATGCTTGAATGGGAAAAATAAATAAAAGTGTTATTCCTTTCAAAAAAGAAATGTAATTTGTCTTTTTCTTACAATGATTATATTATTTTTACTATATATTATATATAAATGATTATTTATATTTATATATTTATAATATTTATATAAATATGATTTATATTTATTATAAATATATATTGTATATATATTATATATAAATATATATATTATATATTTTCTGTGTCTATAGCCTCCTTATTCTTTCTCTCTCTTTCCTCTTTGCTTTTTCAGAAAATTTGTATTTATTGATTGGCCCAAAACTTTTAATAAATTGTTTATCCTTCAAGCATGCCTAACTCAAAGACATCTATTTTTAATAGGGAGAAATGGATGCATTTTTGTCTTTTAAATTACAGCTGAGACAATGCAAAGCTCTAACTTCCTATGTAAGAACTTTGCTAGGTTAAAATAACAATTGTATGGATCAACCTGAATGTGTTTTAGAATGAGAATATAAATGACACAGCATTGATTGCTTCTGGTCTGCAGAGAGCTTTAATCACTTCTTGAGGCATCTGAAGGGCTCAGAGTACATAACATTTCCTCCCTCTTATCTCAAAAGAAAATAGAAAATCTCTATAGAAATACATAAATAAGCCAAGTCAATATGTGAGAAAATGTTTTATGTGCTGAAAACAAGATGTTAATAAACCTTAGATTTTGAACTGCTAGCTTGACCTAGAATCTAACTGGACAATTACTGAAGAAAACAACATGCAATAAAATAGGGAAAAATTCAAATGTAAACTCTTTCAGATTTCTATAGCTTGCTCCTGATTCTAAGATTCTTCCACTGTGTGAATATAAACTATTTTCTGAACAGAGTTCTATAACTTTGCCTGTTGTTTTGCTTATCTATTGCTGCTTTTAAAACTACTCCATGATTTGTGGTTAAAAACATCAATTTATTATCTCTGTTGTGTCTGTGTGTTCGGTAAACTTGGTTGGTGGTTCTCATTTGAGACTTCTTGGGTAATTTTAGTAAGACAGTGGCTGGGTCTTTGAACAACCGTAGACTCAACTGGATTATTCACTCACATGGCTGGTCAACGATGCTTCGAAATGATACCTGGAAATTCAGGCTGAAGTCACTGGCAGGAGTAAGTACACTTGACCTATTCATGTGGCTTGGGTTCTTGACAGTTTGGCAGTTGAGTTCAAAGAGGGAACATCCCAAGAGGCCTACTGGATGTTGGAACATCCCAAGAGGGGGATTCCTACGATCCAGACTTGGAAGTCACACGTCTCTCCCATCACATTCTGTTGGTCAAAGCAATTCACAGGCCAAGCCCAGATTCAAGGTGAGGTGAAGTAAACTCCACCTCCCAGTGTGGGAGGGGATGTTGCAAATTCATTGTAGGTCATAGCTAGTGAGCTACAATTGGCAAAAATTATTTACATTTCTCACACATGGAACAGACACTCATCTCTCATGGGTCATATACATTTCATGTATTGGAGCATAAAGGTCAAGCTTGAGGTCCAGGAGCTCATCATTTTTATTAAGTCCAGATGTGGAGGCATGGAGTCTTCAGGTACCTGTCCTTGAGCCAGATTATTCTCCACTATAAGTCTTTTTTTAATAAGAAATGGCTTGTTTTTGCAAGGAGGTTTTGAGACCAAAAATGTCTTTTCATTTTGAACTGTCTCTGACTTTACCATCTAAGCTGGCAGTCTTACTACTTACACAAAACTCTCAACATGGTTATGTTTCCCAGGGATCTTTTTCCCATTCACTCTCCTAAGATAAAGTTACTGCCATAAATCCCTTTGAGATAAATTCTTTTCTATCCTCCAAGGGAGGGTGCTGTGGGACAGCACCTTAAGTATTTAGAAGACCTTTTGTTCACCCTAAAAGTCAAGAAGACACACATTTAAAACCCTCACAAGCCCTTTTATCTGCCTGAGTTTGGGGCCACACCATTAAGATTCTCAGAATTCTTTTCAGCCATGTGTCTTGTGTGAGTCTCTGACTTAAATTCTTCAGAGGTCCTAACAAAGGTGTTATGGCTACACCTCAGATCAGGAATTTATCCTGACACATTTTACTGATACACCCTTAGATTTACTTTTGCCCTTTAAAACTTGAATTTCTCACATCATGTCCAAGCTTAGACTGATTTATTACTTGGTGCTTCAGGCGGGGACGCAGCCTGCAGAGAGCCAGCGGGCTGAGATTTGAGGCCAGGGCTTGGCCACCGGCTCTGCCACAGCTTCTGCCTCCTGGACCCCACCCATTGCCTCTCGGTGCTGGTGGTGGACACCCACCTCCTGACCCGAGCGTGGTGCGTTTCGGGTTCTCCCTGACTCTGCTGAGTCCAGGCTGAGGGCGAAAGAGGTGGAGAAGACCATGGAGGGGATGGCCCTCAGGCTGAAAGACTTTTGAAGCGTGACTGACATGATCAGGAGTGACACTCAACAGATACTGGAGGTCTAAGTGGACCTTCCTCCAGGTGGCTGGGGACCATCCCTCTTTTCTGGAAACTCTTGTGCTTCAGGCCCGATGGGAATGAGAGACTTTCCCACAGGACTTGTGGAGATGGTTGGGTCCCATGGGGCTCCACCCCTTCACGAACAGTCTAGTCTGGCAGTGCCCTGACAAACGTGCTGCCCACATGCACTGGACCGAGGACTACCTGCCTGTGGACGCTGGGTTTGGGGAGGGCGACACTCCAAACCCCCACTGGAGCTGGCATTGGCGAACTCATGGGCCTCCCATCCGGGACCTCAGACAGTAAAGTGGTCTGGAGCACTAAGATTCTTTCTTTCTTTCCTTCCTTCCTTCCTTCCTTCGTTCCTTCGTTCGTTCCTTCCTTCCTTTCTTTCTTTCTTTCCTTTCTCCCTTCTTTCTTTCTTTCTTTCTTTCTTTCTTTCTTTCTTTCTTTTTCTTTCTTTCTTTCTTTCTTTTTCTTTCTTTCTTTTAATTGCTGATTTGTTTTCTGAATTGCCTCCCTTGCTTCACGAGAGAGCACGGGGTTTGGAGAAGCTCTTGGAAACCACGTGTGGTAGTCTCAGAGACGAGGTGGAGAAGGCATTTCCCGCCAGCATTTGGGCTTCCTGGTGTTTGAGATGGCGATGCAATAAGCTGTGAGGTGCCGTGGCTGATGGACAGTGGGGACTACGATTTCTCTTCGTTTCTGAGAGGCTTTGCAAGGAACTCCTGAGGAACTCACTTGGTGCCACCAGGCTGCATGGCTCCAAGTCCATCAGTGTCCTGTCTTACTAGGTTGGTTTGTCTGTGACCCCCGGTTCCAGTGGCTCTGTGAGTCATCTTGATAAAGGTGTCGAGAAAACCAAAAATGAAACAAAGAATCAAACTCAAACAAACACAACGCAGCTTAAAAGATGTGGCACAAGGAAAGGACATCTTAACAGCAAACATTTCATGAAGTTCAGTTGGAAGCTAAACATCATTTTGTGACTTATCCTCAGATTTCATCAGCAACGCAGCCATTGAAATCTTTTGGCCAGAGTCAAGGTAACAGAAAATTGAGGTACAGAGAATGCGTGGCTACTTTAATTTATCCCTTTCCAAAGAAGACTAATAATTAGATTACTAAAGATTAGAGATTTCTTACATGTTAAAAAAAATCTGTTTTGATTAATTTACAGAAAACAAGATGCACATATGCCTTTAAAATAAGAGAATTCAAGAATTTTGAGGAAAGAAAACAAAACTTCTCTTGTTTTAGTTTGGACCTTTATGAAAGCTTCACACACTTGCTGAGGCCGTAACTCAACAAAAAACAGTTTAGTTGTGAATTATCTCAGTGACCCTTGGTTGTTAAATCCTAAGATCAAGAGTAAGGGAATGTGAAGTAAACTTAGGCTAATAAATGGCAGGTGAAAATGCAAACAATTCTCTAGCCAATGCAGTAATTACAATTATTTAAGACTTAGTGAGATATGGATTTTATATATATATGTAAATATATATATATATATATATATATATATATATATATCTCCTAGATGTGAATCCTTGAAAAACTTAAATAAGTTTAATTTTTAAATTAATCAGGTGTGTTGCGATTTGGTAAACTTGTGAAAAGTGTTGCAAGCATAATAATGTATGCTACAACAGACATGTTTATTTTCTTATGGAAAGATGACTAATATTTTTTAAATTTCCCAAGTTTGTTTCTCAGTCAGGTTTTGTTGGTGGTGGTGTTTGTATTTTCACAAATGGTTTAAAGGCATGAAAGTATTAAAAAGTATGTATGTAGTTAAATGATAGTAATTGATGTCTTCTAAAACAGTATGCTCTTATGGGCGTCAGGTATTGTTGAACATTATCTAAACTTAGTTTTTCTGCTTAAAATATCTAAGCAAAGTATTATTGAAGAACTCATAATATCAGTAGTAATTTGTGTTTTTTGTGTGATAAGAATCAGATTAAATTAAATTAGGTTAAATCAAATGCTTACGTACATAGAAAATCTAGGTGGCTTTGGGTTTGACAATGAGTTTGTAAATACAGCCCTTGAAGCATGAATCAGAAATATAAAAATGATAAAATACGATTAAATAGATTTTATTTAAGAATGTTAAAATTTGTGCTCTGCTAAAGATCCTGTTAAGGGAATCAAAATACAAATCAGGCTAGAAGAAAATATTTATAGACCACGTAGCTGATAAAGGACTTGAAGCCAAAATAAAAAGAGAACTCCTAAAATTTAACAGTCAAAAAAAGAAAAAACAATTGAGAACGGAAAAATATCTGAGCATACATTCCACTAAAGATATACAGATGGCAGATACACACGTGAAAAGATGTTCAACACCATTTGTCACTCAGGAATTGTGAATTAAAACAATGAGGTATTACTTATTACAAATTCTTTACAATGGCTAAAATCCTTCTCCTATTGACAGGGGAATGACAGTATGACATTCCCCCTCCCAAATGACAGTATGAAATGCTGGTGAGAAGAATTGACAGGACAAAGAAAACTTAACTTAAAGAGCTTCAATTAGTAATGAATTTTAAACAGATTTTGGGGTGGAGTACTTAATTATTAAAAATTAACAAGAGTTGTTTGTAAAGCTTTCCCAGTCTCTAAATTCCTATTTCTCATAACAAGGATGTTTCTTTATCTCCTGATATAAGGGGTGTGTTTCACATGGGAGATTTATTTCCTGCTTTCAGGAAAACAGAAGAGGGTCCGAGTGTCCACCTTGTACAGGCTGTCTCTTAAGTAACTTTTATTTAAAGTAATATGCCAAAGTGGCATATTTTGGGGCACCCTGCCCTTGGCCTTACAGTGGTCTCCCGCTAAGAGGACATTAGATAAAAACTAAGGAAATTTGAATAAATTATAGACTTTAGTTAATAATAATATATCAGTGTTGTTTCATTAATTATAACACACATCCCATACCAATATAAGGTGCTGATAACAGGGGATATGGTGTGTGGAGGGTTTGAGTGTCCTCTGTACTGTCTTAATTTCTCTCTAAATCTAAAACTTTTCTCAAAATTCAAGTATTTTTAAAAAATCTTTAAAAGATAACATCTATGACTATAGAAGGACTGCCTTACTGGAGGATGAACATAGTAATTTGCTCAAGTGCTAAGGAATGACAGTTCTCTGTTATCTCTAGTTTTTTTAGTTTTTCTGTTTATGGGAACAAAAATTGATTATGCTGATTAACTATAGTAGATATAATCATTTACAAATATGAGAAGGTATACAGTTTTTGTAAGAACTTGTAGTGATTTGTGTGTAAGTAATGAGTTTATAAAAAATTCAAGTGCAATAAATGTTGACAAAGCTAGGTACAAATTTTATAGATTAATCCATAGTATGGAAGATAGCTTGTGACTCATTTAATGCAAAATGTTGCATTGATTGTAAAAAAAATCTTATTTTTTCTTTCTGTTAAGATGAATACATCCTGTTTATTACATGGAAATCCAAAAAATGATATTCCATGATCAGATAGATGAGGTTCCTTATGTCACCAAAATGCTCTCACTTGGAAGCCTGTTTTTATGTCTCTCTTCTTTTTGATTCTTTTCAGTCATTAATAAAAGTTCTCATAAAAGTTAAAGTTTCTAATACATAGTTATTATTACTTGTTTTGTTTACTTTAAATATTATCACTCTAAACTAAAACTGAAACAATTTATTATTTTTAATTATGTAAGACTATGACCTTGTCTTATATCTTGTAAGTCTTTTAGACTTAAATTCAAATTTAAGAACTCAATTTCAGGAAAGTAAAACTTACATTTCTTCTCCATACTACTTTGAGATTTCCCTGGTAGCTAATTGACTGTCACCAACATTTTTTCCTCTCACTTTATAAAAGAAAAAGAGATGCAAAAAATGTATGTATACCTGGCATTTTCTCTATTTTTAATTAGTTTAAAATATACAAAGATCTGTCCTAGTTATAAAGCCTTCACTCTGGAAAGTATTGACAAATCAAAAAGAGAAACTCAAACAGGGTCCCTAGGTTAAGTGGATGTCAGTGGTATGTTAAAAATATTTCACCATTTGTTTCCTTTCCAGGGTGGATAAAAGCACAATCATGTTCATGTAGAATGACTGTCAGTAACTGTCATGAAATTTGATTTATAAATTTACTTTGTAATCTCTTGTCCATTCCTAACAGGCACAACAGACATGTTATGAGATGAATTAGAAGTCTCTGGAGATTTGTCAAAATCTCACTGTTAATACTTTCTTACTCTCAGGGTTTTCATTAACTTAATCTTTAAAAGTTGATCATTATCTCAATAGAGATGATAGAGGATTCCAGCTTTCTTTCTGAAATTTCAGTGTATTATAATAAATTTACCTGAATCTTTCTGACTCTTTCTGTTTCATTATTGACAGATGGTTTCTGTTCTTCCCTTGTGCTTCTCTATAGGCCCCTGAATAAATGTCCTGGAAGAAACTTCAGAAGAATAACAGTCTCAATAAAGAGTGCTTGCTACTGGGTATTTTTGTCTAATATTTCAAGCAGTAGACACATTGGCTGGTTTTTAAGTTTGAGCTGACATTGTCACTATAAAATCCTTTTCATTATGTGAAAAGAACTGGGTTAGGATTTCCAACCCTTTTCATCTAGTAGCTGGTGACTTTGTAAATATAGACTCTTAACTGTACCATGATAATCAGAACAAGAACAATTAATATTTTAGGACTGAATAAAACAGATTTATTGTGGTCAAAGTTCTATTTTTTAATGGATGTAAATGAATTAACCCTTTCTTTTCTTTGCTAGCTGGAATTAATCATCAATTTCACAGACTATATTTGTATAAACTATAATGAAACACTAAATAGTTTCTTGTTCAGGTTGACCCTGTACAAATTCAGGAAATACAGCATATAAAAATGTTAAGTATGAGCTAATAAATCAATAGGAAAACTTAAGAATAATGAATCTTCAGAGTGGAAGTAATAGTAACTAGATAAATAGAATTGCTTTACCTACAAAATTACTCAGAACTATAGTTAAGTATAAATAAAGTACTCTTATGTGGGGTACCCTTACTATTATATGTAACCACATGGTTATTTAGAAAGTTCATTAAGAATCTATGTTTCAGGGGGCGCCTGGGTGGCTCAGTGGGTTAAAGCCTCTGCCTTCAGCTCGGGTCGTGATCCCAGGGTTCTGGGATCGAGCCCCACATCAGGCTCTCTGCTCAAGCAGGGAGCCTGCTTCCGCCTCTCTCTCTGCCTGCCTCTCTGCCTACTTGTGATTATCTGTCCAATAAATAGATAAAATCTTTAAAAAAAAAAAAAAAAAAAAGAATCTATGTTTCAGGGGTGCCTGGGTGGCTCAGTGGTTTAAGCCTCTGCCTTTGGCTCAGGTCATGATCTCAGGGTCCAGGGATCGAGTTCCACACCAGGCTCTCTGCTCAGTAGGGAGCCTGCTTCCCCCCTCTCTCTCTGCCTGCCTGTGATCTCTCTCTCTATGTGTCAAATAAATAAATAAAATCTATTTTAAAAAAAGAATCTATGTTTCAGACAAGGGCTGTACTTCATTTGCAGATTTGATACATACATGTTTTCTCAGAAAACTAGCTTGGTATATATTCCGTATAGCTAATGGAAACCAATACTTACAGGTCATAACATGTGTTTCTTCCCCATGGGTCAATTATATTCAAAGATATATTGATTTTAAAAATTAATAAATAAAAGAATATCCTTACATTTATTGTGCTTGCAGGCAGACCTTGTAGAGTTGAATCCTATCATTCTGTTTCTAGTCTCAGAGTAGATACTATGAGCTTCTAAGGACGGTAAAAACTATTTCTAGCTTATAAATGTAATTGAATTCTGATTCAGTCAACACAACTTTAGAGTATCTCCATACAGGTATTAACTCTTAAGGCCCGGTATTGTCAAGTACCATACTTTTCTAGTTTTGTTAACCGTGACACAGAGTTTTTACGTATAAATCATTGTGTCTTGTGGCATCTATGGAAAAGAAAGAGCAAGAAACACAAAACAAAATGAATGATATTGAAACAGAAAACTACTGAATACAGTTGTGTAGTCAAATTGTGCCTTAAAGGTGGCACTTACTTTCAAGGAGAGAATGGTACAGCGAATTGACAGTGCCTTGTCACCTAATTGTTAAGCAGGGATATAACATCACTCTGTCAAAAGTATAAGAAAATAATAAAAATTTTAAGTACCCCTTTGAAACCTGAGATAAGTAATAAAAACAGCAACTAAACAAACAAAATCAGGGATTTGTTAGCCCTGGAAAAATAAAAGAGGTATACTATATCTGTACCATCAGATGATCAAATTGGTTTTACTAATATTTTCTGAAACAGTGACTTAACTCCCTAACATTTCCTTTCCCCATTACTCTACCAGGCTCTTCTCTATTCATGTGAAATCTTCCCTGAACTCCAAAGAGATTGGCGGCTTCTCTTTAAAGCTTTCAGTATATCTTGTGCATACCTTTGCTAATATGATTAGAATTTTGATGTGAACTCTCAACTTCTCTGTTTCCTTCATTAGTTTATAAACTTGAGGATTAAATCTTACTGATATGTGTCCCCAGTGAATGGCATAAAAGGCTCTCAATAAGTATTTTTTTAATATGTTTTTTTTTTAAGATTTTATTTATTTAATTAACAGACACAGAGATCACAAGTAGGCAGAGAGAGGAAGGAAAGCAGGCTCCCTGCTGAGCAGAGAGCCCGATGTGGGGCTCGATCCCAGGACCCTGAGATCATGACCTGAGCTGAAGGCAGAGGCTTTAACCCACTGAGCCACCCAGGCGCCCCTCTCAATAAGTATTTAATTGAATTATCTGTTGGTAGATTTGTAAAAATAATTTATTAATTTTTTTATTCTAAGCTTGTCTTTATTAATATAAAGCATATGACGGCTCACTGTCACATTCTGAGAAGACTTTCTATTCATAGTATTTTTAAATATTCTTTCCCTCAAGTTTCTTTAAACACTGAAAGTGTTTTAAAATAAAGCTATTGACAGGATGGATTCAATGACAGATAATAAATTACTACTTTTTGTCCACTTGGAAACATAACTATGTGATAAAACATAACTGTTTACCAAGCAAGAATGGAAATTTCTATATAAGCCTGATTATATTTCTCAGATAAGAAGAACACTAGAATTTTATTTGACTTAATTTGCTTAGGCTTGAATACATTTAATTATACATCTGTGGCTTAATTATCATCAGGAATTTAAAGAACTTGTATTGTCATGCAACAACAGCATAATTGAGAAATGGATGCTAGAATACCCTAGAATATTTTCATTGAACAGATTCCAAAATTTGCACTTAAAAATGGCACATATTGGCTTAAAGAACCACAAAAAGAAATGCTTCAGTTGACTGCTGAGAAGTAGTTCTCTTCTAAAAACAGTGCTGCAAAGCAGTGCTGCTCAAAGTGTTGCAAAATAATTTTCAGTGCACTTGACAACAGTGAGTTACTTATGCAGTTCCTAAAGAAAAGATTTGAGAAACGTAGATGAATGCATATGTCCAGGTTCCTGTAAACTAAATGACATTTGATGGCCTAATTAGATCTTATTTACCTTGTATGCAAATTTTAGAAACTGAAGAGTCATGTATGAGTATACTTAGAGCCAGAGACAGTGAGTGTCAGTTTGTTTTTCACTCTTCTGAGATATAATACCTCACTGGATAATCTCTGATCTCTGGTATTTGCTATTCATGTGTCTTCTACCTAAACTGACTCCTCCTCCTGTTCTGTTCCAGTCATACCTTTTGATGTACCAATACCAATTCACAAACTGCGAGTCCCCCTCAGGTTTTAGCTCAAACATTTGTAACTCAGATGTCGAACAAGCCTATAATCCATATTCTACTGTAAGATTTTTGCACATTTTAAGGCATTTATATTCTCCTCCTGGAGAGCTCAATTTCACTTGCCTTTTTTTTTTTTCCAGGATCCATTTCTTTCAGCCCACACTGACCCATTTTTATCTCTTTTTTCTTGATTTACACACATAACTTCATACTGATTATTAGACATTCCTCTCCTTCAAATCATCTTTTCATTTTTTATGTATTAGCACTTCTGTCTGTCAGTAATGCAGCCTGACATTTTTGCTTGCTCCTGCCACTTGCCAGCAATTATAAAGATACTACTGTCTCCTAATTATGTGCAAATCTAATGACTAACTCCAAACTCACCTGTAGACTCTTTTCCAACACTTCTTTGGATTTGCCAAATCATGCACTTTTTTTCTCCACGTCTCACCTTTTCATATACCGTGGTGGGTACGGATATTTAAAGTATTTATGTTTTCACACTGCCAAATATTATTACTGTGAAATCTTTTTCAAATTTCCCCTAGAAGACTTAGGTGAATGTTTTTCAAACTTTATGAAAAGGAAAATGTATAATCTCTTTTCCAAATAAAATATTCCACAGATTTCCAGGATGTGAAAGCAAAGCAAAGATGTATTGATTTCAGTGGGTGTTAATGGGGCCTACAGCCCTACCTTGTTATGTTACTCTTATCTATAGCCTTTGCAGCAGCTTCTGAGGCAGGACCTTGAAGGACCCAAGTGCCCCTTCCTCATTGTTTCTAGGAATCCTGTACGTGCTTGTGTTTTAATGTTCCTTAAGTTGTGTTATATTTGTTTTACTTTTGTTGTTCTCACCAAAACTGACGTTCTTGTATTTTCATTACCCAGCAAGGAGGAAGTGTTTCCATTCATGATGCATCTCCAGCAACATGAACGGTGCCTGCCATTCAATAGAAGTAAAAATCCACTAGTTCAATATACACAAATAAGTTAAAAGAGAAGGCGAGAGGTGGGAGGAAAAAGAGGGAGAGGGACAAGTAGACTCTGTGCTGAGTGCAGAGCATGACATAGGGCTCAGACTCAGGATGCTGAGATCATGACCAGAGCTGAAACCAACAGTTGGATGCTTAACCAACTGAGCCACCCAGGTGCCCCTAAATTATAAGTTTTCATAGAAGCCATTTGTGGAATAAATAAAAACTGAGTATTATTCCTTACAGTAAGCCTCCTTGGCTATGTACAAATCAGAACGCCAAACATTATGTTACTGGTATTTTATTTGCACTTAGTTTTAGTCTTCCCATTTACAAATTAGCCTCTAGAAAAATAATGTAGCATTAGAAATCTAACCATGCTTTTAGATTCTTCTATTATAAGGCTTTTATATATTACTTCAGTTATTCACTTTAAAATACTGAGGCTGAATGAAATCTCGCACAGCTGGGAAATAATTTTCCCTTTTACATGTTCTGTGAACATCTGTCCAGCTCATGTTTTACTAAAAACAAAACAAAAAAAACTTCCATGAATGTTTATCTGGGTTCCACAGATAGTACTTTGGAAAATACCAGTGCAAAAAAAAGTGTTTAATAAAATAAGGGATTCTGTACTGTTGAAATTGAAATGTCAAAGAAAAATGTTGAAGAGATTGTAACTGTTACCATAACTGGTGAAATAGGTTGAAATGAACTATGAACTCTTCATACATTTAATTTCTTTTTATGAAAGTAGGCCTGATATATTAAGAAAAGAGTCAAAGAACAAAAATAATGAGACAAATCATCTATTCTGTGTCCTGGCATCATCAGTCCATCTGTAGCTGTCAGTCTGTATGAGGGTGTCTTTACTCTTTGACAGACTTGACTCTGCTGCTTTTTCAAGGTGAATCGTGATGCATATATAAAAAGTATCACGTTCTCACATCACCACAAATGTAGAAGGCTTCACTTGAATTAAAAATACACTAAGCAGACCATATCTATTTTCAAATCTTTTCTCATCTTTGATGCTGCCAGTTGCAAATTCATGGGATTACAGTAACTCTGAAGTGGATAAAACACTTGATCTCTAATGATTTATTAGAATAATTAGAACCCATCCATGACAAAACTAATAGCATAGCATAGCTTGTGATTGACCACCTGACCTGCCTGTTCTAGACCCTTTCACCCTTTTCTTTCTTTCTTTTTTTTTTTTTTTTTTCCATTTTACACTTTGATAATTTAGAGAAGGGACATGATCTGGATATTGTGCAAAAACAATCATTAGGACTGAAAAAATGACTTCCTCATTCCAGTCATCCAAGCTGCTTTTTTTCTTCTCACATTGTAAAAGCATAACCTACATTCATTCAAAACACAGAGGCTTTTAATTCTTTTTGGTTTAACGTATTGAAGGTATTTCTGTATGTTTTGCTCAAGTGACTGGTTTATATCTATGTGTACATTCATTCTCCCTTTTTCTTTTATATATTACCTTTCTATTCATCAAGGAATTATTTGGCTTAAGGTGTGAGGTACAAGTTTAATTAGATTTATCTCCTTCCTCTAATGACCAAATTAGCTAATTTCCTCAAAATCATTCTTAATTGTTACCCCATCTTTCCCTCTGCCTCTCCCCACTGCTTGTGTTCTCTTTCTTTGTAAAGTAAATAAATAAATCTTTAAAAAAAGAAAAAAAAAAAACCAAGGGGTGCCAGATTGCCTCAGTCAGTTGAACATCAAACTCTTGGTTTCAGCTAAGGTTGTGATCTCGGGGTCCTGGGATCCAGTGGAGAATCTGCTTCCTCATCCCCACCCCAGCTTATGCACTCTCTCTCTCTAAAAAAAAACCTTTAAAAATACCCAACAACGTTGTTAATTGTTGATTTTCTTTGCTACCTGTTCTTACATTCATAATGAAATTAGCTTCATTCTGAGTGTGATGTTACTAAGTATTCATCTGAAAATTTAGGAAAAATCCATGTATCCCTCTAATATTTCACCACTGCTTCTCCAAATATTTAGGGGGCACTGGGGAGATTTAATAACTGCAGTAACTTTCTGCAAGCAAGCCCCATGATGTAGGGCTATCTGAGTTAAATCCAAGTGTGCTTGCTCAAGTTGGTTTAAATAGCATTCTGAAGGATAATACCAATTTGTATAACTAGTTTATCCTTTTACCTTTAATTGTTATTTAAGTAGTTTTGAATAATTTGTGGTTACAAACAATAATATTTGTCATTTCAAATATATATCTAGGGTAGAAGTGGAGTAGAAATGGAACTGCCTGATCATAGATACGTTATTTTACGTTTTGATAGATTATTGCCAGTTTGCACTCTGTAGAGGCTATGTTAATTTATTCTTTCACTGACATCTGAGAATAATCGTCATATTTTTAATATGATATTTTTAATTTTGGTAGGTACAATGATAACTCTTTCCATGTCTCATTTGGAATATTGTTTATTTTTTTTTAGTATTTTTCAAAGCCATTTGAAATTTCTTCTTCTCTTTTTTAATAAATAGTGTTTATGTCTTATTCATATTTCTATTGAGCTGTTTATTGGCCTTTTTAGTGTAGGTTTATCTTAACTCTTTATATATTTAGGGAATTATTCCCTTGTGATATTAATTACAAGCTGGTATGTTTATCTTTACAAGGTGATATGTTTATGTTTTTCTTTTTTATGGATTTTTAAAAAATGTATAATATTTGATTATGGTAAAATTTGTGAATATTTTATATTTAAGGATTCCATCATAGTCTTCATTCTGAGCTTATAGTTTAAAAGTTCTCATCTTTATTCTAGCCTTTTAATAAAACCTTTATAAATTTTTTGATCCTCTTGGAATTTATTTTTTGATTAAAGAATATAGTATGTATCTAATTATTTCTTCATGTCTTTCCATCTCAATGAACACTGTGAACTGAATAAGCTATTTTTGCCATTGAAGTTTGATGTGATCTTTATTATGTATTCATTTCCAATATATATTTGAGATGATTCCCAATTTCCTATTCTGTCTCATTCCTCTGTATCCTGTATAATTACAGTATTACATACTGTATTTATACATTGGGAAGACATCTTTTCCCTTGCTGTTATTTTATTAACTTTGGATATTGTCACTCTTTTTAAAAAAAAATTATTTATTTATTTTAGAGAGAGAGTGAGAGAGAGAGAGAGAGAGAGAGAATGTGAGCAGGGGTAGAGAGACATAGGGAAAGGCAGAGAGAATCTCCAGCAGGCTCCATGCTGAGTGCAAAGACCAATGTGGGGCTCAAACTCATGACCCTGACATCCCAATCTGAGCCCAAATCAAGAGTCAGACACTTAACTGGCTGCCCACCCTGGGTACCCCTCGATATTGTCTCTGATTCCCTACTTTTAAGTAGTGCCAACTTTTCTTTTTACCTCTGATTTTCCTGTTGGCTTCCAAACCTACGTCAGCTCTACTGAACAATCAAATTTTATGCCGCAATAACTCTTCTTAGATTCAACATGATGATCTCTCCATCACCCAAAGTAGAGAGTTTATCCAAGATTTAATCATTTCTCCCTTTTTATATAACACCATCTGCATGACATAATTGAGTTTCCTTTCTAATTGAAACTCATCTCTTTTTATTTTTAAAGCCTTTTTGAAACCTTACTTTTATAAACAGTGTTTGGTTTGTTTTTCTTTTAGAAATGAATTGCTGTCATTCTTACAGAAAGAAGAGACATTACCACTTATATATTTTAGTTTCTTCCTTTGCATCTACTAAATAAAACCTAAATAATTCTTTTTTTTAAAAAGATTTCATTTATTTATTTCTGAAAGACAGAGAAAGGGGCAGAGGCAGAGGGAGAAACAGGCCCCCAAGTAGCAGGGTGCCCAATGTGGGACTTGATCCCAGGAACCTGGGATCATGAACTGAGCTGAAGCCAGATGCTTAACCCTCTGAGCCACCCAGGTGCCCAAAACCTATATAATTTTCCTTGAAGGCATTCATCTTGAAGCTCCTGGTGACTTCTTGTTTTAAGGTATAGCCATTGCATTTAACATCAATTGCCCATTTTTGTAATGGAATTTCTGGGAAATTTAAATTTTCCTCTTTATTAGTACTCCTGTTTGTTTTAATAATACCCTCACTAGTTTTCTCTAAAGGGTTGTGTTCAAAACCAATTTAAGCCAATTTCTCTTTGGTAATTCTCTCACAGTATTGCTATCAGATTACATTGACAATAAAAGCATTTCGGGATGCCTCAGTGGCTCAGTCTGTTAAATGTCTGCCTTTGGCTTACAGGGTCCTGGGATCCAGCCCTGTGTCCCACATTCTGCTCAGCAGGGAGCCTGCTTCTCCCTCTCCTTACTTGTGCAAGTGCTGGCTCGCTCTCTGTGTCAAATAAATAAAATCTTTAAAAAATTTATTAAGAAGTACTTATTAATAAGATAACACTGAACAATTGGTAAAAGCCCTTCTGTGGGTTTGATGTAAATCTCTCTTTTTTTTTTTAACGTTTTATTTATTTGAGAGAGAGAGCATGCATGGCTGGGTGGACAGGCAGTGGGACAACAGACTCCTGACTCACCGGGAGGCCTGATGCGGGGCTCAATTACAGAACCCTGAGATACTGACCTGAGCCAAAGTCAGATGCTTAGCTGGCTGAGACACCCAAGCACCCCTAAGTCTCTATTATTTTAAGTACAGTGACCACTAACTTAAATTTAAGGGAGATCGGATAATAATCCAGAGGCAATATGCTCTAATCCTTAAAATTGACACGAGACAACCAGAAAAACCTTTGAAGTGAGTTTTGCTCAGGAATCAAGTTTGGGGTACCATTCTTAACAATAGGAACTACAGGTCTCACTGTCTTTGATGTATTTACCCAATTAATACACATATCTTGAGTATACTAGTTTTATCAGCAAGAACCCATTTTTTAATATAGACATTGTTTTGGGGAGGAGTTTTAGGTTCACAGAAAAGGTAAAGTACAAAGAGGTTCCAAATACCCCTGTCTCCACAAATGCACAGACTCTCCAGGTCCCAGTATAATATCCAGAGCAGTACTTTTGCAACAGTTGAATCTACATTGACACGCCGTTATCATCTAGAGATAATAGTGCACTTTAGAATTCACTCTTGGTACTGTCTTTTCTATACATTTTGATAAATGTAAAATGACATGTATTCACCATTATGGTATCATACAGAATAATTTCACTACCCTGATAATAATTTCACTCCTATTCCCCTAATCATTTCACTCTTCTGTGCTCTGCCTATTTACCCTTCCCTGCATTCTTATTTCTGACAACTACTGATCTTTTTGCTGTCTCCATAGTTTTGCTTTTTCCTGAAGGTTATATAATTGAAATCATACAGTATGTAACTTTTACAAAATGGTTTCTTTCACTTAGTAATATGCATTTAAGCTTCCTCCATTTCTTCTCTTGATAGCTCATTTCTTTCTAGTGCAGAATATTATTCCACTATCTGGATATACCACATTTTATTCACCTACCCAAGGATATCTTTGTTGCTTCCAAGTTTTGGCAATTATGAATACAACTGCAATAAATGTCTTTGTTCATGTTTTTGTGTGGACGTAAGTTTTCAACTGTGGGTAAATACCAAAGAGTTCAATTACTGTATTTTAAGGTGAGAGAATGTTTTGTAAGAAAACTCCAAACTGTCTTCTAAAGTGGCTGTTCTGGAGCGCCTGGGTGGCTCAGTGGTTTAAGCCTTTGCATTTGGCTCAGGTCATGATCTCAGGGTCCTGCAATCAAGCCCTGCATTGGGCTCTCTGCTCCGTAGGGAGCCTGCTTCCCCCTCTCTTTTTGCCTGTTTGTGGTCTCTCTCTCTCTGTCAAATAAATAAATAAAATTTAAAGAAAAATAAAATAAAAGAGGCTATTCCCTCATGCATTCCTGCCAGTAATGAGTGAAAGTCCCTGTTGCTCCATATCCTCACTAGCATTTAGCATTGTGTTTTGGATTTCAGCCATTCAAACAGGTATTTTATTGATTTAATTGGCAATTCTCTAAAGCCATGTGATGTAAAGTATCTTTTCATATGTTTGTATGCAACTCGTATATCTGTGATGAGATGTCTGAGTCCTTTGTTCATTTATTAATTAGGTTGCTTTGTTTTTTTATATTTAAGTTTTAAAAGTTCTCTGTGTGTTCTGAACAACAGTTTATTAGAATAGTCTTTTGTAGGGGCACCTGGGTGGCTCAGTGGGTTAAAGCCTCTGCCTCCGGCTCAGGTCATGATCCCAGAGTTCTGGGATCGAGCCCCACATCAGGCTCTCTGCTCAGCGGGGAGCCTGCTTCCTCCTCTCTCTCTGCCTGCCTCTCTGCCTACTTGCGATCTCTATCTGTCAAATAAATAAATAAAATCTTAAAAAAAAAAAAAAAAGAGAATAGTCTTTTGTAAATATTTCCCCCAGTCTGTAGTTTGTATTCTCATTCTCTTGTGTCTTTTGCACAGCAGGTATTTTTAGTTTTATGGAAGTCTAGGTTATGAATTATTTCTTTCATGAATTGTGCCATTAATGTTATCTAAAAAGACATCACCCGGGGCACCTGGGTGGCTCAGTGGGTTAAGCCTCTGCCTTTGGTTCAGGTCATGATCTCAAGGTCCTGGTATAGAGTGCCGCATCGGGCTCTCTGCTCAGCAGGGAGTCTGCTTCCTCCTCTCTCTCTCTGCTTGCCTCTCTGCCTACTTGTGATGTCTGTCAAATAAATAAATAAATAATCCTTAAAAATAAATAAATAAAAATAAATAAAAAGACATCACCATATTGTGTTGTTACCTAAATTTTCTCCTGTGTTGTCTTCTAGACTGTTTTATAGTCTTGAGTTTTATGTCTATGACTCATTTAGAATTAATTTTATGGAGGATGTAAGGTGTGTCTTTTTTTTTTTTTTTTTGCATGTGGGTGTCCACTTGTTATGGATCATTTATTGAAAAAAATTATCTTTATCCTTGCTCCACTCTATTGCCTTTCCTCCTTTTGTCAGAGATGATTGACTCTATTTGTGTGGGTCCATATCTGGGTTCTCTTCTGTTTCATTGATATGTTAATATTAAAAATAAACCTGCCAGTTATCTTTACCAGCAAAAGGGTTTATTTGGAAATAGTAGAGCATTGCAATCTGGAACAAGCAGGTTGCTTCAAAACCATAGACAAGTTCAGAGAACAAAAGGGAGGGACACTCTTTTAAAGAAAAGGAATAGTTGGGAGGGACTGTTGTAAACTAAAAGTCCATTGGTGTAAACTGGGAGTTTGAGGTATAGTGGTGTCTCATTGGCTGAGAGAAGGAAAAGTTCTTCCTTCTCTCTCCTGCAGGGAGACAGTAAAGTAGTTAGTAAAGTAGTACTGACTTGCAAAATTCCTTTCTTCCTGTTAGGTCTACAGTTGACAACTAGTGTTGGGCATTAGATTCCATTCTAAATAAGGTTTCCTTTTCTTAATTTTCACAGATATATTTATCTTTTCTTCTGCCAATGCCATAGTGTCTTATTACTGTGGCTTTATATTAAGTTTTGAAGTCAGATAGTGTCAGTAGTCTGGCTTATCTTTTTTCAATTTTATGTTGCTATTCTGGGTCTTTGGGTTCCTAATATGTTTAGAGTAAATTTGTCAGTATCCATAAAATAACTTCCTTGTATTTTAACTGGAATTGCATTGAATCTATAGATTAAGTTGGAAACAACTCATATCTTGGCAATATTGAGTTTACTCTCCATGAACATGGAATATCTCTCAATTTATTTCATTTTTTGATTTCTTTCATCACAGTTTTGTAATTTTCCTCATATAGTTCTTATGTATTTTGTTAGATTTGTACTTAAGTATTTTATTTTTGGAGGTGATAATGCATGTGCCATAGTGTTTTTAGTTTAAAATTCCACTTGTTCATTGCTGCTGTATAAAGGTTGACTGACTTTTCTATATTAACCTTGTATCCTATATCCTTGCTATAATCACAAGGTCCTAGGAATTTTTTGGTTGATTCTTTCAGAATTTCTATATAGACAATCATGTCATCTGCAAATAAAGTCTTATTTTTTACTTCCCAAGGTGTATGCCTTTAATGTCCTTTTCTGATCTTATTGCATTAGCTAGAATTTCCAATATAGTGTTGAAAATAAGTGGTGAGAGGGACATCCTAGCTTCATACCTGATCTTGTAGAAAAGCTTCAAGTTTCTCACCATTAAGTTCAATGTTAAATGTAGTTTTTTTTTAAGTCATTCTTTATTAGAATAGTGGAAATAGTCCTCCATTCCTAGTGTATTGATAGTTATTATCATGTGTGAGCACTGGATTTCATCAAATGCTTTTTCTGCATCTACTGATAGGATTGTGTGAATTTTCTTCTTTACCCTGTTAGTAATTATGGATTTCATTAACAGATTATTGAATGTTAGGCCATCCTTGCAGAATGGGGATGAATCCACCTGGTTATGGTATATAATTCTTTTTATACATTGTTCAATTTTATTTGCTAATATTTTATTGAGGACTTTGTATCTGTGTTCATTGGGGATACTGGTCTGTACTTGTAATGTATTTGTCTGATTTTGGAATTAGCTTAATAATGGCCTTGCAGAACGAGTTAGGAAGTATTCCTTCTGCTTATATCTTCTGTAAGATATTGTAGAGGTTTGTTATGATTTATTCTTTTAATGTTTGGTAGAAGTAGCCAGTGAACCCATTTCAGCTTAGTGTATTCAGAGGCTATTTATTGTTGATTAAATTTCTTTGACATAGGCCTATGCAGATTGTCTGCTTCTTATGTAAGCTTTGGGAGATTGTATATTTCAAAGAATTGATCTGTTTCATCTGTTTCATAGGTAACCAATTTTGTGGGCATAGAGTTGTTCATAATATTCTTTATTATCCTTTAATGCTCTTGAGATCTGTAGTGATGTCCCCTCTTTCATATATGATATTAATAATTTATTCACTCTGTTTTCTTAGCCTGGTTAAAGGCTTATCAATTTTATGATATTTTCAAAACACTAGTTTTGGTTACTTTGCTTTTTTCTATTTCTTGTTTTCAATATAATTGTATTCTGGTTTTAGTTTTATTATTTCTTCTGCTTTTTTAGTTTTAATTTGCTCTTTCTCATTTTCTAAGGTGGAAGCTTAGATTATTATTTTTAGATCTTAATCCATTTTTAATATATGCATTCAGTTATAAATTTACATCTAAATATTGCTTTTGCTGCATCCCATACATTTTGATAAGTTGTATTCTCATTTTTAGTTTAAAATATTTAAAACATTTAATTCTGAGATTTCTTCCTTAATTCATGTGTTATTTTAAAGTGTCTTTTTAAATTTTCATTTATTTAAGGATTCCCCAGCTCTCTTTCTATTACTGACTTCTAATTTAATTCTTGGTGTGTGAATCCATTTTTAACATTCTTTATATAAATGAAAAACAAGTAAAATAACACCAGAAAATATATTTTTGAAGTTTAGTATGATGATCAGGAAATCCTCTGATATCAATTGAGATATGGGGAGCCGCAACACTGGAGATAATTATCTCTAGTTGAGGCATTTCTCATTTAGTGTCATATGACCAATTCTGGGGTTGTCAAAAATTGCACTGGATAGCAGTGAACAGACAAGGAAGATTTTATTGAAGACTACATGGTAATCTGCAGTAGAGATCAATACTGTTGCTATAGGAGAGAGGAATTTGGCTTAACGTTCCTGAAACAAAAGGTGTGAGGGTTTTTAAGACCTGGGTTGATCTAATGGAAAATGCTGAAGTTGTTAGAGAGGAGGTAGTTGATGTGATTAACCCATCTGTGTTTGCTTTGTAGACCTATTGGAGATAAGTCTCTTCCCTTCCACAAACAGTAAGATATTGGGCACTAAACCTTCTTGATGACTGCATTTCAGATGCATGACTGGTTTCGACAGTGCTGGGTTTTAAAACTGGAAAGAGTCTGGGCAAAGATTTACATCTCAGAGGAGCAGAGAAAGAATGTATAATTGCAAGTTTTTAGTAAAAATAAATGCTCTAAGAAAATTGAGGTCAGGGCCTATAGTCAGGAAGAAATCTACCTAAAGTTTAGTAAAGTTGAGGGAATGTTAAGGACATCTTAGGTTAAAAACTCCTGATAAATAAAAACTGTATCCCTAAGTTGTATACTTTTTATAGTTTATAATATTTATATCCCGATGATTATGCAGATGTGCTTTGAAGTAAATTACCAATATTAACTTAGTGCTTGACAGATTCATTTTCTGAATCTTTCCTTGTCTGAAAATGTCTAAATTTTTCCTCACACTTGATTGGTAGTTTTTGTTTGTTTGTTTTAATTAATTTACTTATTTTAATAAACATATAGTGTATTTTTATCCCCAGGGGTACAGGTCTGTGAATCGCCAGGTTTACACATTTCACAGCACTCATCATAGCACATACCCTCCCCAATGTCCATATCCCCAACACCCTCTCCCGTCCCCCCTCCCCCCAGCAACCCTCAGTCTGTTTTTTGAGATTGAATCTTTTATGGTTTGTCTCCCTCCTGGTCCCATCTTCTTTCATTTTTTCTTTTCCTACCTCCCCCCAAACCCCCCACATTGCATCACCACTTCCTCATATCAAAGAGATCATATGATAGTTGTCTTTCTCCGATTGACTTATTTCGCTAAGCATAATACCCTCTAGTTCCATCCACATTTTTGCAAATGGCAAGATTTCATTTCTTTTGATGGCTGCATAGTATTCCATTGTGTATATATACCACCACTTCTTGATCCATTCTTCTGTCGATGGACATCTAGGTTCTTTCAATAGTTTGGCTATTGTGGACATTGCTGCTATAAACATTCGGGTGCATGTGCCCCTTCGGAGCACCACGTTTGTATCTTTAGGATATATATCCAGTAGTGCAATTGCTGGGTCATAGGGTAGCTCTATTTTCAGTTTTTTGAGGAACCTCCACACTGTTTTCCAGAGTGGTTGCACCAGCTTGCATTCCCACCAACAGTGTAGGAGGGTTCCCCTCTCTCTGCATCCTCGCCAGCATCTGTCATTTCTTGACTTGTTAATTTTAGCCATTCTGACTGGTGTGAGGTGGTAACTCATTGTGGTTTTGATTTCTATTTCTCTGATGCCGAGTGATGTGGAGCATTTTTTCATGTGTCTGCTGGCCATCTGGATGTCTTCTTTGCAGAAATGTCTGTTCATGTCTTCTGCCCATTTCTTGATTGGATTCTTTGTTCTTTGGGTGTTGAGTTTGCTAAGCTCTTTATAGATTTTGGACACTAGCCCTTTATCTGATATGTCGTTTGCAAATATCTTCTCCCATTCTGTCAGTTGTCTTTTGGTTTTGTTCACTGTTTCCTTTGCTGTGCAAAAGCTTTTGATCTTGCTGAAATCCCAATAGTTCATTTTTGCCCTTGCTTCTGTTGCCTTTGGCGATGTTCCTAGGAAGAAGTTGCTGCGGTTGAGGTCAAAGAGGTTGCTGCCTGCGTTCTCCTCAAGGATTTTGATGGATTCCTTTCTCACATTGAGGTCCTTCATCCATTTTGAGTCTATTTTTGTGTGTGGTGTAAGGAAGTGGTCCAATTTCATTTTTCTGCATGTGGCTGTCCAATTTTCCCAGCACCATTTGTTGAAGAGGCTATCTTTTTTCCATTGGATATTCTTTCCTGCCTTGTCGAAGATTAGTTGACCATAGAGTTGAGGGTCTATTTCTGGGCTCTCTATTCTGTTCCATTGATCTATGTGTCTGTTTTTGTGCCAGTACCATACTGTCTTGATGATGACAGTTTTGTAATAGAGCTTGAGGTCCGGAATAGTGATGCCACATACTTTGGCTTTCTTTTTCAATATTCCTTTCACTATTTGAGGTCTTTTCTGGTTCCATATAAATTTTAGGATTATTTGTTCTATTTCTTTGAAAAAAATGGATGGGATTTTGATAGGGATCGCATTAAATGCGTAGATTGCTTTAGGTAGAATAGATATTTTCACAATATTTGTTCTTCCAATCCATAAGCATGGAACATTTTTTCCATTTCTTGGTGTCTTCTTCTATTTCTTTCATGAGTACTTTATAGTTTTCTGAGTATATGTTCTTTGCTTCTTTGGTTAGATTTATTCCTAGGTATCTTATGGTTTTGGGTGCGATTGTAAATGGGACTGACTCCTCAATTTCTCTTTCTTCTGTCTTGTTGTTAGTGTAAAGAAATGCAATTCTGTGCATTGACTTTATATCCTGACACTTTACTAAATTCCTGTACAAGTTCTAGCAGTTTTGGAGTGGAGCCTTTTGGGTTTTCCACATATAGTATCATATCATCTGCAAAGAGTGATAGTTTGTCTTCTTCTTTGCTGATTTGGATGCTTTTAATTTCTCTTTGTTGTCTGATTGTTGAGGCTAGGACTTCTAGTACTATATTGAATAGCAGTGGTGATAACAGACATCCTTGCTGTGTTCCTGACCTTAGTGGAAAAGCTTTCAGTTTTTCTCCATTGAGAATGATATTTGCAGTGGGTTTTTCATAGATGACTTTGATAATATTGAGGTATGTGCCCTCTATCCCTATACTTTGAAGCGTTTTAATCAGGAAGGGATGCTGCACTTTGTCAAATGCTTTTTCAGCATCTATTGAGAGTATCATATGGTTCTTATTCTTTCTTTTATTAATGTATTATATCACATTGATGGATTTGCGGATGTTGAACCAACCTTGCAGCCCTGGAATAAATCCCACTTGGTCGTGGTGAATAATCTCTTTAATGTACTGTTGGATCCTATTGGCCCGTATTTTGGTGATAATTTTCGCATCTGTGTTCATCAAGGATATTGGTCTGGAATTCTCTTTTTTGGTGGGATCCTTGTCTGGTTTTGGGATCAAGGTGATGCTGGCCTCATAAAACGAGTTTGGAAGTTTTCCTGCCATTTCTATTTTTTGGAACAGTTTCAGGAGAGTAGGAATTAATTCTTCTTTAAATGTTTGGTAGAATTCCCTTGGGAAGCCATCTGGTCCTGGACTTTTGTTTGTTTGGAGATTTTTGATGACTGTTTCAATCTCCTTACTGGTTATGGGTCTGTTCAGGTTTTCTATTTCTTCCTGGTTCAGTTGTGGTAGTTTATATGTTTCTAGAAATGTATCCATTTCTTCCAGATTGTCGAATTTGTTGGCGTAGAGTTGCTTATAGTATGATCTTATAATTGTTTGTATTTCTTTGGTATTGGTTGTGATCTCTCCTCTTTCATTCATGATTTTATTTATTTGTGTCCTTTCTCTTTCCTTTTTGATAAGTCTGGCCAGGGGTTTATTAATCTTATTAATTCTTTCAAAGAAGCAGCTCCTAGTTTCATTGATTTGTTCTATTGTTTTTTTAGTTTCTATTTCATTGATTTCTGCTCTGATCTTTATGATTTCTCTTCTCCTGCTGGGTTTAGGCTTTCTTTGTTGTTCTCTCTCCAGCTCCTTTAGGTGTAGGGTTAGGTTGTGTATTTGAGACCTTTCTTGTTTCTTGAGAAAGGCTTGTGTCAGTATATATTTTCTTCTCAGGACTGCCTTTGCTGTGTCCCACAGATTTTGAACTGTTGTGTTTTCATTATCATTTGTTTCCATGAATTTTTTCAATTCTTCTTTAATTTCCTGGTTGACCCATTCAATTTTTAGAAAGATGCTGTTTATTCTCCATGTGTTTGCGTTCTTTCCAAATTTCCTCTTGTGATTGAGTTCTAGCTTCAGAGCATTGTGGTCTGAAAATATGCAGGGAATGATCCCAATCTTTTGATACTGGTTGAGACCTGATTTATAACCCAGGATGTGATCTATTCTGGAGAATGTTCCATGTGCACTAGAGAAGAATGTGTATTCTGTTGCTTTGGGATGGAATGTTCTGAATATATCTGTGATGTCCATCTGATCCAGTGTGTCATTTAAGGCCTTTATTTCCTTTTTGATCTTTTGCTTAGATGATCTTTCCATTTCAGTGAGGGAAGTGTTAAAGTCCCCTGCTATTATTGTATTACTGTCAATGTATTTCTTTGATTTTGTTGTTAATTGGTTTATATAGTTGACTGCTCCCATATTAGGGGCATAGATATTTAAGATTGTTAGGTCTTCTTGTTGGACAGACCCTTTGAGTATGATATAGTGTCCTTCCTCATCTCTTATTATAGTCTTTGGCTTAAAATCTAATTGATCTTATATAAGGATTGCCACCCCAGCTTTCTTCTGATGTCCATTAGCATGGTACATTGTTTTCCACCCCCTCACTTTAAATCTGGAAGTGTCTTTGGTTCTAAAATTAGTTTCTTGTAGGCAGCATATTGATTTTTTTTTTAATCCATTCTGATACCCTGTGTCTTTTGATTGGGGCATATAGCCCATTAACATTCAGGGTAACTATTGAGAGCTATGAATTTATTGCCATTGTATTGCTTGTAAGGTGACTGTTACTGTATATTGTCTCTTTTCCTTTCTGATCTACTACTTTTAGGGTCTCTCTTTGCTTAGAGTACCCTTTCAATATTTCCTGTAGAGCTGGTTTGGTGTTTGCAAATTCTTTCAGCTTTTGTTTGTCCTGGAAGCTCTTTATCTCTCCTTCTATTTTCAATGATTGCTTAGCTGGATATAGTATTCTTGGCTGCATGTTTTTCTCGTTTAGTGCTCTGAATATATCATGCCAGTTCTTTCTGGCCTGCCAGGTCTCTGTGGATAGGTCCGCTGCCAATCTAATGTTTTTACCCTTGTATGTTACAGACTTCTTTTCCCGGGCTGCTTTCAGGATTTTCTCTTTGTCGCTAAGACTTATAAATTTTACTATCAGGTGACGAGGTGTGGACCTATTTTTATTGATTTTGAGGGGCGTTCTTAGCATCTCCTGGATTTTGATGTTTGTTCCCTTTGCCATATTAGGGAAATTCTCTCCAATAATTCTCTCCAATATACCTTCTGCTCTCCTCTCTCTTTCTTCTTCTTCTGGAATCCCAATTATTCTAATGTTGTGTTGTCTTATGGTGTCGCTTATCTCTCGAATTCTCTCCTCGTGATCCAGTATTTGTTTGTCTCTCTTTTGCTCAGCTTCTTTATTCTCTGTCATTTGGTCTTCTATGTCACTAATTCTCTCTTCTGCCTCATTTATCCTAGCAGTAAGAGCTTTCATTTTTGATTGCACCTCATTAATAGCTTTTTTGATTTCAAGTTATTTAGATTTTAGTTCTTTTATTTCTCCAGAAAGGGCTTTTATCTCTCTAGAGAGGGTTTCTCTAATATCTTCTATGCTTTTTTTGAGCCCAGCTAGAACCTTGAGAATCGTCATTCTGAACTCTAGATCTGTCATGTTACCAATGTCCGTATTGATTAGGTCTCTAGCCTTCGGTACTGCCTCTTGTTCTTTTTTTTGTGGTGAGTTTTTCCACCTTGTCATTTTGTCCAGATAAGATTTGCTTTCTCCTCCTCTAGAATCCCGCTCTTCTTGGTGAGTGAAGTTGGTCTTGGCTGGGTTTCTTGTTGATCTTCTAAGGGAGGGGCCTGTTATAGTGATTTTCAAGTGTCTTTGCCCCAGGCGGAATTGCACCGCCCTTGCCAGGGGCCAGGCTAAGTAATCCGCTCGGGTTTGCTTTTGGAAGCTTTTGTTCCCTGAGCGCTTTCCGTAGATTTCCAGAGGACGGGAATGAAGATGGTGGCCTCCCAGTCTCTGGCCAGAGGAGCCGAGAGTTTGGTGTCCCACTCCTCAGTGCGCCCTCAAAGAAAAGCGCCCAACCACCCCCGCCTCCCTGGCCTCTGGTCGCACCTGAAGGAAAGCAGTCAATTGCTGGCACTTGGAGAAAAGCGCCCAGTCGCTTCCATTTCCGTGGCCTCCGGCCACACTCCGAGCCCACCCAGCCTGCGATTGGCTCAAGGTAACCCCGGGCTGAGAGCTCACTCCTCAGCTTTGTCGCTGTAGCCGGCTTCCCCACTCTAATACCTGCGAGCTCTGCGGCACTCAGATACCCCAGGTCCTTCTGTGACCCCCTGTGGGCTTCCCCCCGGTTTAGCCTCTGGAGCGATGTCCCTCCATGGAGCAGACTTTTAAAAGTCCTGATTTAGTGCTCCATTGCTCCGCCGCTTGCCGGGAGCCGGCCCCCCCCCCCCGCGGTCTGTCTTCCCTTTGCTTTGGATTCACTTTTCCACAGGTCCTACCTTTCAGAAAGTGATCGATTTTCTGTTTCTAGAATTGTTGCTCTTCTTCTCTTCAATTTACCGTTGGATTTGTAGGTGTTTACAATGGTTAGATAAGCTATCTATCTGATCTCCTGCTACCCGATGTCGTCTCAGCCTGCTACTTCTCCGCCATCTTGACTCCTCCCTCGGTAGTTTGGTTTTGTAAAGAATTCTCAATTCAAGCTAATTTTCTTGAAAATATGAAGAATTTCCACTATTTGCGTCTATCATCCATAACTGCTAATAAAAATCTGATGATCATCTGGTTCCTCTTGTTTTCCCAGAGCAGGATTTTCATTTATTTGTTTTTATTTGATTTTTGTTTGCTATTTAATATTCATGGTGTTGTGGCTGTCTCTTTTAATTATATGCATTTTGCTCAATACTTAGGGGCACTTTCAGCCTGAAAAGTCATAGTTCTTGAACATTTTTGATGGCTACCTTTCCTCCATTAAAGGAGGTTATTATTTTGTTTTGTTTTGTTTTGTTTTGTTTTGTTTTGTTTTTTGGTGGGTATTAGGTCTCTCTATTTTACATATTCTTGAGGTTTCTTTTTTTTTTCCTCTCTCATTTTCTTTCTGTGTCTTTTAAAAACAATATATTGGCAATTTCTATGAATTTTTCATCCAAATTAATTAGCCAACTGTATACTGTTTGTATTTCTTTGTTGCAGTATAAATATAAATCATTGTGTTAGCTAATTAAGTCATCTAATTATATCTGCTAACTTTAATAGTCACTAGCTTGCTGAATTATTCTCTTATTTTCTGTAGTCAGTTTTCCCATTCTTCTGGTTTCTTTTACAAGGTATTTTTTTCCCTATCTTTTTGTGATGATCCTATCATTCATTTATATTTAATAACAAGGAATTGATTTGGATATTCATGTTTGTATATTTGTTTTTTTCTGAACAATTTCTCCTGTATGGAAGCTCCCTGGATGGGTGAATGTTGTGGAACACCTTGATGGAAAGAATGCATGTTGTTATGGTCCAAGTTGTGTCTCCCCTCCCCCACTTGTTGAAGTCCTAACCCCTAGTACCTCAGGAAGTGACTATGTTCAGAGATGGATTGTTAAAGGAGTTAATTAAGTTACAACATAGTCATTAGTCTGACCCCAGTCTAATATGAGTGGTGTCCTAAGAAGAAGAAGAGATTTGGACATGACATTTGGGAAGACCATGTGAAGACACAGGGATAAGATGTGTCCACAAATCGGAGAGAGAGGCCTCAGAAAAATGAACCATGCTGACACCTTGATCTCTGACTTTTATCCTCCAAAACTGTGAGAAAACAAATTTCTGTTGTTTAAACTGCCTAGTCTGTGGTACTTCGTTATGGCAGCCCTAGAAAACGAACGCATAAGCCTTTAGGGTTTGCAGACAGGCAACAACTTCTGTTTATGTATCTTATCAAATCCAGGTTCACAGGATGTTAAGTGTACTCTTCTGTTTGCTCTAAAAATCATTATTCCACTGATTAGAAATGATACGAATAACATTTGCTAATATAAAAATGCAGTACAACTAGAAACACATGAGAAAAAAAAAAAACCTACCTGGTTGGAAATAAGAATCACTTTTTAAAATAATTCTTAAAAAAATTCTTAAGTCAAAAGAAAAATACAAGCCAAAATTACAGAATTTCTAGAATAAAATATTTACAGAAACTCTATATTAGTATCTTCATGAAAGAACTAAAAGAAAAAAAGGCACTGAATATGCAACTCAAAAATTTAGGGAAAAAAGAAAGGAAACGATCAATAAGAAACTAAAAGAAAATGAAATGAAGGAAAGAGTAAATTTTTTTAATGAATGAATTAAAAACCAAAAAAAATGCAGTTAAAAAATAAATCCAATGTTGTCTTAAAAAATGAACAAAATGGACAATCTAATAATTAATCTAAAGAAAGAAAAACAGTGAAATAATAAATATCCAAAATAAGATGTAGCAAGAAGAAAATAACTCTCAAAACAGAAAGTATCGTAATAATCATGAGACCACTTTCCCAATTACGTACCAACAGATTTGAAATGGGTAGTTTCCTGGAAAAATATTCTTTCTCAAAGCTGACCACAGGAAAGGTTTTTAAACAGCCCAGATTTTTATTCAAGAAACAGTATATTATCAAAGAGCTACCCCCAAATGGTCATTTGGCCTGTATGATGCTTTAAACATTGGGGATACCAGTGTTATTTAAACTGCCCTAGTGAACAGAGGAAGTGGAAATTGCATTTATGCACTCAGGCTCCCCATTAATTTCTCTGTGTGTTTTCAGCTTTGTTTCTGCCCTTCTGTGATCTAGTCTATAATACAGGACCATGGGCCCCATAAACCACAGTTTCCAGACACCCATGAAAAATGATCTCTAGTTAGGTTCTGCAAATGGGATGCACTAGTGGAAAATTTGACAGAATTTTGCAGGAATGGAGAAGTGATTTTTATCTTCCTTTTTTTCATGGTGTTTCCAGATACAAGACAGTAGTAGCAACAATTGTGTTCAAGATGGTGACTGGCAGATTCAGCTGCCAACAGTAACTGGAGCCTGGAAATGTCCTCTCATTTCTTCCTTAGGCATTGTGGTTCCCAGCAAAAGCAGCAGTGGCTTAGATATGCATGCTTATGGATTACATATCTGGCAACTTGACTCTAGTAAAGCTGTTAGGATTGTGACACAGAGATCCTGGTATTGCAGTAAGATTATTTACTGGTTTGCAGAGTGACTGACTTTTAGTGTAATGTTACTTCTCTTTTGTTTCTCTAATACTTTCAAATCCTATAACTGAGTATGCATTAAATTTTTCTGTTTGAATCTGTAGAATTGTTTCCCATTTCAAATAGATTGTAACAGATGCACAGATAAAATATTAATACTTAAATCCAATATGATTTCACATAAAGGATAACTATAGACCATTCTTATTTATGTAAATACTGATGCAGATATTTGAAATAAAATGGTGTTAGCCAGTAGAAGAAAAACATATTAAAATTAATAAATAATGACTATAAGATTTATTTTAGTAATCCAGAGATGGGACAAAATTAGGAAATCTATTAAATAATTTATATCTTAAATAGATATAAGGAAGAAAAATCATATTACCATGAAAAGTTCTATACAAAATTAAATACATTTTCCTAATAAAAACACTCAATAGAAGAGTAATTGATTCAGTGCTTTTCAAAATATGAATAATCCATATCTTAAATAATGGGAAATGCTGGACCAGTTTCTGTTAAATTCAGAGAAAAAGGAAATGAGGCTCATTATTGCTTCGGTTTTTAATATTGTGTTGAAGATATTAAAAATATAATCAGATAAAAACTTATTAAAGCATGAAAGCTAGAAAAAAGGTAAAACTCTTTGGAGATGATATGATAGTTTACCTGGAAAACCACATTAAATCAAAGAAAATGAGAGGATGGTGGACAGAGAGAGGAAGGGAAAAAGTCAGAGAGATTGCGAGGTGAAATTGAGTAAGTACCAATAAAAAACAAATATTTTAAAATCAGTGGTCCTTTGATGGTTAATGTTATTTGTCAACTTACCTAGGCCACAGTACCCAGATATTTGGGCAAACATTATTTTATATGTTTTGGTGAAGGTATTTTTTGATAAGATTAGTATTTAAGTCAGTATATTTTGAGTAAGGCATATTACTTTCTGTAATACAGGTGAACCTCATCCAATCAGTTGAATACCTTAATAGAAAAATGTCCAATATTCCCTGAGGAAGAGGGAATTCTGTACAGATTGTCTTCTGATTCAAGCTGCAACATCAGTTCTCCTCTGGGTCTTCTGGCTTCCAGTCTATCCAGCATATTTTGGATTTGTCAGCCTCCCTAATCAGTTCCCTAAAATCTCTCTCTCTCTGTAGGTATATATCATTGGTTCTTTTCTCATGAGAACCCTAACACAGTCTTCATGTGTAAAAACAATATCCAATTAGAAGGTGTGATTTATGGAAGGACCTGTTAAAATACAAAAGCAGTATCCCTATGAATATACTTAATAGGAAAGTTATAAGACCTAGATGAAGAAAACTATAAAACACTCACAAAGGACATTGAAGTGGTCTTAAACAAAAAGAAAGTCCGTGTAGTAGGATAAGATGATTCAATATCTCAGAGATATTAATTTGCTCCAAGTCATTAAAATTTAATGCAGTCCTAATAAAAATAATCAGCTTTTTCTTTTGGGAGGGGTAGGGGATTATGGAGACAGATAAATTGATTCTCAAGTTTGGAAAAACAAATATCACTAATAATGAAATTTCTTTAAAAAACAATGTTGAAAGTTGAAAGAAGGGTTGATCAAGCCAACAATTATAATTAATAAAGTAGCATCATAATTAAAAGAGTTAAAAGTTAAAAGAGTTAACAGTGTTAACATGTGAATGAACAGACCAATTAATAGGGTAAAATCTCCAAGTAGGTAATGGAAGTTATAAAAATATAGTATATCGTAAAGACAAATAAATGGGGATATGTTGGACTTTCTCATAAATCATGCTAATCATTTATTTATTTATTTATTTATTTATTTATTTATTTGATAGAGTGAGCTCACAGGCAGGGGAGCAGCAGAGAGAAAGAAGCGGACTTTCCACTGAGCAGGGAGCCTGATGAGGGGCTTGATCCCAGGATTCCTGGGATCATGACCTGAGCTGAAGGCAGATGCTTAACCAACTGAGCCACCAAGGTGCCCCACCCCCTAAGAATTCTTGAAAGCCATTTCAAAATCACAACTTTGGAGCTATTCCACAGTATGTAGCAGGATAAATGTCAAATAAATTGAAATTATAACACTAAAGATGAAAAACACAAATACTAGAAGAAAACACAAGTACTATAACTCTGAAGGTGGAAAACATAACTACTAGTGAATTTCTAGGTAATTTTGAAATATATGAAAATTTGCTCCACTTAACTTATGACAAAATATAAATTAAAACTAAAACTCTAAAATAGAGGTTTGACAAGTTATGTGATTGAAGTTTTGGAGAAGCAAGAGTGTCACACAATGCTCTGAGGAGTATAAAAAGTTTCTGTTGCTATGAAAGAAATTAGCAATATTTAACAAGTTACTTATGCATTTCATTGTCACCCAACACTCCAACTTCTAGGAACCTACCCTGAAGATAAACCTCTATAAATGTAAAACAATGCATGTGCAAGAATATTCACCATGCATTATTTGTAACACCTAAAAACTGAAAAAAATCATGTCACCTAACAGGATATGTTTTAGAATGAAGTCTCGGGGCGCCTGGGTGGCTCAGTGGGTTAAAGCCTCTGCCTTCGGTTCAGGTCATGATCCCAGGGTTCTGGGATCGAGCCCCGCATCGAGCTCTCTGCTCAGCATGGAGCCTGCTTCCTCCTCTCTCTGCCTGCCTCTCTGCCTACTTGTGATCTCTGTCTGTCAAATAAATAAAATCTTAAAAAAAAAAGAATGAATTCTCATGCATTATGAAAGAGTAAATAAAGTATTTACAGGGTTAAAAATTAAAAAAAAAAAAAAGAAGCCTGGCATGATAAAGCAAAGTTTAATAAAATTGAGTAGAATATAGGGAATGAAGACATTACAGCAAGAAGCAAGTTTCTATTGATACCTGTGGTGGATACCATTGTATCCTAAACAGACCCTCCTCTCTATAACTATAACTAGCCAGCTTCTGCCTGATAAGGAATAGCGGTCTTCTCTCCTCTGCTTTCTTACTGAAGACCACTGGCAAGATTAACACAAGACTTCTTCAGGATCTACTCCCACCACTCCTCATAGCCATTAGACCAATAACTAGGTTGAAGTCACAGTATAATCTAGTCAGGAAAGTGCTTCATTGGATATGAGAGGAAAGAAAATTGGAGTACCTTCTAACAAAACCACCAATTATAACTCCTTTTCTTTTAATGCATCTAGTGATCTGCTACTAAATGCTTTTTAAAACTGAATAACTAAATCTGCTGAGGCCTTGTGACTCTGGGCTGACGTTTCCATTTTTGAAGTGGGTCAGTTTATACTCAGAGATGAATAAGATGAAAAGGGTCCAACAGGCTTTTCTGAGGAAATGGAGTTGATATTTTCAGGAATACAGCTAGCATGGCAGTATCAGTAGTTTGGATTTACATAAATAAGTGGCAGCCTTCCTTGTGGGGAATCTTTATCTGCCTCTTCCCCGGCTAAAGCAAAACTATTGACTCATGAGACCTTTGATTCATAGAGGTTCCCATGAATACATGGACATGTTTCATTGATGGTTTTGTTAGGATGAAAGTAAATGGTGCCCGGTGGGTGACAGGAACCAGCTCCAGCGACAGCTGTAGAAGACTGACTCTTAAGAGCACAGCACAGAGAACTGCATTGCCTCAGCAAATGCTCCCTAGGGCCAGGCTTCTTCTTGGGCTATTGACAATGGCTTAGCCATCTGGTCTGCCACTTACTTCAAAGATTACAGATGAATAGATTGAAGATACCCCTGCTTAGACTTGAGAACTGTGGAAACAAGTTCAAATTGCTGTCCAGCTGCCTTAGTTACTCATGTTGATGCACCTGGTAAGAGCCTGTTCTCTAAGACACTTGAATAAAGCTGCTGATCACCACTGTCATTTGGATTTATCATTGTACCAGATATCTACCAACGCAGACTGGCCATGTGGTAAAGGACTATGCATTTTTCATTGCATACTGGATTTGTAACTCCTGCCAAAAGTTGGCTCCTTTGTGTCAGTGAGGGAGGCCATATTGCATGAGACACTGACTCTGCCTGCTTCTAGAAAATTGACTCTATTGTATCTTTGGCGTGGTTTGGACTATCAGTGGCACCTCATCACTGCTGACATGTTTTTAGGCTGTTTATATCTGATGAGCTTTTTTTCTGGCCACACTGTTATGGTTCATCAAACTTAATGTTCCATTTTCACCTTAACCATTTGTAGTCTGACATTACTATGCCATTTGTTGGAAAGACCACCCCACAGTAGGTTGATAGTGTATTTCATGGACATTCATATTCTCTATCAGCTGCAGACTTCTGGCACTGTTTAGCCTTAGATTTAATTCCTGAAGAGTCAAATCAAAAGGATTTCCCACTCTATCTCTCTACTTCTTTATGGCCCACAAGCCTTAATACAGCAGTTTGATCTCTGAATACAGCCATCCCTAAATAAGTTTCACCTCTTCTTGGTCACTTTCTGGCTAATGATCAAGGTAATAGTGAAGAACTATCTAGACTTAATTTGAAGATTTTGCCCTGCACTCTGACCATTCCTAAGTATGATATTTCTTTTGCTTTTCTGGTAGCAAATCCAGGCTGTATTAGTTTGTATACCCTGTTGGTAGCAGTCTAGCTAAAAGAAAGGATAGTGCATATAAACCTAATTCAGGTTTAGTCACCTGGATTCTCTTGTTGGATTGACATGATCCTAGATCAAAAAGATAATGACAACTTGGTTGATAAACTGCTAGCTGAGTACCACATAATGACCCATGTTGGCCAAGGTAGGGCATATAATGAGTCTATAAATTTTATAAGAATGTCCTTATTCCTTTTATACCTGACCTACTCCAGTTGAAAGGTCTAAGGTTAAGTAGAATATGAGTTGAAGAAAGGTGAAAAGCATTCTCATTTCTCATGTTTTCATGGAATATTTTTGTCAGCTGTGTCCTATCAGTTTGGAAGTTTTTTAGTCTATTTTGACTCTATAGTAATTTTGTATAAATTTTGTCATGATTTCCCATGGTAATTTCTCATGTAAGTTCTTGGCTACAAATTCTCTGTCGAAATTATTACTATTATTGTTATCTTTTACCACTTTGAGGTTATAAAAAAAAAAAAAAAGGATTCCCTGATGAGTTTCTTTCCTGAATAATGTTTTCCAGCTCATCCATTCAATGAGGATGCATTCTTTATAGTTTTCGCCTTTATGGTAGAGCCACATACATAGCTTTCTATTTTTCATGGCCCTAAGGCTTGTTATCTTATTCTTCTATATTTGATGATTGATTAACTGAACTCCTATTATTGGCATTTATTTCCAGAACAGTTATGGCTTCCATGCTCATTTGCCACTTATTTTCTGATGGCTGTTTGTTTCAGGGAATTTACTTTTTCTGTAGGCTCAGCAATGTATGAAAAAGTCATTATTAATGTAGATCCCATTTCTTTTCAGAGAAAGCATTGGAAAATATTGACATCACCATTTTGTTTTTGCTAATATTTCTTTTCTAACATCTGTAAACTCAAAATTTTCTTTATAAAATTCTTTAATAAATTCATATACTTTGCCAGGTATTCTTTTTCTATTTCACAAAGACTGATTTTCAAACTCTGGTCATGAATAATATCAGGTAAATGTCAGATTAGGAGAAGCCAGCCTTCAAACCACTTCAGAAACACCAGTTTTAAAAATTACTCACAGATGAGATCTTTATGAGAACCTAGAAGTCCAGCTAAGAAGTTCTCACACCTTGAGGAAACAAAATTGTGAGAATAGATGCATATCCCTGGGATGTGAGGATGGTTCAATATATTCAAATCAATAAAAGTAATATACCACATTCACAAAATAAAGGATAAAACCCACATGATCATTTCTTTAGATGCAGTAAAAGCAGTTGACAAAATTTAGCTTCCATTCACAGTAAAAACTGTCAACGAATTAGGTATAGAAAGAATGTACCTCAATATAATAAAGGCTGTATATACTAAGCCCCTTATTACATTTTGCTCAATGACAAAATCTAAAACCTTTTTCTCAAGTATTAGGAATAAGACAAGGTTGTGTCCTTTTACCACTTTTATTCAATGTAGTACTAGAAGCTATAGCCAGAGCAATTAGATAAGAAAAAAAATAAAAGGCATTTAAATCAGAAAGGAAGAAGAATATTGTCTCTGTTTGCAGATGAAATGTTCTCATATATAGAAACCCTAAAGACTCTTCCAAAACTTGTCTAGAGCTAATCAATAAATTCAGTAAAGTTGCAGGAGACAAAACCAACGTACAAAAATTAGTTGCACTTTCAGATACTAACAGTGAACTATTTGGAAAAAGGAAATTAAGAGTATAATCCCATTTGCAGTGGTATCAAAACAATAAAGTACTTAGGAATAAATTTAACTAAATAGGTGGAAGATTTCTATACTGAAAATGTAAGACACTGATGAAAGAAACTTAAGAACACTCAAATAAATGAAGGGATATACCATGTTTATGAACTGGAAGAATTCATTGTTAAAATGACCACACTACCCAAAGCAATCTTCAGATTCAGTAGCATCCCTACCAAAACTCCAATATAATTTTTTACAGAAAAAAAATCCTAAAATTCACATAAAACTACAAAAGTCTCCAAAACACTAAAGCAGTCTTTCACAAGAAGTGAAAAAGCTGAAGGCATCATACTTTCTGACTTCAAATTATATTACAAACCTGTAGTTATCAAAATAGCATACTATTGGCATAACTAGACATATAGACTGACAGGACATAACACAGAGTCCAGAAATAAACCCATGTGTGTATGGCTAACTAATCTTTAACAAAGATATCAAGAATACAAATTGGGGAAAGGATAATCTCTTCAATAAATTGTATTGGAAAAAGTGGGTATCCATTTGCCAAAAGATGAAATTGGACTCATAATTTATACCACACACAAAAATTAACTTGAAATGGAATAAAGATTTAGACATAGGACCTGAAAAAATAAAACTCCTAGAATAGGACTTAGGGGTAAATCTTCTTGATATTGGTGTTGGGAAAGATATTTTTGTACATGACACCAAATTCACAGGCAACAAAAGCTAAAATAAACAAGTGGGATTGCATCAGACTAAAAAGTTTCTATACAGCAAATGAAATGATCAAAAATATGAAAGGCAACCTACTGAATGGGAGAGGGTATTTGCAAACCACATATCTGATAAGAGGTTATGTCCAAAATGTATAAGTAACTCAAAAAACTGAATAGCAAAAACAAACAAAATCCTGCAACAACAATCCTCAAATCCAAGTAAACTAATTAAAAAATCAGCAAGGGACCAGAAGAGACATTTCTCCAAAGAAGACCTACTAATTGCCAACATGTGTATGACAATGTACTCATCATTAATCATCAGGGGAATTTAAATTGAAACCATAATGAGATATCACCTCACACTCTTTGGATGACTATAAAAGAAAAAAGGATAATAATTATTGGCAAAGATATGGAGAAAAGGGAACTATGGTACACTGTTAGTGGGAATGTAAATTGGTCTGGTTTAGCCATTATGAAAAAAGTATTGACTTTTCTCAAAAAATTAAAAATAGAGCTATGAGATTAAAAAAAAAATAAAAACCCTGTGTGGAATAGATGTATATCACCTTTTTTGTTACATTAGGGGAAGAACAAGTATATTAAAGTTTGGAGATCTTTATAATCTGGCAAATTCTTTTTTTTTTTTTTTTGGTCAGATTTCTTAATATAAAATTAGAAACAAATTCAATCTCAAGGGGTAGTTGTAGGAATTAAATGAGTAATCTGTTTAAACATCTAGTAGAATGCTGGGAGAGAAAATATGGTGAGTGCCCTTCCATAGGTTTTCTGGCTTCTTTTATTAACACTAGTGTTTTCATCTGGGAAACTACCATTCCCCTATTGCTCATAATCTTAGTTGGATCATTATTCAGAGTTCCAGTTCCTGGCCAAACAAGCCAAGAGGACTTGCTTGTCCCATAAATTTGAATCATGAGCCAAGCAATGTGAAGATGGAGCTTATTAATTTTAAAAGTGGTACTGTGAAGACTATTTTGCTTTTGTAGTTGTTACTTAGATTCTTATCCTTGACATTTTGGAGTCCTGTTTCATCAGAATTTTCTTTTGGGCTTCCCTTATTCTTCCAGTAAATTCTGTTCCTGCTCATGCTAGTTAAAGTGGGTATCCATTTGTCTTGCACTTAAATATTTCTAATGCATGTATTTGAAATTAACCATAATTTTCAATGAATATTTGAAGCCATTCATTTAATAAATATTTGTTGAATATTTATGCATTTGGCACTTTATGGTTTGCTGGAGATATTAAAAAAGATCCCACACTCAGAATTTTTATAGTCTAGTCTTCCTATGTCCCTTTTACGTCTCTTTTTGTGTCCTCATTTCATGCTCTCATTTTAATTATATTCTTTCTGGAATTGTTTAATTATCTGAAAATCAGATTTCATGGAAGATGGTCAACTGGATTTTCCTTCTCTTTTAGAGTCCACACACTGCTACTTATGTTTTCATGCCTGTGACTCCCACTTTTCTCTACCTTATTCTCTACAGAGGTAAAATCTTTGCATTCTAGTATTAGTAAGCCAAAATTATAAATTTAAGCATTGAATTATTAAATTTAAGATGGCAGAATAAACTATACAGGGACTAGAATTTTCAGAGCATCAGTGAGCTTTTATAATAGATTATACAATATAAATAAAATCAGAAACGTGAAGTATTTCTTTCTGGGAACTCTATCTCTCTTTTTTTCTCTTATCTCTTACCTGTTTGGAATTGTGGATCTAGTAGGAGGAGTACCCACTAAAGGACCTCCTTGTTTCTGTTATGAGGTTCAGAAGAAAGGAAGCAAAGATTTTATATCTCAGAGATGGCCTCTTCTCCCCAGGAGTCAATTACTTCTTATTTTCTTTGACTTATTTAAGTTGTTCCACTAATATACTAGTATTCTAATTCCTATGGTATCTTCCAGTATTCACAGTGATAAGATGGGAAATACTAAGCCCAGGGTATCAGTATATATGTTGTTTGGCTTGACTCTTTTAATTCGGGCCTAAAGCTAATGGAGCAGAGTGCTGCCCATGGGCACCAAGGCTTCATGTGGCCAGTCCACTTCATTAATGTAGGAGGCTTCAGCGAAATATGTCACTGAAGATCATATCTGGTGAACAAATTAGTTGGTAGTGACTTCTGTGTAAATATGTCTTATTGGAAGAGTGTGATTTATGGGTTTCTAATTCCTAATTTTTAGAAACTATGCAGTTTGGACAGACTTTTTTTTTTTTAAGATTTTATTTATTTGAGAAAGAGAACAAGAGAGAGTGAGCAGGCACAGGGTGAAGGGCAGAGAGAGAAGCAGTCTCCCTGCTGAGCGGGAAGCCCAACTTGGGGCTTGATCCCAGGAATGTGGTATCATGACCTGAGCTAAAGGCAGACCTAAACAGACTGAGCCACTCAGGTACCCCTGGACCGATTTATTTAACATCTTGAGAATATAGATATTCAGCTCTCAAATTAAATTGGGAAAATTATTCATTTTTTACCTAGTTTCCATAATGGTTCCCCCCCCCCCGATAATGATCATATCAAAAGATTTTGGGGTAAAAAAATGAAGAGCTCTTTTTGAAATTTACATGACATGTAGAGTTAAGTTCATGTATCTGATGCTAAGCAAGTGAAAAGTAAAAATAATACTTACTATATCTAAAATTTAATTACATGTGTAAGATATGTTTTATAAGCTTTGTACCTGGAGCACCTGGGTGGCTCAGATGGTTAAATGTTTGCCTTTGGCTCAGGTCAAAATCTCCGGGTCCTGAGATTGGAGCCCCACTTCCAGCTGCTGGCTCAGTGGGGAGTCTGCTTCTTACTCTCCCTCTGCTTCCCTCTCTGTCTCAAATGAAAAAAAAAAAATTTAAAATCTGTAAGCTTTGTATCTGTGAACCTCAAGATGCCTTTTGAATAAGTAGGAAAAATTGCTAGAGAAAAGGGAGAAAGAAATATCTCCCTTGTCCTTAGTATGCAATCTTCATAAGCCTCAGAATATTTCTTATTATTTGCTTTCTCAATGTATCCGCATGTTTATCTTTATAGAATTAGACCATATTTTTCTGTATTTTTGAAATGATGCCATTCCAAGGAAGTGAAATATTTATTTAACTTTTTCTTGACAACACTTTAATATTCTTCCTGTGAAGTAATTTCTGGGGAGTTAAAAATAGCATTTAAAAAATCGCTTCTACTTTCAGCCTAAACTGTGAGATGCATTCAAAATACGATTTCCAAAAAGAGCAGGAGATGTAATGGAAGTGCTTTATTATTTCTTCTATGGCCAGTGAAATTTGAAATTTCAGTTTCTGCTTTCTGATTTATCTGTCATTTGACATGCTTTATAAAAAGAAATTGTCTTTGTTTTCTACCTGTAAATACAATGTTAGAGAAAGACTTTGATTCTATTGTCTGAGGGTATCTAATAATTTTATTAGTAAATTTATTAAGCCATATACATTTTATTAAATGTTTATTGAAAAACATTTTGTCAGAGAAATTTGTTTAATGATCAAAGGATTTGAGCAGAGAAGAGTCTGTTCTTCATATACTGCGTGAATATTTTTTATGACTCAGTGCTCAATAGACAATAGAAAAACAAGGTTTCTGCCCAATGAAATGAAAGGTAATATGTTTTTAAGGCCTTTTACTTTTTTCAAACAACCAGTAGAAATAGAACAGAAATTGTTCTACATCAATTCTTTCACATCAAGAATAATATAGAATGGTTTATACAGATGTCTTTTTGAGGATTCATTAGTGTAACATTTGACCAAAAAAAAAAAAAAAAGCAAAATATTGACAGAGTAATTCAGTGGCATGTGGAAGTCTCAAGTTCATGTCTCCTCCTACTTCTTTTTAGATTCTTTAATACATAATACATTTTTCCTTCAGATTTTCCATTTTATCATCATCATCATCATCATCGTCATCATTTTCTTCAGAACCAGTTATGTTTAATGTCTTAGGCCACCAAGGAAAAATACAAAGTAGTGATTATTAATTAATGTAATTAACTAAATTAAAATTTACTAAATTTAAATGTAAACTTATTTTATTTTTTACATGTAGAATATAAATTTTAAATAGAAATTTTATGACAGGAACATAAAGGTAGAAAAATGCTTTTATTTTCAATAAATAAAATCATAATTTTAAGAAAGGGAATTTTATTTGTTTTAGCAGCTTTCCTGACCAAGTCACCTTTTTTCCTCAGGCCATCTCCTTCACTTACCTAAAACTAGTTACTCCTTTTCTTAGAATACTGAATTATAGCTCCTTTATGAGGGAGTAGATTTTTTCCTTTCATGCTCCATGTTCTGTTGGCCAGCAGGTGCATTATAATTTGTATTCATACAGAATCTTATTCTTTCTCCATTAAGATTATCTATTTTTTTGTGGGGTGCCTGGGTGGCTCAGTAGATTAAAGCCTCTGCCTTCAGCTCAGGTCATGATTCCAGGGTCCTGGGATTGAGCCCCACATAGGGCTCTCTGCTCAGCAGGGAGCCCGCTTCCTCCTCTCTCTCTGCCTGCTTCTCTGCCTATTTGTGATCTCCATCGGTCAAATAAATAAATAAAATCTTAAAAAAAAAAAGATTATCTATTTTTTTCATACCGACTACTAAGTCCCATGTATGTATGTATGTATGTATGTATTTTTTACTAGTTCAGTATTTTTGTTATCCTATCCAAAACTTGGAATATTCTTTTAAAGATTTTATTTATTTATTTAAAGATTTTATTTATTTATTTGACAGAGAGAGAGAGAGAGAGATCACATGTAGGCAGAGAGGCAGACAGAGAGAGGGGGAAGCAGACAGAGAGGCAGGCAGAGAGAGAGGGGGAAACAGGCTCCCTCCTGAGCAGAGAGCCCGATGTGGGGCTCGATCCCAGGATCCGAGATCATGACCTGAGCCGAAAGCAGAGGCTTAGCCCACTAAGCCACCCAGGTGCCCCTAATATTTTATTTATTTGAAAGAGAGAGGCACAGAGAGTGAGGGAGCACAAGCAGGGGGAGTGAGAGAGGGAGAAGCAGGCCTCCAGCTGAGCAGGGAGCTGGATGTGGTGCTTAATCCCAGAACCCTGGGATCATGGCCTGAGCAGAAGGTAGATGTTTAACAACTGAGCCACCCAGGTGCCCCAGAACTTGGAATACTCTTAAGATGCTATACATCGTTGTTTAATTCATTTAAAAAATTTATGTATTTTGAGCCTACTTCAACTTATTGCTCAAATGTCACATTTTCACCAAGCCTATCTGACCATAATAGTGAAAATTGCCACATACCTGCCCCATCCTGTATTCCCAGGTCTCTTTGCATTGGTTATATATTTTTTCTTAATAATATACACTAGTTTTCAACATAATGTAAATTTTATTTAGCAAACACTTCTATGGTGCTTACTGTATGCAGGGCACTATTCCCAGTTACTTATAAATATAACTTCATTTAATTTTCATAAAAATCTTATGAAGTAGAGGCTGTTATCTCTGTTTTATAAATAAGGAAACAAGCACAGAGAATTACTAACTTGCACAAATTACAGAGTTAGGAATTCTCTGAGCTGGGATTTCAGTCTAGGCAGTGTAACTCCAGAGTCCATGCTCTAAAAACCTATGCCTGTGCTCCTCTTTTTCTCTTGTTATATTTATTGTTTGTTTCTCCCTTGGGAGCAGAAGTTTTGTCTGTTTAGGTAATAGTTGTACCTAAGGTGCCAAAAATAGTCTCGGGGATCTATTAGATGCTCAATTAATAGTTGATCGAAAATTGTATGCTAGGTACTGTAGTAGACTAGCAAAGATTATAGCTATCCTCAGGTTAGGAGATGAGATGAAATAGATATTAAATGAAAAATATCAGCAATAAGTGATTAATGTAAAATATTGACAAAAACTGTGCAGGAAAACACAGAGTATAACATGAGGATATAATTTTGACTGAGTTAGCTACTCGTTTTAAGAAATCTTCGAAACTGCTCAAGACATGAAGGGTTGAGTGGAACTTATCTAGGTAAATTGGGGAAAATGACTTTACTTTGGATAGGGAATTAGATGTATTAGGTCTAATAGGTGAGACTACATCTATATTGGGAAGTTAAAATTCCAATACAACTGGAAACTATAAATAGAAAGGAAGACCTATGGAGAGGAGACTGTGAAGGTAGCTAGGAGTTCTATTGTAAAGGAACTTAGAGTTCATGTTAAGATGTTTAGACTTTATTTTAAGATAGAGGGAAGGGCGCTTGGGTGGCTCAGTTAGTTAAGTGTCTGCAGTAGGCCTCAATCAGGCTCCCAGCTTAACAGGGAGTCTGCTTCTCCCTCTCCTTCTGCCCCTCCCCTCTTCTTGTACACCAAGTGAGCTCTCTCTCTCTTATAAGTAAATAAATAAGATCTTAAAAAAAAAAGATAGTGGGAAGCAAAGTCTTAAACAGTTAATAAACATGATTAGATTTACATTTTAGATATCTGGAGGCAGTGCAAAGAATGATTTAATAGGAAGCAAGAGAGAAGATAAGTAGGCAGTAGGGGGTGGTACCCAACAGCAGAGTAATCTGAGCAAGAGATGACAGTGTTTTTAAATTAGGGTAGCTGCAGTGGAAATGAAGACAGTTGTATAGATATTTGAGAGTGGAATCTTTTGGATTCACTTGTGGATTGATATTGGAGATGTGGAAGAGAGTGGCATATAAAGGAGGATTTCCTAGATTATGGTTTGAGTAACTCATTCTGCTGCCATTTAATGACATTGGAAAAACAGAAAATAAGAGAATCACATTTTAAGAGGTTAATCATAAGTTCACTTTTGGACAGTGGACATAGCTATATGAGGCTCTGGATAGATATCTTTTGTGTAAGAGATTTGTCATTTCTTAGCACAGTAGGACTATTACTACACTAGTGAAACTATTACTGCACTGGTGGAACTAGTTAAAGATCTTGGAGAAAATTTATCTGGTGAGATCTTTCAAAGTGAGAATAGACAATTAGCTAGGACAATGAATGTCTTCATGGTAACAGTCAGAATTTTAGATATGGCTAGAGCAACAGGAGTCTCCAAAACACTGAGAAAATGGCAAAACAGATGCAGCAAATAAAAGAACCTGAACGACAGCAACTGGTTTAAAATGTTCATGTATGCAAATGAAGAAACCACAAGGCAATCAAAGCACTTACCTTTTTTTTAAAGAAGGAAAGAAGAGGAACTTCGAAAGAGAACCAAATGAAAATTCTGGAAAGGAAAAAAAGTATTGAAAAATATTAAAATAGATTCATTACATTAAAATAAATGTGTTAAAAATACATGGAAAGAGGAGATAAATATTAGAAAATCATATTAAAGTACATGTGAGATAAGATGAAGGAGACATGGCAAGAGGAAGATAGAATGACATCAGAAAAAAAGATTAATGCAAATGGAATGGAAGATTGTAGGACAGAAGAATGTTTTGAGGATTGTGGCTGATAGTTTTTCAGAATCGGAGATGAGGAGCCTGCAGATTGAAGGAGAATGCAGAAGGCTTAGTGGAATGATAAAAACAGGTGCAAGTAATAAATGTCAAATGGTTATTTCAAGAAAATAAGAAAAAGAGAAAAACTGAAAAACAACTAAAGAGGAAAACACCCTGCAGAAACCATACATATTGACAGCTGTGTCTCATATGCAACAAAATATAACAAAAATTATAAATTAATATTTTTAAAATGCTGGGGAAAATGAACTTTTGACCCACATTTTATTTTATTTTCTTGTTTTATTTTACTTACTTATTTATTTATTGATTTTGATGCAGTGTTCCATGGTTCATTGTTTGCATGTAACACCCAGTGCTCCATGCATTCCATGCCCTCCTTAATACCCATCACAGGCTTACTTATGGCTCCACCCCCTCCCTTCTAAAACTCTACATTTGTTTCCCAGAGTCCATAGTCTCTCATGGTTCATCTCCCACTCTGAATTTCTCCCCCTTCATTTTTCCCTTCTAATGTCCTCCATGCTATTCCTTACATTCCACAAATAAGTGAAACCATCTGATAATTGACTTTCTCTGACTTATTTCACTTAGCATAATCTACTCCAGTCCCATCCAAGTTGATGTAAAATTTGGGTATTCATCCTTTCTGATGGCTGAGCAATATTGCATTGTGTATATGGACTGCATCTTCTTTATCCATTCATCTGTTGAAGGGCATCCTGTCTCTTTCCACAGTTTGGCTAGGTGGACATTGCTGCTATGAACATTGGGGTGTATATGGTCCTTCATTTCACTACATCTGTATCTTTGTGGTAAATAACTGGTAGTGCAATTGCTGGGTCATAGGGTGGCTCTATTTTTAATTTTTTGAGGAATCTCCACACTATTTTCCAAAGTGGCTGCACCAGTTTGCATTTCCACCTACAGCATAAGAGGGTTTCCCTTTCTCCACAACTTCTCCAACATTTGTTGTTTCTTACCTTGTCAATTTTGCCTTTCTAACCGGTGTAAGGTGGTATCTCAATGTGTGTTTTTGTTGTTGTTGTTTTATTAACATAAAATGTATTATTTGTTGCAGGGATACAGGTCTGTGAATCATCAGGCCTACACATTTCACAGCACGCACCATAGCACATACCATCCCCAAAGTCCATAACCCAGCCACCACATCCCAGCCCCCCACCCCCAGCAATCCTCAGTTTGTTTCATGAGATTAAGAGTCTCTTATAGTTTGTCTCTCTCCCGATCCCATCTTGTTTCATTTTTTCCCTCCCTACCCCACATGACCCCTCGCTCTGCCTCTCAAATTCCTCATATCAGAGAGATTATGTGATAATTGTCTTTCTATGATTGACTTACTTTGCTTAGCATAATACCCTCTAGTTCCATCCATATCATTGCAAATGGCAAGATTTAAGGTTTTTTGATGGCCGCATAGTATTCTGTTGTATGTAAATATACACCACATCTTCTTTATCCATTCATCTGTTGATTGACATCTAGGTCCTTTCCATAGTTTGGCTATTGTGGACATTGCTGCTATAAACATTTGGGCACACATGACCCTTTGGATCACTACATTTGTATCTCTTTAGGGTAAATACCTAGTAGTGTGATTGCTGGGTCATAGGGTAGCTCTATTTTCAACTTTTTGAACAACCTCCATACTGTTTTCCAGACTGTCTGCACCAGCCTGCATTTCCACCAACAGTGTAGGAGGGTTTTCCTTTCTCTGTATCCTCGCCAACATCTGTCATTTCTGACTTGTTAATTTTAGCCATTCTAACTGGTGTGAGGTGGTATCTCACTGTGGTTTTGATTCGTAGTTCCCTGATGACAAGTGATGTTGAGCACTTTTTCATGTGTTTGTTGACCATCTGGATGTGTTCTTTGCAGAAATGTCTGTTCATGTCTTCTTCCCATTTCTTGATTGGATTATTTGTTCTTTGGGTGTTGAGTTTGATAAGTTCGTTATAGATTTGGATACTAGCCCTTTAATCTGATATGTCATTTGTGAATATCTTCTCCCATTCTGTCAGTTGACTTTTGGTTTTGTTGACTGTTACTCAATGTGGTTTTAATTTGAATTTCCCTGATGGCTAATGATGATGAACACTTTTTCATGTGTCTGTTAGCCATTTGTATGTCTTCTTTGAAGAAGTCTGCTCATGTCTTCTGCCCATTTTTTGACTTGATTATCTGTTTTTTGGGTGTTGAGTTTGAGAAGTTCTTTATAGATCTTGGATATCAGTCCTTTGTAGTGTCATTTGCAAATACCTTGTCCCATTCTGCAGGTTGCCTCTTTGTTTTGTCGACTTTTTCCTTTGCTGTGTAGAAGCTTTTTGTCTTGATGAAGTCCCAAAAGTTCATTTTCGTTTTTGTTTTCCTTGTCTTTGGAGACGTGTCATGAAAGAAGTTGCTGTGGTCAGTGCTGAAGAGGTTATTGCCTATGTTCTCCTTTAGGATATTGATGGATTCCTGTCTAACATTGAGGTCTTTTATCCAATTAGAGTTTATCTTTGTGTGTGGTGTAAGAGAATGGTCCAGTTTCATTCATCTGTATATAGCTGTCCAATTTCCCCAGCACCACTTATTTAAGAGACTGTCTTTCCTCCATTGAATATTTTTTTCTGCTTTGTTCAATATTAGTTGACCATAGAGTTGAAAGTCCATATCTGGGTTCTCTATTCTGTTCCATTGGTCTATGTGTTTGTTTTTGTGCCATTCATGCTATCTTTGGTGATCACAGCTTTGTAATATAGCTTGAAATCAGGTAACATGGTGCCCCAAGCTTTGTTTTTCTTTTTCAACATTTCTTTGGTGATTCTGGGTCTGTTCTGGTCAACCCACATTTTAAAACCACCAAGTATGCAATGACTGAGGAATTTATTACTTAATGATTTTTTTATATGTAAAATAGAGGATGGATAATAATGTCCATAGTAGGAAAGTGGGATAGAATAAAAAACTAAACACAATGGAAGTTAAAGTAAGAACTCTGGACTTTTTCTCTCTTTTTTTGTAAAATTAAATGCTCATAAGTAGTCAGTTAATTACTTTTTACAAAATTCAAAATTATCTGACTGTACTAAAAAATCAAACTTTATTCTAGTCATGCTGTTTTTGAAGGTTGAATTTAAATATTATGATAGAAAATGTGAATGCAAGGGTAGTGAAAAAATATATACAAGGGAAACCTAAGCCAAATAAATCAGTTATATGAATCTTAGTACCAGCCAAAAAATTTTCAAAGTGAAGAAAAATAATAGGTATTATTTGTAAGATAATTTCTTTAAAAAGTGTAAAATCAACTAAGAAATCATGAATTTGTATTCACTTAATGATGGAGCCTCACATATTAAGAACAAAAGAAATGGCAGAAATATAAAGAAAAATAGAAAAAGCCTCATAGTTCATATTTTATTATATTTCTCTCAGAAATAGATCAATCAAGAAATGATATGATGTAGAATATTTGAATAACAAAAGGAGCATGCATAATATATAATTGACATATATAAAAATCCTAAACTTAAAACAGAGGATCCTTTTGTAGCTGAACATGTCCTAGGCCAAAAAAAGAAGACCTAACAAATTCTAAAGAATTTCTATATTAAACGTTATATAGTCTCCCCATTGGTCCTTAAAATTAGAAATCAATAGCAAAATAATAGATGAATGAATCCTTTAGAAATGTGTAAGTGCTAGGGATACCTGGGTGGCTCAGTCAGTTAAGTGCCTGCCTTTGGCTAAAGTCATGATCCCAGGGTCCTTGGATCAAGTCCCACAATGGGCTTCTTGCTCAGCAGGGAACCTGCTTCTCCCTCTGCCTGCCACTTCCCCTGCTTGTGCTCTCTTTCTGCCTCTGTCAAATAAATAAATAAATAAATAAATAGAAATGTATAAGTGCTAAATAATTTGTGATTCAGGAAACAGTGGAGATTTAAAAACATTTAGGATTTATATATTAAATCAATACATATAAAATTGGGGGAGATGACTAAAATAGCAATTGTAGAGACATGTATATTTTCAATGGATGTAATTAGAAAGAATATATAATTAATGAGTTACGTAGTCCCAAAACTAAGTAGGCACAGAATAAACTAAAATAAAATACGAATAAGGAAATAATAAAAAAAAAAAAAAAAAGAAGAGACTTTGAAACAAATTAGTAATGGAGATGGTCAAAAAGTTTTAAAAAAGTTAGTTTCTTCAAAGGACTAAGGAAGTAGTTCCATCTTGGGCTGCCTGAATAGCTCAGATGGTTAAGTGTCTGCCTTTGGCTAAGGTCATCAACCCAGGGACCTGGGATCAAGTTCCGCATTGTGCTCCCTGCTGAGTGGGGAGTCTGCTTCTCTTTCTCCCTCTGCCCTTCCCCTCCCCTTGCTTGTGTGTGTTCTCTTTCTCAAATAAATAAAAATCTTTAAAAAGAGAAGTCCCAACTCTGCAAAGATTATTAGCAACAAAAGATACATCGTATGCAAATGATATTAGGGATAAAGAAGAAAACAAAGCTGCACATAGGGGAGATTGTATTTTTAAAAATACAGAGAATGCTTTGAACACATTCAGTTCAATAGATCAAAAAATTTCAATAGAATCAGTATTTTTTTAGGAAAATTAAAATGCTTATAATAATACATAGAGAAATAGGAAAATGAATAAATGAATATCTTAAATAAAATCGATTTTTAACAGCAAGTTTATCTCCATTGCAACAGCAACACAAATGAAAAAATCCTGGTTTAAACAGTATTTAAGTACAGTAATCAGCAATATTGTAGGGATGCCAGTAGGGTTAATACTGTTTAACCTAACTGGATGTATTAATATTGGAGAAAAGGAGGTTAATATGTTATATTTTTGCTGATTATGTGTCTATAAAATCAAATATTTTTCAGGTAAACTGAAATAAAAAATTGAATTGAAAGGGAAGTTGCCAAGGTGGCAGAAAACAAGGCAAACACCATTTCTTTAAAAGAGTAAAAAGATTTATTTATTCTTTGAGAGAGAGAGGTGGGGGTGGGTCAGGGGAGCAGAGGGAGAGGGAAAGAGGTAATCTCAAGCAACCTCCCTGCTCAGCACAGACCCCTACTTTGGGTGGGGTGTGGGTGGAGGCTGGGGATTGAGGGGGTAGGCTTGATCTCACAACCCTGAGATCATGACCAGAGCCAAAATCAAGAATAAGATGTTTAACCCACTGAGCCACCCTGGTGCCCCATGAACACCATTTTTAAAGTAGTTTTCTTTTGTGTTATTTATCTACAATTAGATATAGAAAGTGAGGAAACTATTCTATCTAGATTAGAAATAAATTCAACATTTTTTTAAAAGATGTTATTTATTTATTTGACAGACAGAGATCACAAGTAGTCAGAGAGGCAGGCAGGGTTGGGGGGGAGCAGACTCCCCGCTGAGCAGAGTCCGATGCGGGGCTCAATACCAGGACCTGAAATCATGACCTGAGCCCAAGGCAGAGGCTTAACCCACTGAGCCACCCAGGCGCCCTTAAATTTGTCATTCTTAAGAATAGATTTAGCAACAATGTTTAGGACCTAAAGGAAGAAAACAGTACAATTTCATTGAAAACCTTAAAATAATTGTTGAACAAGTGGAAAGGTATGTCGTATTCTTATAAAGGAATCCTGAATAAGTTAAAAATGTCAATTTTCCAAAGAATAATATATTTATTTTCTGAAATTCTAATTAAAATTCCAGCACTTTTAAATTTCACATGTTAATTTTCAAATGGAAGAATAAGAGTCTGAGACTTACCAAATCATAGAAAAGGAAAATAGTGATGGAGTGCTTGTCATTTCAGTTATTGAAACATATTGTAATAAAAATTGCATATTTGCAGAGAGCTAGACACATATCATCAGTGCTGAGTGTAGCCTTTTTTTCTTTTTTAAAGATTTTATTTCTTTGAGCGAGAGAGTGAGAGAGAGAACACAAGCAGGGAGAGTGACAGAGACAGAGAGAGAAGCAGGCTCTCCATTGAGTATGGAGACGATCACAGGGCTCCATCACAGGACCCCCAGGATCATGACCTGAGCTGAACAGGGACACTTAGCCAACTGAGCCCCCCAAGCACCCCTTGACTGTAACCTTTGAAAGTAGATACAAATAAATGAAACAATTTGACATTGGACAAATATATTTCAATTCACTGGGGAAAAGATGGTAATGTAGAAGTATTAAGTGTGTCCCTATCTAAAAATGCTTAAATATATTCAATGTGGATCACAAGTACTGATCATAAATTAGGACAATATCATAAAAAAAGACAATTTAGGAATCTTATGTTTTCCCTGTTACTGGTGTAACTTGTTTTGGTCAAGATGCAGTACACATAATTGGCAAAGCATCAATATACGTGAATTTTTAAAAATTACATTTTTATGGCATAAAAATTCTTAAAAATAAGATGGATGGTGAAAATATTCTCCTATACATGAGAGAAGTATTGTTTTTTTAACATACGATGCTTACTTAATTTCCAACAATACAAAAACAACCCACTAAAATTTGTTAAATATAATAGGTAATGTATAGATGAGCAATACCAAGTGTCTGGTGAATATATAAGATACTCATATTTCCTGTTGGTAAATTCAAAATTAATAACTATAGTGTATCATTTTATACCCCTGATTTTGTGAATGTTTTTTCACTGCTCACAGGAATGCAGAAAAATGAGTACACTCATATTTCTGAAAACTGTGCCTTTATTAAAGACCTAAACATAACACTACAAACTGTCGATCCATCTATTCATGCATCCATCCATATACTCACCCACTTGTTGAACAAATGAACAAATATTTGCCAGGAATTCTGTTAGGCATATATATCGGAAGATGATATAGCAAAGGGGAGTGTATTCATCAGGCTTCTTTCACTTGAAAGAGACAGAAACCCAACTCAAGATAGCTCAAGAAAAAAGGAAAATATGTTGGTTTATGTATCTAATACCCCTGGAATTAGGAACGCTGAATTTAGAGCCTCAAATGAGGTAATCTGGTCTTCATTTCTCTGTCTCTTTGAGCGAGTGTGTCTGTATGGACACAGAGTGACCACTAGCAGCCCATTAGTCATACACCAACATATAGAAATCAGAACAGATCTATGGTCTCCCCTCCATCACTTTGTGAGAAAACTCCTTGTGAGTTCTCTGGCTCTCTCCAGCTGAGCAAGCATGAAAGAGTGATCAGATCCTTTGACTGCCTGGTTATATAGTCACTGGGGTGATGGTAGAGGAAAGAGATGTAAACACACTGAAACAACGGAGTAGATAGCTCAGGAAGGAGAGATTCTCTTTTCCGAAGGAGAGTAAAGTAGATATTCTGGATTGGTTCCCTCAAACTTTATTCCATCCTCCTGCTTGCAGAATTAAAAAGTTAGAATTGTATCGCCAAGAGTCACTGGCAGTGAGGGTATTAAGTATGAATTAGATCTTTACATTAGATTCACTGAAGCAAAACTTGGAGGGGATGAGAAGAAAGCCATCTTCCTGTAATTTTTGGGTGTTCCCACTGACAAATAGTATCATAAAAAAGTGAAGTTTTTTTGTTTTGTTTTGTTTTTCCTTTCCCTCTGAAGCTTCTTTCTAATATCCACTCTCCAACTTCCCCAGAGGTGATTGCTGTGCGGTACTCTTTCTCGTAGTATACAATGGCAGCCTTGGAGAGAATAACTGCTTTAGTGGTATATTCTGTATCATTCTGTGAGTCACTCTTGGGGGCCCATCCACCATCCACTTCTCTAGAAAATTCAGTAAGTAAACAACTAAACCCTTCATTAGCAGGGGTGCAAATTGTAAACACCTAAGTTCCTTCCTGATTAAAATGCCTACAGTAGGATATTCTTTCTTGGAAAACCATACATGAACAAAGAGTTGAACAAAGATTCTTGACAAATCCCAGCAGATCTCCATGATCGCTATGCCACTACTTGCCTGAATAGCATCCACATCCCTTCTTCTTTTCATACATATTATAGAAAAAATTCTGACGGAGTATTAGAGATGATTACAACTGTACTGTGTGCTGGCTATGAGAAACTAAGACACTCAACCTAAAATTAATAGCAATAACTGTTGTATTTCCCTTTTATAAGTTATTCCAACTAATAAGATTGCATATAAAGGTGAGTTATATTTATGACACATTTTCTGAGAGGAATTATTTATGTTCTCTTTATGAAGTTGAATGAAATGAAGGAGAAATGTTCATGATGGATAATCATATAAAAGATGGGATGTATGTGTCTCTGTCTTTCTGAAGGTTAAGTTATGCTTGTGTGTACATGATTTTCTTTGAAGAGTATGATTTGTTAGACTAAATTTCATTATGGGGCATTTTTTTATTAAAGGACAGACTCTGTTAGGATAAATATTCTGGCTTCTCTTTACTCTCTCTCATTTCATTTAATAACTGAGCCAACTGAATGCATTTTAACTTTAATATCTCCCTAGAAGATGTACTAAATAACTTTTATTGATGTGAATGCAATAGTTACTAAAATGTCAATCAGATTCTTTAAATTATACCCAAAAGCATCTGGTGAAGCAACTGAACTCACTCCAACTACATTATGAAAACAGCATCTGCGAATCAGATCAATAGCCCGAGTTTAGAGCCACAAAAAATGTACCTGAGAAAAGGCTGCTTTGGGGGAATTTTAGATAACAGTTTAAATCAAACTAGATAAAGTAAGGAATGTTCTAAGGATCAATTTCGAATCATTCCCTAAAATAACAGGCCCTCGGGCACCTGAGTGGCTCAGTGGGTTAAAGCCTCTCCCTTCAGCTCAGGTCATGAACTCAGGGTCCTGGGATGGAGCCCAACATCGGGCTCTCTGCTCAGTGGAGAGCCTGCTTCCTTCTCTCTCTCTACCTGTCTCTCTGCATACTTGTGATCTCTGTCAAATAAATAAAATCTTAAAAAAAATACAATAACTGGCCCTCATTTTCTCCTCTGGAATTTATAAACTGAGAATGAATTATATATGTTATAGAAAATAAAAACTTTTTGAAGGCAAATTGGCATAAAAATCCATATTTCATAATAGATGATAAAATCGATATCCAATAATTTAAGAAAAATATCACACAGATCTGTTTATTTCCCTTGTCTAAGATCCATCCATGTGAGGAGTGTTCTTTTTGTTGTTGTTGTTTTGTTTTGTTTCATTTTTTACTTTTTATTATAATACTGAAATCTGTTTGGAAAATGAAGAAAAATGAGGGAGAGAACAATCTTAATTTCTGTCATTTCTTTTCTCTATAGGAAGTATGTTGTGCTCCTTTGAAATCCATGATAAATTCCTATGATATAGGATAAAATCCTATATCCTATTTCCTATGATATAGGATAAAAATGTGCATGAAGTGCACCTTTTTACAGTATACAATTCAGTGATTTTTAGTAGATTCATTAAGTTGTGCATCAGTCACAACAATGTGATTCCAAAACATTTCATCATCCATTCTCCAAAACCCTATACCCTTCAGCAGTCACTCCCCATTTCTCCTTCCCCTTAGACCTGGCAAAATACTAATCTGTTTTCCATCTCTATAGATTTGCCTATTCTGGACATTTCATATAAATGGAATCCTACAATATGTGGCCTTTTGTATCTGGATTGTTTAATTTGGCACAAGGTTTTCAAAGTTTACTCATGTTGTAGATTGAATCAATACTTCATTTCTTTTTATGGCCAAGTAAGATTCCTTTGTATGGATAAATGGTAATTTCTTATTGTTCCGGTTATCTTATCTCTTACCTCTGTACCTCACCCTTTTTCCTTATTGTTTTACTTTCATACCTTTTCCAGACACTCCAAAAATTATTCATCAACATGCTTAAGACAATCTCAGGTCAGGACTTGATTATTTTGTCTTTCTAGACCAGTGTCACACTGGTTTAGTTACTATTGATGTCAAAATATGTTTGAGTTTGGTAAGAGGGTTCTCCTTTTTGGTCTTCCTTTTCAGAATTGTCTTATGTTATTGTATTCTTTTGTGCAAAGTTTAGACTAATTTTATGAATTCTTATGTTTCCCCCCAAATCCAATTGGGATTTAATTATAATTTTTTAATATTTCAATTTTATTTTATTTTACTTTTTATTATTAACATATAATGTATTATTTGTTTCAGGAGTTCAGGTGTGTGATTCATCGGTCCTATACAATACACAGTGCTCACCACAACATATTCACTCCCCAGTGTCCGTCATCCAGGCCCCCATACCCCCACTCTTCTCCCCTCCAGCAACCCTCAGTTTGTTTCCTGAGATTGAAAGTCTTTTACAGTTTGTCTCCTTCTCTGGTTTCATCTTGTTTCATTTTTTCTTCTCTTGCCCTATGATTCTCTGCCTTGTTTCTTAAATTCCACATATCAGTGAGATCATAAGATAATTGTTTTTCTCTGATTGATTTATTTTGGTTAGGATAATACCCTCTGATTCTATCCACATTAGTGTAAATGGCAAGATTTCATTTTTTGATGGCTGCGTAGTATTCATATATATCTATATCTATATCATATATATATATATATATATATATATATCACATCTTCTTTATCCATTCATCTGTTGATGGACATCTGGGCTCTTCCCATAGTTTGGGTATTGTGGACATTGCTGCTGTAAACATTAGGGTGAAGTTTTTCCTTAAGATCACTACATTTGTATCTTTGGGATAAATACCCCATAATACAATTGCTGGGTCATAGGATTCTAATTATAATTTTGTGGAATTTAAAGAAAAATTTTTATTTTATTGAATTTTTAGATCAGTTTTGGAAGAGTGATATATTTAGAAGAGTAAGTATTTAAATATATAAATATGTAAATATATTTATAAGAGTAAATATTTACAGTATTTACATTTCTTATCCATTAATATCATTTACTTCTTTAAGATTTTCTGATTTCAATTGACTTACTAAAAGGATTTGGCATTTCTGTTAGGCTATCTACTGATTATTTTTAATTGCTATGCTATTATAGATATCTATTTTATCTGACTTCTGTTTTTGTTTTGTTATTTTGCTTTTTTTTGGTGCCTTTTTTTTTTTTTTTTTTTTTAGAAGAAGAGAGAAAGGGAAGGAGTAGAAGAGTAGAAGAAGGAGAGGGGGGAAAAAACTCAAGCAGCCTCCATGCCCAGCATGGAACCCAACTTAGGCCTCAGTCTCCTATCTCTGATATCATGTCCTGAGCCAAAATCAAGAGTCCAACACTTAACTGACTGAGCCACTCAGATGCCCCTGACTTCAGTTTTCTATTTAGATATTCCTTGTGTTAGAGCAAATACTGCTAGTGCTATGCCTAGATCCCACACTATTTTGTGTGCCCAGCCCTGGGCTTATGCATGCTTGATTACTTTGGGCTCACATCTGAGACTTGTGAGAGGACTGTTCTACCCCCAACCCCTCTACCCCACAGTGGGGAGAATCTGGTGTCTTCTCTCACCTAATCTAGACATACCGTAGCCTGTCTGTCCAAAGTGAAAATACATAACCAAGGTAGGACTAACTGGGATATAATTTGAACTCTGGAGGTTCTTGTGGAAGTAGGATGAGGCCATGACCACTTCTGTTTTCATACTCTTATTTGACTTCTGCTTTTCTGCCCTGCTTCAACCATTTCCTTTCTGGTATCTTTGGAATGGTTCCTTTAAAAAACATAATTTATGCATAAATCCTTGGAATTGGGTATGCTTCTAAGAGAATTCAACCTAAGGGACATTTGTAGGAGCAATATTGACTTTTTAAATTGTCTTTTTTTTTTTTTTTTAATTCCAGTGTAGCTAACATGCAATGTTGTATTTGTTTCAGGTGTAAAATATAGTGATTCAGCAGTTCTCTGCATTACTCAGTTCTTATCATGATAAGTGTACTCCTTAAAGCCCATCACATATTTTATGCATCCCACCCTTCACCTCCCCCTGGTAAGCAGAGTTTGTTCTTCGTAGTTCAGAGTCTGTTTCTTGGTTTCTCTCTCTCTCTCTCTTTTTCTTCCTTTGTTCATTTGCTTTGTTTCTTAAATTCCACTGTGAGTGAAATAGGGTATTTGTTTTATTCTTTTTTCACTCAAGATTATCCTCTCTAGCTCCATCCATGTTATTGGTTATTCTTTTTTATGGCTAGATAGTATTCCTCTGTGTGTGTGTGTGTGTGTGTAGACATATAGACCACATATTCTTTATCCATGCATCAGTCAGTGGATGCTTGGGCTGCTTCCATAATTTGGCTATTATAAATAATGCTGCTATAAATGAAGGGGTGCATGTATCCCTTTGAAATAGTGGTTTTGAATTTTTGTGATTAAATACGCATAGTATGATCACTGGATTGTAGAGGCTAGTTCTATTTTTTTTTACTTTTTCAAGAAACTCCATACTGTTTTCCCCAGTTGCTGTGCCAGTTTTCATTCCCACCAAAGCACAGAAAGGCCCCTTTTTGTCCACATCCTCACCAATATTTGTTTCTTATGTTTTTGATTTTAGCCATTCTGACAGGTGGGAGGTAACATCTCATTGTAGTTTTAATTTGCATTTTCATGATGATGAGTGATGTTGAGGTTCTTTTCATGTGTCTCTTGGCCATCTGGATGTCTTCTTTGAAGAAATGTCTATTTGTGTCTTGTGCCCATTTTTAAATAGGATTATTTGTTTTTTAATTGTTGAGTTGTATAAGTTCTTTATATATTTTGGATGCTAACCTTTTATTGGATACATCATTCACAAATCTCTTCTCCCACTCCTTAAGTTACCTTTTAGTTTTATTGATTGTTTGCTTCACTGTGCAGAAGCTTTTTATTTTGATGAAGTCCTCGGAGTTTATTTTCGCTTTTATTTCCCTTGCCTCAGGAGACATATCTGGAAAGATGTTACTATGGCCAATGTCAGAGAAATTACTGCCTGTGCTCTGTTATAGGATTTTTATAGTTTCAAGTCTCACATTTAGGTCTTTAAGCCTTTTTGAGTTTATTTTTGTGTATGGTGAGTATTTCACCATATGTCCAGTTTCATTCTTTCACATGTAGCTGTCCAGTTTTCTTAACACCATTTGTTGAAGAGACTGTCTTTTTCCCATAAGATATTCTTTTCTTCTTTGTTGAAGATTAATCAGCCATATGATTCTGGGTTTATTTCTGGGTTTTCTCATCTGTTCTATTGATTTATATGTCTTTTTTTGTGCCAGTACCATAATATTGACTTTTTAATATCTATCTTATATCCAGTGGGCTTTCCTTAGTTTTGATAAGTTTCTGTGTATTCTTTTGTGTTACTTTTGGATAAATCAATAAAAATAAAAATGAAAAGTAGCAATACTGTAAGTCAGTTTCCTGGTAAAAGTGATCAAGGGGGAAAAACCTCATATAACCCACAATCACATGCATTCATTAGGCTATAACTGGTGTTGACAATGTTACTTTTCCCCTATTCCCTTGTAATAAAATCCTCCTTAATTTATTTTGGTAATAATTGTTTACTGACTCATTCAAAGACATAAATGCGGTCGTGTTGCTCTCATCAGTCCTGTACACCTGTCAACAAAATTGAGGTGAGGTTGTTTGGTCATCCTGGTTCCAGAGCAGCTTTGCAACAGACTGTCCCCAGTCTGAACTGCTCATTCGCTTAAGTGGATCCATTGTGGGGAATGTCATTTCTGAATTTGCGTTTCGGAGCATTGTATATGTTCTTACACAGTTCCCTTGGCTGAGCTATGTTTGTTTTCCTCCCTTTTGTACTTCTCCAGGGACTGCTGCTGAAGCAGGTGAATACAGTAAGATGGGCTCCCCAGATTAAAACTCTGAGCCTGACATGGTCCAGAACAAAGTGAGGGAGAGAAAAGTGTGAAGACAAAGCCCTCCATCTTAACTTTTCTTGCTCAGAGCCATCATTTCTCCAATATAAGGAATCAGAATTTCCCCCGTAATTAAATGTAACTTTATATTGGGTCAAATCTGTCTATGATTTTTATTTCCACAAGTTTAAAATATTAAAGGAATTATCTGTATCTTATAGTACTTAATTTAAAACATTTTTGGAGGGGAGTGCTAAAAGTTTATATGAGTCCTTGATAATTGATTTGCAAAGCTTTGCGCAGTGACAGTATCGTAGCCAATGAGGTTTATCCGAGGCGCGATTATTGCTAATTGATTTGATTTGCAGAGTTTTCTGAAACAAACTATGGGAATAGTTCTACATTTTTTATGGCCAGAGTGCATGGGCTGGAAAGAAGGATGCCCCTGGATAAGGCAATGTTTTTGCAGTTTAAAATATCAGTCTTCATTTGGGAAAGAAATACCTTTGAACCCTAAAAAGGAGGCAGTGACGTCTAATCCCAAGATTTCTTTTCTTTATAGTGGATGAACTGTGGTTGTATTAGTCAGGATAGATTAGATCATATTGTGGAAACAAACACTGTCAAATTTCTGTGGCTTACAAAATCAAAGTTCAGTTTTTACTCAGTCTACATTTCTGTTGTAGGTAATGAGTGTCCAATTTTGAGTACCAGACAAACAATTTTTTTAGTATAAACAAGTGCCCTGTAATTTTTGGGATACACTCATCCTAAAAATGTGTTTACCGTTTATGTTAAATTCAGATTTAATGGATGTACTATATTTTGATTTGCTTTATCTAGCAACCCTATTTGTAGTTCATCAAGAGATTACACCGCTCATTATTGCCAGTCAATCTCACAGTCGCAGGAGCAGGAAATGGAGGATGTATTCAGCCAAATATTTTTTCATAAATCCCATGCTGTTAAGTCATACGTAACATTTCCACGTTATTTCATTGGCCAAACCAATTTTCAGAGCCAGTGAGATTCAGTGAAATAAAAAAATAATAATAATACAGGCCACCACATCAAAATTAGAGAAAGTTTCATTGATATGGATACAGAGTTTAAAAGAAGCATTCAACACATACTTCTGAGTGTATAGTACAGGGCAAGTATGCCTAGAAATTCAGCAGTTAACTGGATTATAAAAAGGATCTGCCCTCTGGGAGATTACATTGTCAGGAAGAAAGATATTTTCTACATAATTACAAAACTACCAACTAAATAGGATTGTGTTAGAAACAGAGAAGACAACTTTAGAGGGGGCAATGAAAGCCTAATATTGAAAGGCTTAACAGTATTTGGGAAAAGTTAAACATTTTTTGATGGAAGTAACATTTTTGGTGACACCTAGAGGATGGGTGAGTGAACCTCCTGAATGATAAAGACAGCGAAGATTATTTTAGGCCAGGAGTTGACAAACTAAGATATGTGGGCCAAATCCCACCTGCTGCCTAAATTTTGTAAATGAAATTTTACTGGAGCACAGACCTATTCATTAGCTTTTATCTATGACTGCTTTTGGTAAAGCTTTTGGTAAGTTGGGTCATTTTAATAGAAACTTTATGGCCCACAAAGCCTGAAGTAATTTCTCTTTGACTTTCTATACCAAAAAAGTTTGAAGAAATTTGTTCTAGGTGAAATGTAGTTTCTCTGTGGAGAAAGAAGCTTCATATATTCATAGAGAATGAGAGAATCTTGATCTAGCTCATCCACAATGATGATGATGATGAAGAGGAGGAGGATATGGATGGAGAGACAAGCAATGTCTAAATCACATAGTATGTATTTATGGTATATAGGTATGTGGAACATGTTTAAGGATTTTTTCTATGCATACAATAATGGTAACAGACAATGATCATAATTCAATTTTTTAAAAAGATTTTATTTATTTATTTCACAGAGGGAGAAATCACAAGTAGGTAGAGAGGCAGGCAGAGAGAGAGGGGGAAGCAGGCTCCCCATTGAGCAGAGAGCCTGATGCAGGGATTGATCCCAGGATCCCTGAGATCATGACCTGAGCTGAAGGCAGAGGTTTAATCCACTGAGCCACCCAGACACCCTCATAATTCAGTTTTTATTAAAAATATTATTGTAGGGGCACCTGGGTGGCTCAGTCTGTTAAACATGTCCCTTGGGGTCAGGTCATGCAGGGTCCTCGGACTAAGCTCTGCATTGGGCTCCCTGCTCGGCTGGGAGCCTGCTTCTCCCTCTCCCTCTGCCTGCTGCTCCCCTGCGTGTGCTCTCTCCCTCTCGCTCTCTGTCAAATAAATAAATAATATCTTAAAAAATAAAAAAAATGAAAATATTACTCTAATAGCTGTCACAAGAACAGTTGAAAGGAAGGCATCAGTAAGAACAGCAAGACTAGTTTGGATTTGGTTATAGAGAGATGATGGCAGCTTGAAGTAGGGTTTGGATTTGGTTATAGAGAGATGATGGCAGCTTGAAGTAGGGTGATAAAAAGGGTGATAAAAGATAAAAGGAGACTTGATGCAAGAAATACAGACATACTAATGAAGCAGACTAACAAGATTTAGTGTTTGATTTGATGTGGGGAATGAGGGGAGATAAATAATTAATTATGACCGTCACGATCAGAGCCATGCCATTCACTGAAACTGAGAGGAAAAGGAACATGTCTTCTGTTTTCTTTAGTGAGGGAGTCATAATTTTAGTTTTCAACATGTTCATTAGAAGTTCCGAAGAAACATGCAAGAGAAGATACTGAGAAACAACTTGATATAACAACCTGGAATTCAGAAGACAAGTTTCTCTGGAGATTAAAATATTTATTGAAATCACTGGATTTTGAATTAGGAGAGAGATAGAAAACAATGTTTAGGCTTGTCTAAATTGCATGCTCCTGGGCGCCTGGGTGGCTCAGTGGGTTAAAGCCTCTGCCTTCAGCTCAGGTCATGATCCCAGGTCCTGGGATCGAGTCCCACATCAGGCTCTCTGCTCAGCAACGAGCCTGCTTCCCTTCCTTTCTCTCTGCCTGCGTCTCTGCCTACCTGTGATCTCTGTCTGTCAAATTAAATAAAATCTTTAAAAAAAAAATAAATAAATTGCATGCTCCCACCTTTTTTTTTTTTTTAAACTTTCTTTGCAACATTGGTTACTGATTCAGCTAATGATGAAATACTGTGTCATTTTTCTTTTGATTTTTTTGTATTTTGCCTTATTTTGTTTTGTAGTGTTTTATTTTATGTTATTTTATTATCTTTGTCACTTCTATGAATTTTTCATGAACATTGGTGTGTTTTATGGAAGAAAATTCAGATATTCTTTCATTTTTCAGTGAGAAACTATGTGATACCATAAAACCCTCATTTTATCCCTTATTAATGAGACTGAAATAAGAGAGGGTGAGGTCTGCCCATCAAGGAGACAGTTAGTGAGAAACCTTGTTGATGGAGTCTGGGGTAAGAAGGTCAAATGAAGACATTTTTCAAGATGTGAGCATTTTGAGCATATTTAAATAGTGATGGTAGAGATAGAATAAACAGTGAAATTGGAGAATATGTGAATATGTGAATATTCTGTAATTATGGGCATGGATGGACTTCATAGGATGCTGGAACAAACCATCTTTTATAGAAAAGAGAAGCTTGTAGATTTATGGTGGGATGATGTAGTAAGGGTAATTTCCATTGCTCTGTAAGGTGGATGTGGGAAAGGTGGGAAGATGAATGTAGGGGTTTGAGAAGATGTGAAAAAAAGAATACTTTTTAGTGCTTGGGAAAGCAAATTGATTATCAAAATGTAGCAAATTTGTCAGGCAATATAACTAGAGAATCGTAGTTTCACCTAGATTTATGAACCCTCGAGATTTTATCGGTAATTTAATCACAGAAGAAACGTTATACAAAAAGATATTGGCAGTGGTCTTATTCCACCATCCATTCATCTTTCTGGATAACCATTTCCTCCAATTTGATCCAACTGTGCCATCTCTTCTTTCCTTCTGAATTTGGGCATTCTGAGGGCTTCAGATCAGCTCTGACCCTAAGTTGATGGCAAGGAAAAACGTAGCTCACAGAAACTTCAAACTGTTTACAGAACTTACAGATCCCCATTATTTCCATTGATGATTACAAGTTCAGGTCAAAGTCACATATTTTTATTGTGTCTACTGTTTGTCTTTATTTTAGCCCCACAATGTCCATAATAGCTACCTGGCATTTTTGTGCCTAGGGCTTTATTCTGGATTTTCAGTTTCTCATTCTCTCTTCCCTAATCATTTAATGTTTGCTAAACTAGTGCTAAAAGGCATGTTTGTTTTTTTCTTATTTCCTTAAGCTCTGAACTTCCCTGTTTCAACTTACCTATCTCTCAGATTCTCTATCTAGATTCTTTTTTCCCAAATTCAATTTTCGTTTGCTTTCACTATGTTCTTTTATTGTTCTTCCTCTGGTTGGATTTCATCTGACCTCCACTGGACCAATAAAATAAAAATCAGTAAGTGTGATTTGTAAGAACACTGTCTTTCCCACAAAGTAGTATGTATTAATTGTCTGAGAGGAAAGAAGCTGAAGAGGGGTTTGGCCCCTTGTTAATTTACATTTAATTTTAGCTCAGAGGTCCTTAAAGGCAGTGGTTATGTCTGTGTGTGAATAGGGATATTTAATCAGTCCAGGCTGTCAGGTTGATAGTAGTGCTTATCAAGAAATTAGAGAAAAATGTGCTCCCAAGTCCATCCTCCTGCCACAGAAGGAGCAACAAATCAGATGTGGAAAGTCAAACACTATGATTAAAAAGCTCATCTGCCCTAGGGAGTCTTTCATATATATATATTTAATATTCAGCTTGAGTGTACTATTGTGTATACAGCTTTTTCTGTCTTAGAGATTTTAATTGCAATACCTCCTGTATTGAGAAGGCAGATTTTTTTCTTTTAAGTAATGCTACTGATTTATAGTATTTTAAAACTTGAGGAGTACAGAGTTGTGTCCGAGGAAGATTTTGATGATTTTCAAACAAGTATCTTTTCCTAGACACATTATGAAGTACCACTTAAATACATATGATATGTTGTATTTCAGTGCCTCGAGGAAGTGTCTATATCTTTCCTGTTTTATTTAGTATATATTTTTTAAAGATTTTATTTATTTATTTGACAGAGAGCAAGAGAGCACAAGCACGGAGAGCAGCAGAGGGACAGGGAGAGGCTTACTCAGCAAGGAGCCCTTGCGGGGCTTGATCCCAAGACCCTGGGTCATGACCTGAGCCGAAGGCAGATTCTTAATCGACTGAGCCACCCAGGTTCCCCTTATTTAGTATAGTCTGATAGTCTTAGATTAGGCATACAAATGCATATTTCACTCTCCTGCCATTATGTGAATACTCTCCATTCAAAATGTATTTCAGCCTTATAAGATTTAGCCATGAATAATAACATTTGTGAGTTAAACAGCTTACTGGGATAGGTATTTTGTTCTAGGCTATGTTGGTCTAAACTAGATTCTCTAAATAGCAGAAAAACACCTTTTGCTTGGCTTGGCTTGATGACTTTAAGATTATTCAGTTCTATGTTAGCCCAGCCTTCTTACCAGGGAATATGGAAAATCCTTCCGTGAGTCTCAGATTCCGTTTTTGACAGTCTTCCAAGCCATGAACTGTCAATAAAATCTGGCTGTCTTAATTAATCTTGACATATTTTAGTATTTAGAACCAATATTCCTGTCCAAGGAATCCATAGGCCAATTTCTAGAATGCCCTCTCTCTCTTAGTAGCCAGAAGATCCACCTGTCAGGATCTATTACTTTTCTCTAAGGCATAACTTGATTGCTTCCCAGAATTGGAACCAGGAGGGCAATTTTTTTCTTTGTATAAGATGCCTATTTCCTTGTCATTACATATCTCCTGAACTCTAGTCTGCGCTAGAGTCACAAAGATATCAATATCTACCTTTTTTTTTTTTTTTTGAAGAAGGAACTAAACTATTTCACCTCTTCTTCCTTCACAGCAGTACTACCTTAGTTAGTGTTCTTTATTGAAACAGACCAACTGGAGACAGAGAGAGGTATTTATTTTAAATTGGTTTGGCTAATAAGATTGTGAGGGCTGGCAAATTTGTAGAGCAGGCCAGCAGAATGGAAATTCTGGAAAGAGTTTACCTTTCAGTCTTGACTCTGAATTCCACAGGGAAGTAGAGTGGAGACTCAGGTATGGCTCCTATGTTGCAGTTTTGAGGAAAATTCGTTCTTCCTCAGGAAACCTCAGTCTTTGCTCTTAAGACCTTCAATTGATTAAATGAGGTCCACACATTAGGGGATTTGCTTGATTTGCTTGATTTGAGGTCCCCTAATTTAAATATTAGTCACATCTGAAGGAAAAAAAAAATTATAGCATCATCTAGACTGGTGTTTGATCAAACAACTATGCACTCTTGCCTAGCTGAATTGACATATAACTTTAACCACTACAAGGACATTAAAAAAAAGAAAAAAAGCTTTCCACCAAACTGAAAATAATTTGAAGTGTTTGTGAAAAAAGAAATAAGAAATAGAGGTTTCAGGGGAAAAAGCAAAATGTTGCTGTCAGCTGGTTTTCCTACAAAAGGGTCTAGATTTCTCTTTTCTAAAAATGTCTTTTCAGTATGATGTCATAAATAGACTTGTTAAGACAAAAAGAAAATTTATAAAAGCCAGAAAAAGATCTTCATGAAATAATCAGGCTGAATATCAGATAGAATTTTCTGGAATTATTTCAGAAATTTTTTTCCCCCTGGAATTCTAATGCATTCTTTTGTACAAAATTTTTTGATTGAACACAAGTTTTTTTCTTTTCTATGTCAGGTCGTGATTAAAATGATCAGTCATACAAAAACTAGGGCAAGTTTTATTTAGTGCTATAAAGAGGAAATGGTGTCACCTATTCAAAATACTGACATATTTTATCTGGATATCATCAATGTGTATAGATGGAGTAATATGAAAAGGGGATCCAGTGTTAACTCAGAGATTTTACATATTGCTTTGAGTAAAATGTCCATCATAGTAAAGCTCATTCTAAAAGGATGGTAGGCTGAGAAGAAAACAGATTAAAAAATAATCTAGGACTTATAAAAGTATATGTGCTATAGAATACAGATAGGATGTTAGATGCATATTCCGAAAAAAGACTTCTTTGATAAAGATAAGTACATTTGAAGTCCTTTCTTTTGTACTTTCAGAAAAAAAAATAATAAAATACTATATTTTTGAAATAAGTGCAAAAGGAATTAGACAATCTGTGATGAGAGAGAGAGCAGGAGCAAGAGAGAGAATGAGAGTGAGGAAAGAAAGCTGGTTTTAGGATAGCAGAAGAAATAAGGAAAATTGAATAAAAAATTATAAATACTAGGGAAATAACAATGCCATAAATCCAAATTTAAAAATAACGTGAATTAATATTTATAGTTACAGCAAAATAGGATTAAAACTTTTTTTTTTTTTTTTTAATCTCTTTTCAGTTGCCAAGAGAGTGATGATGTTATGTCCATGATCCTGGAGGAGAGGAAAAAAAGGCAATCCAAAAATATGACCATAACATTTGCTTTTGATTTACCCATTAAAGCATTTGCTTAATTTAAAACCCAGTCTGTGAGGCAGAGCAACTGAATGTCTCATGGGAGTTGAGGATAAATGGAGTTTATGGTCTGACAATAAGAGACTCCTGAATGCATACCCCAAAGTTTCAGTGGGAAAATTCAAAGGCTAACTGCCTGGAGCAATGTTGATTCAGATGATACCATCCCCACAAGGACTAAAGACCAGTTTCAAATCAATTTAATCCCTATTAGATTAGGATCATCCTCCCCTAGCATAGTATCTGCTAAAAGTAGAAAAAAAAAAGTCTCTCTAGAGGGAAGTGACATCAACAAGAACTTTAAGTTTTCTCTACAGAGTTTTCTTGTGGAGCAGTCTATAATTAATAAAATTACTGGGCATGCAAAAAGGTTAAATATTATTGAAAAACTAGAGGGAAATGATATTAGAAACTGACTCATGGAGAACACAGATGTAGGTTGTTAGACACGGATTTTAAAATCACTGTGACTAACATGTTCAAGAAATTAAATGACAGACTATAAATTGAAAATGATTGAATGATAATTTTATCACTAAAGACATAAAATTATAGTAGTTGAAATTAGAAATCAATATAACAGATCAATATAACAGATTTCACAGATAGTGAAAGAATTAGAGAGCTAGAAGGGATATCATAATATAATATTATTGGAAGCATATATAAGGAAAAAGAAGGTGGGGTGCCTAGATGGCTCAGTTGGTTAAGTGTCTGCCTTAAGCTCAGGTCCTGATCCCAGGGTCCTGGGATCTACACTCATATTTCACTTCCTGCTCAGTGGAGAGCCTTTTTTTCCCTCTCCCTCTGCCTCTTCCCACCTCCTGCTCATGCTCTCTCTCTCTCTATCTCAAATAAATAAATAAAATCTTTTAAAAAGGGGGAAAAAAGAAGGAAAGTGATATTCAGAATATGGAAAATAGTATCAACATTTTTAACTAGTCTCAGGAAGAGAGGAGAGAGTGACTGAGAGAAACGTATATTGGATGAGGTAATAACTGAGAATTTTCCAAAATTAATGAAAGACATAAAGCTGCAGATTGAACACAGTTTAACAAAGCCAATAAGGTTAAATAAAGAGAAAACCATGTGTAAGAACAACATACTAAAACTACATAAAGCCAAAGACAAAGAAAAAAAAAAAAAGATTATCATGAAGTCAGCAACTGTAATATTGATACAATGCAACCATTCCTTGGCAGCTAGACAAATATGGAATTATTTAAATTAATGAAAGTAATAAATGGCAGTATACAGTGTTTACCATACAAGTACGTTCTTCAATAACTATGGTAAGTAAAGTTCTTAAAGAAAAGACTTTAAGAAGTCTTCAGCAATACACATGCAATAAAGGAAATACTAAAAAAGAGTTTTTCAGGAAAAAGAAAAATTCAGATGGAAGCCTGGAAGTGTAGAGAGCGAGCAAGTACAATATAAAGGGTAAATTCATGAGTAAAAAGATAATTATTTATAATGTAACCCAAAATATTAATATCTAGTAGAATCTAATATGGATGAATAAAGTTAGGCATAATAATTATACAAATGTGACAAGGTGTAAGTGGACCTAAAGTATTTCAGAGTCCTTTTATTTGCTAGAAAGTGGTAAAGGTATAAATATACACAAATGAATAAATATACATATAAAATACATAAATGTATAAATATACATATATACATATATTTATGTATATATTAGAATTTAATAAGTGAATGATGAGTATTATTATTATTTTTCGGTTATATATAAAGAAAGTAGTAAAAATAGGTGGAAACTTTCAAGGGAAAGCAGAATACCAGAAGTAATTAAAGTAGAACAAAGTCCTTCAATCTTGGCTTTTGACATTTGCAGCCAGATAATTCCTTATTAACTGTCTTGTGTACTATAAGATGTTTAACACCATCCCTGGCCTCTATCTAATAGATGGTAGTAGCAAATTTCCTCACCAGGTGAGACAACAAAGTCTCTAGACATTGGCTTATGCCCCCTCAGGGGCAAAACCATCCCTGGTTAAGTACCCCTGAACTAAAGGAAATCAATGTAGTTAAGGAAAAGTAATATAGAATTATTAGACAGTTGTAAAATTAAATAGTAATATTGCACATTTAATCTGAAATCTATAAGAAGTTATAATAAGTGTAAACTGATCGGCTTCCACCTCTCAATAAAATGAAACAGATATTGGCAGCCATGATTGGCTGGTAAACTGGAATCTCGAATTTGAGGTCAGTTTTCCCCATAGGCTATTGGTGAGTTCTAGGTTTCAGAGGAAAGTGGGTGATATAGAACTGGTAAGAGAGGGAATCTACACTGTCACTGGGTACCTTAGGGACAAAATCCAGATAGAGGGAGGGGAGAGCACACGCAGAAAAGAGGGAAATTTGAACCTGTGAGAGAAGTATGAAAAGCCAATCTCAAGAAAACCCAGATGGATAGAATTTTCAATGCTGAGGATATAGACTCTCCAAAGTCTCAGTTAATATCAAAGGAGAGCCATTCTTGGGGAATAAAGACAAATCAGTGGAGGACAAGCTTTTACCAATACTGGAGCTTTTACTTATACTGGAACATAGTTGTGTCCTAGAGCAAAACATTTTATTTAGGTACAATATATTCCTTACATATGGAAAAGGGGATACTGTTGGAAGTTAGCCACTTTATTTCTTTTATACACAATATTTAGAACACAGTAATGATTTGTTAACATATAGAAAAGACAGAAAAATGTGACTTACTGATAGAAGAAAAGTAGATGCCCAGACAAACCAGTTATTGAAGTTAGGAAACAAACGCAATCAAATAATGGTGATACATATATACTATGTTTGGGAATTCTATACTGGCAACTCATTTTGAGGGAAATTTAAAAAGTCTAACTGAGTGAAATGATGTATTATATTCATAGGTTTAATGATTAAAGATTGTTAAGATGGAAATTCCTCCCAAGTAGATCTTCAGATCCATAGCAATCTAAATTAAAATTCCAGCAGGATTCTTAAAATAGAAAGCAACACACATTCTTAAAATGTGTATGGATAAAAAAAGACCTAGAACAGCCAGAACTGTCTTGCAGTAGGAAAAACAAGTTGGAGATCTTACTCTGACTGACTGAAAGACTTATCATAATGCTTTAAAAAATTATGATGGGGCGCCTGGGTGGCTCAGTGGGTTAAAGCCTCTGCCTTCAGCTCAGGTAATGATCTCAGGGTCCTGGGATCGAGCCCTACATCAGGCTTTCAGCTCAGCAGCGAGCCTGCTTCTCCCCTCCCCCTGCCTGCCCTCTCTGCCTACTTGTGATCTCTCTGTCAAATAAATAAATAAAAATCTTTAAAAAATTTAAAAAAATATTTTAAAAAATTATGGCAATGTTATTTGCCGAAAGGATAACACATTGATTAATATAAAAGAGTAATGAACTTAGAAATAAAGACACTTGTATATAATCAATTGATCCTTGACAAAAACACCAATATAATCCAATAATGAAATAAAAAACCCTTCTACCAGAGGTCGTGGAATTGAAAGTCCAAATGAAAAATAAAAAAAGAATTTCGACCTAACACATGGCTCATGACTCTATATACAGAAATTAATTTGAGTATATCAGTGACTTATATGTAAAACGATAAGACTATAAAGCTTCTGGTAAAAACCAAATGTACTTGTGTATTGCATCATTTTAGCTAAGCTAGACTAATTCCCACAATTCCTTTTTCTGTACAGTTCTAAATTAGCACTGGCTACAAAAGACATTTTATGTGAGACTTGGAAGGCAGAGGTAAAGCATACACCATATTTCCTTTTTACATGGTAAGTTGGTGAAAGGTACCAGGTGCCATTGTAGCACAGATATGTTTTCATGTATCTAGTCTCATCTTGTTGGCAGGTGGCAGCAGTTAGGCCCTTGAATCCTCTAGATACCAAATAGATCAGCAGAGATGACTCCTGGACTGAGTCTCTGGCTGAATACAGACTTTGAATCTCTCCCTCTCACTGTCTCCCCACTCCCTCCCTCTTAGAAGGTTAGGTACCTCAAAAGAAACAACATCAAGGGGCATCTGGGTGGCTCAGTGGGTTAAAGCCTCTGCCTTCTGCTAGGGTCATGATTCCGGGGTCCTGGGATTGAGCCCCATATCCGACTCTCTGCTCAGTGGGGAGCCTGCTTCCTCCTCTTTCTCTGCTTGCCTTTCCACCTACTTGTGATCTGTCAAATAAATAAATAAAATCTTAAAAAAAAAAAAAAAAGGAAACAACATCAAACTTGATGACCTCAAAAGACAATCTCTAAAATAATGTGCGGAGTAAAAGACAAAAAAAAAAAAAAAGTCAAAAGAGATGACTTGGAAAGTATCTAGCTTGCATGCGCACTGTGTGTGTGTGTGTGTGTGTGTGTGGCGTAAGGTAGCTACCATGATCCTGTCTTCCTGGTGTTCATGCCCTTATGTGAACCTATCTCCTGAGTGTGAGCGAGACTTATAAGTTGTTTCTAACCAATAAAATACAGCAATGATGATGGGATGTATGTGAGTCTGTGTGTGTGATTATTTGATTACATTACATAAGATTATATTGTTCTCTTTCTGGAATCCCTCATTCTCTTCCTAGCCTTGAGGAAGCAATAAGAAATGTCAAAGAACTCCACGTGAGAAGGAACTTCAGGCAGCCCTTAGGAGCTAAATGTGGCCTTCAGCTTATAACCAGCAGGAAAATGAAACATTTATTCGTATAGCTACAGTGAAATGAGTTCAACCACAACCTGAACGAGCTGGTCAGTGGATCCTTCCCCAGTCAAGCATTTAGATGAGACCACCAAACTGAGGCTGACAGAGAAATTACAGTTCTTCAGATGATGCACCTAAGCTGTGCCAAGACTCCAAACCTTCAAAAGCAAAATAGCTCTGTTGTTTTAAGCTGCTAAATTTGTGTATTATTGTTATGCAGCAATATAGAATAACACAATAAAAGAAAGATATTGACCCAGATGTTGATCTAGATTGATCATCTAGAAACAAACTCTCCTTCTTTTTAAGTAAAGTTTTAAATATGTATTTTGAAAGAGAATAAGAGAGAGTGCCAAGGAGGAAGGAGCAGAGGGAGAGGGAGAAGCAGCATCCCCACTGAGCAGGAAACCCACATGGACCTGAGCCAAAGGCAAATGCTTAACCGACTGAGTCACCCAGGCACCCCTTAAAAACATGTTTTGAACCAAACACAAGTAATAAATAATTAACAGAAACATATCTGGAAAACATCTAGATATTTCTAAATTAATCAGTAGACTTCATAATTAATCTTAAGTCAAAAAAATATCACAGAAGTCATCAGAAACATTCCTAAATAAACAAAAGTGAACACAAAACACATCAAGAATTGTGGGATGAAGTAAAAATGGTATTGGATATATATAGCATTAAATGTTTATTTGGGAAAAAGAAAATGATCAAAGCTTCTACCTTAAGAAATTGGAAAGGTTACAGTCTTATATCTGTGTCTGTCTACCTATGTACCTAAGTGTCTATCCACCTCTCTTCCCGCCATCCCTCCCACTCTTCCTACCTACTCTCCTATGCCTTTCTATCTCCAGTCTATTTTTTTTAAGATAAGGGTCCAGACTGCTGAAAGAATATTAAAAACAATAGCTATTGTTGTACATTTCCTCTGATATTTCTTTGTAGTAGAGATGTTCTCTCTTCAAAAGAATGGGCAATATGTATACAACGAGGTGGATGGAACTAGAGGGTATTATGCTAGGCGAACTATGTCAGTCAGAGAAAGATAGCTATGATCATATGATCTCTCTGATAGGAGGAATTTGAGATACAGGGTGAGAGGTCATGGGGAGGGGGAAGTGAGAGAAAAAATGAAACAAGATGGGACCTAGGAGGGAGATAAACTATAAGAGACTCTTAATCTCAGGAAACAAACAGGGTTGCTGGGGGATGGGGGAGAGGGTAAGGGATGGGTTGTATGATATGGTAAATGCTGTGAATTGTGTAAGACTGATAATTCACAGACCTGTACCCCTGAAGCAAATAATACATTATATGTTAATTAAAAATGAAAAAAAAAAAAAAAGGAATGGCCAATATTTGGTTAATTTCAGTGCTTCTGAATTTTCCCCTGAAATCTTGACAGACAGAATACGAGAGAATGTTATTTTATGTTTAGCTTTTTCTCTAATCCCTCTAGTAAGCTTTTCTGTGGCAAGTAAATCATGTAAACATTCCATTGCTGGAAGGCATTTGCCCTACTTCCTTGTGCTTTTAATTTATTGAACTGTGTCTTCTTCAGCAACACCTTACAAAATCTACAGCATTAATCAAAGCTACCGTGTCAGGGGCTTATGCCAAAAACATTTGTTCAGCATTGTTATCAAATCTTGTTTTATGGAAGATTAGACGTAATGTTTTTCAGAGCTCTGTGGTACTTTATAATTTAAATGAATATAAAATTATAACTGTCTCCAGCCTATCACCATTTCCAACAATCTTAGTCTGGGAAAAAAAAATGTTATGATCCACATATTGAATCTACATATAAGAGCTGTTATCAGGCCCACATGGAAGCTTAATATATATTTTAAAATAAATATTGATTTACCTAAGTTACTATTTACTGTGATCAAACTTTGAAGCAGTTCAGTTATGCTAATCTTATAAACTATTTCTGTAGCTTCTAATATAATTATCAGAAAAACTATGTATTTATTTGAGTCTGTATGTTTAAGACTGTAGTTATGATGAATACAATATTTATAAGCACTGATTCAGAGTTTTATGAGTTTATGATGCCTTCATAAATATAAGGTGTAATTGTCAAAATATAATTTGAATGAATTCATACATGTGGCTGATATTTATATGGTGTTTTGTTATGAAAATTAAGGAATAAAGTGAAGAGATATTGCTCTGAAATTTTTAAAAATATGGTTGGAATCTAGGCAAAGATAGTAGTTATTGTGAAGGAAATGAGTAGACTTAGAAGCTTTGGGAGGAAAAGGTGGCAGATTTCATAAAATAGTGAAAAGTAGATGAAACAAAACTGTAAGTTAAAAATAACCTAAAGCTTCTAGTTTTGTGTTCATTAATTTTATTTTTCCATGATTATTAATAAGATAAAAGCAGGAAAAATTTGAAGAGGGAGGAAACATAATAAAATTGTGAGAATCAGTAGGTTTCTTAGAGACAAGAGTGCTAGAAAGGATTTGGTTGAGGGTTAAAATCCAGGGGGGTCTTAGCTACATTGTGATAATAATTGAACCCATGGCTGCTGGTTTCTTTCTGAAAAGCCTAGTAATAAATTATGATGAGCAGTTTGGAAGGAAGTAAACTAATGTTTCTTGAGTGTTTCAGTATGTCAAATACTGTGATTTCTATTTGTGCTTATTATTACTTAATTCATAATACGTTCATTAGTTAGAGAACCTAATGGGCGGTCATTATTATACTAATTTTATGGATGAGGAAAAGTGAGTATCTATGAGAGATTAGAGAAATATTCAAGGTCTTACAGCTTATAAATAAAGGAGTCTAATCTCTATCCTTACTTTGTCTGACTTCAAAATCTGATATTTTATATTGTAGCAGATTTCAAACTACATTTCTCCTCAGACCAGTTCTAGCATACCTGGAAAATTTGTTATATATTCATATCATTTGAACTTAAAATCACAATTTCTTAAATTTAAAACATATGGTTTATATGTTATAATTAGTTTTCCTAGTAGAATCTATAATATTGTTTGTAAATATTCATGAAATATCTACATGATGCTTGATGACAGCTTTCCTTGAAGGTCAAATATCACATGCGATCAGTTTCTTTTAATATTCTGATTTCTGTTAGATTTGAAGAACCCAGTCCATATTGAACAATGCTAAGAATGGCAAGAATTATGTTAAAATTTTTTGGATATCTGTGTTGAGTATAGACTCTATGGAGAAATTTTCACTGACAGCTATGTACACTAATTGATGATAATTGGTGAAAATATCATTCTTAAAAAATGGAGGATAAATTGTTTAACCTAAAAAAGTACAGTTACTAAATATTCCCTTTAAGTACATTCAGCTGTGGAAAGTATTGAATATTCTGTAAGCAGTATTTCTATGTGGACTTTAAGTATGCCCAATAATGACTCATTGATTTTTTTTCTTAGGAAAGGACAGAAAAAGCTCACTTAATAAAAAAATGCAATTTTTCTTAAATATTTTACAGAATAGAGCATATATAAAGAAAATATTACAAATTACAAACATAAGGATACCTGGCTGGCTCAGTCAGTTAAGCATATAACTTCAGCTCAGGTCATGAACCCAGGGTCCTGGGGTCGAGTCCTAGGTTCCTTGTTGGGCAGGGACCCTGCTTCTCCCTCTGCCTGCTGCTCCCTTTACTTGTGCTCTGTCTCTCTGACAAATGAATAAAATCTTTAAAAAATAAAAAAAAATTACAAATACATAGTGTGGTAAATTTTCACTAAGTGAACATATCCATAAAACCAGTATACAAAACTATGACATTACCGTATTTTACCCCACGAAGGTAAGCACCATCCTGGATTCTAACATCATAGATTACTTTTTCCTAATTATGAACATTATATAAATGAAAAAGACATTGTTTTGTGTCTGGTTTCCTTTATTTAACTCACGTATATGAGATTCATCTAAATTGTTGGATGTGGTAAAAGCTCATTCATTTTCAATTCATCATGATAATACACTGGATGGATATAACACTATTCTTTTCTGGTGTCGTGTGAAATATTGGCTTATTCCAGGTTTTGCTTACTACAAATAATATTTCTAGTACATGTATTTTGATGAAAATGTACTCATTTCTGTTAGTTTTTTGTGTATATGAGGGGAATTTCTGAGTTGTAGATTATGCATTTATTCATCTTTAAAAAAAGATTTATTTATTTCAAAGAGAGAGAAAGAGAGAGAGAGAGAGATTCAGTGAGCTGGAGCAGGGAGAGGGGCAGAGGAAGAGGGAGGCAAGCATATTCCTTGTTGAGTGGGGAGACTGATGTGGTCTCCATCCCATGATGCTGAGATCATGACCTGAGCCAAAATCAAGAGTCAGAGGCTTAACTAACTAAGCCACCCAGGTGCCCCCCATTTATTCAACTTTTGTAGATATTAAATATAATGTAGCAGTTTGACATTTATATACATTATGAAATGCTCAACATTTTTCACCATACACATTTATTATAGTATTATTTACTGTATTCCTTATTTCTATACTTAACATCCCTGTGACTTATTTATTTTATAACTGGAAGTTTGTACTTCTTAATGACCTCTTACCTATTCTGCCTATCTCTTCAAACCTCTCCTCTCTGTCAGCCACCAGTGTGTTCTATTTATAAGTTTGTTTCTGTTCTGTCTGTTCACATTTTTTTTATCATATGTATAAGTGAAATCATATGGTCTTTGTCTTTCTCTTGACTTATTTCACTTAGCATAATGCACTTTAGGTTCATCCATGTTGTTGCAAATAGCAAGATTTCATTCTTTTTTTATTACTGAGTAACATTCTATGTGTCTGTATATACCATATTGTCTTTATCCATTTATTTATCAGAGGACACCTAGGTTGCTTCCATATCTTGGCTGTTGTAAATAATGTTGCAGTGAACATAGGGGTGCATATGTTTTTTTTGAATTTCTTTTTCATTTTTGGGGGGTAAATACCCAGAAGTAGAATTGCTCGATCATATAGTATTTCTATTTTTAAGTTTTTGAGGAACTTTTATATTGTTTTCTGTAGTGGCTGTGTCAGTTTATATTCCCATCTACAATTACAAAGTAGATACTGAATTTTCTAAAATGGTTTTATCAATTTAAGTTCCTGTAACCATGTAGGAGAGGGTCAAATGCTTTACCATTTCTCACTAACATATAAATATTTAGCCATACTGGAGTACATGCAAAGGTTCATTGATGATTTTAATTTGCAGTTACCAGATGTATTTATTCATTAATCTCAATATATTTTCCTATTTTACTTTAGATAAAAGTATCCTTTCTAATGGAATGCATGCTCATTCTTTTGTCTCATTTCTACTAGGTTTGTGCCCTTTTTTGCCTGCCATTTTCTTTTTGATTTGAGAAAAATTTTTATATATTCAGTGTACAAATCCTTTGTTATATCTACCTGTTAAAATTATCTTCCCCTCTTTGGCTTCATTTTAACTCTATTAGAATTTTCTTGTTTTTTGAAATAAACTTTTTATTTTTATTTAAGCTACATGTACTTTACATGTAGCTTATAGGAAAGTTGTGAAGACATACAGAGTTCTCATATATCATCAAGTTTCGGTCCCCCTAGTTATCATCTGACATTACTTTAGTACATTTGTCAAAACTAAGAAACCAACATTGGCACATTATCATTAATTAAACTTCAGACTTTCTACAGATTTCACCAGTTTTTTTTTTTTTTCCTTTTTCATTAATATCCTGTTTCTATTCTAGAATCCAATCCAGGGTACCATATTGCATTTATCTGTCATGGCTTTTTAGTTCCTCGTTCTGTGACACTTTTATAGTCTTTCATTGTTTTTCATATCTGGGAAGTTTTGAATACTGGTCAGGTATTTCCTAGAATGTCAGTCAAACTAGGTTTGTCTGTGGTATTTTTCTCATAAATTATTATGATGATGTCTTTGTGTGTGTGTGTATTTTTTTTTTTAAAGACCACAGAGGTGAAGTATCCTTTCTCATCTCATCATATTCAAGAAATACAAAATGTCCACATTACATCACTAGTGAGGTTAACCATCATATTGTCTTGATGAACGTCAGTCTTAATATTAATCCAATATTATTTATCAAGTTTACATCTTTAAAAAAACTATATACCAAAAGGTTATGAAGATTATCTCTTATATTATGTTCTAAAAACATTATTATTTTACATTTTAAATTTAGATATGTAATCTACCTTGCAAATCAGATTTAGACACTTTTAATTAACTTTTCTATTTTTTTATTTTTTATTTTTTTAAAAGATTTTATTTATTTATTTGACAGACAGAGATCACAAGTAGGCAGAGAGGCAGGCAGAGAGAGAGGGGGAAAGCAGGCTCCCCGCTCAGCAGAAAGCCTGATGCGGGACTCGATTCCAGGGCCCTGGGATCATGACCTGAGCCGAAGGCAGCAGCTTTAACCCACTGAGCCACCCAGGCGCCCCTAATTAACTTGTTTAATAGGAGAAAGTTTTTAAGATTACTTTTCTTTTTGAAAGATTTTATTTTATTTATTTGAGAGAGGGAGAGAGGGAGCAGGGGGAGGGGCCTAGAGAGGGAGAAGCAGATTCCCTGCTGAGCAGGGAACCTAATGTGGGGCTTGGTCCCAGGATTCTAGGATCATGACCTGAGCTGAAGGCAGACACTTAACCCACTGAGCCACCCAGGCATCCCTAAGATTACTTTCTGATACTAATATTCCATTGATCTGACACCACTTTAAAAAGATATTGTTCCCCTACTGTGCACCAGTATACTCTGGTCACGTGACTCTGTCTCTGTGTGGATCTGTTGTCACACTCTCTATAAATATTCACTGGTGTACTTAGCCCTGTTTACATCAATACCACACTTAATTACAGTAGCTTTAAACAAATAATGATATCTGGTGTAGTAACTGCCTTCATTTTTTTCAAGTTTGCCATAAGTAATTTGACCAAATGCAGTTCAGTATAAATTTTAGACATAGCTTGTCAATTTTCACAGAAAATTGGATCAGTTTGTGGAAAATTGTCATCTATACAATATTTATTTTTCCTTTTATGAACAAGATTTATCATTTCTATAGGTATTATTGTACAATTTCATATTTATTTCTAAGTGTATGTTATTTTTGATGTTAAATAATACCATTTATAAAATTTAATTTTCTATAATATGTCAATAATTTATAGAGGTACCATTGGTTTTTTTTTATATTTTTATATTTTATTCCTCAAACTTGCAAATTTATTTGTTCTAAATGGCTTATTTACACATATATTCTTATGTTTTACATGACTATGTTACTTGTGAAAAATGAAATTTAGTTTTTGATTTCCAGTTTTATACTTTTTGCTTTTCCCTTGTTTTGCTGTCTAAGACCTTTATTATGATGATGAACCAAAGTTAACATTTGGCATCCTTGGCTTATTTCTGTTCTCAGAAAGAAAGCTTTTAATAACAGCTATCCATCTTTTACTGTTCTTTAGAAGTGTTTGTATAAGAAGTCTTGAAATTTGGAAGAATTTCGCAGTTAAGCAATTGATCCTGGACTTTTACAAGTTTTAAGTAATGCGTGACTGCAGACTTCTCATCAGAAACTATGCAAGCCAAAAACCAAAATAGTACAGTATCTTAAAAAAGACTGCTAGGGGATAAACAAGAAAAAAAAAATGGAATATATTTCTATCAAAAATCTCTTCCAAAAATAAAGACAATGCAAATCATATATCTTATCAAGGGTTAGTATTCAAAATGCATAAATATCTCAATAGCAAAAATATCCCATTAGAAATGGGCTGAAGATCTGAAGAGAGATTTTTTTGAGACATGCAGATAGACGACCAACAGGTACATGAAAAGATGCTCAGCATCACTCAAATTTTGGTGAGTATGTGGAGAAAGGCATCTTTGTGCACTATTGGTAGGAATGAAAATTAGTGCAACCGCTATGAAAAACAGTATGGAAGTGATTAAAAAATTAAAAATAGAACTATCATATGATCTAACAGTTTTGCTTCTGGGTATTTATCCCAAGGAAACAAAATTACTATCCTAAGGAAATGCCTGCATCCCCATGTTCGTTACATTATTTATAATAGTCAAGATATGGGGAAAAAAAAAACAACACCCATTGATAGATAAGTAGATAAAGAAATTGTAATACATACACTGGGATATTATTCAGTCATAAAAGAGAAAGAAATCTTACTATTTGTGACAATGTGGATGGATCTCAAAAGCATTATGCTAAGTAAAAAAATACAGAGAAAGACAGATACTATATGATCTCACTTCTATGTAGAATCTAAAAAAGAAAAGAATAAAATGATAAAAACCCTAAGCTTTATATACAGAGATTGGATTAGTAGTTGCCAGAAATGGGCTGGGGGGAAGAAGAGTAGGTGAAATGGGTAGAGGGAGTCAAAATGTATAAACTTCCAGTTATAAAATGAGCCATGGAGATATATTATACAACAAGGTGACTATAGTTAATAATATTTATATTGCATATTTTAAAGTTGCTAAGAGAGTAACTTTAAAGTTACCAAAAGAAAAAAAAAATGTAACTGTGGTGACAGATGTTAACTAGACTATTACGGTGATCATTTCACAATATATGTAAATTATAAATCATTAGGTTGTACCCTTGAAACTAATATAATCTTATATGTCAATTATACCTCAATAAAAAAAGAAAGAAGCATGAACATTTGTTAAGAGAACTAAAGAATGAGAAAAATTTTTGCAGAAAACCTACAACTGAAGTACATGTTAAAGGAAGTACTTCAGGAAGAAGATAAAATGGTACCAGATAGAGACTTGGATCTCTATATCTGTGCATAGATGCCACATGTAGTGGCATTATATTTTTTTTCAAATCAGAGTATGATAATTAATGATGTTTATTGTAAACTCAACACTAAGACTGAAATCTAGTTTATAAACCAACAGCAAATTTAAAAATGAAATCCTTAAAAATTATGCAATGAAGGAGTGTGACATATGCACAACTTAAGGTATCTATTATCCTGAGTTTTATCATTTCCTTGCTTTTTGATAGATTTACTTTTTCCTATTTTTTAATTTTTAGAATAATACTGTATACATTCCCAGTGAGTGTTCCTTTATTCAAAGTGACGTTTGTTGTTTTACTTCATTTTCATTCTTCTAGAATATGCTGAATATATGATACTACATAATTTATCAATTCTATTGTCAATGGGAATTTAGATTTGTTTGTTTCCATTGTTTTGTTTTGTTATTCAAAGAGGGCTCAAGTCTCTAATCAATGTTTGTTTGCTTGTTTTTGTTTGTTTGTTTGTTTGGTATCCTTGTAAAGGCATTTAAAAGTTTCTCTGTAATTTAAACCCAGAAGTGGAATTTATGTGTCTTTGAATATGCTCATGCTCAGTATTATTAGGTAATCTCAAATTCATTCTAAAGTATCATGCCTCAATAGAGTATGAATTTTCCTATTTCTCCATATCTTCAACATTGTTATGTATTTTCAAATTTGAATTTTGGCAAATCTTGTGGGTTGAGAAGTGTTAGGTTATGTTTTAAATTTGCATCATGATTACTTATGAGTTAAAATGTATTGATTTAAACATTGATTGATATGTGGCTCTCTGACAAATGAGTATGGTGTTTTGTTACTCATTAATTTAATTTTAGCTGCTACCTCAGATAATTACTAGCAAAACAAATGTTACATTGGTTTGATGATTTTGGATAATGTAATTGCAGACTAGGACAAATTGTATAAAGGCTTCATGGGGCTCAGCTATCAAATATCATACGTCTCATTCTTGAAAATTTTTATTGAAGATATTGGGGGCATTTTTCAGGCCATGTCCATCTTTGTTAAAGCCCCCAGCTGTTAAAAATTACAGTTACAAACTTGATGCATTTCTGCTTTTACCTTGAAGAAGAGTCAGTCTATTGTACTAGTTTCCTATGGCTGCATAAATTGTTACCACAGACGCAGCACCTTTAAGCAATACAAATCTATTCCATTCTGGTTCTGGTAGGTCTGAAGTCTGGCTTGGCACGAGTGAGTTCTGTGCTCAACCCGCTAAATCAGGGGCCTGTTACCCTCTTCCAAGTTCATTTTCATTTCATGTTTTCCACGTGGTCTCTTCCCTCTTCAAGCCATTAATGAAACATTTGAGTCTTTCTTGTAATTTTAAATTCTTTGGTCACTAGCTAGAAAAAAGCAGGGTTTATTTTGCCTTTTTTGTTTTCTTTTTCTTTTAAGGGTTCATGTTATTAGATTAGACCATACTGAAAAATCTCTCTTTTGCCACAATGTAACATAATCATAGGTGTGACAGTTGGGTTTTCTGCTTACCAAGTTATTTAACGACCCTTTATTGACACGAAAACATTACGCTGAGAAAAATATCTATTTATATATGGATTAGATAGGGGCCTGTTGATGTAATATGATTAAATATATGGTGTAGAAAAGCCAACCTGTTTAAAAATTAACCTTCCTTCTGGGGCACCTCAGTGACTTAGTTGGTTTGGCATCTGCCTCTTGATTTTGGCTCAGACCATGATCTCAGGGTTGTGGGATTGAGCCCTTCATTTGTCTCCATCTCGGTGTGGAAACTGCTTTAGATTCTCTCTCTTCCTCTGCACCTCCCCCATCCCTCTTTCAAAAGAAAAAAAAAAAAGAAAGAAAGAAAAGAAAAAAAAAATAACCTCCCATGTTTCTTCACTTCTCTTCCATCTGACCTGCTATAATTGATGAAATTTATCTGTTTGGGTAGTGGGACATTCGTTTATTCACTTGCTTATCGACCACAAACCACACTGCATATCCTAAAATATATAGATAAGGCAACTTATATCATTTTAAATTTTGCACTAATACCAGGGAAATGTCAAACATTAGCTGTCTGGCCTGTTAATCTGGATTAATCTATTTGAAGTATGATCCAACAGCCCCATTTCTACCTAGCATGCAACAGAGGAAGCTATATTTTGGTGACAAGTAGGAGAAGTTAAGTTTTATGCACTGACCAAGGCTGAGAAATTAGTAGTAACTTCTGTAAGTAAAACAATATTTCTGTAAAGCAAAACAATAACTCCAAGTAGATTTCTTCCTGGATGGAAGAGATTTGGAGGAATGGCAGAATGAGACACTTGGGACCAGAATGTATTCATTTCACATTCATCTTGTCGCATCCTAACGTTTAGTTATTATAAACACAAACTATTCTTAATGATTAACAAGTAGGAAAAATTAAGAATTTTAAATACTTGAGAAGTAAAGTCATGTAAGTTCCTAGAAACGGCTTTTGCTACTGTATTTTTATGCAAAGAATTTAATCACTTCCTATTTTAAGTACACGTTCAGTTTTAAATTACTTAGAATTTTTATGTTTGTAATAAAGCTCAATAAATGTTAATAGATATTTTAACTAAAGTGATGAAGAATTCATAGATGAGTACCCCAATTTATTCTCATGCTATAATATTTTATTATTTCAAGACACATACATAGTCTTATGAAAATCATTAAACTCACATGATTTAAGAAGTGTTAAGTGTGTTTATATGGCACTTTTTACGTATTTTAGTTCTTCAAGGACTTAAGTTGAAACACTAAATTAATTTTAATGTTGCAAAGGTGACTTGCATGTTACTTCTGCCTTGCTAGATTAATAAAATTCATTTATTGTTGTATGACAAAAAATAGATTATCAATGAGTGTGAAAACACAAATCATGGACTAGAGAAAGTACTTGCAAATCATATCTCTAATAAAGGGCTTATATTTATTTAGGGTATATAAAGAACTCCACTAACTCAATATTAACTATAAATGCAACTTAAAATAAGTATATACTTATAGAGACATTTTGAAAATACCCTGAATAGCCAAAGTAATGTTGAAGAAAAAAACAAAAGCTGGAGACATCATAATTCCAGACTTCAAGTTGTATTACAAAGTTGTAATCATCAAAAGAGTAGGTATTTTTTTTTAAGTTTTTATTTATTTCTTTGTCAGAGAGAGAGAGAGAGTGAGCACAAAGCAGGGGGAGTGGTAGGTAGTGGGAGAAGCAAGCTCTCTGCTGAGTAAGGAGCACAGGGCAGAACTCAATCCCAGGACCCTACGATCATGACCTGAGCCAGAGCAGACACTTAACTGACTGAGCAACTCAGGTGTCCCAAGAGTATGGTATTAGTACAAAAACAGATTACACTGATCAATAGAACAGAATAGAGAACCCAGAAATGGGCCCTCAACTCTATGGACCTTCAACTAATTTTCAACAAAGGAGGAAAGAATATCCAGTGGAAAAAAGTCTCTTCAACAAATGGTGTTGGGAAAACTGGACAGTCACTTGCAGAAGAATGAAACTGGACTAATTTCTTACACTATACACAAAAATAAATTCAAAATGAATGAAAGATCTAAATGTGAAACAGGAATCCATCAAAATCCTAGAGGATGACATAGGCAGCAACATTTTGACCTCAACCACAGAAAGTTCTTGCTAGAAATGTCTCCAGAGGCATGGGGGAGCAAAAGCAAAAATTAACTATTGGGACTTCATCAGGATAAAAGCTTTTGCACAGCAAAGGAAACAATCAACGAAACTAAAAGTCAACCTATGGAATGGGAGAAGATACCTGCAAATGACATCTCAGATAAAGGGCCAGTATTCAAAATCTTTGAAGAACGTATCAAACTTAACACCCCCAAACCAGAAAATCTAGTCAAGAAATGGGCAGAAGACATGAACAGACATTTCTCCAAAGAAATACAAATGGCCAACAGACACATGAAAAATGCTCAAGATTACTTGGCATCAGGGAAATAAAAATCAAAACCACAAGGTGAGATACCACCTCATACTAGTCAGAATGGCTAAAATTAACAAGTCAGGAAACAAAGAGATATTGGCGAAGATGCACAGAAAAGGGAAACCTCTTACACTGTTGGTGGTAATGCAAATTGGTGAAGCCATTCTGGAAAATAGTACAGAGGTTCTTCAAAAAGTTAAAAATAGAGTTACCTTATGACCCAACAATTGCATTACTAGGTATTTATCCGAAGGATACAAAAATAGTGATTTGAAGTGATGCATGCACCCCAATGTTTATAGCAGCAGTGTCCACAATTGCCAAAATATGGGAAGAGCCCAGATGTCGATTGATGTGTGTGTGGGACTAGAGGAGAGAACAGGGATTTATCTGGGCATGAAGATATGTTTCTGAGTGATGGAAATATTCTGAAGTTCAATATTGGTGATTGTTGCACAACTCTATAAATATATTAAAAATCAAGTTGTTGGGGCACCTGGGTGGCTCAGTGGGTTAAGCCTCTGCCTTCGGCTCGGGTCATGATCTCAGGGTCCTGGGATCGAGCCCCGCATCGGGCTCTCTGCTCAGCGGGGAGCCTGCTTTCCCCCCCCCCCCACCGCCTCTGTGCCTGCCTCTCTGCCTACTTGTGACCTCTTGTCAAATAAATAATAAAATCTTTAAAGAAAAAAATCAAGTTGTTTCCTTACAATGAATGCATTTTATGGTGTAGAAGTTATATTTCAGTAAAGCTCTTCTTAAAATATTTTTTAAAGTACACAATGTTGTTTTAATTTCTCTATTTATTGAGAAACTGATGGCTTCAGATTTTTGGTATCTTGGCTCTTTAGTTAAAACCTGTGCCATATAAAAACCAATGAAGGGGAAAATAGTTTCCTCAAGCACTTGCATTACCAGGTGACAATGACACAAATTACACTTTTTGATTAATTATAACTAACTGATTATTTCTCAAGGAAAAAAAAAGTTATATTGCCGTGTATTTTGGGAGTCTAGCCAAGGAGACCACTGCTCTCTATACCTTTCAGATTTTCTTTTGAAGAAATTTAGTCCCAGGGATTATTTGTTACATATGACATACCCATAAAAGAGTTATTAGCCACATTGGAATCTAATATATGTGATAAAATTTCTTTCTTTATGGAATACATAACAAATGATACTGTTAAAAATGTGTCTCTTAATTTACTTAAAATCATAACAGAATTCTAGAAGTGGACAATCTTGGTGAAGCTCATAGTGATTTTTTTTTCATTCTTCATAACAGAAAATTTTTGTTTTCTCTGGATTCCAAATTTTATGGTTATAAGTATTTCCATTTACTTGCATAAAATAATCAGAAAATGTCAAGCCCATGAACTAAATAATTTATGAAAGTTTAATGGGTAATCTTAATCCTTATGCACAGCATATCTATTAGTATCAATAAGACAAGCTATTATTCACATATACAATTTCTGCTATGTTTCTGGCAAAATAAAAATAAAAATTCAACAACTCATATTGAGCAGTACTTTTTTTTGAGAACCATCTATGTGGCATGTCCACCTAGCATTGGGATTATAAATGTTTCTCTTGTCTCAGTCTAGCTGAACTCAAAGACATTCAAGCAAATGTGTATAATATGCTACCTTCAACTTCCTGCTGGCTTTTTATTGCCTTGATCATATTTTGTCCCCTCTTAATAGTCTAGATAACTTTACTTGTTAGAAATTTAAACTGTGCATCCAATAGCGACCCAGTAAGATTGCTACGTGTTTTGTGGTATCCTTTGATCAGAAGTCAGTCAAATATCCACAAAATCATGTTTGTGACAATATTCTCAGTCTTCACTGCAAGTTTTTCTTGAGAATAATGAATCAGAAAAGAAAGAGATTAAGAAATGTTCCTATTGGGGTGCCTGGGTGGCTCAGTGGGTTAAAGCCTCTGCCTTCGCCTCAGGTGATGATCCCAGGGTCCTGGGATCCAGCCCTGCATCAGGCTCCCTGCTCAGTGGCGAGCCTGCTTTCCCTCCACCCCTCTCTCTGCCTGCCTCTCTGCCTACTTGAGATCTCTGTCTGTCAAATAAATACATAAAATCTTAAAAAAAAAAAAAAAAGAAAGAAAAGAAAAAGAAATGTTCCTATTTAGGAACTTTTTCACCTTACTGGAATGGTTGAATTAAAAAAAGTAAAGATTTTATTTATTTATTTATTTGAAAGAGAGCAAACACAAGCAGGCGGGCAAGGCAGAAAGAGCGGGAGAAGCAGACTCCCCACTCCTAGCCGGTTGCCCAATGTGGGGCTCATTGCCAGGACCCTGAGATCATGACCTCAGCCAAAGGCAGACACTTAACCAACTGAACCAGCCAGCGCCCCAATTTAATTAAAATTTATTTATTTATTTTTGTGTCTTTACATAGAGTTGGCGAATAACTGTAATTGTTGCTGAAAAAAAATATTTTTTTACAGAACAAGAAAGAGTGCAAGCAGGCAGGGGAAAAACAGAGAGAGATTGAGAATCTCAGGCCAACTCCCCGCTGAGTAGGGTGCCTGATGTGGGGCTTGATCTCACAACCCTGAGATTATGACCTGGGCTGAAATCAAGAGTGGTTTTCCTCAACTGAATAAGCCACCAAGGTGCCCCGTTGACAAGAATACATTAAAATCAAATTAAGAATATGTTTGATGGGAGACTTTATTCTCTACATATCATGGGCTATTTATGTCCTTGAAGGAAAAGTTTGGGAGTTTCCCTTCATGCCCAGTTTTCCATTCCCCTTGGGTGCCTCCCTTGTGGAGAGGAGTAATTTATCCAATTGCTGACTTGAGCAGAGACTAACATTCCCTGAGCCACACAAAGTAGAGAATACATAACTATATTAAACAATATGAAACGGAGACAAGGTAGTATACAAGGTCTTTTTTGCTCTCATTCTCCTTCCTTCTCACTCTTCTGCTTTGTTTCATGGGTTGTAAGAAGTGATCATATGGCCCTTGATTTCTTCTACTTGGCAATAAGTAGGCATGCTTCTGCAAGCCTTATCCCCCGGATTCTTTGATTATGATTAAATTGGTGAACCACTGTTATATGGATCATTGGACTAAGTCTGACAATAAAGTTTATCAGTACTAAAGATGATACACTATTTTCATCTTCATTGACCTTTTCAAGATGAGAAAATTAATTGTAAAATTAATTGGAAAATTAATTGTAAATAAGCTCTTACTGAATAAAAACAGCAATGCTTTACATCATCAAGCTTTCTAATATGCTATTTCAAATTATTTTGGAACTTTTGACCCAAAATAACTTTCAACTAAAAAAGTATTTGTTTTGGTGAATTGATATTTTGGACTATTGAGTAGTTTGATTCTCTTAGACAAGTCATTGCCTTAGAAGGAGAGGTTCTGTATTTCACCTTTATAATTGACTGAGACATTGAGTCAAAGATATAAGGTCATGTAAGATCACATAAGAACATGTGGGATAATACCTTCGTATAAGAGGGAGGGGCCCAAAACAGAATTGAGTGTGTGTGTATTTTAATACCCTATGAAGTGATGTATGTGGAGTAGGTAAACTGAATAATGATGGAAGTCCAAAGAACAGAGCTTAATACCTATATACACAGCAGCAGCAATTTATTATGCATCTAGCATCTGTCAGCTATGGTACTATTATTTATTTGAAGTATAACTACATTTCTACAATGGAAATTTGAATTACGAGTTACAAGATGTCTGCAAAAAGCAAAAAAACAATAGACAAGATTTTTGTTTTGTTTTGTTTTGTTATTTTTAAATAATCAGAATCAGTTGTCCTTTACTGTTCATTTTGCCTCATAGGGACAGGGCCATTTGATCATGTTTCAGTGGACCGTTTATGGCCAGATAAATCTTTGGCATAGCACTTGACTTCTCTAATTCTTATTTTCTTTATATGTCCAATGATAGGTTTGTATTATGCCATTGATTTTTCTCGATATATGGAATAGTAATTTTCTGACTGTTTTAAAGATCTAAACTTAAAATGGAATATTTGTGTCCTTTCAAATAAAGTACTTTTCATATAGATATCACATTAATAAGTATGCTCTGTAACAAAGAGATATGAAATAGGAACATATTGAATACTTTTCACTCTGTATGTTTATTCTAGTTTCAGAAACAGTGACAGTACCAGTAGTCTCTTGTGAATTTTTGAGTTGAAACTCTGATTTACCAGTGTGTAATAAAATATATCTAGTTGATATAAATATTTGTAATGGAATCTATAATTCACACAGCTTTATCTTAATCATAGTCTTATAAACACAAAATGACACACACAGAGCCCAGGATGAGTACTATTATTAAATCGTTGATTTTTAAATGAAGTTAAAATAATTCATTGCATCTTGTTTTCATACTTCTTCAGATTATAATAGTATATAAATATTACTCAGAGGAGAAGACTTTTTTGATCATGATTTCTTCTTTAGAAATTATGAAAAGCTTTTTTATGATGCTGGTAAGGTACTTAGTGTAGTGTTTGGAACAGAGATAGTGCTGAATAAATAGGTCAACAGTAGGGTTACTATTTTTTTTTAAAGATTTTGTTTATTTATTCATTTGACAGAGAGAGCAAAAAAGTGAGCAGAACAGGGGGAGCACCAGGCAGAGGGAGAGGGACAACCAGACTCCCCACAGAACAGGGAACCATGGGGCACCTGGGTGGCTCAGTGGGTTAAAACCTCTGCCTTCAGCTCAGGTCATGATCCCAGGGTCCTGGGATTGAGCCCCACATCAGGCCCTCTGCTCAGCAGGGAGCCTGCTTCCCCCCCACCACCTCTTTGTCTGCCTCTCTACCTACCTGTGATCTCTGTCCGTCAAATAAATAAATAAAATCTTAAAAAAAAAAAAAAAAAAGAACAGGTAGCCGATGTGGGGCTCCATCCCAGGACTCAAAGATCATGACCTTAACCAAAGGCAGATGCTTAACTGACTGTGCCACCCAGGTGCCTCATGGGTTACTATTTTATTATAACTAATAATTTAAACACTAAATTTTCTGCAGCAAAGTCTTAAATTTTCCTAATTGTAATCTAGACATACTTATGTAACCATAGTGGAAAAACATGGATAGATGTTGAATACCAAATATAATAGTAATTTAAGTCTCACAGTCAAAATTTCACCTCAGTGCTTTGTATGAAGAAGTAAATAAATGGTCAGTCTTCAGCAAATAAATATGCCAGACATCCTCTGTTGGGACAGGTCTATGTATCAGCTTTTAAAAAATAATTAGTAGGCTTTATTTTTAGAGCATTTTTAGTTTATAGAAATACTGAACAGAAAATAGATTTCCTGTATACTCCCTTCTCATCACTACTTCACAGTTTATTAACATCTCTCTTTGGTGGTACGTTTGTTACAATTGATGGACCAGTATCAGTGGTTATTACTAACTAAAGTTTATACTTTACATTATGCTTTGCACTTTGTGTAGTGTAGTTTTTGGGTTTTGAAAAATTCACAATGTCATATATCATATGTCATTACAATAGTTTACACACTGTTTCCTAGTCCTATATATTTTGATTTTTATTCAATACTTAGTGCCTTTTTTATGAAGTCAATGGATTCTTCCTTAATTTCTTTTCTTGCTTTCTATCGAGAAATCTTTTTTTTTAAATTTCTGAAATCTTCAAATGTGTATGAATTCTGTGTACTGAAGCTCCTATATATTGACTATGGTTACATATCAGCAATATATACCTGTAATACTCACACTGAAAAGTTTATAAGGACTTACACTGAAGGGTTGAAATGAGATTGTACTTCTGAATATTAAGAATACTAAGATAAAAACTTAGATTAAGTAATTTCATTTTTATAATTTCATATTCATAAAATCATTAAAACCCCTCATCCTTATAAAAACATCTATTTATTCAGGAATCAATAATTTCCAGTTATTGTGGTGGGCGTTTTGCATGTGTTATCTACTGCTCTTGGAGTCTTGCAGGATGTGTTTGTAAATCTTACCGATAAGGAAACCAGTGCTTATAAATATTAAGTAATGCGTCCAACGTCCTACACAACACTAAAATTCAATGGATGTTCCTGATTTCAGGACCTCTGAACTTTACATTGTACTGTGAAAAATATTACTGTTATATAAAAGGAGAGGTGAAAAATGAGCAAGTGGGGGGGGGGAAGGAGAATGAGAAAGAAGAGGAGAAAAACAGGAAGAAGAATCAGGAAAAGGACAGAAGAGACAAAAAGGAGGAAGAGGAAATAAAAGGAACCTCATTATTCACACTGATTATACTCATCCTATATCAAGAAGATCTTTAATTTTGAGTTTATAAAGATGTATCTGAATCTGTAACATCATTTAAAAGTATACTAACCATTTGCATTGTCTTTAAAAATTACCCTGCTGAATTCCTGAGTAATGTCAATTGAATTTTCCCATAACAGAGCATAGGTTGGCTGCTCGATAAACCAGAGCTCTCAGTAATTCCTCTCAGAAACGTTTACTTTTTAGTTCTTATTTTCTAGAGAGAGGAGAGGATCTTAAACTATGACATGGCATTTTCGTATTTCTTCTTTAAAATGTTATGCTCTATTTCCTTCTCTTTTCCTCCCTTATTGAGCCCCCTTGTGGTATGTATCTGTAACTTGTCCTTTGGGACTGCTCTATAAAGGCCTAACATTTAACACACAGTAGTTATTTCCTGAGTGAATTATGTTGCATTTTAAAATTTTGTGATTTGTTTAGAAATGTAGTTCAGTGTGAAAGGAAAAAAAATGACTGGTACAATTTATTTGGTATTTTTACTTGTTAAATACATAAATATATATGTGTGTACATATGGCATTTCAATATACATGATGCTTCTTTTGTTGAAATAGGCGTATACCCATCTATGTACATATATACATACAGGAATTAGAGGTTAATATTAAATATTTATAAATTAAAGATACTATTAAAATGTTAAGATCATAAAATGGTTAGCTAAAACAGTCGTTTAAATAAGGCATTTTTGACTAGACTTGATTCAGTGACAAAAGGAAAACTATTTTTGAGCTGTTAGCTGTTATTAACTTTTTTTTTCTTTCTTTTTTTTTTTTTTTAGGTTAACAGGCATTAGAAGCATCAAAGCTACTTATATTATATAATTCACAGAATGGCTTGGGGAAATCTACATCTTAGCAAATATAAGAATTAAGAGTATGATCACATAGAATGAAAAAAGATCAGATTGGTAAGTATGTTATTTGCTAGTAAATCTAATGTCTTTCAGAATTTCTGACTTCTTTCCCCACTCCTCTTTCTAGTTCTCCACCTGGGTTATGTTCCCAAAAAGCCATGCTTACAAGTGCCAATACCTTTACTTTTTATCACTTATTATTTAAGAGTTTAAGTTATTTTTTCAAAGTATTTCAAAATTCAAAGACATGATTTCTATGGACAGGATTTTTATGCTCATCTTGAGCAGTGGAAAGTACTTAAATTTATTCAGTGCATTGTAATTGTAATGGATTTGGCACTGACTAAGGTGCCAGATATTTATAGGGGTACTTTTATAGATAAGCAAGACTCTCATGGAGCTTACTATATGAGAATGCAATAGTGATGGATCTTATTCCATGCGAAAGCAGAGAAACATGAAATATCAAATATATTGCATATAGTAAGCTTAAATATTGTGTTCTGAAGTTCTACTTTTATTCATGTGTAGGTGAATGTATACATGTTCTGGGTCACAATTAAAAAAAAAAAAGCTTACTGTGGATCATGTTGAAAACATTTGAATATCACTATTAAGATACTCTGATGAAGAATGTGCTCCAGATTAGAGAAAAGGCAGAATAAAATTATTTAAACTCTAATGCTAGGAGTCAAAATTAGAATGTCTCCAGGACATGCTGCAGCAGAGGATAATTCTTATTATGCTTTTCAAGATTATTGGAAGTCTTGGTTTTCTTTTGAATTTTAAATGCATTATCATTTGGTAATTCATGTCTTTCCTGTTGGTGGCACTGTGCACATAGGAGTTAAGAACTTATGGGAAAGGACAATTTATTTATAGCTATAAATTCACCACTTGAATGATGCCTGTCATGTTTGAAATTCTAGAGTGGCGCTTGTAACTCTCAGAACCATAATGTTCTAATATTTTCTAAAATATGTTTCTATGGTATCCCTTGCTTAATAGTCACTGACAGTTTTCAGTTTTTTCTGAATTCAGCTGAACTACTTTATATTTTTTTGAACTACTTTTTAAAAATTACTGAATCCTGGTTGTCTAATTTCTCATAAAGTATTGGGCAAAAATATTCATTCTTGGGTGTGTTAAGCTTCTACCATGACATGGTATATCTTAACCACAGCTAACAATAATGGCAAGAGGCAGTCCTTCAGATCCATGAAGAAACATGAACTTTGTGATCTATTTAGATGCTTTATCAATTCCCTTTTATAGTTTCTCATTTATGATATGTTTTTATAACAAGGAAACCAGGCTGAAAACAGAGTTGGAAGCAAGGAAGACAACAATATTGAAGATGTTTTCTAGAGTCTCGAGGTCTATGAATGAATAGGTAGCCCTCAAGTTAGATAAAATAGGATAAAAGGAGTTGATCTGATGCAGCTAATTCAGATAATGATGAAACACTAAGATTCAAGTAAAATAGAAGCAAACATTTATACAACAGGAGAGGTGATCTCAAATGGACAGTACCCCTAAATGAAGGATTTAGACAAGTACTATTTATCATTACAAATGGTGTTTGGTTATGAATATCTGCTACTGGATCTTAAAATAATACAGATATCTGTCCATAATATCAGCATCACATTAATACATTGTCAAATACAAACAAGCACGTTGATCATGAATTGAGGATCACATTGACAAATTAAAGGGAACACCAGATTCTTCGGTCTATCTATGAACATTACAATTTAAAACTTCTATAGCAAAAATTTTTTACTTTTTATTTACCTTAATCATTTCAACCCATATACAAACCTCTCCTAAATTTTATTTGACTTTTAACAGTCAGTTGGCTTGCATAAAAAATATTTTCCAATAACCAAGCTGCTTTAAGTGTAAAGAAAAGAAAGTCTCACTTAAAACTTGCTCTTTTCCACAAGGCAAATGAGCAGTGCAGATAAAACCTAAGCTATGTGCTGAAAAAGGAAAAAAATATATATCACTATGTCCTACCAAAGCTCTTATTTTGTAATTTTTAACACAATTACATACCTTTTCATGTTAATAGCAAGGTCACCAAATTACAAGTCATGAAAATGTAATGGTATATCAATGCTTAATTATGTATTATTGCATTTTCTAGAAAGTTACATTGAGTAATCTGCAATTATATTAACTCATTTTTGTATATCTTAGAAAATAATGTTTATTCCTACCTTCATAATCACCAAACAATGAATGGTAAGACGGATACTCAGATAAGATGATACTGACATGATTTTGAATAGAACATCAATAAAATCCTTAAGAAAAATACAGGGCACATGATGCTTGATTTTAATGCTCTTCCCAATCGATTAAATATCTTCTTTGTTCAATGCAATTACATTTAATGAAAATTAACTAAATTCTGCTATCTTTAATTGCCATTCTGAAGGTAAATCCCTCTAGTTATTTAATTATCAGACCCATGTTTGGTGTTCTTTTCACTGCCCTCTCTTTTTTTAATTATTAATATACTTTAGGTTTTAGATTATATATACTTGTAGTTTTGAGACTGATGGCAAAATGGAGTGGAAAATACAGAGTTCCCATACATTTCCTTCCTAAACACAGGTAGTTTTCCTCATCAATAACATCCCAGACCAGACTGTTACATTTGTTACAATTGCTGAAGCTAAGCTGACATGTCATTATCACCCAAAATCCATAGTTTACATTAGGTTTCACTCTTGGTGGTATGCATTCTATGGGCCTGATAAAAGTGTATTGATATGTACCCATCATTAAAGTATTGTACACAATATTTTCACTCCCCACCAAATCCTCCTCTGTTCCCCCTACTCATGCCTCCTTTACAACTCCTGGAAAATTCTTTTTTTTTTTTTTTTTTAAACGGTCTCCACCTTGTCTTTTCCAGAAGGTCATATGGTTAGGATTATAGAGTAAGTAGCCTTATCCGATTGGGTTCTTTAACTTAGCAATGCACATGTAGGGTTCCTCCACGTCTTTTCATGGCTTGATCATTTCCTTTTAGCACTAAGTAATAATGTCTGGATATATCACAGTCTATTTATCCATCCACATACAGAAGGATATCTTGTTGCTTCCAAGTTTTGGTAATTATGAATAAAGCTACTATAAATATCTGTGTGCATGTTTTGTGTGGACATACATTTTCAGTTCCGTGTGGCATATGTCAAGGAGTACAATCATTTAGTAGGAGTGTTTAGTTTTGTAAGGAAGTAAGAAATTGTCTTCTAAAGGCGCTGTGCCATTTTGTGCTCCCAGCAGCAATGAATGAAAGTTCCTTTTAATCTTTATCCTCATCAGTGTTTGGTGGTGTTTGTCATTCTGTTGAATGGTATTTCATAATTTTATTTTGCAGTTTCCTAATGATGTATGATTTTGAGCATATGTAATTTTGTATGCTTAATATGCTTATTTGATATCTATATAATGTCTTTGTTGAAGTGTCTGTTCAGTTCTCTTGCCATTTGCCATTTTTAAGTTTAGTTGTTTGTTTTCTTAATGTTGAATGTTAAGAGTTCTTTGTGCATTTGGGGTAATAGTTCTTTTTCAGATATGTCTTTTGCAAATATTTTCTCCCAGTCTTTGGCTTGTCTTCTAATTCTTTTGACCCCAGTTTTTTTTTTTTTTTTTTTTTTTTTTTTTTTTTTTTTTTTTTAAGGAAGCTAATATCTGTTGAGTGACAAAAAACAATCAGTATTGAGGAGGTGGAGCATAAAGAGGATTGTGGACTGGCTTGCTTGGTTTCAGTTCTGTTCTATTCCAATTCAAGATGTTAGAGAGTTAAGAACAGCATTTTTCAGATTCCATTTCAGGTACGATTCTTTGGGCAAAACTGGTCCATCAAGAAAATACTTTCTTTTTAAATTTTTTTTTTTAATTTAAAGTTAATCAGCCAACATATAGTACATCATTAGTTTCAGATGTAGAGTTCAGTAACTCATCAGTTGTGTATAACACCCAGTGCTCATCACATTAACAAATCAGGAAACAACAAATGTTGGTGTGTTTGCGGAGAAAGAAAATACTTTTGTATGAGATTTGATGGCAGAAAAAGTCAGAAACAGCTTTTGTCACTTGTGAAGTTAGCAGGGAGATCATGATTCGTCAGTGTTTACATACAATGACAGTAGTGGGGCTCCGTATCCCTTTCTTGATGGGCATGAGAGTCAGGTTGTGGGGCAACAGAGGTGTCAGAAACAACACCCTAACAGCAGGTCTGATGGTGTAAGTGGTGTGACTTCAACTTACTAGTCCAGTGGTAGCCCCTGAGGACCTTGTGATAATTTCATAAGTATCTACTATGGATATTAATTTTGGTAAGATTTCTCTAATCTTTTTATATTTATCTACTACCTGGTTAAATATTTGTAGGTATCTCATACCTGGTAATAATTAATGATTATTGAAATAACTGATTTTTGTTTCTTTTGCTGAGGATCTTTCAGTTATTAAATTATATATAATGGTTAAAATACAAACATTTCAACATGTTGTGTATCTCCTAATGTATAATAATGATTTTATTGTATGGGCGAAATTCTTTGTTTTAAAGAACTTACAGTCTATTTGGGAAGTTAAGACCTAATTTAACAGCATTAAGTAACAAAGCAAACTTAAATTAGGGTTTTAGAACTCCAGGCTAGAAAGTTTCTTCATTTTTTTTTTTTTTCAAATTAATTCCAGAAACTGGAAGGAAGCATGTGTTGCTGGAAGACCAGACCAGGCCTTCCTGTAACGGTTTGGTGCTTTAATATTATCCCACTATTTAGACTGTTAGAGCCTTTAGAATTGAAAAAAGCCAATGAAGTCATGGTGTATGGCTATCAGTATAAACAAAAATGACAGTTTTGTACACTTGGATTACTCAATCACAATTTTGGTGGTGCCCTAATTACTTCTTTCCATATCTGGTTATGATATTCTATTTGACATCCTCCACTTTAACTGCTAGTTCACATCTGGGTCTTTATTAAATTCAGATTAATAACATAATATTTTTCTTCTTGGCCTTGTTTGAAAATACTTTTCCTGTTTCATTGTATTAAGGGTCATCTAAATTTTTATTTTTATTTTTATTTTTATTTCTTCTTCTGAACAACACTAAAATCTTTAGGGCAGATGGAAAGACAGAATTTGCAGGAAGTCTGCTTACCTGCTTGCTAACATGGCTCTTTAAAAAAAATAGAGTTATTTTAATAAAGAAAAATGTCAGGAAGGACAGTTCAACTTTATTGGTAGTATCCACTGTAATAATGCTTACTCATTCATCTTCCTCATATATTTATTTAGATATGTTGATCAATCAGTGGAAAAAAAAAACCTACATACATTTCGTGTGCCTCTGGACTTTAGATTCTGGAGGGGGAATAAAGACATTATATCAGTAATTACAAATCAGGCAAGGATGGAAAATGAGACAGTTAAGAAATCTGTAGAAAAACCTAACAATGTAATTCATCTGAGATAGACTCTGAGAGTATGACATTGCATTAGTGAAGGCTGGAGTCAGAATAGTGTGTGTGTCCCTCTAAGCGAATCAAAAGATGCCTATTGTGTTTGTAGTAGCAAAGCTTGTAAGGGAGGGCTTAACATGAGATTGGGCTAGATAGGAAGTCTGAGAACGACCATTAAGGGCTTTATAAGGCAAATGTAGGGATGTAACATGGCACTTAAGTATAATTAAAAATCATAGGGAGATATTCAAGGAAGTAACAGGATCAAATTTGAGTTAATTTTGATAGCCCTGCTGAAAAAGGAGATAAAATACCAATTAAGAAATGAAGGCGGAGGTTAGAAAGGTTGTAATAAAAGTCATGGTGGCTAAGCTGTTTAGAAATCTAGACGAGACTGGGAAATAATTTAAGAAGTAAATGCTTTGAACATAAAAATACTCTAAAAATTATTTAAATAAGGAAACAGACATGCTTGCTGCCTGCCTGGTAGACAGACTCACAGGAGGACAAGGAAGGAACTTTGTACTTCTTGCAAACTCCACCATGCCCTGCACATGGATAACTCTCAAGAGATAACTCAGGATTGGGAAGATGGTGGGACAGGAGCACCCTAGGATGACTTTGTCTTCTGGATACAACTAGACAACACTCTTCAGTGTAAATAACCCAGAAAATTAGTTAAAGACTGGCTGAGTAACTCTATAACTAAACAAAGAGAAGAGGCCACATCAAAGATGGTAGGGTAAGAGGGTGGAAACTCTGGGTCAGGAACTAAATGCACTCACAAGACTGTCCCCAGGAGGGAGGGACACTGCAGGCACAGAGATTGAGGAGAAACAGACCCTTACAATGGGGAGCCCACACAGGGAAGATAAGTCCCCATAACATTTGGCTTTGAAAACCAGAGGGGCCAAATTTTGTGAGTTCTTAAAACCAGTGGGACTTAAAACCTGAAATTTAAAAACAAAAACAAAAACAAAGCCCAAAAAACAACAGTCTGTACTCTGGGAGAGCCTGAAGGATGAATTCCCACCCTTAAAAACACAGCACAACAAATAGCCAGTGGAGATACAGCTTGAAGTAGCTGTTTGAAAGGTGCCTGGGGCATACAGGAGGGAGTTATTTACTAATCTCAGAGCACGTCCTAAAGGGACAGAAATCTCTGGGTAATTCCTCCAGAAACAAAGGAACTGGCAGGTACCATTTCCTCCCTATGCTCCCAGCACAAACACACCAGCCAGCTATGGGACTTGCTACCTAACTTACTAGTACTACTGCCCTCTCCCCCAATCCCTATGCTGTGCTTTCATCAATCCAACTCTTTTGACAGCCATCTCAGCCCTATTGCTGCAGGACCCATTCTGCAGAGGACCAGGGAACCTTGCTAGCACCAGTGCTGCACTGTACCACTCCCCCACACTGTGCTTTGTTGGATCTGCCTTCTCTAATATGTATTTGGCTAGAGCCCATACAGGGTAGACCTGGAGGCCTGGCACTGTACAAGCAGCTCCTACAGTGTCTAGTGCCACTCCAAAGTGACTTTTGCCCCAGAAAGAGGGAAAGATAACCATGTACACCAGTCAGAGGGAGGCCCTAGCAGTGGGCTGGAGGAAGAGAAATGATTTGACTATAGGCTCCACCTACCAATGAAAACTTCTTAGAGAACAACTCAGGGAAAGCACCCTGCAGATTGGTGCTACTGCATTTCTGTCAAATACCTCTTTTAACTCAAATCAAGCCCAAGGTGTCCCCAGACCAGCTCATTAACAGGATAGGGGCCAAACACTGCCTACAACAGGCAAGAGAGCCATTGGTCTGAAGAAAAAAGTGGCTTAGCCACAGAGCAGGGTGCATCCATTACACATAGGAGACACCCCTGAAGTGCCAGATTCTGGTGAACAGGAGATACTGAGCAGCAGGGTACTACAGGACCTCTTTTTCATAAGGCCATTACTTTCAAGTACAGGAGACATAGCTGTCTTTCTTAACACAGAGACACAGACACATAGAGTTAGACAAAATTAAGAGACAGAGGAATATGTCCCAAATTGAAAAAAAAAAGGACAAAAATCACAATAAGACACTTAAAAATGGAATAATTAATATGCCTGATAGAGAATTTAAAGTAATTATCATAAAGATACTCATTGGATTTGAGAAAAGAGTGGTGGGCATCAGTAAGACCCTTAACAGTGAAATTTTTAAAAAATATCAGAGATGGGGGCACCTGGGTGGCTCAGTGGGTTAAAGCCTCTGCCTTCAGCTCAGGTCATGATCCCAGGGTCCTGGGATCGAGACCCACATCGGGCTCTCTGCTCAGCGGGAAGCCTGCTTCCCTTCCTCTCTCTCTCCCTGCCTCTCTGCCTACTTATGATCTCTGTCTGTCAAATAAATAAATAAAAATCTTTAAAAAAAATCAGAGATGAAGAACATAATAAATGAATTTAAAAATACACTAGATAGAATAAATAGTAGTAGATGAAGCAGAAGAACAAATCAATGACCTGGGAGACAGAGTAATGGAAAGTGATCAGGCTGAGCAGGTGAGAGAAGAAAGTTATGCTAGGGAAATCAGAAACACCATCAAGCACTATAGAGTTTCCAGAAGGCGAAGAGAAAAAAAGGGGGGCAGAAAATATATTTGAAGAAATAATACCTGAAACCTTCTTGAATCTGGGGTGGGAAAAGAAATCCAGATCCAGAAATTCTTGTAGAGGAAGTATATAATATTTTTTCAGGATTAAAAGAGAAGTTGTAGGGAATCTTTGGAGCTTGGTATAGGGACTTGAGAAAAGCCAATATATTAACATAACACTGTATGTTAATTATACTGGAATTAAAATTTAAAAAAACACTTAATAAAAAATAAAACATATGAAACAAACATTAAGACATTGAGGATACTCCCCTAGGAATTAAGCAATCCATCTATGGTAGAACTACTAAGGTGACTGGCTAAGCCAAGGTGGTAAAAATTGGAAAGTACAATCCAGCTACATGTGAAGCCCTGATTTGATATTGGTAGTCTTTGGGTAAGGTTTCCAAATGTGTTCATGTGAATGAATTCTGGCCCTTTTCTCAAGACTTGGCAATGAGCAATACTATCTCAATACTGAATGCCATTTTTAAGATCGTTCCATAAGGGTCCACTAAAAAGAAGCATAGATGCTTAAGGTTTTGTGGACTTAATAGTTCCATTATCTCAATGGAATTGTGTCCCTTTAAAAGCCAATAGATTAGAAGTTTTCAAGAAGAATGGTAGGCTAAATTTTGGAAAATGCTCCTGAGAGATTAAATAACAATCAATTATGTACTTTAGATTTGGCTAAAGGAAGGATAGGATTTTCCGAGAAAGAGTCAAGACAAAAGCAAATGTTTTCAGGAAAAGAAGGGGATAAGCTGAAGAAAGGTACAAGAATTTAATTGGAATCTGATTACTTACCAGCAATATTGATACTAGAATACAGTGGATACTGCAATACATCCCCAGGTTCCTGAGGATGAATTTTTAAGGTAAAATTATGTAAGCAGTCAGTTTTCTGTTCAGTTTTTTCTCAGATTTCTAGATACTCAAAGTTTTGGATATTCGTTTTTCTTAGGAAATTTCTTTAGCAAGCATGCAACAGTACAAAATTGAAAATAAAAAAAAAAGTGTAGTGGCTCGGCATCAGGGAAATACAAATCAAAACCACAATGAGATACCACCTCACACCAGTCAGAATGGCTAAAATTAACAAGTCAAGAAATGACAGATGCTGGCGAGGATGCGGAGAGAGGGGAACCCTCCTACACTGTTAGTGGGAATGCAAGCTGGTGCAACCACTCTGGAAAACAGTGTGGAGGTTCCTCAAAAAACTGAAAATAGAGCTACCCTACGACCCAGCAATTGCACTCCTGGGTATATATCCTAAAGATACAAACGTGGTGCTCCGAAGGGGCACGTGCACCCGAATGTTTATAGCAGCAATGTCCACAATAGCCAAACTGTGGAAAGCGCCTAGATGTCCATCAACAGATGAATGGATAAAGAAGATGTGGTATATATACACAATGGAATACTATGCAGCCATCAAAAGACATGAACTCTTGCCATTTGCGATGACGTGGATGGAACTAGAGGGTATCATGCTTAGCGAAATAAGTCAATCGGAGAAATATAACTATCATATGATCTCTTTGATATGAGGAAGTGGAGATGCAAGGTGGGGGGATTTGGGGGGAGGTAGGAAAAGAAAAAATGAAAAGATGGGATTGGGAGGGAGACAAACCATAAAAGACTCAATCTCAAGAAACAGACTGAGGGTTGCGGGGGGGAAGGGGGACGGGAGAGGGTGGTGGGGAAATGGACATTGGGGAGGGTATGGGCTATGATGAGTGCTGTGAAATGTGTAAACCAGACGATTCACAGACCTGTACCCCTGGGGATAAAAATACATTATATGTTTATTAAAATAAAAAAATTAAAAAAAAAAAAGTGTAGTGGAAAAAATTTCAGGATGATATATTAGAAAATCAAGAGGTTTGATTTGGAATACAAAATCAATGAGTTTTCAAAAATTATGTTTTTAAGATCATTATGGATTTTAGTCCACAAAGAAAATAAGCAAGTACTAGAAATTATCGGTAATATAGAAAAGGAGGTATATATATTTTTTCAGGATTAAAGGAGGATGTAGTGGGGAATGTTTAGAGCTTGGCACAGGGACTTGAAAAAGCTACAGTGCAAATTTAAAGGAAATAATAGAGATTTGGAGGAAGAAGAGCATTTTATGTAATAGACTAGATGTTGCATCACTGAAAATTAGCAAAGGAAATGAAAATTAGAAAAGGAAATATTGTATTGGACAATATTTCCATAGTAATAATGTAAATATGAATTATTTATTTTCAACTTCTAGATTGAACCTATTGAATCTATTGATAGAGCATAGGGGAATTGATTATGGTCTCAAAATGAGAATGTTATTTTTTTTTAAAGATTTTATTTATTTATTTGACAGACAGAGATCACAAGTAGGCAGAGAGGCAGGCAGAGAGAGAGGGGAAAGCAGGCTCTCCCCTGAGCAGAGAACCCAATATGGGGCTCGATCCCAGAACCCTGGAATCATGACCTGAGCCGAAGGCAGAGGCTTTAACCCACTGAGCCACCCAGGTGCCCCTCAAAATGAGAATGTTATTAATTTTACAAAATAAATATATAAATAAATAAATATGAAGTAATAACTGAAAGAAATTTGAAAGTGCAACTGTGTAGAGATGGAGAAAGAAAGGAGAAGATGCTATCATCTTTTCCCTAAATGTAGACTAGAAAAGCAAGGTAAAAGTAGAAAATACATATGTTGTGGGTGTTAAGGAAGGCATGTATTGCATGGAGCACTGGGTATGGTGCATAAACAATGAATTCTGGAACATTGAAAAAAATTAAAAATAAAAAAAACATATGTTAACATACGTTAATAGTGAAGCTGGAGAGAGATGTGGGAATGAAGAGGGTGAAAAGATAATTTTGGGGGGTATGTTTTGGTTTTCTGTTTTATTTTTTGCAGAGAAAAGCATGTTAGTGTAATGGCATGTTTGAGTAAGGAAGGGACAATTGAAAAGAAAAGAGAGAACAAACCACCTAAGGGCAGTGCTTCGGAGAAATTATGATAAATGGAAGCCAAACAAACTGGATACTATAAAAAATCACTTTGTTTGAAGTCATTCGGATTGTCTTAGTGAGAGGAAATATAAATTATTCCTTTACCATATGGTTCAGTAAGAGTATTCCATGTCAAAATATAGCAAATACAATTGGGTACATTATGCTTTGAGGAAACCATTTGATATTTGTGGACCTAACTTATGAATATAAAGGTAGAAATAAAACTTAAAAAAAAAGATTTTATTTATTTATTTGAGAGAGAAAGAGAGAGAAGGAGAGGACAAAGGGAGAGTGAGAGAGAGAAGCAGACTCCCCACTGAGCAGAGAGCCCGACGTGGGGCACAGTCCTAGGACCCTGAGATCATGAAGTGAGCTGCAGGCAGATGCTTAACCAACACAGGTACCCCACAGGTAGAAATAAAATGGTGTAAATAATGATATAGTCAATATCATACTATAGCTCATGTCTACCTACCATACCTCCAAAAGTCTTATTATTTAAAATCACTATACTTTTTTATAATTAAAAATTAGACACACAGAAAAGTACATAACTATCAATATAGCTGTGTTTATCTTTGTAATGTAAAAGAATTTGTGTGAACCAGAATTTTATGAGTACTTGAGAAGCTCATTTTACATTGGTTCCCAGTCCCTAATCTTGCATGTCTGCTTTCTAATTTTTCTGACTTCTAACAAACTATTAATGACCTCTTGTTAAGCCTAATGAAATCATACAGGCATACTTTTGCGTACCTGGATTCATTTATTTATTTATTTTTTTTAAGATTTTAAAAATTTATTCATTTGAAAGAGATACAAAGAAAGAGAGAGCACAGGCAGGGGAGAAGCAGAGGTAGAGGGAGAAGCAGGCTCTACGCCTAGCTGGGACCCCCAACATAGGGCTGGATCCCAGGACTTGGAGATCAGGACCTGAGCCAAAGGCAGACACTTAACCATCTAAACCACCCAGGTGCCCCTTGGATTCATTTCTTAATCATTATTTTTAAGAGACTTCCTCATGCTGTTGCATGCTAAGGTTCTTCTTTTATTTTCATTGTTAGATAGTGATCCATAGTATAAATAACACAGTTTATATTTTCTAGTAGACATATGAGTTGCTTCCAGTATAGAGATATAATGAATTATGTTTTTATGAATGTGCTCATACATATCTTTTGGTGCACATTTCTGTTGCATATAACTCAGGAGTGGAAATGCTTATTCTGTTGGATATAACTCAGGAGTGGAAATGCTTGATCAAACAAATTAAGTGGAAAACACTTAATTTTTTTCAAAAGTGATTCAAGTAAAACACATTACAATTAGAAAAATATGAAAGTATGGATTTCTCTACATTCTAACCACCATTTGCATTGTCAGTCTATTTAATACTAGATGTTCTAGTATGAGGGTAGTGTTAGCTTATTGTTTTAATTTTATATTAATGATTATTAATGAAATTGAGTACTATTCCATAATATGTTAGCCATTTGCTTAATACCTTTTGTGAACTGCATACTCAATTTTATTTATCTATTTCTTTGGGATAATATGTTTTTTCTTATTTATTTTAAAGAGTTCTTTATACTTTTACTGTATATAATTTGCAAATCTTACTCTGTCATTTACTTTTCCATATTTTTTTAAAGATTTCATTTATTTATTTGACAGAAAGAAATCACAAGTAGGCAGAGAGGCAGGCGGGGTTGGGGGGAAGCAGGCACTCTTCCGAGCAGAGAGCCCAATGTGGGGCTTGATCCCAAGACCCTGGGACCATGACCTGAGCCAAAGGCAGAGGCTTTAACCCACTGAGCCACCCCAGAAGTCCCTACTTTTTCATATTGTTAATTGGGTTTTGATGAATAGAATTTCTCAAATTTTATAGAGTTAAAATGATCAATACTTTCTGTGTGTGCTTATGCATGTATGCATGTGTAGTTTCACATATATATAATTCAATTACAATTTATTTTTATTTTTTATATGAGAGAATTCAAGATTTTATTTTTCTTATAAATCAAGACACAAAAACCTTTTTTGAAAGGGTTTGTGTTATTACTGCATCACTGTGATTTGTGGTTTGTACCAAGCAGCAGTGATAGCAATGATAAGCACCACACCTTTGCAACTGTTCAACTCTCCCATAATAGTGTGAAAATTGTCATAGATAAAACATAAATTAAAAATGCAGCTGAGCTTCACTACAGGTATTGAACTTTTGTTATATTATTTTCATGTGCAGTGAAAATTGAATATTCCTTTTTGTGTGATTGGCATTATATCTTTCTTAAATATTTGATAGAATTTTCCAAAGAAGCCATTGTGGCCTGGAAGATTTTGTTATGAGAAGATTTTAAATTCTGAATTCAAGTTACCTAATAGAAATGGGTCATTTAGACTATATTTATTCATTGTCTTTTGGGAATTTATTTCTATAGATTTATATATTTAATAAACTTTTAATAAATTTAACAAAATTATAAATTTCTTGTTTGTTTCAATAGTCAAGTATCTTGTCATAAATATTTTCATAATATTCTCTTATTAATGTTTTCTTGCCCAAGGATCTGTAGTTATAACCCATCTTTAATTCTTGATAATTATTAACTTTTCTTTTTTTACGCGATCAACTTTTTGAGGATTTTTCAAAAGAAACATTTTATTTCATTTATTTCTTTGTTTAATTTCTTTTTATGTTGATTTGTGTTTCTGTCTTTAATATTTCTTTATATTCTTTTACTTTGACTTTAATTTTCTGTTTTGATTTTTTTTATTTTATTGTGAAACTTAGATAATTGATTTTAGATGATCCTTAATGTGATTTATATAACTGAAAGCTGTCATTCCTTTTTAACCACTGGGTATTACACAACTGATGAGTTATTGAACTCCGTGTCTGAAACTACTGATTACTCTATTTTGAATTTAAATGAAAAAAAAAAGATATAAAGAACCTAATCCTCAGGGTTATAAGAAACAAACAAACAAAAACCATGGTACCACTGTAGTGCAGCCAATGTGTTAATTCAAACCTGAGTTAATTTTGGGGTCTTCAAACACCATAAAGCATACACTAGCATGGGGGCAGTTTCCTAGCCATAAGGGTACTTAAGGCTCTTGGGAGCAGGAAATTACCAATATTAGTAGAATATAATCTCTCCTCACTCAAGTATATCCAATGAACAAAAAGATGAAAAAAATGAGTAAAGGTAAGAAAGGAACCTGTATACAGGAGGAGAAAACAAATTGTAAAAGCCTTCACAATTTAACCCAAATGGAAAGCTAAAATTTACTAAAATAATTTATACAACAAAAAGAAAAAAAATAATTTATACAACAAAAGGAAAAAAAAAGGTGCTGATTAGCTTTTGGATCACTATAGGTTCTGAATTAACTTTAACATCTATTGAAATGCACCAACTGTCAAATTTTCATGGCCTTAATCACTACTGGAACCTAATCTACAGTTATACCTGAGAATTTCATTAAAGTTATATAATGTGCCCACTATGATCTTAGAAGACAAATATATATGCCTCATCTTAACCATTGAGATTATTGCCTTGCCCGTGGTCATAGCATCCATTGTCTTAATTTTAAGACAGTCTGAAAATGGGCATGGATGCTTGGATAAATTAAGTAACAAAGTAAAATTAAATTAAGTCTTGTGGCACTTACCAGTTGGCTTGACAAAATGGGACTCCATAAGTTGCTTTTTCACCTCCACCTTCCCAGCCTGCTACCCTCCATTAAAATAGTTAATACAGTCCAATATAAAGTAAGTAAGTCCTTCAAGGATTGAAAAATATTATATAAGACCTAATTAGTGAAGTGGTTAATATCCATTAATTCACTGCTTTTATTCTTAACAACCCAGTATGCCCAGCTCTTAAACCTTGAAGGAATGAATGGTGCCTCATAGTGGATTACAAACGTTCTACTGTGGTCTTGCCCCTATACCCAAAATTATGAATTTATTGACACCATCCACTTAACATCCTGTCAATATTTTCTTTTATAGATTTGCCTAATCTGATCAATGACTATTTCAGCAGCCTCTCAGCCTCATTTGGTCTTCACCTTTAGAGACACAATTCATTTTTACCTAGCTACCCATTGGAGGAGCTCAACACCTCTGCTTTCCTACAGTCTTTGCAGGCAAAGACTGTTGTTTGAATAAATATAGTTAATTGGCTAATATGCCCTAGTTTACCACATGTAATAGGTGTTCTGTTTATTTCATATATACTCTTTCATACTTTTTTTTTCAGCTTGATAGGTGCTTGAAGGTAGTCAGACTTTTGAGGCCTTTTACTTTTTGCCTGTAAGTGTGAAAACTCTAGATCATCTGCAACTTAGTATTTCTCAAACCTGATTTTTAAAATTGGAGTTAGTTTTTGTCATTTTTTTTCATGATCTTTTAAAAAGGATTCTGACTCTTGCATACCATATTTTATTATTTTGTCGTAAAATTAGCATAAACTTTTGAACTGCTGAAATTATGTCTTAGAGATATGTACATTTTCCTTCTTTTCTTCCCTGGCATTTGTTATTATAAATAAATCTAAGGCCAAAGATTTGTGAGTAACCATTAATCTTCCCTGAATTGACACTCATAAATATGCAAGTTTAGGAATTTATTTAATGCAGATGATTATTTCTATTAAATGTTATTATTGCTCTATGAATTTATTTTATTCTTCAGAAATACCAATAATCCATAATTTGAATTTATATTACCTCTCCTACATTTGAATAATTTCCTTTCATTTTATCTTATTTTTGATCTTTGTAATCTGAAGGCTTTCCTGAATGGCGTTTTTATACACTTTTGAATCTAATATGACTTGAAGTATCTCATTGTTTTCTTTCTTTATTTTCATTGCTTGAGTCCCGAAATATCCTTATTTTTACCTGCTGCTTCACATCCAGTTCTCTTTTTATATCTGTTTGAATGGTCTTATTATTTTGTTCTTGTCTTTTACCTTTGGTTTTACAAATTTCATGTTTTCTTCAATTGTGAATTTAGAAAAAAATTCTTCCTAAATATGTATGCAGTAATTTTTCTGAAACCACATTTTTCCTAGCATCACCAAGGCCATGTTTTCATTATTTGTAAAAATATTTACTTATCCTTGAATAAGATGTTTGCTCAGTCCTAATATGTGTCTGTGTACATAATGGTTTACTTTTGATCTCTTCAATATTACATACTGTTTTTAATATTTTAGAGTACCCCATGGGACTTTTATTCAAATGGAAAGGCATATTCAACACATTTTTATTGGTAATTTATTTAACATTCCATTTATTAGATGCCATTATATTAACTTTTTTTTTTCTAAAATGTATTAATAATCACCCAGTTTTCATCTAGTTCTCTTTTTATATCTGTTTGAATGGCTTTATTATTGTGTTCTTGTCTTTTACCTTTTGTTTTATAAATTTCATGTTTTCTTTTTTTTTTTTTTTTTTTTTTTTTTTTTTAAAGATTTTACTTATATATTTGACAGAGAGAGTGAGAGAGAGAGCACAAGGAGGGAGAGTGGGAAAGGGAGAAGCAGGCTCTCCACTGAGCAGCGAGCCCAATGTGGGGCTTGATCCCAGAGCTGAAGGGATCATGACCTGAGCTGAAGGCAGACACTTAACTGACCCAGCCACTCAGGCGCCCCTATAAATTTCATGTTTTCATGCAAGAAAAGTAAAACCTTTACTTTTTATAAATGAATTATCTCAAATATTGAAACATTGATCACAAATTCATTTAATAAAATGGGTAAATTCATATATTTTATGAATTGGGTAAATTCATATATTTTAATATCAAATCATACTTTTTTGTTAAAATATTTAACATATTTCAAAAATATAAAAAGATAGGCAAATCATTGCATCAATAACAAAACACTATTTATAGATATCATTTCTTAATATAAACATTGTGGTCTTAATTTTTTGTTGTTGTTGTTAACGCTATATACTGTTTCTAATACCCTTCCTAGGATTAAAGTAATGTTATGAAACTCAAAAGAAAAAAAAAATGTTGGAATAGTAGAGTTTTCAGATTTTGTCTCAGGACATAAGACTTGATTCTACCCTCTATTTGATTACAACCAAAGAAAATAATTATTAGGCTGGCATCTTTTTTCATGTATTTTAAAATGAAACACTCTACCTTGATCTAATTTCTTACAAAGAGGGTCTTTAAGTTTGGTTTGGTCAGGGTTCAACATAACACACTGTCATGTCATTATTCCATATTGGTCTGTTCTGTTAGCATTATTGAAATCCCATGTATGAGGAGATAGGTGGTTGACATTAAATTAGTTTTGTTTTACAATAAGGAGAGGACATGAAAAGCTATAACTTCAGTCCACAAAGACTATCACAGTGCTTCTGGCCATAGCTCATTTTTAACCACTGATACAGCCGCATACACAGAGTACCCACACCCATCCATTTTGACCCCTATATATATTGCATTTCTAAAACTGTTGTCTTCCAAATACACAATGTATAACCCATGCTCTGACTCCACACAATTAGTAAATGCTACTCTCTGTTTAATTATGGTGTAAAGGAACTGCAAAAATCAGAATGTTAGACATGTAGCCTCAAATGGTGTGAAAGTATAAGGTTTATTTATTCTCTTTTTGCATTATTGTGGCTTATTTTGACATCATATTTAAGAACAAGTGATAAGGCCCTAAGACCCCTAGCACATAAAAATATATATGCCCTAATTGAAGTGAGTATGTAAGTTCCATAAAAATGTGTTGGTATAATATAAGAATGCCTTCCTTATCTCTGTGGAGGATATTCACAGGAATACAATAATGATATAAACTAAGTATTGCTGATTAACTAAATATTATTCATACCAAGACATTATATGTTAGTGAAGGTCAGAAATCAATTTTTTACTTTTGAATATTTTTCCGACCAGATGAACCAGAGACTTCTAAAATTTCCACATTGGAAATCCGCTTTTCTTGAGGAATGCCAAAATACTAAGATATTCTTCTTCTTACTAGTGGAACACTCTTCTCTTTAAAGAAAAGAAAGTCTAGATGGTCATTATCTGCCTTCTTTATACAGGTTGTCCATGCTAATGCAGAAATACATTTATATTTTATTTTTTAATATAAATGGTCAGTCCTTAATCATCAGTGACTTTCCATCCCCCTTTCCAAATCATTTAGGTATTCTTATGTTTTCCAAAGAACATAGCTCAGTAAATTTTAGGCAAGCCATTATTGGCACTTATCAGAAAGCTTTTAACATTCTTAATTAAAATTCGTTTGGCTAAAATCTGTATTTCATATTAGTTGCATATTTATAGCTCTTAACTATATAAAATAATAAACAATGTTGGTTTTGTCAGTAGTTTTGTAGTAACAACAGATTACGTTTTAGATTGACTGGGGAGAGTAAATAGTGGATTCTAAAGTCCTATAATCTGAATACTCTCAGTGACCATACCAACAGATTTTACATTTCTTCAAACTTTGGCTGGTCCCCAGAAGTGATGGATACTGTGTCAGTATGCATGCACACACACACACACACACACACACACACCCCACACACCTTTATAATACTTGCCTTCAAAATAGTGTAAGATTCAATAACACTTTTGCTTAATATTAATTAGTACATAGTCATTCCCTGGTTTAGTAAAAGCAAAAAAATTCTACTTTGTGTAAATGCATTTCACTTGTACTGCTTTGTTAGTTAAACAAACACAAGAGGAAAAAAAAACCCCAAAAACAAAACAAAACAAACGGTAAACAAGTGTTCAGCCAAGTTATTCTGACAAACCTTGAGAACATTTAGTTTCTTTATTAATAGATCCAGGTTGGAAGTAACACATAGCAGGGATTTTATTTGGTTGTGATTATGAGTAAACTGCTAGGTACTTTCAACATTGTACTGGGAATATATTTACATTTTCAGAAGCCTCCTAAGTAAATCTTTACATATTTACTTTTTGTTTTGTCATCAGATTCTTACCTGTCTATACTTTGATATTAGTGAATAAGTGGTAACATTACTTCATGACTAGTGGAGTTCATAGAGATTTAGGGATTCTTTTTAACCCTTAGTTATTTTCTTCTAAAACAACTGTTTCAGTTGGGTAACTTTGCAAAATGGAACTGCCAATGCGTTTGGTAGATATATTGTCATCTTTTAATCTATGCATAATAAAAATAAAGTCAGTTGCAGAGAGTCTTGAATAAAAATATATTTGGATAAGGTTGACTTGTTTTAACTTATTTTTTCTAACATGAAAAGGAAAAGCATTTTCACTAAAACATCAAGACACAAGATGTTCACTAGTGTCAGCTAATCACTCAATAGAGTAGTAGGTATTGAAACGGACCTTCAGAGATTCTTTTTTATCCTGGAAAGTGAAATAAATAGAGTAAACAAAGGTGAATTTTTAAGATGAACAAACACAAAGGGAACAGCAACTATCAGAGATTTTCAAAACTAGTTTAGTCTAGAAAATAGCTACTGTGTATTTGTACTTGATTTTATTTCTCATCTAGAGGCATCCTCACATGGAAATGTCAGGTAAAGGGAAGATTTAAGAACTTACTTAACTAGGCTGTCAGATTTCTTCAATACCAGATCTTCTTTAAAAAAAAAATAAAACAAACAAAAATTAGTTTAACAACAAGCAGAAGATGATTCAACTTCCATTTTAAAAAACTTTTATTGGGGCACCTGCGTGGCTCAGTTGGTTAAGCGGCTATCTTTGGCTCAGGTCATGATCCCAGGGTCCTAGGATCAAGCCCTGTGTTGGGCTCCCTGCTTAACAGAAAGTCTGCTTCTCCCTCTCCTTCTGCCTGGCTCTCTGCCTACTTGTGCTCTCTCTCTCTATCTCTCTGTCAAATAAATAAATAAAATCTTAAAAAAATAAATAAAAATAAATATAAAAAACTTTTATTTTTTCTGAATGTATTTCTAAAGGTTTAAAACATATTAAAGTAAACATTAGCAAGGTAAGTAAATTTTGCTTATTAGCTGCAGGAATAATGTTAACTGCTAATGATTATTATTTATATAAAAGCCACTTAATGATATGTCTTAGAATAATTTGCTCATAATGACTTATATTCAGGATATTAATTAAAAAATTCTTACATTTTGAGTACTCTGTCCTTGTTGCTATAAGGCAGAGGAGGCTTTGGAATGCACTTTGCAGAAAATGAAGTGGTGGGATCAGTCTCAGTTATCTGAGGCAAGAGGAAAGCAATAAAAAACAAAACAAATCACTGACATAACAACGAACAGACATAAAGTGTTCCTAAAATGTGGAATCTCAAATTAGGTTTCCCATATTACTGGTTAATATTAACATCTGTGGTTTTTGAACTAAAATACAAAAAGTTGAAAAAATGGAACCAAAGTGATCCAGGATGTGTACTTTATTTATTGACCCCTTTAAGACATTATAATTATACTGTTTTGTACAAACTTAATTTAGTGTATGTTTCCAAAATTTTAGTTTAAATCTTAAAGATATTCTAATTCAAAATACTATTAACTTATCTATATTTTTATACTTAAAGTGAGGTTTTTTAAAATAGCATATAATTTGTCTGACGATCTCAGTCTTTTAAGTGATATCTTTACATCATTCACATTTAAATGATTATTGATATGGTTGGGTTAAAATCTATCACATTGCGTGGTGTTTTCTTTTGTTCCATTTGCTCTTTGTTTTTTCCTGAACTTTTCCTATAAATAGAATCATATAATATACGGTCTATTTTCACTGGCTTCTTTTAATTAACATAATGATATCAGATTCATCCATGCTGTTGCATGTATAAGTACCCTGTTGCTTGTTATTGCTGAGTAGTATTCCATTGTGTGGACATATTTTCTTTCTCCATTCATTATTTGATAGATATTTGAGTTATTGTCGCATTTCGGCTATTATGAATAAAGCTGCTGTGAATATTTTCATATTGTTTATGGGAATATTTTCTAATATCTTGCATATATACCAATGGCATTACTGGCCATATGGTAACTGTATTTAGCTTTTTGAGGAACTGATACGCTGTTTCCCAAAGTAGCTAACCATTTTACATTCTCACTGGAAATATATGTCTTCCAGTTTCCCCAGGAAACTAACACTTGTTATTGCTTATCTTTTTTTTAAATTTTTTTTTTATTGTAACCATTCTAGTGAGTGTGAAATGGTATTCATTGTGGTTTTGACTTACATTTCTCTAGTGTCTAATGATGTTAAGCATCTTTTCCTGTGCTTCTTGGCCTATTGGGTATCTTCTTTTGAGAAAGTCCTATTCAAATCCATTGCCCATTTTTAATTAGTATGTCTGGTTATTGCTGAGTTGTAAGAGTTCTTTATGTTTGATGCATGTTCCTTATCATAGATACAATTGAGAAATATCTTCTCTCATTTTTAACTTTATTGTGTTCACAGAGGTTTCTAAATGTGATGAATTCCAGTTTACTTTTTTCTTTTCCTTTTAGTTGCTTGTGATTTTTGGTTTCATATATAAGAAATGATTGCCTAATCCCAAGACACTGAAATTTACTCCTATTTTCTTCTAAGAGTTTTATAGTTTTACCTCTTATATTTATTTAGATTTATGGTTTACAGTAAGTTAATTTTTATATATGATGTGACTTATAGGATGTGAGGTCTTTTGCATGTGAATATTGTGTTGTCTGAACACTGTTCATTTAAAAAGAGTCTTTTTTCACCATTGAATTGTCTTGGCATCTTTGTCAGAATTTGATTGGCTCAAAATGTAAAGGTGTTTATTTTTTTTTCCAGACTTAAAAATATTTTTCATTGATCTATATTTCTATCCTTATGCCAGACCATGCTTGTTAATTACTGTAGCTTTGTAGTAATATATATTATTATCTTTGTCATTAATAGGATTCCAATAAGGATTTTTCATGGGAAAAATCTACTTACAGCTCAGTCATCTCTTATCTCACTCACTCATCTTTTGGCTCTGCTTCATGAGTAATACAAATGGTGTAATTTATTTTGATTCTTTATTTTCTTTATACACTAGGAATACGACATCCAATTTTGTGGTCCACATTCCACAACTTTGCAGGAAATTTAGTTATTTAAATTTGCTATTAAGATTATTCTTAGCCAGTTTTAAGTGTCTAAACATTTTACATTCAAATTATTTATATGTAAATGTTATGTGTATGTTGTGTTAGCCCTTTTTTTGAAATATAATACTTTTATCCTGTAAACATAGGATATAATAGTTAAATTCAAATTAATTTTATGGCTTTCTGAATGAGGCTTTTATTGATATTTATTAAACAGAGAATGAATAGCATAGATGTGAACACAACATAGGTTACAAAAATGAACACTATGGTCTGTTGTACAGTGGAAGAGGAAAAATTGCTTACTGATTACAAGAGATCATTTTGGAACACATATTGGAAACTGCTTAGCTCTGCAACTAGTATACCTGTCAGTCCATTATTCAAATCAGGAAGCATTGATTGGACGTTGTTCTAGACATGGGACATATATCCAGTATTTCTGGCTGGAAGGTAGTTATAGTATGGTATAGACAAAAACAATTTGGAGGAACTGTTCATGGTGATAAGTACTAACATACAGACAGGCAGAGTGAGGGGGCTCCTTTATCAGATGGAAGAGTCATTAAAGGCTAGAAGAAGTACAGTTTGAGGTAATGTATGAAAGATAAGTAGGGCTAGTATGATTAGACCTTCTGATAATTACTATTACTGCCAGCTGCACTTTAAATTTTCTATCTTGCTTCACTAACAATATTTTGTTTCTATTAGTGAAATTACATTTTAATACTATCTTAAAACATAGAAGTATTTATGAAAGTAGAAGTCATGAAAAAAGTAAAGATATTAAGCTGGAGAGGTTTTAGATGTTAAGCCAATGTTAATTATTAATGGTGGATATTTGATGAGAGAACAAGAAAGAATTAAGTTATAAGATCTCTCTTTGGTTCCATTGTCTTAAAGAATGTTGAAGTGTCCCTTTTTTTTTTCATTCAAGATTTATTAATTTGTTTAAGAGAGAGAAAAGGGTGGGTGCATAGGGAGAGGGAGAGAGAACCTCAAGCAGACTCCCACTGAACATGGAGACCATAGTGGCCTGGCTCAATATCATGACCCTGAGATCTTGGCCTGAGCAGAAATCAAAAGTCAGATGCCCAACTGACTGAGAAATCCAGGCACCCCAAAGAGTCATTTTTATAAAAGATCATTGTTGCTATCTCATCTTTTACTCAAATCCTGTGATACATTTTGGGAGGAGTGGAATTAGATACTTGCTCATTCTAGTAATGTGTCTAGTTACTCACTGATATGAGGAAGATGTGAGGGTGGTTACAGAGGTACAGACCATTTCTTTTAGACAGGGTATCTAATGCACATATTCACAATAATTTTTCTGCTCTCAAACATCATAATTTCTCATTGTAAAAATTTCCCATTCTAATACTGTAATCTTAAAATCCAATTTAACACATTCTCTCATTGTATGAGAGTAGAATCTGATATATTTCCTAGGAGAAAATTCCCACCATAAAAATATGATTTTTAATTAAAAAGTTGATACCTCAGAACCAAATTAATTGCTCTTTCTTCCCAATAAATTATAGAGAATGATCACTGTCATTAGGAGGAAAATGGTATCATAGCACTCAAAACTGTGTTTATTTTTATAAACACAACTACCTGAGAAAATCAACTAGTATTAGAGAGGAAAATACTCTGCTTGAAAGTAAATTTCTGTACAGACTCTGAGTTAAATATTATGTTCCAGTGAGATTAGTAAACACAAATAGCAATAATGAAGAAAAAGCCACTAAAATTCTTAAGAGCAAATGATCTGCCATTCTCCATTTCTGTATGTGAATGTTATCTGCTCCAGCTATCAGGAAGAGGCTGTCAATCAGCTCTATTGCTGGAATGAAGGAGTAGATGGTACAGTTTAATTTTATTATGGAAATTGATTTGCATCTTTTATATTTCTTGATTGAAATCTTTCCAGGTAATGGCATTGAAGAAGACTCATAAAACTGCCATGACTGGGGTAATAACTATTATTATGATCAAATTTAATAAAAAAAAAACTTGCCTGCAATATGGGAACTATGAATAATTCATGTAAACTGTTGCTTAAAATGTGATAGAGAGGAAAAGACTTGTAGAAAAAATCTTAATGTATCCAGACAGGGATGATAATTGGTTTTTGCAAATAATGAATACTTCATGTACAAACCAAGACTAACAAGGCTAGAGGAGAAGACTCCACAGAGAGGAAATAATACTACATATCTGATTTTTGCCAGATAAGAAGGATAAGTGGCTTTTTAAAAAGCACTGTCAGAAAATGAATATTCTAAAAATTATATTTTAGAACATCATAGTGTTTATTTTACATAAAGAATTGAGGAATATTTAAAATTCTGTCTTCTTTAGAGAACAAACAGATGGTTACTAGAGGAGGTGAATAGGGGGTTGGGTGAAATATATAAAGGGGATTAAGAGCACACTAACTTACCATGATGAGTTCTGGGTAATGTATAGAATTGTTGAATCACTATATTGTACAGTTGAAATTAAAATAATGCTGTATGTTAACTATACTGGAATTAAAATAAAAAATAAAGATTTCTTCCCTGAAAAAAAAATTGAAAGTCTGTATTCATATGATTGTGAATGACCTATGAAAAAATGAACATTGACTCCAGTGATCAAATTTAACATTTTCCTGTATATATTATTTAACAGTCTCAGAAACCTAGAAAGCAAGTTAACCCTAAAGAATTTGTACAGAGTCAATACTGGAACAATATTTGTTTGAAAAAGATGTTCAAAAATGTTAGTTTTAATTTATTTGACATATAGAATTTTTACATTCATACATACGTCTCTAGCTATGATCTAATTCTCTGAGTTTTGTTTCAATTTAATGTTGGTTCTTTTAACTTTGTTAATCTCTCTGTTTCCTGCTTTTATTGGCTACCATCTGGTGGAAAAAAATTGCAATAGCAGAGGAAGGTTAAACTATATGTAATAAGACAAAGGTTTTAATTGTAAATATGATTACTACCTATTGCTACCGATAATCAGGATATCAAAATTGGTGTTAAAATCTTGTTCTCACCATATCCAGTTCCATTATGACTATGCCTATTCAGCTCTTAAATAATATGAAAATTTGTATTTGTTTATATATAAAATATCTATCATACCTTAATATGTTTTAAAGAGGTAAGGACCAATTTGTTTTAACTATTTCAATGTAACCAGGATGCCCTGCCGTAGACAGACTTGTTTTACATACATTGTTCCACAATAATTATTAATAGTACCCCCTTCACTCTCAAACTATATCATGTTAGATGACAAATTATACATTCCTTCTATATACATATAATCAGCAATTTGCAGGGTACCTATGGGTATATTATGCACTGAACATTTTTATTTCTTTCAGAATTTTTGTTGAATTTTATTTTCCACTTATGTTAAATAATTCAGTATACATTACTTTGGGAATCTTCATGAAGGTAATATCAAGAAAAAAAACTTTAATTTTTAATAAAAATGTAATAGTTGACCAGTTACTTCACATCTAATTATTTTGGAAGCATATTAAATAGAAAATTGCTTATAAAACCTGGAAGTTTTTCTTAAGCAGTTAATAGCGTGAAATACAAACATCTGTTCTTTGGTGAACTCATCATGTCTCAATATTGATCTCCCTGTGCTGAAAATAAAGGGACTCTAAGAAAGATTTGACAGATACAATGCATTCTAAATACAGTACTTCTTATAATCAATCAAAAGCAATTGCATCACATGTATATAATTGTATCACATGTATATATAATGTGTATATCACATGGACAGGGTAATAATTCTGTATAATTAACAAATACTAATTATTATTTTATATTTTATGTAATACATAGAATTTATTTGTATAAGGATATAAATAAATATATTTATAAATTTATAATTTTTATATAATCTTATATAATAATACAATATTATTATTTGTTAATAATACATTCTCACTATTCATACACAAGAAGTGCTATATAGTACTCCTTATGATTCGTCTTTCAAGTTTATAAATCTCAAAATTTCTTATTTATTGTATCTTACTTGTTATTTAAGTTGTAAATTTTAATCTTAAAAATAATTCAAAAATGTTATTATTGCTAGGCAATTTTTAAAAATTTTAATGACCCTAGAAATCAGGAAGCCAACCTACTTGATTTAAAAACAACAGAGGTCATATTCTAATCCGATATATGCTTATTTCTTGATAAGTCACAATAATTATCTTTGAAATACTTTAAAGTAATATGACAACAGAAATAAACTACAGTATAAAATTTATTGTAGCTAGTTGAGTATTTAACCATAATTAGATCACAAATCTGTCATCCAGCTTTTGTTCATCATTTTCTATTTCTCTTTAAATGACTTGTTATTCCTGGCTATTAAGAAAGAACTCAAGGTCAGAATAGTCATGAGAGTTTTTAAAATTTTGAATTCTGAAGTTTATTTTATTTTTTAATAGATTTTATTTATTTATTTGACAGAGAGAGAGAGATCACAAGTAGACAGAGAGGTAGGCAGAAAGAGAGGGGGAAGCAGGCTTCCTGCTAAGCAGAGAACCCAATGCTGGGCTGGATCCCAGGACCCTGAGATCATGACCTGAGCCGAAGGCAGAGGCTTAACCCACTGAGCCACCCAGATGCCTCTGAATTCTGAAGTTTTTAAATTAAAAATTATAAAGGGGAAAATGTAAAATAAAATTCCATGATTCTTTAAAATATGAACTTAATGATGTTAAGTAATAAAGATAAAATGTGTTCCTTTATGTGTATGTAATATGTAAATATTTCTTTTATGTATGAAAATTCTGAAGATTATATGATCTGTATTCTAATACAGATATATTATGTATATATCAGATACTATATATCTTTTTCTTTGTAGTATTCAATCAAGTAGCCTTCTCATACCACATCATCTGCCCCTTTCAGGTCTCATATTTTGCAACATAGAATTTTATATATTTACAGTAAGATATATTAGAAACCACTAGTTGATACAATAAAATTAAAGTCATAAAAATCATTTATAAAACCCTGAAAACTCAACTTTACATAATAGTATATTGTAAAGGAAAAGCCGCATGATCTTTGTTAAGTGAGGTACCAAAAAAAAAAAAAACAAACCCCAAAACCTAGATTGTATTTATAAATAAGTATTCTTTAAAGTTCTTAAATGACTCTATGGATAATTAAGGTACTATTAATATTTGAGTTGAGCATAAAGGAGAAATAATGGCTGTAGTTTAAATATTGATGTATATCTGTATCTATTTACCTAGCTATCTATACACAAACATACAATATTATTGAATTTCTTAGAAGATGCTAGGAAACTAATTTGTTATTTTGAAAGCTGTTAAAAAAAGAATAAAATATTAATTCCCATTTTCCTGTATAAATTGTATTGTGTGGTAATCAAAGATTTCATGAAGGAAAGTTTCTTTTATAAAAATACCTAATCTGGGGGGCCTGGGTGGCTCAGTGGATTGGGCCTCTGCCTTCAGCTCAGGTCATGATCTCAGGGTCCTGGGATCCAGCCCAGTATTGGGTTCTCTACTCAGCAGGGAGCCTGCTTTGTCTTCTCCCTGCCTGCCTCTCTGCCTACTTGTAATCTCTCTCTCTCTGTCAAATAAATAAATAAAATCTTTAAAAAATAAAAAAAAAATTACCTGAACTAATAAATTAATAAGGGTATTAGAATTCATATATCACCATTTTGCAACCCCAAAGTCATTAATGTATATAGGTAATTGTCATCAATGACTTCTTACAGAGCAAATAAGAAACCAGCCATTGTGGCTTTCTGATGCTAGTACTATGCATCTATTATGTAGAATTCCTTCTAAAATTCAAAACTGAATCTCTGGATCTAACTCATTATTCATAGAGAATAAGAAGACAGAAAAACATGCTAAAAGATCACAGAAAGGTAATCAGGAAAATTTAGACTGTGTGAAGCTATGTAGGGCCAGTGACCCATCTATTCTCAATAAATTCCCCAGGGAGAGGAAAAAAAATAAAAGAAGAAAAAATAAATACATGAAGGTAAATTTAAGAGACACACTATTTAATTCCATTGTATAGAACTTATTTGTATTCTGATCCCAACAAATCCACTGCAAAACTTTTAGGCGATAACTGGAGAATTCTGAAAACTCACTGGATATTTGATGGTAATTAGGAGTTAACATTAGGAACTAAATTTATGGCAGTTGATTATATTGTGATCATGTTTTTGAAAGCTTGATTTTCTTAAGAGGCATATATGAAATATAGAAGAATAAAGTGGGGGGCTTCTGGGTGGCTCAGTCATTGACCATCTGCCTTCAGCTCAGATTCCAGGGTCCTGGAATCCAGCCCTGCATCAGTCTCCCTTCTCCACGGAAGTCTGCTTCTCCCTCTCCTACTCCCCCTGCTTGTGTTCCCTCTCTTACTGTCTCTCTCTTTGTCAATAAATAAAATAAAAATCTTAAAAAAAAAAAAAGAATAAGATGATTTTCAGTTTAACTCTTTAAATAATGTGAAAAGGGGTTAATTAGTGGGGTAAAGATAAAACAAAATGGGTCATGAATTTTTATTTATTGAAGTCAAATGATGGGTACATGGTACATGGTTACATTTCTCTCTCTCTTTGTATGTGTATATAAAATTATATGTATGTACATGTATGTATATTCATATATACATGCTTTCCATGGATATTCTTAATGTACTTGTTTTTCTTTTAATTCTTTTCTGAATGATATTCTTTAATGTAAGTATACTTAAAAATTTTATATTAGACTTAGTAATATACTGTATTGAGATATTGTTGCTCAATGTATTGAGATAAGGGTGCTCTCTTTGCATTATATTTTTATGTTTTGGTTCTACATATTCAAACAAAGGAAAAGAAGGAATTTACAGAAATGCATTTTGTATAAAATAATGACACATATAATTTTAGTCTAATGGTTTATCAATGAAACCTTTGATTGACAAAATATTTCCTTTACTGGATCTTGAATATTTGCACATGTTAGTTGTTTCAAGTTTCCAATTATATCCTTTTTATTCCTTATAAATTACATTTTAAATCCTGAAGATGATGCAGTTCACTGCATCCCAATGTTGGATTTTGCAAGACTTTTTATTCCCCAAATTATTACAGTTAGGCAATGATGGGAACAGCTAAATACATTGGAAGAAAGCATTTCAATAGGTAGGGCAAGTCACATTGATACATTATTTCATCTGAAATGACAGAATTCTTCCCTTATGAGAAGATTACTGAATGTTAGCTCTAAGCATACATTCTTTATCTATTTAGTTCATATTATATATTTTTTTGTTCAAGTTTAAAGAGAAATGATGCATCAGGTAAAATATAGAGCAATGACGAAAGTTGTGGTGAAAATGGTTTTGATTAGGCTCATTTTTAAACTTTAGTGGGTTATTACTTTATGCATAAATGTGTGCTTCATTAAACATGCTTGCTATGATCAGTTTCTATGACAACCAGGAACCTGGTAGATTGTATTGATTTCTATAGGATGGTTTTCAAGGTTGTGACTAATTTATTAGTCCTAATTATTGTATTAAAATGATTGGCAATAGTAACTGCAAAGTAAGTGATAACAGTTTACTATTTAAAATATTCTTATACTTTAAAGATTATTTATATGCTTAAAAATTTCTTATGTTAATAACTGGGGAAGGCAAAAATCAAAGAATGAGTCTAAAGTACATATTAAGCTAATGAAACTAGAATAAATACAACAATTATGATTTAAGTTTAAAGAACCTGATCGGTTTTTATTTGACATAAAGAGGGTAAGAATATGGGCACCTGGGTGGCTCAGTAGGTTAAGCCTCTGCCTTCAGCTCAGGTCATGTTCTCAGGGTCCTCTGCTCGGCAGGGAGCCTGCTTCCTCCTCTCTCTCTCTCTCTTTCTCTCTGACTACTTGTGATCTCTCTCTGTCAAATAAATAAATAAAATCTTTAAAAAAAAAGAAGGTAAGAATATTTATCACAAAACTATATTGATAAATCATTTCAGTACCTTTCAGACAACATAAAAGCTTAAATTAAGCCACGTGTCCTAGTTCAGTCTGTATAACAAAATATTGCATAAATTACTTCTCACAATTCTTGCTGTTGGAAGTCTGAGATCACAGTGCCAGCATGGTGACGACCTTTTTCTGGGTCATGAGTGAGCTAACTCTGCAGGTTCTTTTTTTTTTTTTTTTTTTTTATACAAGAGCATTTGTATTTTTTAAATACAAAGGTTCATGATCTAAGTAACTTCTAAAAGTCCCAATCTTTAATACCATCACGTTGGGTATTAGGATTTCAACATATGATGGGGGAGCAGACACAGTCACACCATAGCACCTTGTTACCATAATCTTTATCATTTTCTTAAGACACATACCCTAAATTGCCTTTCATTTAAAGTTTTTTTTTTTTTTTAGCATTACAAAGAAATGAGGTGGAATAATAGTTCTTTAAGCCCATGTACCCAAGCGCTCTAAAAAATCTAAGTAGTATCCTGTTTCTAAGATTATGGACTGGGGTTGGAGAACTTTGCATTGCCTCTAAAAATTGCAAAATAATGATGTAAGATTTTGGCTCTCAGAGCTGCACCATGGTGATTGGCAAGAACAAGCATCTCATAAAAGGCAGCAAAGAGGGAGCCAAAAAGATAGCAGTTGATTGGTTTTTTAAGAAACATTGGTATGATGTAAGTAGGGTTGGAAAAATGTTAACCTGAAGGAGTTGAGGAACCAAAATTGTATCTGATGACTTCTAGGGTACTGTTTTTGAAGTGAGCCTTGCTGAATTGCAAAATGATGAAGTTGTGCTTAGAAAATTCAAGCTAATCACTAAAAATGTTCTGGGCAAAAACTGCCTGAGCAACTTCCATGGCACGGATTGTACTTTTGTGCTCTGTTATCAAAAAAGTACAGGCTATGATTGAAACTCATGTTGGGGTCAAGACTTCTAACAGTTATTTGGTTCATCTGGTCTGTGTTGGTTTTACTAAAAAATGCAACAATCAGATTCAGAAGACCTAAATTCAGTAACAGAGGTCTGCAAAATCCAAAAGAAGGTGATGAAATTCATGACCCCAAAGTTGTAGGCCAATGACTTGAAAGAGGTTGTCAATAAAATGAGTGTAGAGAGCACAGAGAAGACAGAAAAGGATTGCATGTTTGAATTGGGAAATTTAATGGAGCTTCATGGTGAAGGAGGTAGTATTGGAAAGCTATCAGGGATGATATAGGTGCTAAAGTTGAACAAACTAATAAGTATGAGACACTAGTCCAAAAATCTGTTTAAAATTCACTCTTTAAATGCTGACAAAGTTTCATTATGGAAAAAAATAATGTTATGAATACAGTTTGGGGAAGAGACTTGAGTTTTCTTAAAACACAAATTCTTCTAAAATAATCCTTGGAGGGATGTCTGGTTCACTTAGTTGGTTCAGTGTGTGCCTTCCACTTAGGTCATGATCTCAGGATCCTTGGATCCAGCCCCACATCCGGCTCATTGCTCAGTGGGGAGCCTCCTTCTCCCTCTCCCTCTGTCTGCTGTTCCTCTGCTTGTGCTCTCCTTCTCTCCCTGTCAAATAAATGAATAAAATCTTAAAAAAATAATCCTTGGAAATTCAAAATCCTATTTCCAAATGACTGTAAAATCCAGATTTATACAAATGTCAAGTTTGTATAAGGTAGGTCAAGGAAGCTACCTTTCCAAACCTTTCTCTAGTGAAATATGACAAATAAAATATTTTATTGTATTTGTATTTTAATGTACTTCAATGTGCTAATGTGTTTATTCATATTTTCTTTTATGTTTAGCAATTTTTCTATATTGGTTCAGAAATTCTTACTACTAGTAAAACTTTTTTCCCTATTGACTCCTAAAGATTTTGTAGCTTTAGCTTTTACAGTTTATACTTTTACATTAAAATTTTATGTCTAATTTTTTTAATATATGGTGAGGAACCAAATTAAATTAGTTTTTTTTAGAATTTCAAATGTACATGCAGACATATTTTGGAGACTTCTATTATGTTCTGGTTATTAATAAGGCTTATGCCATTCTTAAGTTTATGCTTTTACCCATACAACTTAGAAAATCAGCTTGTCAATTCCTAGAAAGTATCTTTTGAAATTAGCACTGGAATTACATTAATTTATAATAAATATACATTTATATTATTTATTTATAATAAATATACATTTATTCATTTATAAATATATATGTATATTTATAAATATAATAAATATGCATTTATTCCATTTATTCCACATTCTGTTGGTAAAAATTGACATCTTTGCAAATCATCCCTACATTTATTTAGTTATTTAAAAATCTTTAAACTTTATAATGCTACAAATATAAACTTAAAGTTATATAACAACTTCTGTTTAATTTATTTGTGGTTATTTTATAGTTTAAATTATATTGTTAATAGTACATATCGTGAAATTGTTTTATGTTGTTGGTTTATAAAAATGTAACTGATTTTTAAAACAGTATATATTTATAATCTTAGTAAATTTACTGAATTTTGTTAGCTACAGTTGTTTTTTGACTTTTCTGGACATTTATATTATTTATAAATAATGGTCATCATAAAGTACTTTGTTTTGTTCTAGATGTTGACTGAAATCATTATAACCTTCTCTCTTTGTATAATATGTGATGTAATCATTGGTTAAAATGTTTTAATGTTTTAAGGAAATGTAATCTACTCATAGTTAGCTAAGAAATTTTTTACCATGAGCATATGTTATATTTTTTGGAATACTGATTTTATGCCTCTATTTAAAATAATATATGATTTTTTGCCTCTAATACTCTGAATTATATTAACTGTTTCTAATTTTTACCCAATTTAGCATTCCTGGGATAAATTCTCCTTGATGATGATAAGCTGTATTTTTTTAAATATATTTCTGAGTTTGGTTAATAGTTGTTAAGGATTTTGTATCCTTGTTCATGGGTTGGATGATATAGTAACTACTCTTTTCATACTGACTTGGCAGATTTTATTGTTAATGTTATACTGACTTTACAAAATTAGATGCTGGCTGTTTCCTTTTTTCATTGTCTGGAAAGAAATTAAGAATCAAATTATTTGATTAGCAAAATTTAATTTAAGAGTTTAATAAAATTTACCAAGTAAGACTATTTGAGACTGCTGTTGATCTTTATCAGAACATTTGTAAACATTTATTTATTTATTTTTGTATATTCTTGCGGAATTACTTAGGACTTTTTTCTCTTGATTCAACTTTTAGAAATTTTCTATTTCATAGTATTTATTTAATCCTAGTGTTAAGTGTTAAGTAATTTGGCAACATCGTTCATAGTATTTTTAGGTAATTTTTAGTATCTATAGCATGAGTAATTATTATCTTTTAGAATTTTAATATTATTATGTCTTCTTTTTCATTTTCTTAATTTTCCAGAGTTCTGTTAATATTATCAGTTTCTTTCGAAGAATAACTTTTGAGTTTGTTGACTCTATCTACTGTATCTCTGGTTTCTTTTTTTTTTTTTTTCCATTTCTTTTACTTTCTTTGCAGATTCATATCCTTTCCATTTTTCTGTCTGGGTTGCAGAATTTTTATTGATGAGTTGCATAAATTCCTTTTATATTGTAAATATTACTTCTTTTCTGATCTAGACAAAACAAAAATGTTTTCCCAATCTTTCATGTATGTTAATTTTGGTGTCCTTCATTGAAGAGAAACCTACTTAGTTGTATCACTATAATCATTTTTGTTTTGATAATTTGTCTTTTTGAAATTTTCTGTGTTATTTCTCAGCTATCACTCTTACTCCTTTGTCACAAATATAGCTCCTTAATTTACCTCTGCAGCCTTTGAAATTGTATCTTGGCGTGTTTTCTTTAATCTCTTTGGGACTCTTCTTTCTGTGGGATTGAAGAATGACTTTTCACTTTCCCCATATGGATGATATTTCATTTCACCCTTGATTGATGCTGCCAAATTTATTCTATATTAAATTTCTATGTATGCATAAATCCATCTGTAGCCTATTTTGTTCTAATTACCTATATTTCTGTTGTGGATATTTACTTCTTTGAGCATGTACTTCACCTTTCTGTGTGATAAGTCAATCAACATTTTATTTTCCAGCCTTAGGTGTAGTTGGCTATTTGTATAATCTTACCTAAATTTTTAATATATCAAGTTTCTTTAAAAATTCCAAGTATCTTAAAACATGTTTTAATATTCTTGATTCATAACTCATAATATATGCAGTTTATATATAACTTACATAAAATAATTAAATATCTGGATCATTTCTGTGTTTGCTGTCATTGTCTCTTTGTTCTCTTGATATTAGTTATATATATCACTTTTTGTATATTTATTAATTTGGAAGTTTGTGAATATTTGTGATATATTCTAGACATTTTGTCAAAGAATAGAGTTTTATATAGATTTATTTTATTTTTCTTTTTTTTTTCCAGTGTTAGACAACTAAGGGAATTATATATATTCTCAGTCCATTCAGAGATTTATCTTGGTCAGGTCTTGCTTACAGCTTTGAGAAGACTTAGTCGTCTTTAATTTCACCTTTACAGATGTGGCCTTCTAAATTTTCTAAAGTATAGGATTAAGACACTCATAGTTTTCTGTCTCTTTAGATCTGAATATTTGAAAGAATACAGAGATTCCTTGCCCAGCTGTCTGGCTACCTTCCCCATACAGCTTCATAACTAGGCAAATGCCTAAGGCAGAGAATAGTATGCTTACGGCTTTCTCTTTCTCCAGCAGGTATTTGTTTCCTAAAACAGGCAGGGAATACTGCAGGAGATTCTCTTCTTCTTTTTTTTTAATTTAAAAATTTATAAATTAACTCTTCAGCCCCTCTCACTCACTGTCTGCAGAATAGCTAGTTAGCAGTTATATCATGGGGAATCAAGTCATGTGGTTGAAACCCTCAGGTTAAAAATGTGTTACTTCTTCAAGAGCAACTGCAAAAAATTGTTGACTTCTTTCCCAAGGACTCTTAGTTTAAATTTACCCCAGTTTTCAGCTAGTGCCCAGGATCCGCAAACAAAATGTTTGGAGATGGTATAACTTGAATGATGAATACACAGATGGACAATGGCAAGACCATATGTGAGAGCAGACATCTGACCTGCAAACTGTGCAGCAAATAGTCCAGAAAGTCAAATCAAAATTTTTGCAGCAGTCAGCCCAGAATAGTCAGAACCTGGACAAGGACTACTGGCTTCCTTAAGTTTTGCCCTCACTCTCAAATCAGATATGATCCCCAGAACAGTCACATAGGATACCTCACTTCTAGTTAGCCTGCCTCTGGCTTCCCTATACTACTAACCTCTAATGAAAGCATAATCTAAACCTTCCTCTTTTTTTTTTTTTTTTTTGCCTCATCCTAAAGCTTTTCTACTCCCCTAACTGCCTTTTGAGTCTCTGCCAAACGCCGTGATGGTGGTGGCTGATTCCCTTCCTCTAGCAAGGTCTGAGTGAATAACCTCTCTTCTCATTTGTCTGCCTTTGTTTATTTCTACATAATTTGTCTTGGAAGGCTTCTTCTTTCCATGGAATTTTAGTTCATCTAAGTCATTCATAATTTATAAGGTTTTATTTTTTAATTTATCAACTTTTTTTCTGGCTTTAGCAGCAGAAGCACTGATATGCTATGAACTTCTGAATTCTTGTGAGAACAGGTTCAGGTCAAAGTTTTAATGGAATATAAAACTCTGAGGCCATTCAAGTTTTGTACCTGGACAATACTAGTTGTTTAACTATATGAAGCTCATCTATCGTCACATGAAGAAAAATTCTTCCACGTGCACAGAATGCTGTCCTTGCTTCATATCTCCAATTCCTTAACCAAAAGAAAAGTGTCCTGGGAGTTATGCTTGGACAGTTCAGAGCAGGAGTTGGCAAATAAGGTCCTTGGGCCAAATCCAGCTAGTCACCTTAGTCACCCTTTTTTTTTTTCCTTTTTTTTGGTTTTGTTTTGTTTCTTTTTTTTTTTTTTTAAAGATTTTATTTACTTATTTGACAGACAGAGATCACAAGCAGGCAGAGAGGCAGGCAGAGAGAGAGGGAGGGGGAAGCACGCTCCCTGCTGAGCAGAGAGCCTGATGCGGGGCTCGATCCCAGGACCCTGGGATCATGACCTGAGCCGAAGGCAGAGGCTTTAACCCACTGAGCCACCCAGGCACCCCTTGTTTCATTTTTTAAAATAGACATTTTTGAGAATACAGCCACGCATTTTTGTTTATACATTATCTATGAATGTTGCTTTAGTTCTATAATGGCAGAGTTGAGTTGTTTTGACAAAGACAGTCTGGCTGATAACATCTATAATATTTATAATTTCAGACATGGGTTTTTTTTTTTAACTCAAGAGTTTTTATTGGATTCTTTTTTATAGTTTAATTTCTCTTCTCATTAAGTTTAGTCTTTAAAAAAAAAAACTTGAACGTGTTTACAACAGCTCTTTTAAAATTCTTGACTACCATTATCTCTGTCATTTCTGGTTCTATTTCTATTTACTAAATTTCTCCTGGTCATGAGTCACATTTTCTTGTTCCTGTGTAAAAATGGTGATTTTTAATTTGATGGCGGACATTGTGAGAGTTATACTGATGAAAGTCTGAGTTTTGTTGTCTTCTTTTGAAGTATATATAGATTTGTTCTTGTGGGCAGTTAGTTTAAGCTTTGTTAGAACACATCTAGATTAATAGTAAAAGTAGTTTAATTTTAATGAGACTAGTTTAACTTATTATAAGAGTAGTTAGGGCACATCCAGATTAATTCTAAGAAGAAGTTTAATATTAAAGTGTGGTATTTCTGGGTCTGTGCTGAATGCTCTGGATAGTTAACTAGTTTCTACTATGCCTTATTAGAATTTGCATATCTAACAGCCAATGCTGTTCAGTTTATGCTTAGCAACTTTGTACTTCTATTTAGCAGTTATTCTTAGCTTATTATTCATGTAATATCACTCCATTCATTTGTAGTTTATTATTCAACACAGACTAGAAATACTATGCAAATTTATGGAACTTTTCATTTCTGTAAGTTCCTCCTATCTTGCACTCTACCCTAAGCTTAAAGTCATTTCAGTCCTCCTGAAGCCTGATCTCCATCTCCTTAATTCAATAATACTGCTAGACTCTGCTTCAGCTACTGCTTCTTACACTGCAGTCTGGGAAGTGTCTACAGACAGAAAACCAGAGTGTCTGTAGGGCTTGCCATTTTTTTCCTTCTCTTGGTCATGTGCCAAAATAAGTATTTAATATATTTTGGATAGCAATTTAATTGTTTACAATAAAACAGATAGTCTGTTATCAATGACAACATCATGGCTCATTGAGTATTAATCTATTAGCTCTATTAGAAAAACTACACAAATAATAAATTCAGTAGGAATACAGTGTGCTACAGGCTGAATCATGTTCCATAAAAGTTCATTTTGAATTCCTAAGCCCCAGTACTCAGAATTAACTATATTTGTAGATATGGTCTTTTAAGGGGTTATTAGGTTAAAACAAGTTCATTAGAGTGGGCTCTAATCCCATATGACTGATGTCCTTATAAGAAGGGGAAATTAGGACACAGACACACACAAAAAAAGACCATGTGAAGACATGGGGAAGAGATGCCATCCGAAAACCAGGAAGAGAGAGGCCTCAGAAGGAACAAACCCTGCTAACACCTTGATCTCAGACTTAAGCCTCTAGAATTGTGAGAAAAAAAATTTCGATTTAATAATTGTTTCTATTATTTAAGTCTCTGTACTTGGTCATGGCAGTGCCAACAAAATAATACATAGGATCTACTTTAATTAATGCTGATAATTGGTAGGCAGTTAATCAAACTTTAATGATCTGTATGAAAACAAGGAGGTGATATTAAAAATATTTTACTATCAGTAATGCATAATTGATGCCAATCAATCAGAATGATGCCAGACATATCTGTGCTCACTAGCTGAATATAAGCCCTGAATGAAGTGATTGGGTAAAAGATTTTTTTTTTAATTTTTTAATAAACATATAATGTATTTTTAGCCCCAGGGGTACAGGTCTGTGAATTGCCAGGTTTACACATTTCACAGCACTCATCATAGCACACACCCTCCCCAATGTCCATATCCCCACCACCCTCTCTGGTCCCCCCTCCTCCCAGCAACCCTCAGTCTGTTTTTTGAGATTGATTCTTTATGGTTTGTCTCCCTCCCGATCCCATCTTCTTTTTTAAAGCAAATACTCTATATTTAAATATCAAACAATATACATTGTTATATGAGCAAATGTATTCATTGCTTATCTTCAAGTTAGCTATAAACCCACTGAAAGTGGGTGAAAAATTATAGAAATTATTGTTCTTGTTTATTTGTTTCTGGGGATGTTTTTATAGCATTCTGTATGTGGCAGTCAACATCTTGAAACCAGAAACTTAAAAAGAAACACTAATCTGTAACTAGGTGTAATAATGCTGTAAATTATACCACCATATAATAACATAAACTGTATGAGAGCATATGTTATAACATTAAGTAACATTAAATGAAAATAATTACTCACTGAGGTCATAGTGTATTGGGTCTAGTGGTCTAGTGGGCCTACACACTGCACATAATTTTTAGCCCAGAGAAGAGGGATAAACTAGAAAAAGAGTTTTGGGCAAAGGTCATAGTGTTTAAAGTAAATGGTATTTTAAAAAGTAAGTAAACTCGGGGCACCTGGGTGGCTCAGTGGGTTAAAGCCTCTGCCTTTGGCTCAGACCATGATCCCAGGGTCCTGGGATCGAGCCCCACACCGGGCCCTCTGCTCAGCGGGGAGCCTGCTTCCTCCTCTCTCTCTCTCTACCTGCCTCTCCTCCTACTTGTGATCTCTCTCTCTGTCAAATAAATAAATAAAATCTTAAAAAAAAATAGTAAATAAACTGACATGCCTAAGAGAAGAAGCTGGCAATTATAAGATGAAGTTCAAATCACAAGTCATTCTGGAATATTAGGATGTGCTAGGGTGGCCTTATAACAAAGTACCACAAACTAGGTCATGTAAAAAACAGAGACGTATTGTTACACAGTTCTGGAAGCCCTTAAATCTGACATCAGAGTGTCAGAATAGTTAGTACCTTCTCAGAACTGTGAGGGAAGGATTTATTCCAGACCTTTTTCCTTCACTTGTAGATGACTATTTTTTCCTGTGTTTTTTTCCTATTCTCTTTATGCCTATCTATCTCCAAATTTACGACTTTTATAAGGTCACTAGTCATTGGATTAGAGCCCACTCTAATGACCTCATTTTAATTTGATTACCTCTGTAAAGACATATTCTCAAATAAGGTAACATTCTGAGGTACTTCAATATATGAATTTGGTGGAGGAACAGAACTCAACTCAAAGAGACAATTGATCCAAAGACCTAGGGGCCAAGAATTCATCTTTCTCAGTGACCCAAATGTCTACTTGAAGTTCATCCCCAGTTTGATTTAGGAAAGGAACTGAAATATGTTGATCTGCATGTACAGAACACACAAAATAGCAGTGGTTTGAAAAAGATAGTACAGTTTTCTCCCATGTCAATGAAGTCCAAGGTTGGACTAGAGTCTTTCTGGATATCAGGGACTCAGCTTCATCCCACTAACATGTGAAACTTATGAAACCCATCATCAGGCCCATTTTATATTCTAAGAGATGTGCAAAAGCTCATCTGTAACAAATTAAGGCTGAATTCTCAAGCTGTTTCCTAGATAAATCTGGTCTTTTTCAACACCCTTCTTGGAAGTCCTAAAAACACTTCTACTTATAGCTCATTGACCAGAATTTAATCAAATGGATTATTCTGGCTGCAAAATGTAATATTTCAAGATGATTATGTCAGTTCTCCAAGTAAAGTTTGTTTTTAAGGAAAAAAATAGGAAAATGGGTATCAGGTGACAATTAGAAGTCTCTGTCTGATTTGTCAAGGACCGATAGCAGATATATACAGAATGGAAAACTAAGACCCTGTAAACAGACTAAAAGTCAAGTAAGAAATTCTATTTCATTAGAAAAATCAGAGAATTTTCCAGCATTTTTCAGAGATTGTTCTATGAGAGGTTCAAGTGGTAATCAATAATGAGGATGAGGGGCGCATGGGTGGCTCAGTGGGTTAGGCCTCTTCCTTCAGTTCAAGTCATGATCTCAGGGTCCCGGGATCAAGCCCTACATTGGGCTCTCTGCTCAGTGGGGAGCCTGCTTCCCCCTCTCTCTCTGCCTGCTGCTCTCCCTACTTGTGATATCTCTCTCTGTCAAATAAGTAAATAAAATCTTTAAAAAAAATAGTGAGGATGAGTTACATTACCCTCATTTACTAATGTGAAAGAACAAATATTTAAGGACACTTCTCCACAGAAAGTCTGTATGTGATTAGAAGTTTTCTGTTCCTACATTCTGATAGTAAGCAAGATAAGAATATCTAGGTCTGTGAAACAACGTACAAATCCATATTAATTGTGATGTTGCTTTTGGGGCATGCATTAGGACTAAGGGCTCTAGGCCATGCTCAATATAATATAGGTTCTGTTGTGTTAAATAAGATTTCTGTTTAGCCAGACCAATAAAAATTATGTTATACAATCTACCAGTTATTAAGTGTACCAAATGCTGTGCTAATTATCTATTATCTAATTATTACTTTAACTACTTATGGCAAATGTTACATTCTGATTTTGCCAATAGAACATTGAGGCTTAGAGAAATTTTATAATTTTATTGGTAATGCAATTGCCTAGTGGCAGATTTGGGATTCATAGCCACATCTGTCTGATATCAAAGCCATTATGATACAATGAATTCTAATTCTATATGAGAGTAGGCAATTAAGAGACATTCTCACAAAATCAGACAGTTGGAGCTCAGTCAGTTTTCCTGAAAGACACACATCATGGGGTTTACTCTGTTCATGGTATGTTAAGAAAAGGTAATCAGTATTAGGGAAGAAATATTAAGAAAAGGTAATCAGAAAGTCTTAGGGAAGAAAAAACTGTCTTTGATCATTTAGTGGCCTATAATATTGACAAGTCAATGCTGTTTATTCTATATGAACTTAAGAATGGAACTACGGAAAGAAGGCCAATGGACTTATGTTACAAAGAAAGGATTTTTGTTGACTGTAATTCTAAGCTATCCACTGATAAAACTGGCAACTTCATAAACTGATTTTATTGTTAACAAAAGTATGTAAGCAGAGTTACTTGGGGTTTCTCTATGTCATAATAATGAATGGTTGATGTAGATGCATTTGAGTGTTTCTATTTTGGGTTGAATTGTGTCCTCCAAAAAGATATGTGGAAGTCCTAACTCTCCTTATTGTGTGAGTGTGACTTAACTTGAAAGTGGGGTCTTTGCAGATATAATCAAGTTAAGATGAAGTCATAGTATTTACTGAGGGCCTTAAATCCAGTTACTGGTGTTCTGATGAGGAAGGATAGATTCATAGACACATAGAGATACAGAGAGTCATGGGAAAATGGAAGAAGTAACTGGAATGATGTATCTACAAACCAAGTAATGCCAAAGATTGCTAGAAGTTACCACATGGCAGGAAGAGTTGGATCCAAGAATCCAAGGCTGGATTCTTCCCTGAGCTGTGAGAGAGAGGAAGGCCCTACTGCGCCTTGATTTTGGACTTTTTGCCTCCAGCACTGCCAAGGAATAAATCTCTCCTATTTTAGGCCACCTAGTTTGTGGTACTGTCTTATGGCAGCTCTAGGAAACAAATACAGTCCCTTTTAAACCTGAATACCTCTTCTGCTGTAATGAGAATATAAGCTTCATAGAAAAGAGTCTTAAAATAGGGAAGATTCCAAGGATACAATGACCTTAGGTTGGATCATAAAAAATGAGTGATCATGCAGACTAAAAAGTGAAAGCAAATAAGGAGAGAAAAACCATATGAGCCCACACCCAAATGTGAGAATAAGATGTATTGTGTAGAAGGAATCAGGAGACCTGACTTACCAAGCCTGGGGGGAGATGGTTTGGAATATAGTGAAATAAGTCTGCGTGACTGAGTGTGGAAGACTATAGACAGTATGTAGTCCACTACAAGGAATTCAAACTTTGAGAGGTTTGTGATTTCTTAATACAGGTGGATTTTACAAATCCCCATTTTATGTCCAATGAAATTAGTGTGGGTTGTTAAAAGCTGTAATGTTTGTCATTATTCTAATTTTACAAATATTCTTTATCTTGAAATGAAACTTTATTTCACTGTGTTATATTCTTCAGGCATTTGATAAAATATTTTGAGGAATTTCAGGTGTTAATGCACTTAAAATAATATTTCCTTCTGAGTATTTTTCAAAAGGAAATCTAAGTTTCCACGATAGAAAGTATTAAACTGTATAGGCAGAGAGAAATACATCTGTTCTTTCTTTCAGGAATGGGTTTGCATTTTTTAACGTCTCTTTCATGAATCAGCATCATCTCATTGCAGAGGACTGCCTATAAGCAAGTACTTCTGATTTAATCTACATCATTTCTGATGCAGGGCATTGTGAAAGACTCAATTAGGAATGGAAATGTGCTATTCTATTTTCACATTTCCTGCACATTTTAAAACTCAAGTTCATAATTGCCTGCCAGGTTATAATGTAAGAGCATCTTTGTTCATTTAACGTTTTTTTTTTAAGATCAATATGTCATGCTTATCATGGTGCATAATCACTGTGATTTTTGTGTCAGTTCCTCATACTCCTTTTATTTATATAAGGTTGTTAGAAAATCCTTTTTCCCGGTCTAATAAATATTTCCCATCCCTGAATATTATATAAACAAATAAACATTTCATTGACCAGGTGTGTGTATGTGTTTAACTCAACGAAAAAGGGTCATTCTCCTTGGTAACTGAAAATAAAGTGAATATTAACTGGTAATCATGAAGTAATTTTATAAAACAGGCTATAACTTATTCACCATTTGGAGTATTTATATACAATTTCATAAAATCTTTCATGCTGCTAATGATATACTTAGTGGTGGTGTGAGGAAAATGATGTGTCCAAATCTCTTATATCACTTTATGTATATTTGGCAAAACATTTAGAAACTTCATTAATTTTTGTCAAATTTATAGAGAGGCTTTAACTAGATTAGTGTACCCTTCAACTTGAAGTTGAATTCAGTGCATCAGGTTGATTCTTTTGCTTGACAAAAATTACAATGCTGAAGAAGCTGGGAGGGGAATGATGCCACTGTATTTTGCGCTGTACAGTGTGAGAATTAAAAATGTGAGAAAGGGGCATCTGGGTGGCTCAGCCAGTTAAGCATCTGCCTTTGGGCTCAGGTCATGATCCCAGGGTCCTGGGATCAAGCATCACATCCAGCTCCCTGCTCAGCGGGAAGCCTGCTTCTCTCTCTCTCCGTGTGTGTCTGCTGCTCCACCTGCTTATACTCTCTTTCTCTGTCAAATAAATAAATAAAAATCTTAAAAAAATAAAAAAAAGCAAATGTGAGAAAGGTTTTTGATAATTGAATGACAAATGTTAATTATTTGGGTTATTGTAGCATTAGGAATTAATTGGATAAAACAATCATGGTTAGAGATGGTCTATGCTCTTCAAGTTGAAAAATGATGCATTTCAAATATTATGTATGCTTAAGTGAGAATAGTAGAATTTTGACTTAGTTTTAAGGATTTCACTGTTCTTTATAAGTAACACTATTTACATTCTCATTCTACTTCTATGATAAGGAAGATTCTAGACCTTCAACAGTAAGACTAAATTAATAGATTATTTTATAAAATATGATAAAGTGATTGGCATAGAGGTGCATTATTTACCTGAATTAAATAATTGAAATAAAGAAATAACCTGGATTTTCTAGATATGTTTTTCTGTGGTCAGTCTGAACTATTAAACTTCCATTTCCTTTTTTTTTTTTATTAAGATTTTATTTATTTGTTTGACAGAGAGAGACACAGCGAGATAGGGAACACAAGCAGGGGATAGGGGGAGGACAGAGGGAGACACAGGCTTTCCACTGAAGAGGGAGCCCAACCCAGGGCTGGATCCCAGGACCCTGGCATCATGACCTGAGCTGAAGGCAGATATCTAATGACTGAGCCACCAGGCGCCCCTAAAACTTCCATTCCCCAAATGAGTAATTATTCTAAAATGCATGATTATTTGTAAAAAAATAATGAAATCAAACACTATTTTAACCTGTAGATTCTCATGAGAGATATAGGCAATTGGTACAAGTCCTTTATTTTTCTTTAATTCAACTATGCATTAATCAATCAAATATTTTTGGAGTACTTGTTATGTGTTGTAAATTATGCTAAAGATTAAAAAATGAATAAAAAAGTATACATGATTCCAACAAATATTAGTTTAGTTGAGAAGACAGATGCAGTATTGGGTAATACAAAGCAATGTAGAACATTCAGTGATAGAAAGATGCAAGGGACATTGGCCTTTGGAAAAAATGGCTTGGAAAACAGAGCTTTTCCTAGGAGCATTTTCACTTCATCATCTTATGGATTACTTTTTTTATGAAACAAATAGTCTACTCCGTTTTTGATACAGCACCCTAGCTGCCATATTTCTCATCATCAATTCCAAATTCTGTTCTGAACCCCATGGCCCTGGTCATGTGGTATCTACTATTAGAGGTAGAGAACCCTTGAATGTAAGGAAGACTTATCTGTAGGTCCCCTGTTTTAGCCTGTAACAAAATACCATGAACTTGGTGGCTTAAAAAGAGACTTTATTTCTCACAGTTCTGGAGGCTAAGAAGTCCAAAATCAACATGAGGATATATTTAATGCCTGGTGAGAGCTCTTTTCCTGTCTTCTCATTATATCCTCACATGGCCTTTCCCTTATGCCTACATGTGGGAAGAGAGAGTGGGGTATCTCATAAATTTAAAATCCATTGTATTTACATCTTTTCCTTTCATGCAGTCTCATGATTCCTCTCCAATAGGAATCCAACTCCAATTCCATCAAAACACCAGTAATTAGGAAAACAAATGATGGCCAATAAAAACATACATGTAATTTTAAACATATTGGAAAGTCATCCATAATCAATTATATTTTAGTAGAACAAGAATGAGTAATCATTTCTAAATAATGTTGTATTAAATTTATCTAATAGTGGAACTCTACCTTAATCAATCCTGAATTGGATCATCAGTTAATGAAAATAGGCACTAATTAAATACTCCTGGTTTGTACTTGTATCATGAGACCAAATTTCCTGATGAAATTCAGTATAAGGATTAGATACATTTAAATACTCCTTTTATCAGATTTCATTGTAAAGGAGAAAGCTCATTGTGAAAGGGAAGTTTTTATAAGTTGTTGCCACCACAATATAATGCAGTAGACGCAATATTGTCTTATGAGTATGGATCAGACCACCCAGAAAATTCAGAATAACAATCTAAATGGTACCATTTCATTTTAAGATCTGTGATGGATGTAAATTAGTATTTTTAGTTGTCTATTCAGGAAACACATAATTCTAGTACATTAGATATGCAGATATCTTTAGAATCTCTCAAAAGAATGTCCACATTTTGCAAGAGAGTTTTACGTCCCCAAATACAGTAGTTTGCCTAAGATTAAAGATTTAGCAGTTGAGCTAGGCAAATGTCATATTTCCTGATTCCTAACTTGTGGTTCTTACAGTGCATCATTCAACTGTTTTTTACACTAATGTGTTTAACTAGCCAGCAGTTACCTCTCCTGTTTTCTTTTTATTTATTTATTTATTTATTTTATTTTATTATTATTATTTTTTAACCTCTCCTGTTTTCAAAACAGCCAGGTAAGTCCTCCTTTGACGTTGGGCCTTAACATTGGCAGATGTAGTGGAGTAATTGCTTTACTTTCTACCGAACACTGTGAGAGATGGTAATGTCTCCTAATCCTAAATAAGGTCTTTATTCTATCTTGGGCCACTAATCTTTTCTCCTCCTAACAACTATAAGAAGATTTGGAAGTCCCTGAATCAACACACTGTCCACAGGTGTCTTGGTAAATCATCAGGAGATGCACGTCTCAGCTTTCAGACTTTAAAATTTCAAGGAGAATTTATTCAATGTGTGGAAAAAATCAATACCAAGAAAGGGGGGAGCAGAAGTTGCAGTTGAAAGAGGAAAATTGACAACTGATTGAAAATGCCCTGGTAGTAATAGCCTTCATAATATTTTAAAAATCATAATGATTTCCTGTTAAATATCACCTACTGTTCATGTATTCAATTATACAGTTTTTATAGTTTTTTTTTACAGTTTTCTTTTACATGAAATACAGGAATCTTTGAATATGGCAGGAAATGTATTTAATGTACTTAGCATTGTAAAGCTAGTGCATTTCATAATGCTAAGAACATTTTAGACAGATGTGATTAATTTCAACAGCATTATAAAGAAAACATCTGTGAGGAACAATCATATTCTAACAAAGAGTGAAATAGTTAAACACCCTTTAATTTCTCAATTTTGGCAAACTTTCCAAGGCTTTTACTAAGAGACTGTTTATGTTTTCTGCCAGGTGGATGCAAATTCACTGTACAAAAAGGAATTAATTTACTAAGGTATGTTACATCTTCTCTCTTTTCTATTCTGTTGAATATTCATCACATAACAAGTGCTGCTAATTAGCCAATTATTCCATTTACTGGCAAATAATGAACTTGCTATTCCTATAAAAAAACCCAAGAATTGAAAAAAAATCAAATTTTTATTTAGTTACTATGGCTCACATTATTTAAATATCTTTAAAACATACAATGCATTTCATTATAATGAATCATTGTTCAGTAACTATACAATTTAAACTTTAATCTCTACAGAAAGTGGAAGTTTTGAGTTAACATTTAGTATAACAAAATTTCTGATTTTAGCAAGGTTGAGTTTTTGCCTGAATTTAGTAGTTTGGTGAAATTAACAATTGTAGGTATTTCCTTGATATTTGAACTTATTTAAGCTGGGTGATTCATTTTGGGAGCTGTTTTAACAGAGGTTTGTTTTAGGAATTTAATTATGTACTTTGGTATTTAACAAGGAGCCTATTTAACTATTCTTCTTAAATTGATAAAATGAGTTAAATATTGAAAAATATTTCTCATTTGTTATAATTATTTGTCTTTTCATCACCTTTGTTTCCTATGTGAATATTATTTCTATTACAAATAATGAAATGTTTGATACAGAGGCCATCTCTCAGCATCCCTTATATAAAAGCCAGCTTGCACCATACACAATTTCACCCCCATCGTGCAGTAGGACTTCTTTTTTTTTTTTAAGATTTTATTTATTTATTTGACAGACATAGATCACAAGTAGGCAGAGAGAGAGAGGAGGAAGCAGGCTCCCCGCCGAGCCCAATGCGCAGGGCTCGATCCCAGAACCCTGAGATCATGACCCGAGCTGAAGGCAGAGGCTCAACCCACTGAGCCACCCAGGCTCCCCACAGTAGGACTTCTTATGGAAAGTAGGTGGAATAAGTGGAATTCTGGACACTGAGTGGGGAGAGCATTGGCTCCCTTGCTTAAGTAGGTCCAGACATTGCCTCCTAGGCAAGAAATTGGTAAGTATGAAGGACTCTGTGAGGAAACTGGCTCAAGATAAAATTTTAACAAATTCTCCCATTTGGAAATCTGTGAGTGAAGAGGCTATCTCCTCATGGAAGCATCCTTTATGGAGCTCGACCAACAAATAAGGCTGCTACAGGCTCCAAATGACAATGTAGTGTCTATGCAAAAAGAGGCTTCCTTCTCTTTGATGGTGGGAAGGATCCCTCTTTGATGATGGGAAAGATCATCAAAAATTGAAGAAATAATCTAAAATGAAGTATGAAGACCAACCGAAGGGAGAACTAGGACACAGAGGAAACAGAAACAGTGACAAAATGGGAATATATAATGGATCATAATAAGAGAAGGGGACACACATATATGTGTTTAGGGTTGGAGGTAAGGGAATGTTTGGAGAGAACTGAGTTTTCAGAATGTTAAATTCTAATTTTCTGCTATAGGATGTTTATAATCAGTATTTAAATTTTAAAAATCAAGAAGGAATTTTATATTCTTCAGAATATGGATGTGAATACCTAACTCCCCCCACCCCTCCACAACCATCACCAAAACCCCCAACAAGAATAGTTGAGAGTAGTTGCCTCAGGAGTAAAGGCCAGGAGCTATATTTTTCTCTGCTATCTATTTTATGTAGTAATATAGAAAGAAGTGCTTATAATATAATTAAATTGGGGGTTTATATAAAATATGTAATGGAGAACCTAAACAAGAATTAGCCAATCAGAGTTCTAGAAATGAGTGTTAATTGCTATAGATACTTTCTGATGGTTTTAAGGTTGTACATGGGATAAATAAGAAGTGTGTGAGAAATTATATCACAATTCTTTTCCCGTCTAAGGAAGGCAGGGAGAGAGGAGGAAAGACATCACAAGTAGCTGTCTCAGTGGCCCAGAGGATTGTTCAATGGCACTGAGAACAGAAACTATTTGGATTGGAAAGAGCAATAAAGCAGCGAGAGAATCAAATCTAAAGATGATAACCCTTTAATGTAGAGGAAGACATGTATCCTTCAAGATTTGCTTTTCAAAATCTTTATAGAGGTGAATCTGTGAGATTCCTATGACCGGTAATATTCAGTTCTCAACATTGTCAAGGATTCTGGTCCCGAATCCTTAGATTGAGAAGGCAGTTTGAATCTAAGCTAAAATGAACCTCCCATCTGTGAAGTCCAGGGACTAGCAGCACCCCAAGATAGGACACTGACTGCATCCAGGCCATGTACCTGCCCAGGCTAAGTCCATCACTAGAGAGGAGACTGGCATCACTGGGACAGGCTTAGGTGAATCAAAGTTCATTTCTTTTATCTGTGAGGACACTTCTCTTTACCAAAGACTGGTCCTTTGTTCAAGGAAGAAGAGATGGATGGCCCTATAAGGGCCACTTAATAGGAGGTCTGCCACTATTATAGCTACAAGTAGTTATGAATTTGCCTCCTACTTTCAAGTACTTATTACTTAGTTTCTCTTACTACAGACAACTGGTCTAAATGCTTAGGACAGTGTTACAAAATAGTAGGGATATTATGTGTTTCTGCTTTTTCCTTTTTTCTAAGTGTGAGATATTTGAGGTCAATATGTTTTTCCCCTTTAAAATACTTTTTTTGCACTTTTCTTAATAAGAGGTTTTTCCTTGTGAAGATCAGATATGAATTTTGAATTTGATTACTCTTCATACCTATCATATAATTTTGTAAGTTTTCCACTCTACATATTGCTTTTGTCCTGTTAGTTTGAAAAGACTAATAATATATTTTTTACATGGCAGCAGTCTAATATTTCTGGAGTAACTATGTATTATATGGTATATTCTATAAATGTACCTCAATATTAATTTTCATAGTATTTTACATTTAGGATTTGTGGTTTATATTACTATGAAAGATTTGTCTGCAGGTTTTTTTTTTTTTCTGTTAATGCACAGTAGCTTTTGGGTTTATATCAAAGTTATCCTATTATCTTAGTTTTACAAAGTAAGGGTTATTCTTTCTCTATGCTCTGCAAAAGTTTAAATGACAAAAGAGTTATTAATAACCTCAAAGTCAAAACAGCCTGTAACACAGTGTGCACCTGACATCTTTTAGAAGTAGTATTGTTTGGAAACCTAAACAATTTCTTCCATAGTTATTGTCCTGTTTTTATTAGCTCAGTTTTATGTAGATATATTTTTATATACTCTCTTAAGAATCAACTGTTTTATCTAGATTTTAATTATTGGTGTAAGATTATATAATGTATCCAATATTTTTTTCTCTGTACTTTCTGTGCTTGTTCTTATTCCCAAATTTATCTGTTTGTACTCTAACTTTAGTTGGTTAGGTTGACTAAAGAAATATAGTTTTGTTTTTTATATACTTCAGCTAGTATATTCGGCAGTTTTGGATTGTTTTTTCTTCCAGAAATGAAGTTTATAAAATATCAAATAACTATAACATTTTTCTCCAAGTCCTTTTGTACTTTTTATAGTTTTTCTTCACACATTTGAGGGTATGATAAAGGAACATAGTAAATAAGCAGTATTACACCATACTGAAAATCTATGACCTGTGAATATAAGCTGTCTGGGTTCAAACCCTGCCCATATACTTACTAATTCTGGAACTTTGAAGAATTTACTTAAATTCTTTCTGCTTTCCCTTTTTCAATACAAAGTTGGATTTTAAAATAGCACACAACTTTAGAGTTCACTTGGGAGTAAATTAATACATGTAAAGAACTTATGATGGTACTGCAAGAGTGCAATTTCAAAGCATATTAAGAGAAAAATAAAGACTAATTTACCTTTAATGTAGATGGTAGTCTTCATCAATAATAGTGATCATCTCTGTCCTATTTACTGATTTATCTTTTTAATCTTAGATTGCATTTTAATATTTATATCTCTCTTCTTTTTTTTTTTTTTAAGATTTATTTATTTTGGAGAGAGAGAAAAATGCAAGCAGATGGAGAGACAGAGAGGGAGAGAATCTCAAGCAGACTCTGCTGAGCTTGGAGGCCGACAGAGGGCTTGATCTTATGATCCTGAGATCATGACCTGTGCAAAAACCAAGAGTTGGCTGCCTAACAGACTCAGCCACCCAGGTGCCCCTCTCTGTTTTGTTTTTTATTGACATTATTTAATGACTTACTCCTGCTCCAGGGTTGGCCCCAGGCAGCAGGACAATGGATACTGGCCAAATTCAGGGCTACTGTTGCTAGAATTCCAGCAGGATTTCATGATGAGTAGAACTAAAGAAATAAGGATATACAGTATATAAGTTATTATTTATGCATAACTCGAGTGAAATAAGTAAGGCAAGTCACAGGGAAGTAGAAAATGTAGTGCTTTAACAGCACGGGTTTTATACTTTTCTATCTAAGTGATATGCTTCGTCTTTGGCACATTTCTTCTCCGTCTTAACACATCTCCTCTCCAAACCTTCATCATTTGTTGCCCTGCCACTAATTTCATTAAATAGTGTATTAAGGTTCACCAGAGAACAGAATCCACAGGAGATTTTTTACACATTTACAAGGAGAGAGAGGGGAAAGGTAGGTAAAGAGAGAGAGAGAGAGAGACTATTTTGAGGAATTGGCCCCATGATGGTGGGGCCTTACAAGTCCAAAATCTGCAAAGCAGGCCAGCAGTTTGAAAATCCCAGCAGGAACTGATTTGTAGTCTTGAGTCCAAGAGGAGTCTGAAAACAGAGTTCCTTCCTACTCAAGGGACTTCTCACTCTTTGCTTTTAAGGCCTTCAACTGATTGGATGAATCTCACCTGTACCCTGTACCTGTAAAGAGGAATCTGCTTTACACAAAGTCTACTGATTATAAATGTTAATCACATCTTAAAAAGAAGCAACACATAGACTGGTGTTTGAGAAAACAACTAGGCACCATAGCCTAGCCAAAATAAAATTTAACCACCACCATTTTTGTTATTAAAGTACCATTGCTATCAGGCATGGAGTTTACTGTAGGGCTCTTTGGACTGGACCTTGTGCAGTGAGGCTGCGGTGAGACCTTTGACTCTGCATGATCAGATTCCTTTCAAGTTTGATAATATTCACTCTTGTGCCTTAATGACTAGAGCATATTTTACCGCTTTACCTGTTTTCTCCATCCATGATGACTGCTACTCGTTTTCAGATCTGAATAGTAAGCTTTATTTTTTCCCAGAAAATATGTATGAAATAAGATATAAAAATGTAAATAATGCAGTAAAGAAATTGAGCTATACATGGAGCATATCAAGTACAGATATAAGCTACCCTAAAGAGTCAAGCAAAATATAGATGGTATTATACTGGAATCATCAAAATTGAATTTTATAATTTTAAAATTCATTAATATCATAGATAAAATGGTATCATTGCACTTTTTATTTCATTAGTACATGAAAGTTTTGAACAAAGCTTAAGGACAGCTGGAGACAAAAACAAATTGTCGAGGTCATCAAAACCAGGAAAAGGCTGTGAAACTGTCAGTCTAAAGGAGTGTGAAGAGACATGACACGTAAATGTAATGTGGTCCTGAAGTAGAAAAAGGACGTTAAGAAAACTGGTTAAGGGGCGCCTGGGTGGCTCAGTGGGTTAAAGCCTCTGCCTTCAGCTCAGGTCATGATCCCAGGGTCCTGGGATGGAGCCCCGCATCGGGCTCTCTGCTCAGCAGGAAACCTGCTTCCCCCTCTCTCTCTTCCTGCCTCTCTGCCTACTTGTAATCTGTCTGACTTGTGATCTCTGTCTGTGAAATAAATAAATAAAATCTTTAAAAAAAAAAAGAAAACTGGTCAAATCTAAATAAAGTATGGACTTTAATAAGAATGTATTAATATTGGCTCATTAGTTGTGCTAAATGTGCCATAATAATGTTAACAATAGTGAAAACTAAGTGTGGGTGGGATATGTGCAAATCCTTTGTAATATTCATATAAGTTTTCTGTAAATCTAAAATTATTCTAAAAGGTATTTTAAAAAACTTAATGAGAAAAACACAAGTTTTTAAATTTTGCGTCCAGCCATATAGAGTACTAGACATGCCCTCCACCATAAACAGCTAAAAATTTAGAAAATATACATTAAAAAATCACATTTTCATGTATTTAAAAACAGGCAGCACAGGACTGTGATTTCTGAGAAAAGGAGAACAGATGAGGAAGGCCTATGATTTTTCTACTTTGGGCCTGCAGCCACCGAGGAATTATAGGTTCGTTATTCTCAGAACACATAATGTTGAGAACCATCTGTAGCTCCAATCAGCCAGAGGAAAGAATCCTCCTTGATGACATGGAATTTAAAAGGGACTCCAAGTGGGTCATACCTTAGCAATAGAGCTAAAATATCTCTGTAGGGTAGTATCCTTCCTAGAAATGCTTTTTAAAATCTGAAAAGAATAAAAGGTAATCTACCAATAACTGCCTGCCCAAACAATGCCCAATATTCTTTGTAGAAAGATAAATAAATATATATATACATAATATATAGTCCATATATATATATATACACACACACATACAGTCATGTATATATTTATATACATAACTAGCAATGCAATTTTCATGAAGTCTGGCATCCAATCAGAAATCTTGAAACATATTAAGAAGCGAGAAAATGTGACTCAAAGCCAGGCAATTTTTTAAGTCAATAGAAATTGACCCCAAAATGTCAGAGATGATGGAAGTAGCAAGAATGTTAAAAGACTATTATATTTTTGTATAAATATTTAAATGAAAATATGAACACAAGAAAGAGAAATGGAATACACAGGAAAGGAATAACTGAATTCTTTCCCTGTATTATCAGGAAGAGGCAAGGATTTTTACTTCCATTATTTGCATTCATTATTGGTATTCAATATTTTGCATAGAAATAAAGAAGAAGAAATCTAGTTATACAGCTTAAAAATAAGGCCTTTTGCTTTTTTTTGCCAAAAGCAATTTGTATGGTTAGAAATACTAAGGAATCTAATAAAAGCTACTAGAAAAACTGACTTTTGCAAGACCACAAAAACAGAACTGATTTTTAAAAAATTGTATACATATATACAAGCAATAGATGTAATTTTTGAAAATGAACAATAATATTATCAAAACCCTCAAAACGTGAGAATTTTTGGGTATGTTTAATGAAATATGTGTAAGAATTTTGCAATGGTAACTAAACCACTACTGAGAGCAATTAAAGAAGGCTTAATGGATATTTTGACCATATTTCTGTGTTGGATGACTCAACATTTCTAAAATGGTAATTTGATTGATATTTATTTATTTATTTATTTGTTTGTTTGTTTTTTAAAGATTTTATTTATTTATTTGACAGAGAGAGATCACAAGTAGGCAGAGAGGCAGGCAGAGAGAGAGAGGAGGAAGCAGGCTCCCCGCCAAGCAGAGAGCCCAATGTGGGGCTCCATCCCAGGACCCTGAGATCATGACCTGAGCCAAAGGCAGAGGCTTAACCCACTGAGCCACTCAGGCACCCCTTAGATTGATTTATTGATTCAACACAATCCAAATCATTATCTCAGCATATTTTGTTTCAATAATAATAGTAACATAATGGTAATTATTATTATTATAATAAAAAAAGAGTTGTAAGACATAAGTGGGCTGCCTTCAAAATTTACTATATCGTTACAATGCTTGAGGCACATTTGTGCAAGTTGATTTTTTCCCCCAAAGATTTATTTATTTATATTTTGGAGAGAGAGCATAATGGTGAGGGGAAATGGGAGAGGAAAGATAGAATGTTAAGAAGACTACCCACTGAGTGCAGAGGCCCATGTGGGGCTCAGTCTAATGACCCTGAGATCATGACTGCAGCTGAAATCAAGAGTGAGATGCTCAACTGACCGAGCCACCCAGGTACCCCTGTGTCAATTGATTTTTGAAAAAGGTGGAAAGATGATTACAAAAGAGAAAAGATAGTTCTTTCAACACAGGTGCAGAAACAACTGGATCTCTGTATATACATACAGGCATAACTCCTCGTATTACGCTTGCTTCATTGTACTTCACAGATGATTGTGTGTGTGTGTGTGTGTGTGTGTGTGTGTGTGTGTGTGTGTTTAAATAAAACGTTTGATGGCAGTTCTGTTAAATAAGTCTATTGGTGCCATTTTCCTGGTTGCATTTGTTCACTTCATGTCTTTGTGTCACATATTAGTAATTCTTACAGTATTTCAAAGTTTTCATTTCTATTTCTATTCTATTTCTATTTCATTTCATTTCTATTTCTATCATTTCATTTCTATTTTTTATGGTGATCTGTGATCAGTGATCTTTGGTGTTACTATTGTAATGGTTTTAGGGTGCCACTAACCACACTCACATGAGATGGCAAACTTAATCGATACATGTTGTGTGAATTCTGACTATTCCACCAACCAATTGTTCTTCTGTCTCTTTCCTTGTATTTGGTCCTCCCCATTCCTGAAGATACAACAATATTGAAATTAGGTCAGTTAATAACTCTACAATGGCCTCTAAGTGTTGAAATGAAAGAAAGAACCTCACATCACTCACTGTAAATCAGGAGTTAGAAATGATGATGTTTAGTGAGGAAAGCATGTCAAAAGATGAGGTAGGCCAAAAGCTAGGCCTCTTGCACCAAACAGCCAAATTGTGAATGCAAAGGAAATATTCTTGAAGGAAATTAAAAGTACTACTCCGGTGAACTTACAGATGAATAATAACAAAACATAATAACCTTATTGTTGGCACGGAGAAGGTTTTAGTGGTTTAAGTAGAAGCTCAAACCAGCCACAACATTCCCTTAAGCCAAAGCCTAATCCAGAGAGAGGCCCTGACTCTACAGTTCTGTGAAGGCTGAGAGGTAAAAAAGCTACAGAAATGAGTTTGAAGTTAGCATGGGCTGGTTCATGAAGTTTGAGAGGCCTTCTTCAGTGCAATGTGAAGCAACAAATGCTGATGTCCAAGTTGCAGCAAGTTCTCCAAAAGATCCAGCTCAGGTAATTAATGAAGGTACATTAAGTAACAATAACTAATAGCTTTGCAGTGTAGATGAAACAGCCTTCTGTTGAGAGTAGATGCCATCTAGGACTTTCATAGTTAGAAGTTTATGTTTCGCTTAAAGGCTTCAAAGGTCAGTCTGACTCTTGTTAGGGGCTAATGCAGCTGGTGACTTGAAGTTGAAGCCAGTGCTCATTTACTATTCCCCAAATTCTTGGGCCCTTAAGAGTTATGCTTAATCTACTCTTCCCCTGCTCTGTCAATGGAACAAGGAAGCCTGGATCAGTTTACAACATGGGCTACTGGATATTTTGCCCTTTGTTGAGACCTACTCAGAAAAAACCCTTCCTTTCAAAATATTACTGCTCATTGACATTGATACTTGGTCACCCAAGAGCTCTGATGGAAATATACAATGAGACTAATGTTGTTTTTCATGCCTGCTAATACAGCATCCATTCTGCAGCCCATGGATCAAGGAGTCATTTTGACTTCCAAGTTTTATTATTGAAGAAATGTTTTTGTAAGGTCATTGTTGCCCTACATAGTGATTCCTCTGATGTATCTGGGCAAAGTCAATTGAAAACCTTTTGGAAAGGATTCACCATTCTAGATGCCATTAAGAATATTTGTGGTTCGGTGTGCCTGGGTGACTCAGTCAGTTAAGCACCTGCCTTCGGCTCAGGTCATGATACCAGGGTCCTGGGGTCGAGCCCCACATCAGGCTCCCTGCTTCTCTCTCTTCCTCTGATGCTCCCCCTGCTTATGCTCTGTTGATTGTTCTCTCTGTCAGATAAATGAATACAATCTTGGAAAAAATAAAAAAGGAATATTTGGGACTCATGGGAAGAGGTCAGAATATCAACAGGACCTTGGGAGAAGTTGATTCTAACCCTCATGGGTGACTGAGAGTTTCAAGGCTTCAGTGGAGGAAGTAATTGCAGATGTAGTGGAAATAGCAAGAGAACTAGAATTAGAAGTGCATATGTGACTGAATTGCTGCAATTTCATAGTAAAATTTGAACAGATGAGGAGTTGCTTCTTATATGTGAGCAAAGAAAGTGGTTTCTTGAGATGGAATCTATTTCTGGAAAAGACATTAGAAAGATTGTTGAAGTGACGACAAAATATTTAGAATACTACATAAACTCAATTGATAAATCAGTGGCAGGGTTTCAGAGGATTGACTCTAATTTTGAAAGTTCTAATGTGGGTACAGTGTTATCAAACGGCATAGAAATCATTTGTGAAAGGAATTGTCAATCAGTGTGGCAGACTTTATTGTCTTATTTTGAGAAATTGCCATAGCCACCCAGCTTTTAGCAACCACCAACCTAATCAGTCAGCAGCTATCAGCAATGAGACAAGATACTTCACCAGCAAAAATATTTGGTCTCATTCAGATCTCAAATGATGGCTAGCATGTTTTAGCAAGAAAGTATTTTATAATTAAGATATATACAGTTTTTTGGACAAAATGGTATTAAACTGTTAATAGGCTACCATATGGTATAAACATAACTTTTACATATAAGCCCTGGGAAATGGAAAAAATTATTTGGCTCACTTTATTGTGATATTTTCTTTATTGTGGTGGCCTAGAACCAAACCAGCAATACCTCTGAATATGTCTTGTGTTCTTTATCAAGTTAAGCAAGTTCCTCTGAGTTCTACTTTGCTGAGAATTTTTATCATGAATGGGTTTGGATTTCATTAAATGTCTTTTCTGCATCTATTGACATGATCATGTAATTTTTTTGTCTTCTGATGTGATATATTTTTTAATATTTTATTTATTTATTTGATAGACAGAGATTACAAGTAGTCAGAGAGGCAGGCAGGGAGAGAGGAGGAAGCAGGCTCGCTGCTGAACAGAGAGCCCGATTCGGGGCTCAATCCCAGGACCCTGACCTTGACTTGAGCCGAAAGCAGAGGTTTTAACCCACTGAGCCACCCAGGTGCCCCTTGATGTGATATTTTACATTAATTAATTTTCATGTGTTCAACCAGCCTTGCATAGTTGGAATAAAACTCATTTAGTCTTCACATATAATTCTTTTTATATATTTTTGGATTCAGTTTGCTAATATCTTATTGAGAATTTTTGAACCTCTGTTTATGAGACATATTGGTCTGTAGTTTTATTGTAATGTCTTTGTCTGGGTTTGGTATTTGGGTAATGTTGGCCTCAGAATTAGTTAGAAAATATTTTTTCGATTCTCTGAAAGCAATTGTATAGAATTGGTATCATTTCTTCCTTGAATATTTAGTAGAATTCATCAGTGAATGCATCTGAACCTGGTGCTTTTTATTTTGAAAGATTATTAATTAATGATTCAATTTCTATTTATAATAAATACAAGCCTATTCAAATTGTTACTTCTTGTGTATTTTGACAGATTGTACCTTTCAGAGAATTAGGCCATTTCATCTAGGTTAATAAATTTGTGGGTATAGAGTTGTCCATAGTATTCTTTTTTTATCCTTTTCATGTCCATGGGATCTAAAATGATGCCCCTCTTTCATAATTTGTGTCCTTTCTTCTGTTTTTGCTTGGACAAAGACTTATCAATTTATTGGTCTTTTCAAGGAACCAGCTTTTGGTTTCATTGATTTTTCCCCATCAATTTTCTGTTTTTAATTAAAGTGATTTCTGCTCCAATTGTAATTATTTCTTCTGCTTACATTGGATTTTTTTCACTCTTCTTATTCTAGTTTCCAAAGATGAAATCTATTGATCTTAGATCTTTCTAATATATGCTTTTAATGTTGCAAGCTTTCCTCTAAGTAGTGCTTTCACATCCCAGAAATTTTTTTTTTTTTTTAAGATTTTATTTATTCATTTGACAGACAGAGATCACAAGCAGGCAGAGAAGCAGGCAGAGAGAGAGGAAGAAGCAGGCTCCCCGCCGAGTAGAGAGCCCGATGTGGGGCTTGATCCCAGGACCCTGGGATCATGACCTGAGCTGAAGGCAGAGGCTTTAACCCACTGAGCCACCCAGGCACCCCCACATCCCAGAAATTTTGATAAATTGTGTTTCATTTAAAATATTTCATTTCATTTAAAATATTTTTAATTGCTCTTGAGATTTCTTCTTTGCCTCACACATTATTTAGAAATGTTTTGTCTCATGAATGGATGAGATTTGGATTTTCCTGTTATCTTTTGTTATTGATTTATAGTCCAGTTCCATTGTGGGGTTAGAGCAGACATTGTATGATTATGAGGAATTATCTCATTGGATGAAATTAACCCTGAATTTCCTGGGGAAATGTTAATGGCCTCCCCTGGGGCAGTTGCCATGCAAGGCAATGCTGACTAGCCAGGACACCTACCACCCATCTTTGCTTCTAAACCTATACTTAGATTTAAGTCCCAACAGATCCTTCAAAGTGAGGACAAAGAGTGACCCATAAGGAGATGTACTATACTCCAAAAGTACTGGAGTTTTCTAATTTATACAAGCAGAAATCAGGGACATGTGTGAGAATGGATACTGTGGGTTTTGGATAATGGTAAAAGGAACATAAATTTGGATCAGGTCAGATTTCTTGATATGGGCCCAATAAATTGACATTCTTCATTTAAAGTTGCTGCTTGAGTAGTTAGAAAGGGTTCTGATAGTTTATTTGGTTCATTGAAACATGGACTAATAAATGGCTCACTATGAATGAACCAGAAATGCTTACCCTTCCTCAGTTTAATGTTACAGAGGAGATTCAGAGGCTTAAGGGAGATTGAAATACAAGAGTGGGTTTGCCATTTAAGACTTACTAACCCACACTGGGAGGATCCATTAGACACACCTTTTACCATACTTGAGAAATAAATTTGTGAGAAAGCCTCAGCATACTTCAAAAGCTCCATGATCACTTAGGCCAGACCTTACAGTGGGTACCATAACCGTTCAATTGGAAAACCCAAATAATTTTTTCTTCTTTTAAATTGGTTAAGGTGGGATGCCTGGGTGGCTCAGTCAGTTACGCATCTGCCTTTGGCTCTGGTCATGATCCCAGGATCCTGGAATTCAGTCCAACATTGGCATCAGGGTCCTTGCTCAGTGGGGAGCCTGCTTCTCCCTCTGCCTGCTGCTCCCCCTGCTTGTGCTCTCTCTGACAAATAAATAAATAAAATCCTAAAAATAAAATAAATTCATTAAGGTGTGTTTTAAGGCTCAGAATGCAGTCTTTCTCAGTGAATGGTGCATGTGAGCTTGAATAGAATGTGTATTCCACTCTTGTTGATTGAAGCAGTCTGTGGGTACCAATTATATCCTGTTGATTTGTGGTGATGGTGAGTTCAGCTGTATCCTTACTAATTTTCTGCCTCCTACATTGGTCTACTTTGGAGAGAAGTGTATCAAAGTCTCCTACTGTGATAGTGAATTTATCTATCTTTTCCTTGGGGGTTCTATCAGTTTCTGCCTCTGTTAAGTTTGATTTTGAGGCACACACTCATTTAGAATTATTGTATCTTCTTGGATAACTGACCCCTTTATCATTATGTAATGCTCTTCTTTATCCCTGATACTTTTCTTGCTTCTGTCTGAAATTAATATAGGTAATTCTGTTCTCTTTTGATTAGTGTTAGCATGGTATGTTTTTCTCCATCCATTTACCTTTAAACTATATGCTATCTTTATATTTAAAGTGGGTTTTTGTAGACAACATACAGTTAGATATTGTTTTTGATACACTCTACTTGTTTAATTGGTACACTTTGACTATTGATATCCAATGTTCTTATTGGTATAGTTAGATAAAGCCATATTTGTTGATGTTTTCTATTTATTGCTCTTGTTCATTTTTAAAAATTTTGTACTCCACTCTTTTCCTGCCTTTTGTGGTTTTGAGTATTTTATATGGTTACAGTTTCTCTCCTTTCATAACATAATAGTAATAATTAAAAAAATAAGTGGTTGTGCTAGAATTTTCAATATACATTTACAGCTAATACAAATTCACAGTCATAATTATTTTAAATTCCCTTTTGATTGTTCTACTGTATACCTTATATCTGAGTCTGGTTTTGATGAATACTTTATCTCTTTAGCATGTGCTTTTTCTTATCAATTTTATGCCTCATAACTTTCAATTGAAAGCTAGAGATAATGTGTAAGCTTGTGCTTAGAGATGAGTGTTTCATTCTTTCTGCCAGGCCTTTAGTGGCTAGGCTGAATTGAGGTGAGTATGAATAGCTTCAGTGTACCATAAGATTCAGGTTTCTTTCTTGATAATTTATGCTTAGGATGGGACTTTGTTTTCCAGAGGTCATTTTCTCAGTGTCTGTTCTCCTTCTGGGTTTGGGTCTTCTGTTTGTGCTTGTCTCCAGACACAATCTGTCTCCTTAACCTCTCCTAGCTGTACCCTGTTATTATTTTTGCCCATTGCTTATTAGCCTGATGCAGAGATGGGGGTCACTGGTGAAAAGAGTATACTTCTATGTTCTAATTAGTTTTAATCCTAGTCAAGCACATCTGGATTTCAGGACATATTCACACATGACTTCCTCCAGCTGCAATGCTGGGCATAGTAAATATTCCTGTCGTCCTCTTCCTGGTTAGTGATTTTTTTTTCCCCCGGGTCATTTTCCTTCTCTCAGTGCAATTGATTTCTTCTAGTCCCCCCAAATGGCTTTCCCCCCCCCCTCCTGAAGATGAAGGCATGTGGTCCATAGGCAAAATAAGGGAAGATATGTCTGTTTGGGGTACTGTTACTGATTGCTGTTTTTTGTTTTTTTTTTTCTCTTTCTCTCAACCAATACCACAAGAAAATCTCTCTAAAGATTCTCACTCCTGTTCCCTGTGAGTAGTCAGTGGGGTTCTTGGGGAAAAGGCTTACCAGAATGTAGACTTCCTTCTGTCTGTGGGGTCTTCCAGGAGCTTTACATTCAGTGCTTCATTCAGAACATTCAGCTACATCTTCTTATTGGCTATTATATGAAGTCCAGTGATGACTGTCTCATTTAAACAACTGTTCAGGTCCTGTTTCTTCCTTCAGACAGCTGTCTTTTAATTTATGATTACATAGTTTCCCTGAAACTTCAGTTCCTTGATGGGTTTGAAAATATCATAATTTGCAGTATCTCCAGGGTTTTTTTTTTTTTTTAAGATTTTATGTATTTATTTGACAGAGAGAGATCACAAGTAGGCAGAGAGGCAGGCAGAGAGAGAGAGAGGAGGAAGCAGTCTCCCTGCCAAGCAGAGAGCCCGATGCGGGACTCGATCCCAGGACCCTGAGATCATGACCTGAGCCAAAGGCAGAGGCTTAACCCACTGAGCCACCCAAGCACCCTCTCCAGATTTTTCTTGCTAAAGGGTGAAGGCAACACTCTTTACAGCTCTTCACATATTTGAGCTTCATGATTTTTATATTGTGTGTTCATGAATTCTCTTAAAAATTACAGTGCTAGGCTAAGTTGATGCATTAATAGTATTAAAATTACTTAGAGTACAAATAAACAAGAAAAAGGTGAAAAAGAAGAGGAATTAGGGTGTGTTACAGATCCTGGGAAGATAAATTAAGATTAAAATAGAACTTCCAATATTTTTTATAATTGTGAATGAATAAAATTTCACCAGTGAGTACAAAATACTTTGCTCAATCCCTGTTATTCTGCACTACAATTATTTATTGCTCTATCGCTATTTATTAATGATAACCTTGTATCACCAGTAAAGGTTAACTGATGCCTGTTCTTCCCTTTGAAATTGAAAAAGGAACTGAATGAGTCATGGGCTTGAGAGATAAATTCCTCATCCATATAGTTCATTTAGCATCATTCTCTCATAGGATCCTGTATTTAGAAACAGAGTTCCTGGTCACCTTGAGAGACAATGTTTGGATGCTTTCATTACTGTCCTAAAGCATTTTCTATTTTTACACTTTGAGCTAACATTCATCTGACTTTAAACTGGGACACCAGCCTTCTGATTGTCTTGCTCAGCATCCAAATTTCCCTTTCCTGTGTACCAAAGGCAATTGTAAAATTAACCAACCACTGCCTACACATTAGCATTTTACAAAGTGATCAAATACAGGGATTATGATCACTTTTCAATTATTGTTCTGTGTAACTTTCAGCAATATGAAATTGCCAGCAAATCATGATATGATATATTGTATCTTCACCTTCTTGTGTACTATTGTTCTTTTGTTTTGTTTTCAAAACATAGAACCAGATGCTCCCAGGATTTATTGATATCTGAAGAATAAAATCTCAGTTTAAAAAGCCGTGTTGTGGATTTTTAGCTTCAAAAATGGCATTTTGAGCACTGGAGTAATACACTGGAGATCAGCTCTTAATTTGCTCCCCCCCTTTATGTTTCTCTCGTTTTTATATTTTCTAGTCAAATTTTAAAATCTAAAGTTCATTAAGGTAAAGATTATGTATATAATATACTGATAAAATAGAACTCATTTTAGGACAAATGAATTTAGTCAGGTTATTGAATTTATGAGCATTTATCTGGGCTTTGCCTCTGGTATTGTCTTCTCCCGTGCATGTGTGTGTGTGTGTGTGTGTGTGTGTGTGTGTCTATGACATAGGTATGTTTTAGTTTACTTTCAATCTATGATCAGATGGAAAGTTCTTTTAAGGTTGGATAAACATTAGAAAACTAAGGACCATAAAGTGTCAGCATTATTGAGTCTACACATTGGTTAGACTGGCTTCCAAGCCAGTGTCCTCAGATAGATTTGGGTTGCCTTTATTATAGATTTGTCCTTGAGCATTTTAAGATGTTTGATATTTTGGCCCTTATATCTTCATGGTCCTGTGAAAATTATGGAAAAATTGGGATTGGATTTCTCATCCTTGAATATTTCATTCATAGTTTTGTTATTGGACTAGTCATTTATATACTATAGATTCTGCTTTAGTGGAGTTCAAATCATGTCTCATGCATACATTCATCTTTATAGTCTTGTCATTTTTCACATCAGTGAATTTTTTGAAAATTCAACAGGTGCTAAGCTAAATAAATTCATAGACTTTTATAGGTACACAAAAAATTTTAGCATGATATTTATTATCATATCCTACTTCCTATCAATTGGTATTTTACAATGTATTGAAAAGCAACTAAATGTAAAGGCTAGTTCCTATGGTTTACATGATAATTAGCTAATAAAATGAATTCAGGATTTAGTACCAGAAACCTTGGGCTTAAGTATGAGCTCTACCCTATTCATGTGAACTTTATATAAACATATATCTTTTCAAGAGCCTCACCTTTCTCATCTACAAAATAATTAGTATTTCCCTTCTACCTCACAAAATTTTATGGTAGGTAATGTATGTGAAAAAAATTTTAACTGCATATTAACTTTACTTGTTTTCATTATTTAAATTATATAGATAGATGATAGATAGTTAGCTATATAAACAGTAGATATACTTAAGGTTTTGCAATACAAAGTGAAGTTTTACTTGGTTACCTGCCTGGAAAAGGGTGAAGACAACAGGAGATATTCTTATTCTCAGAGAGTTTTATTCTATCAGAGGTAATAATGTAATAAAATAAGACCACAAAATTATAAATGATCTGAAGAAAATAAAGAAGGATAAATTTTAAGTGAATAAATGGTTGGAAATGGTGGAAGCTACATTTGATTGAGTAGTAGGAAAGCTCTTGCAAAGGTTGTGATATTTGAGTAAAGAACTAGTTGACAACAGAGAGTAGCTAGTGAAATTGTTTTAAGATGGAAATAAGCTGACTATCGTCCAGGAATAGAAATAACAGTGAGTTGGAATCGCTGTGAAGTAGAAAGGTTGTGAAATGAGAAAAAGGAAAGAGATCGAGAGAGAGGGAGGCAAACCTAAGAGACTTCTAACTACAGAGAACATACTGAGGCTTGCTGGAGGGCAGGTGGCCAGGAGATGGGCTAAATGGGTGATAGGTATTAAGGAGGACACTTGTGATGAGCACTGGGTGTTATATGTAAGTGATGAATCACTAAATTCTGCTCCTGAAACCAATATTATATTATATGTTAACTAACTAGAATTTAAATAACAACATGAAACAACAACAACAAAACACAACCATGTGATTATACTAAGTGGTCTAATAACCCCAAGTAAAAGGCAGATATTGAAGATGGATTTAAAAAAAAAATCAACTATGTATTACCCAAAAGATATTCATTAAAAATATACATACACAAAAAATATATAAATAAACAAATGGGTAAAAATTTAAAAGTTGGAAAAGATACATCATGCTTACAGTAGACAAAAAAAAAGTTGGAGTGGCTATGTAAATATCAGATAAAGCAGATTATAGAACAAAGACTCATATCAGGGTTCAAGAGTTATGAAATGAGTATCACTTATTCATTTCATAATAAGCTTATTTTTGTAGAAGACATTAGAATTGTAAAGTTTCATGAGCCTGGTAATAGAGCTTGAGAATACATGAAGCAAAGATGATGGAACTGAAAGGAGAAATAGATAAGTTCATAATTATAATGGATGATTTCAATAAGTAGGAAGAGAAAAGCAGAAAGTATATAGAAGAGTTGAATACCCACCTACTACTAATTGTTTATAGAAGACTTGGCCTAGCAGCAACAGGATTTACTTTCCCTTCAAGTACATGCAGAACATTTATCAAAACATACAATATTCTGAGTAACACAATCAGTCTGATAAATTTACAAGGATTCAAAATACAGTCTCTGATCAAAAAGTAAAAATTATAAGTAAATAAAAGTCTAGAAAATCTTTCAGTATTTGGAAACTCAATAACACATTTCTAAATAATGTACCAATTATTTTATACATCAAAAAGATGCATATTGATACAAAAAGTGGACACCACTACACACCCACTAAAATAAAGTAAAAAAGATAACAGTATTTAGTGTTGCAAAGGATCTGCAGCAATTGGAGTAAATATATTGCAGCAATTGGGATTAATTATTCTCCTCAGAAAAGTATAGCATTATCTTATACAGCTAAATATACATTTACCATATGACAAAGCAACTTCTGTCAAACAGAAATTAATAAAACAGAAATGGAAACATACACCCATGGAAATATATTCGCATAAATGTTCATAGCATCATTATTCAAAATTCTTAAAATCTGGAAGCAGAAGAAATATCCATCCACCTATGAATATGAACAGATAAACATAATAATCCATACCATAAGATACTACTAAGGTACAATGTTGGCAACATGAGTCAATCTCCAAAACATTATGCTAAGTTAAAGAAGTCAAACAGAAAATATTATGATTCCACTCATATGAAATTCTAGAAAAGGCATACCTTTGTGAAAGAAAATAGGTTGTTGTATGTGGCTGTGCTTTTAGAGAGAAGACTGAATGTAAATGGACACCAGAAAACTTTTCAGGATGATGGAACTGTTTTGTATTTTGATCTTTCTGGTGATTTCATGATTATGCATAGTTACCAAAATTTCTCAAGCAGTGTATTTGAAATAGATGAAATTGATTTAAACAATACATTAATAAACAAAAAAGGGAAAAAGCCTCTATGAAAATGACATCTCCCCAGGAAGGCCTCCTCCAACCAATCTATTAGAATATTTCCCTTTATACCTCTGAATGCAAATGTTGTGGATGTCCATCCCTGAAGGTAATCTCTGTTCTGCTGTAGAGGTGTGTGGTCTGTATACCTCCCTGATAAATTCTCTGTATTTTTATTTTACAATGAAGAAGAAACAGAAATTATAAGTAGACAAATCTAGATATTATAAATTGGGGGGATTGAAGGAGCACACTATATAAAAATTGATTTTAAAAAGAATAATGCTTTAATGGAGCAAATGTGTTTTCTAAACCAGTATTTTTTGCACAAGAATTTTTGTTTAGTGTTTGGTTAGAAGGAGGCTTGGTGTTTTCCTTAATGGAGAACAATGGGTTCTGAACTATTTCTTCATCCAGGAAGGATCATAACAGCAGGTAGTCAACACACATCCAGAAAGCAGAAGATATTTTTAGAATATGGAAAAACTATATTTTATCTACTCAGAAAGTAATAGAATAATGATTATCTATTACCAAGATACACACCTGAAAGCAAAGAAGCCTGTTTATATGGCATACCATTATCCACTCACATGCAACTACAATGCAAAATTACTAAAACAAGCAACAATCCAGTTTAAGAGGATGTATCTGGGTTGACTTCTGTTTGAGATTGTGGGAGTTACAAATGATCATTGCTCTGTAGCTATGACAGTGCTTGAGATGAGCTGTGCAATCTTTGCTTTTTAAAACTCATCAGAGAGCTGAGGACAAGAAGAAATTGAAAACAATTATATTCCAGAAATTGAGGAATTCTTCATAAGAGAGTAATTTTCATGCTTGGCACAGCAGTTAGAAGAATCCACAAGGAGTGGCTGTGTGGAGAAACCAGCTGATATGATTAAAACCAATCTTTTTTTTTAAGATTTTTTTTAAATTTTTATTTATTTGACAGACAGAGATCACAAGTAGGCAGAGAGGCAGGCAGAGAGAGAGGAAGAAGCAGGCTCCCCGCCGAGCAGAGAGCCCGATGTGGGGCTCGGTTCCAGGACCCTGGGATCATGACCTGAGCTGAAGGCAGAGGCTTCAACCCACTGAGCCACCCAGGTGCCCCTAAAACCAATCTTTTAATTGACATTGATTTGACACAAAAGAATCTTAAGAAGTCCCAGCACCACCCCCCCCAAAAAAATAATTTGCATGCACTGAACCAATTTTTTTCTCACAGGTCTTTGGTGAGTACATATTTATAGTACATATTATAATGTAGTGCATAGTATAGTAGTACATGGTATAATAATACATATTATAAAGGAGGTAAGACAAGAGATTCAAAAGATATCTTGCCTTGAGGCACCTGGAATATTATCCAATTAAAGACAGGTACCTGCTAAAGACCGAAAGTACAGTAGGCTAGATGAAAGAAATGCCCTAAAGTGTGCCAGACTGTCTGTGAAAGTGTTTCAGCTCTCCAAAGAATAGAGGAAGAAGGAAGAACTGAGATAAAGAAATGAATCCCTTGAATGCACTCTAGACTTTTGCTGAGTGCTTAATAGAGATACTTTGACAGTGGAGGTGGGTGAGAAAGCTGAGAGAAATATTCAGTGACACTCTATACCTTCGTTGAATGCAGTGTAGCATACACAGAAGGCAGGTAGCAAGCCTGGGAAATCCCACAGAGATAGTTCAGGCCTCTACTGAGTACTTTGAAATGGTCTTAAACAGCAGAGCAGGGTGAAGGGAGATCTGAAGTATAAAATCTGAGACAGGGACTGAAAAGCAAAGAACACTCCTCAGATATTTAAAAATAAATTTAGAAACCATCTCCTCATCTCATAATCAAAATATTGGAAACCAGTGATGAAGTAAGTCTACAGTTTAAACTCAAATTTCAGTACCAGTGACCTGAAGATAAGGAAAGTTCTACTTATGGTTGTACATGCTATTATTATAGGTTTAAGAGTTATTTTACATAAATAACTCTTAAATTTTACATAAAATTCCATGTTTACAATAAAATATTAAGAGAAAAGTTAAAAATTTACAATGAGCAGTCCATGAACAAGAGTTAAAACAGTCATTACAAGCAAACACAGAAATAACCCACATGGGGTCACCTGGGTGGCTCTGTGGGGTTAAGCCTCTGCCTGGGCTTAGGTCATGATCTCAGGGTCCTGGGATCTAGCCCTGCATTGGTCTCTCTGCTTAGCAGGGAACCTGCTTCCCCCAGCTCTCTCCGCCTACTTGTGATCTCTGTCTGTGAAATAAATAAAATCTCAAAAAAAAAAAAAAAAGAAAGAACCCATACCATGGAATAATCAGAGAAGACACATTACAATATATACAATATATAATACTATAACATGATGTCAAAGGATCTAAGTTGACAACATGCATAAAGAGAGAATATCAGCAGATATATGGAAATTCTGAAAAAAGGTTGATAGGAATGATAGAATAGAAAAACACAATTATCAGAAAGGAAAAAGAGAAATTATCCAACAGGCCTAAAAGCAGAATAGATTCTTATAGAAACAATGTCGAGTGAACTTTAACAAAGATCACTAAAAATCATACAATAAAACACCAAGAAAAAAATAAAATTTTCAGTGTGGCATTATGACATAGATAACACTGGAGCCCTAGAAAGTGAAAGATTAAATAACTTAAGGAAAAATGGAGGAGAGTTTCCAAAAATAGTTAAAAGACATCAAACTAAAAAAATCTAAGGAACGCAGTGAAGGAGGAAAGGACGGTTTAGATTTTATATTTATCGAAAATACCCCTTAAAGATGAAGGAAAATCCCTCCAGTAAAAGATTGGTATCCAAAATATACAAAGAATTCTTAAAAGTCAAAAATAAGAAAACAACCAAAATAATAAATGGGAAAAATCCTCTGAACAGATATCTGTCTGAAGAAGATAAACACATGGCAAGTGAGCATATGAAAACATGCTCAACATCGTATTTCCTTAAGGATTTGCAAATTAAAACAACAGGAGATACCAATACACATTAGAATTACTAAAATCCAAAACACTAACAATACCAAATACTGATGAGGTTATGGAGCAAGAGAGACTCATTCTTTGCCAGCAGGGATGCAAAATAGTACAGCTGCTTTATAATAGAGTTTGGCCGTTTCCTGAAAACCTAAACATACTCTTAACAAATAACTCTTCACTTGTACTCCTTAGTTCTTACTCTAATGAGTAGAAAATTTGTATCCACACAAAAGCCTACACACTTATTTTCATGGAAGCTTTATTCATAATTGCCAAAACTTGGAAGCAACCAAGATACATTTCAGTAGGTGAGAGGATAATTTAGCTGTTTTACATCTGTAGAAAGAGGTATTGCTTGGTGATAAAAAGACATGAGCTATTAAGTCATGAAAAGATACGAAAGAACCTTAAATGCCCACGTGAAAGAAGCCAATCTGGAAAGACTACATATTATATAATTTGAACTGTATTACCTTCTAGAAAAGGAAAATCCTGGAGGAAGTAAAAAGATCAGTGTTTTCTACAAATGGAAAGAGGGAAGAGGGAATAAATAGGTGGGCACAGGCGATTTTTAGAACAGTGAGAGTTATCCACTCTAATGATGGACACATGTCACATTTGTCAAAACCTATAGTATGTACAACATGAATGAACTCTAATGTAAACTCTGGAATTAAGATAATAATATATTGGTTCTGGCTCTTCAGTTGTAGCAAATGTACAGCAATAATACAATATGTTAATAATAGGCGGAATTTTGTTGCTGAAGGCAGTGTTGGGATCCTTTATGGTCATTCTTTCTACAACATTAAAATTGCTTTATTAATTTTAAAAATTCAAAAAAAGAAGGGAAGTTAAAACATTTTCATATGAAAAAGTGGTATGAATTAGTATCCAGTAGACCAGCACAAAAAATTGTGCTAAAAGAAATTCTTGAAGTTGATTGGAGATAATACTACATGAAAGTTTAGATCTGTAAGAAAGAATGAAGAGTACTAGAAAAATAAAAATAATGAAATGCTCTAGAAAAAGTGTACATGGATGTATGTGTGTTTGGCACAAATGAAATAAGAGCATGGAAAAATATATTCAAATGGCATTAAAACGTGATTTATTAATATCAGATAAAGTAAATTTCAAAACATTATTATCAGAGATAAATATGGATATTTCATAGTGATATATTAGGAAGTATTAAACATTATATCAAGTTTAATATATATATATTAAACAGTATATCAAGAAAACATAAGCGTATTATACCATTACCTATTTAGAGGTATTCAAAACATGTGAATTAAAAATTTGCAAAATATATAGGGAAATCCAGAATCATTTATGAATAATTTATTATCTTGGTATTTTATTAAACAAGTAGACACAAACTCAGTAATAATTCAGAACACTTGAACAATTCCCATCTACCAACTTGGTCTAGTGATATATAGAGGGTGCTGCCCCAAATGCAGAATATTCTTTCTAGTTATACATGGATATATGTACCAAAGTAACCAATAGATTGGATCATGGAAAAGGCTCAATAAACACCAAAGAACTAAGAACACAAAGCCTGTTTTGTTATGACGATGGTATTAAATTAGAAGTTAGTAAATAAGGTATTGATAAAATTTGTATGTGTGTGAAAATTTAAAAACACGTTTGTAACAAACCACTGGAAAACATATGAGAGAATTCAGAAAATATTTTGAAATGAATGATAAGGGAAACATAACATTTATTTGTAGGTTAAGGTAAGATTTGATTAATGGAAATTTATAATATTAATAATTTTTAATGTAAATGACTTATATTAGAAAGGAGTTACCTAAGCTTCCAAAATAACAAGCTAGGGACAGAAAAGCGAATTAAACCTAAAGATGGTTATCATAAAAATAAGGATGAAAGTCAGTTACATAAAAAATAGAAGAACAATTTTTAAAAATCAGGTTAAATATTAATATTGATGAGATTAACAAAATGAATTAACCCATAGTAAGACTGTTCATGATGGCAAGAATTAAAAAAAAGATAGCACTATCAAAAGACTATATAGACATTAAAAGGAAGATAAAGGGATACTATAAGCAGTAGGCCTATTATTGATATAACCACAGCATACAGTAAATCTGAAGTACATATTTTCCAGTGAGAAAAGCCAGACACACACACACACACACACACACGCACACACGCACACACATACAAACAAACACTTGCTTATGTGATTTCATCTATACAAATTGTAAGAATAAACAAAGCTAATCTGTGGCGATAGTAATCAGAAAATAGTGATTTCTGAGTCAGGAATTTACTAGAAATTGGCACAATAGAATTTTCTGTGATGATAGGAATGTGCTTTATCATCTTTTGTTCAAGTTTTGACTTGAATCATGTTTGTTCAAGTATTAAAATTCATTGGCTGGAGTCCTAAGATTTTATTTTATGTAAATTATATCTTAAATAACAGAAAGGAGGATTTTAGTCAATTCCACTTCATCTTCTTCTTTTTTTTTTTTTTTTAGTTTTTTTTTTTTAAGTAGAAACACAGAGATAGAGGAACTGTAAAGAATCTGTTTCTCATTAATTGGTCATCAGTTTTAAAGCAAGTATTTTAGGATGTCTAACTTTCTTCTTTTTTTTTTTTAAGATTTTATTTATTTATTTGACAGATAGCGATCACAAGTAGGCAGAGAGGCAGGCAGAGAGAGAGAGAGAGGAGGAAGCAGGCTCCCTGCTGAGCAGAGAGCTGGATATGGGGCTCTATCCCAGGACCCTGGGATCATGACCCGAGCTGAAGGCAGAGGCTTTAACCCACTGAGCCACCCAGGTGCCCCCCACTTCATCTTCTACCACAATACACTGTGCTCTATTAGTGTCATAGTTATTAATATTTTTATGCTTTTTAAAAAGCTTTTATTTATTTATTTGACAGAGATCACAAGTAGGAAGAAAGGCAGGCAGAGAAAGAGGATATGCTTTATTTTTAAAATATTTTTGAATGTGGTCTGTGTGTGTGTGTGTGTGTGTGTGTATGTGTTTGTGTTCAGTAGAATTAATATTGAAGCAATGGACTTAAGAATATTTCTAGTATAAGAGACCCAAAGCTGTGACTGATTCTTGCTATGGTCTGAATGTATTCTCCCAAATTCACATCTTGAAATCCTAATCTCCAGAGGTAGTGTTATTAAGAGGTAGGGCCTTTAGGAATTTAAATCATGAGGGTGGATCCCTCATGGATGGGATTAGTGCCTTGTAAAAGGGGTCCAGAGAGACTAATCCTTTCTGCCAAGTGATGACACAGTAAGATGACTGCAATCTGAAACCTGGACTTGGGCTCTCACCAGGACCCTACCATGTGGGTACCCTGATCTCAGACTTTTAGTCTCCAGACTGTGAGAAATAAATGTCTGTTGTTTATAAGCTACCCGATTTGGGGTATTTTATTGTAGAAGCCTGAATGGACCAAGACAATTCTCTTTGCTTTACTCAATTTGCTTTGACATGGTATTTATTAGACACTTGGTATAAATTTTCTAGATAAAGTTTGGTGTATATTATGAAAGGAATATCTGTAAAATATCTAGGTATTAGAATTCATGCCTGCTTGAATATTTTTTCTCAAAGTTGTCCTCAGTGCTACAATAATATTAGTTGATTTTATTAAATAAATTAGATGTAAGTAATTATAATACACCTAGATAGCTAAGTCTCCAGTTGGTTCATGGCTCTTTATTAAATAAGTACAGAGAAAAAGGAGAAGAAATATATCTAGCCCTGTTTTTAACAATCGCAAAGGTCCTGTTTTCCTATATGAATGGTAATGATCCCACTGAACTGAATAGCTATTGTTCTCATTCTCCTCACAGCTGGGAGATGATATAGTAGAGACAGTCCTAATTACCTGATGGTCTATGAATAAACAAGGGAAAGATCAGTAGTTTGGTGATTTAATCACTGAATAAAATTAGTGTGGGACCCATTAATTTCCTTTTATATACAAGCTACTGTAAAAAGGCCCTTTAAGCTGCTTTCAGCATTATTACTACTATTTAGAAATTTTAAATAATATTATCTCATATCATTTTCCTCCAACAACAAAACTGTTGAACACTTTCTCTGCTGGAAATGCTATTGAGAAGCTATTTAAATTATGAGGCATTTAAAAAATCAACTTAATTGAGGTATAATGCACCACTTTTAAGTATGTATTTTGATGAGTTTTGACAAATTTATATACCAGTGTCAGAGCCACACAATCAAGATATAGAACATTTCTGCTACTCCTGTCCCCATTCCATGAGGTTCCAGCCTCCCCAGCCCAGGCAACCACTGATGCACTTTCTGTTCCTATAGATTGTATCCCTGTGGATATTATCATATTTTTTTCAACCAATCTTCTCTCAACTAGTAAGACCATCTTTCAATGATAAAGAAATCAACCAAAGTTATGTCCGAGATTCAAATAGGCTAACCTACCTATTTTTTTTCTTTTTATTAGAGATTACTGGATGCTTACATCTTTGTAAGCCCTGTTCATCTAGTAGCTTCGTGTGGTCCTATTATAACATTATGTTTGGCTTAATAAGTAGTCAATTACAGAGTGGTTTTACCCTAAACAGTCCACACAATAGTTATTTGACAGTTATATATTCAGAGTATGCTATGTTTTAGGCTCTCTGCCAGATGCTGATGTATAAAGTTAGGAAAGGTGTAATATCTGCTAAAGGACATAAAGCATAGCTGGCAATTATAATTTTGGGTGATTAATGAGTACAGGGACTTGTAGGAATGCATGTAGGGTTGTATAGTACAGTCTTGGGGATCATAGATGAATTTTGAAGCAAGTGACATCTCACCTGAGACCTGAAGAAAGTAAAAGAGTTTGCAGGTGATACATACACATATAATTTCTTATCTAGGCATAGTAAATCAATGTGGTACAATTTTTGGTTCTATGTACCAACACTTGTACTTTTCAGATTTTTATGGGGTCTGTGATTTTCCTCAGAAAATAAATTTACTCTACTTTTAGAGGGTGAGGGTAAGGGTAACTAATTTGGAGATAATGAAAAGAAAGAGAACTGAACCCTAAGAATCCTCATATAATATTAAATATATTAAAGTCTATATATAATATTTCACAATTTTTTTTACTTAAACCATTTGTCCATATATTAGCATTCTGTCTTCATACCTGACATTTGGGATAGCTATAGCTCTTTTTGTGATTTTCTGCCTCCAGCACAATTCTTTTAGCTGTAAGAAGAATTATAATTCATAACCTAGAGTTTTTAAATCTTATTCATTTTTTTGTTGTTGTTTAAGCATTCTTTCCATAGCTATGAAGTATTTTATGGGGTTATCATACATATGCACACACACAAGTTAGGATTTTAGAGTTGGAAGGAAAGTCCCTGAATCAAAACACAAAACCTGAAAAAAAAGCACATTTTATTTTGTATGAGAATTACAATTTTTGAATGCTATAATTATTATTTTGTTTACCAAATGCTTACTATGAATGGATGAGCATTAGCAGTAAATGGATGGAATCTAGCTTTCATTTAACATACCCAAATTTAAAGTTGTTTCCAGTATAGATGAGGGTTTTTTAAAATTTTTTTCAAGATTTATTTATTTATTTTAGAGAGGCAAAGGGGAGAGGGTCAGTGGGAGAGGGAGAGAGAATTCCCAAGCAGACTCCCTGCTATCATGGAGCCCCACATGGGGTTCAATCCCATGACCCTGAGATCACAATCTGAAGCCGAAATTGGTCGTATTGGTCACTTAACTAACTTAGCCACCCAGGCACCCCAAGACTGAGTATTTAAAATTAGATTTAAGGAGTCACAAACTGGAAGGAACACCAGTGTAAAAGAGGAAGATCAGTTCCTAGTCCGAAACTTTACACTGTGGGTTACTCATGGTTTTTTTTGTTGTTGTTGTTGTTTTTTTTTCTTGTTAAATTAAGACTTTGGGGTAGGAGATTTTTAAGGTTCCCTCCTATAATAATTTCATTGTGGAATTTTATAAAAACTTGAAGGCACAAGATATAATTTGTGCTGCTATGTCTTAATTTGTTTGTTCTATACAGATTCAACAAAGTCAAGTGAACTCTTAAACGTTTATGGCACTGCAAAGTTGGAAAGGTCTTAGTGGTGCTCAAGTCCATTTCCTGAATCAAATTTGAGCATACATTTTCTTTCTTTCTTTTTTCTTTTTTTTTTTTTAATTTATTTGACAGAGATAGAGAGATCACAAGTAGGCAGAAAAACAGGCAGAGAGAGAGAGAGGGGAAAGCAGGCTCCCCACTGAGCAGAGAGCCTGATGCGGGGCTCCATCCAACGACCCTGAGATCATGACCTGAACCAAAGGCAGAGGCTTAACCCACTGAACACAGGCACCCTGAACATACATTTTCATATAACATTTTGCAAAAGCATTGAGATCTCTTACTATGGCCATTCCACTGCTTCTGATCTTGCTTATGTAGCTGCTTCTCATAATAGTAATTGACAAAGTAAAAAAGTGGAAATGGCTTCCAGCAACCCGGATGGCCGACCTAATCAAAAATTTCTTGCTTAAAATATATAGAAATGCTGGGTGAAATAGAATCACTATCTAAAGTTGAACTCAAGAGTATAAAAGGAAACCCTAGATGCTGGATTGAAGGGTGAACTCAAAGTGGGAATGGTAAACTTATGATATGACTAGGAAATGACCTGTATACTAGAATATAATAGGAATTACCCTACCAGCAAGAGATTATGCTTTAGATAAGGAAATATGCGTGTAGTCTTATCCTTCCACAGCTGAAACTGAAACCCCTATATACAATGAGGAATGTCCCTCATTATAAGAAAATGACTACGGAAACCCCACTTGGCATAATGAAGGAGTTAAGAAGTGGATAGTCTGCCACAGACAGACTCTGAGAGGAGAGGCTTGGGGACTAGGAAAGGGGGGCAGGGATCAAATAAGATAATTAAACTCTAACTTAAAGCCACATGAAGCTGTAGGATCCAAATGCCCAAATTTATTTCATCCAAAATGTGCAGTAATCCATGACTGTAAATCAATGTTAAAGTAAAAACCGTTTTGGTGTAAACTCTGGACCCCGGTAGAAGGAAACTTAAACCGCTCTGTGGAAGTATGTACACAAAGCAGTTCATATCGGACTCAGAGTGGGAAACAAATCCAAACTAAACCTTGGCACAAAAAGAACTCACATTTAAAGCTTTGTAATTGATAGCCCTGCCTGGGTGTCTCAGTCAGTTAAGTGTCTAACTCCTGATTTCTGCTCATGTCATGATCTCAGGGTTGTGGGATTGAGCCCTGCATGGGGCTCTGCACTGGGCATTGGGCACTTAAGATTCTCTCTCCCTCTGTCCCTACCCCTAAAAAAACAACCACAAAACAAAACAAAAACCAACTTTGCAATCAGAAGAATTTAAAAAATTATATTAAGGGGAGTTAATAGAAATTACAAATAGATTTAATATGCCCAATATTAATATAGTGAAATAATTTATAAGAAAATATAAAATAATTGTGTATGAAAAATTAAAGGAATGAATAAAGGTATAAAATTCTAGTAGAAATTATAGGAGAAACAAAGATACTATAGTGAAATTAATAGAAATTATAGGAACAAAAAGAACAAAAGGACTTAATAAGAACTATATAAATTATTTAGAAAAATATTTATATCTATGTCTATATTTATATCTGTATACATATTTTCATATCTATACCTATATATCACTGATATTAAATAATAAATGGACAGTTAAAGAGAGGAGAGGTTTGGAGACTAGGCATGAAGGGCAAAGATCCAATAACATAATTAAACTCTAATTTAAAGCAACACGAAGACGTGGGATCTCAATGTCCAAGTTTATTTTATCCAGGATGTGCAGTAATCCATGACTATAAACGAAAAATTAAAGTAAAAACAGTTTTGGGGTGCCTGGGTGGCTCAGTCATTTGAGCATCTGACTCTTGATTTAGGGTCATGTCATGATCTCAGGGTTGTGGGATTGAGCCCCTCATGGCGCTCTGTGCTCAGCTGGGTGTCCGCCTGAGATTCTCTGTTCTCCTCTGCCGTTGCCCCTACCCCTGTTCATAACTGCTGGCTTTCTCTTTCTCTCTCAAATAAATAAAATCTTTAAAAAAAAAAAAAAGAGGAAGAACTGTTTCAGTGTAAGATTAAATAGCTAAAAAATGTTTAAAGTTAAATATAGATTTATGTAAACTAGGTAAAGAGAAGGAAAATGTGAAAGAGCTGCTAATGACCAGATTATCTCCAATAGGAATTCAGGAGATAAAATTATAGAGAAAGGGGAAGAGATAATATTCATAGAGATAAGATATGCAAATTTTTCAGAACTGAAAAGAAAACAGAAATATTTAGTTGTAAGAAGCATAATAAATGTTTATTAAGATTAGTAAACATGACTTCATCCCTACAAGAATCAGACTGAATACCAAAAAGATAGATACTTCAAAATCAGCCAGAAAGAAAAGGAAGATTATCTAAATACTGATGACAGACTTAATAGCAGACTTCTCATCAGAAAAATACATAGGATAGGAGACAGAATTATATACATCAAATGCTGAGGGAAAAGTAATTATCAACCTAGAATATATTGCTAATTACTGGTCAAAATGAAGATAAAGATAGCTTAATGCATAGAAAAAAATTACCACTTAGGGTTCTCTACTGAATAACTACTTTTAGGGGTAGGCTGGGTGGCTCAGTCATTTAAGCATCTCCTTCTGCTCAAGTCATGATCTCAGTGTCTTGGGATAAAGCCCCACATCACGCTCCTTGCTCAACGGGGAATCTGCTTCTCCCTCTCTCTTTGCCTGCTTGTGCTCCCTCTCTCTCTCTCTTTCTCTCTGTTAAATCAATCAATCTATCAATCAATCTTAAAACAAAACAAAAAACTAGTTTTGGATATATTTGTTAAAAAGAAAACTGACCAGCGGTGCCTGGGTGGCTCAGTGGGTTAAGCCTCTGCCTTCGGCTCAGGTCATGATCTCAGGGTCCTGGGATGGAGCCCCGCATTGGGCTCTCTGCTCAGCAGGGAGTCTGCTTCCCCCTGCCTCTCTGCCTATTTATGATTTCTCTCTCTCTGTCAAATAAGTAAATAAAATTAAAAAAAAAAAAGAAAAGTGACCACAGGGAGAAAAAAAAACAAACAAAAACAATGGATGATGCACTGGCAACACATATCTTGATAAATCTAAATAATAAATGTGAGATTTCAAAACATTAGAATTAAAATATTAAAATGTAACAGTACATAAAATGGATATAATCCAAGTTAAAAACTTTAAGCTTCTTGTGATTATTTTGGAAGAAAAAAAAGTAACAGTTGGAAATAGGCAAAACTTAACTTTTTAAGAAACGTGATCTGATTCTCAGATAGCAACAAAAAAGCTATATTAATATTCCTGAGTAGGCATACTAAAGTTTTGTCTGAATTTTGCTTAAAAAAAGGGAAAATGATGTATATTTTCAATCTACTGGGGAAAAATTAGAGTTAAGAAAAATGTGTGTGAAGAAGAAATGAAACCTTTAGAAATCCAATGGAAAATCTGCAAAGAAGAAAGGACTAGAGATAAGTAAGGTAAATAGAAAACAGAAAACAAAATACAAGAGGGTTGACATTAATTCAAACATATTAGCAACCAGTGTATTTATACACTATAAAATCAGATGTTAAAAAATATTTAAAGATTAGATTTGAGAAGGAGAGACATAAAATGTCACAAACAAGCTGAAAGCAAAAGCGAGCAGTAGATATTCAGAGATAATAGTAATAACAACTATAATAGCAACAATGATCAAATAAGCTATCACAGTATTCGTAATAACAGATGAGCTCTTGGTAATTGGATATTAGGATCATTACTTGATGCTAAAATAAATAATATATAAGAAATATAATCCTTGATCTTCGTGCACCTAATAAGAGAGACTAAAAATGTTTCAATTAGAAGTTTACCAAATAGCGGCGCCTGGGGGCTCAGTGGGTTAAAGCCGCTGCCTTCAGCTCAGGTCATGATCCCAGAGTCCTGGGATCGAGCCCCACATCAGGCTCTCTGCTCAGCAGGGAGCCTGCTTCCCCCTCCTTTCTCTACCTGCCTCTCTGCCTACTTGTGATCTCTGTCTGTCAAGTAAATAAATAAAATCTTTAAAAAAAAAAAAAGTTTACCAAATACAGAGAATAATAAACAATAAATCAAACCCATTGAGAGATTATAACATAATAATGCAGAAGTTGATAGAATAGGTTCCAAACATCAGTGTGGGTGTAAGAATATTTGAATAACAAGAAAATAGCTTGGATGCTGCCATATATTTAAAGGACATGTTCTTTTCAAGCACATCCTAAAAATCCTTTTCAAGGATTATTTCCCAAAATTGATAATTAGTGAGGTCATAATGGGCATTTGAAAAATCCCCCCGAAATGATGTTATATTGCAGAAACCTAATATCCATGTGTTTCGAAATGTTATTTTTTTAAAGCTTTTATTAGGAAGTGTTATTAATAATAATTATTATTACACTTCTAATTCCTGGAGATTAAGATACACTTACTTATACTAGTATTTAGACATTCATTTAGACCACTAGATTTATCAGTATCTGTAAGTCTGGAAAGAAATTGGTAAATGATGTATAAAATAATGTCTTTTATGCATCCTTAAAACTATACAAAATGACATACATCATTTATGTAATAAATGGACAGGAAAGATTTATGTCAACTTGGACGTAGTGCTTACCTCAGTGTAGGATAATACTGGGTGGTTTATGAGTGTCTATAACATTATATTTAAAGGAAAAAAGGAAAAAGTTTAAACAGATCTGTCAAGATGTTAATATTTGCTAAGTCTACATAATAGTATATGAGTATGTCTTACATTTTTCTGATTTTGGAATATTTTATATTATAAATTTCATTAAATAAGTGAATTCATGAGATTCCTCACATAAGGCAAAAACATATTGTAATAACATTATCTCCATTTTATGGCTAAAGGGACCTAATAGTGCAGATAGTTAATTTCATGTAAATTTACATAGCAAACAAATAATATCACTGTTAAGTAACACATCTAATATTCAAATACAAAATGATGGGTTTTAAGGTATTTTTTTTTAAAGATTTTATTTATTTATTTGACAGACAAAGATCACAAGTAGGCAGAGAGGCAGGCAGAGTGAGAGGAGGAAGCAGGGTCCCTGCCAAGCAGGGAGCCCGATGTGGGGCTCGATCCCAGGACCCTGGGACCATGACCTGAGCTGAAGGCAGAGGCTTTAACCCACTGAGCCACCCAGGCACCCTAGGTTTTAAGTTTTGAGATAGTTTCACTATACCTGATATCTATTTAACCTGTCACCAATCTCCTACTTTTCTGCATCCACTAAGGAATATTTAATATTAACGAAACAGCAATGCTATCTACTAATAAGGATAGTCTACATGTCAGGAACTGTTGTACGCATTTTGTTGCTTTTTCTCCTTTCATTTTCTTATTCAGTCTTCACAACAATCCTGTAAAATAGGAAGTATTATTTTCATCTCCACTTTATAAATGAGGAAACTTAATACCTGATCTCTTATACATTAGGATTAAATTCTTACGAGAATTAATTTATTAATTTATCTCAGTTTTTCAATGTGACACAGACCATTGCTGTTAACCTGTCATCATTTATTATTAAAGAGATAAAACTTAACTGATTTAACCAAATATAACTGTGAATTTCACAGTTTTAATGGAATTTTAAAGAAATAGAGAATGTTAAGAGTCAAATAATTTTTTTTTTAATTTAAAGGCATTATGCTCTCTTTTTCAAGAAAGAAAGAAAATTTGAAAATAATTTTATGGAAAGGTTATTTTTGAAGCATTGTGTGTACATTTAGAAGGTAAGCTGGAAAAAAGATTTCATGTTACTATACTTTTAATTTTATGGCCATTGCAGCATTATTTTTCTTGTATAGCCTATAAATTCTATAAGTTAAGTGATGTAATTGTTTCTATGAACCAAATGTCCAAATTAAAACTGAACAGAAATTATGGAAAATAATAAGATAATTTCTCTTTCTCTTTTTGTATGTGTTTATTTCCATACAGTGCAGATAATAGGTAGATAGATAGATATCTATAGTAAATACATACGGAAGAGAAATCTCTCCCTTATCAAATGTCCTATAAAGAATGAAGTTAGAAAATCAACATTTTGCAACCACCATGTGAATTAACTTAGCCAAAACACACAAATAAAAAATGATGGTGTTACAAGTAATTTGTGAAAGTGGAGGGGCACAGTCTTTTACAAAGTTTCAAAGTTTCCTCCCATAAAATACTTATTAACCACAAATGGAAAAATAATGTATTTAATTGTAGTAGATAAGCCTAGTAATTAAGACCATTGTCAAGTTATCTTATCCTATGAATAATTGCATATTACTTCATGTAAGTTACACATCAACAAAATTGATTAAAAAGTTAAAAAATAAATGATTCAGTAAAATAAGGATCAAGAGGAGATTTTTTTTGAGTAATGGGAATATTTCCATTATCTTGAAGGTAAGTGTGGTTATATGGATGTATGTCTCTGTCAGAGTTCATCAAACTTAAAAGGAGTACATTTTATTTTATAAAAATTATGACTCAATTTCATTATAAACATTCCACCTAAGGTCACTACCCATTAGATTCCCTAGGTTCTCATTATTTTTACTATATCAGAATTTGCATCTCTATCTTTAACTCTATAATCTTTATCTCTGTCTCCATCTCTATCTTGATTTGAGTTTGTATATTTACTTCTTACTCCATCTGTAGTTTCAAAATTGCAGTTGTACCATTTCTCTCTTATTTGAATTTTTCATGAGTCAATATTTCAAAAACATACCTCAAAAATACTTCAGAAATGCTTGCCTTGACAATTGTATGTCATCCTGAAATTGATATTTAAAGACTATTACTTATTTCCTGTATCCTTTATATTGTTATTCATATTGTTTTCCAAATTAAGTTATAAATAACAGCAACTGATAGTTTAATAAAATTCTTTTTCATATATTGTTGATAATTTCCTTTAACACATATATTTAAGATGTTAAAGTGTTTGTGCATTATTCAGTTTTGTGATAATGCATAGTGCACTCAAATAGTACTGTGACTATACATGGCTGATAGCAGGATACTAGGTACTAATTTTTGTTACAGATGGATGGGCCTGATTTTATTTTTTAAACATTCCTTCATTAAGGACAGAAAGTTTAAAGTATATCAATATTTTTAATTTGCATTCTACTAATACTTTTGAGGTTGAATATGCTTTTATATTTTTCTTTGTAATTTATATTTAACAAATTTATTTATTCATTGTTTTATACTGTGCATTTTAAAATTAAGGTGTTTACTCCTATTTTATTGATTTTTTAGGAACTCCTCACATATCAAGTAATCTAATATTTTTGACATATATTCTACAAATATTTTAACAACTCATGTATTTCATATACCTACTTTTTCTATTTAATAGTGGTTGTTTTACATTTGACTTTTTATTTCATATGCCATTTCTTTTGACACATGAGTGTGTAATAGTGTTAATTTCCAGTTAACCACTTATTCCAAAATTGTTTATTTATAAGCCATTCATACTAATTTAATTCTGGCCCAAGGGTAATGGACTTGAAAGACATTATGCTAAGTGAAAGAAGAAGTCACAAAAGGACAAATACTGTATGATTCCCCCATGTGAGATATCTAAAAAAGTCAAACTTATAGAAGCAGATAATAGGTTGCTGATTGCCAGAGGATGAGGGGGAAGAGAAAAAGGGAGTTGTACAGTGAGTATAAAGTTAGAGTATTAAAAGGTGAATAAGTTCTAGAGATCTGTATAACATTGTACCAATAGTTAACAGTATAGTATTTTACAATAAAATTTTGTTGAGGGTAGGACACATGTTAAGTGTTTATGACAAAACAAAACGAAAACAAAAAGGGACACAAGAAAAGTTTGGGAGTGATGGATAGGTTGATTACGTTGATAATGGTAACTTTGGAGATATCTATATAGATATATAGATATAAATATATATATATACACCTTACTATATATATATATAGATAGATATACCTAAACTCATCAAATTATATACATTACATTAAATTGTATACATTAAACATGTACAGTAATTTTTATACATTGATTATTCCTCAATAAAGTTTTAGAATATATTTTAGTACCTGACAGGGTTGTATGTATGTTTTATCTGCCTACATGAATATAGTACTAAAGAGAGGCTGTTTACCTCCAGTCTCTATCTTATTTTGAGAGTACTTTGTTTGTTAGGGGTATTAGAGATGAGAAAAAAAAAATGTATTTTCCAATCTGGCAAGTTCTGGATTGCATATGCCCTCAAAAGTCTTCTTACCAAATTATTTTTGATCTCCTCTCTTGCTTTTAATTTTTATTTTTTGCAGCTAAAAGAGCAAAGTCCAACATGTCAACATTCTGTTTTCCCTGGAGTTTTTCTTGTACAATTCCAAAAATTCATTGGGTACATTTTGAATCTTCTAAGTAACCTCACATGAGAGTTTTACCAAATATTTCATCATCACAAAACACATGTCTCCTATTTCCCATCCTCCTAAAACAGTTCCTCTGACATTTTCGCAGCCCCTTCTATCTCCTCAGGGACTGCTGCTTGTTGTAGAGACAATTCCAGATCATTTAGATTTTTGTAATGGCAGTACCCCTTTTTTGTGTACGTATTTCTGAAGCAGCTCTCACTACAACCACAGAAGCAAAGTATTATTACTCAGCTCCTGAGTTTGCCAGTAAGCTGAGGGATTGGCTGAGATGAGCCAGCGAAGTAGCCAAACTAAAAAAAAAAAATTTGTATTTATGCTTTTCCAACCTTTGCTCAAATTACTACCAGTAATACCCCATTGACCAAAGCACATCAGAGGGCTAAAACGCAGGGAAAAGAATTCCACCTGCTTAATGGGAGGGGCTGCAAAATCACGTGATATAAAGGGCATGAAGGTATAAATTAACGCAATATGAGACAACCTACTACCTCTCTGCTTTGCTGTTACAGGTTTATTTCATTCCATACTTACGTTGAAGATATCCAGGCCTTTGGCATTTTGTCTTTATTGACACAGATTCTCTGGAAAGAGGAGAGTATGCTAGGAAATAAATAAATACCATGATTTCAGACTGCTGTGCATTCTAAGAGATTGTCAATAGGGTTACCAAGTACTTGGGCGGCATCCATTTGTTGTTGAGTGCATGTAATGCCTTGGTTCAAATCACATTTTTCTCCACTTACAAAGTTGACCACTTTTTAGCTTTTAATAAAGTTTTCTTGTACTTTCTTTGTAGTCATTTTCTCAAAGTAAAATGTAATTATGGTAGTACCTATTTTATAGGATTTTTAAAAATTTATTTATTCAGTTTTTTTTTTAATATTTTATTTATTTATTTGACAGACAGAGATTGCAAGTAGGCAGAGAGGCAGGCAGAGAGAGAGGAGGAAGCAGGCTCTCGGCCGGGGCTTGATTCCAGGACCTGGGATCCTGACCTGAGCTGAAGGCAGAGGCTTTAACCCACTGAGCCACACAGGCGCCACTAAAAATTTATTTATTTAGAGGGAGAGAGAAAGCACACATGGGAGGGGGGCAAAGGGAGAGAGAGAATTTTTTTTTTCTTCTTCATTTTTAAGATGTACCTGTTTGAGAGAGAAGGTAAGCTGGGCAGGGGCAAAGGGAGAGAAAGAATCCTGAAGCAGACTCCCAGCTGAGCACAGAGCTCCAAGTGGAACTTGATCCCAGGACCCTGAGATCATGACCTCAACTGAAATTTTAACCACTAAGCCACCCAAATCATAGGATTTTTATCATGGTTAAATGAATTAATATACATAAAATGCATGAAATGGTGCTTTGCATGCAATAAATACTGAGTTTAGCAAAGAGGAGATGATATTTAAGTTGAGAGCTGAATGATAAAATCAGCTAAGAAAATGTGTGCAAGAGCCTTCTAGGCAGACGATATAACAATATGAAGACCCAAAGATGAAGATCTTGACATCCTTGAGGATCAGGAAGCAAGTCAGCATATTCTTAATTCATTCACTTGAGTACCTCAAGGATTTCTTTAATGTATATAAAGACCATGTTTCACTACCATCCTCACTATTTTAACTTAAAAAATGTGCTTTTTAATTAATTCCTCTAAGACATACTTATTTCATCTTCACTCTCTTCACAACATAGAATTTGGAAAGTTGGAATCATCATATTTTCCTTACCGTGTCATCTTTTCTTCCTATGTGAAAATGAAGACATCATTCTCCAGATCCCCCAGATAAATAATTACTGGAGGGTCTTTTTATTTCTCAGCACTCTTATTTATCTATTTAATGTTCAGGTTTCATAGATTTATCTTAGTAGGTACCTAAAACTGGTCTCTTTCTTCTGCTATCTTCACCAAGCAAATTTACCAGTTTCTTCATGATATGCCTGTCTCCCGGTTCATTTTCATGATATGCCTGTCTCCCTGTTCATTTTAGTCAATGTCTAAGCAGGAGTTAGGGAACTACTTACAACTGTCTTGTCCTTCTGTAGCATTGTCCCTCCCCAGAGCTACCCCTACTCTTGATTTTCTTGCTTCCATAGTTTTGCTACTAAGACTAAGAGAAGAATGTTACAGTGACGAGTCCTCAGCTTGGCAGCAGGATCTTTAGTGTTTCCATTAATAATTCTTTAAGCAAGTTATTTAACATTTCTAGGGCTGAATATTTTCATCTTTAACAGGAGAGAGGAAGTGATTTTTCATCCATCCATTCATTTTTCAAGCTTTTTAGCTGTTCAGAAATATACACTTACATATATTCAATCAATATTTATTGTTCACTAAGTTCCAGGGGTTCAAGTATAAGCAAGGAACAAAAGAATGATATATATAGATATATAGCGTCACCTATAAGGAGTACAAGTCTCAACTTTCATATTCTTATTTCTATTTAAAAGCAAACCTAACAGAAGATAAATGAATGAAAATATAGTAGTTTAAGAAAATTTATTAATAAATGAAACCTAAATAGAATTGTGGATTATAGGACTTTCTTAGACATTCACTTCAAACTTTATTCTTTATCTAAAAAACAATATTCTTCTGAAATGACATTTAAATTTTCTATTTGTTATATAAAAACAATAAAAATGCTCTAATTATGGCTTTTCTAAACTTATATCCATGGAACAGTTTTGTAAGGAACATTAAAGAAAGGGTCATTTGAGTGCTTAATTTTTAGGTTTGGCAATGACTAAGAATAGCTTTGTTTTAAACAATTAAGTCATGTTGGTCCTTGCCAATGCATACTTTAATTAAATTGATATCAATGAAGGTAATACAACATAAAAATAACATTGCCATGGATTTAATGTTCACTAACTTCTGTACTATTTAGATTGGGATAATTAAACCTGGCATATTTATTAAAGAAAAAAAACATCAATTTAAGATTACTCTTTAATGAATTTATTTGGTAGTAAAACCTTTAGCATTAAATATTTAAAACAGCTTATGAATATATTTTATTCCCTCAAATATACTAATGAATTTTTAATACTGAACAAATGCTCTATTTTATTTCTTTTTCATTGTGTGTTGTGTGTGTTATAGTCCATCCTGCCAAGACTCTGTGCTAATGTTTAAAATTGATTTCAATTGAGTCTATTTATACCACATAAAAAACCTTAAGGTAGACACATGTTTTTTTTCCAGATAGGTGAAATAGTAAATCCCAGCTTCACAGACTTTAAGACTAAGTGAAAGGAGGATTTAAAAGAGGATCTAATATATTTATAGGCCAAAGTCTGGGAAAGTCATGTCCTTAAATGCTCTGCCTCTTCAGTGGAAAGCTTTCTTGCTTTGAAGGATTAAGATACTCATGTGAAATCTTCATTTCCCTTTGCTAGACTCCAATTCATGCTCTAAAACAGAATTAACTGAACGTAAAAGTCTATGGATTATCTGGCTAACATCTAAATGATATTTCACAATAAGATCATGAAATAATCTGTTTCTAGGCAACTTGTTTGAACTACCTAGAGGGCTCTTCTGTAACACCATGCTTTGGGGGACAGATTCAGATATCATGGGCCTGCTTTTTATTAAGGTGGCTTTCTGTGATTTAATTGGCTGTTTCTGCCTTTCATCTTTTGGCCTCAATATTTTAGACCCTGCAAAGTTAATACATGATTTGTGCTTTTATTATTTACGTTTATAATTTGTGATTATTTCTAAAATTACATATCAATTTTTCCTGCATAATAGTCTCCTTAGGAGTTGTATTATATTCTGTTAAGTATAGATTCTGAAGACAAGAGGCTTTTTTTTTTTTTTTAAAGATTTTATTTATTTATTTGACAGAGAGAGATCACAAGTAGGCAGAGAGGCAGGCAGAGAGAGAGAGAGGGAAGCAGGCTCCCTGCTGAGCAGAGAGCCCGATGCGGGACTCGATCCCAGGACCCTGAGATCATGACCTGAGCCGAAGGCAGCGGCTTAACCCACTGAGCCACCCAGGCGCCCCGACAAGAGGCTTTTTAATGGTAATGATCCCAGATAAGGGATAAATCATGGTCTAAATTTCTTTTTTTGCATTATGTTATCTTTTAACCCAGGAAATTTTGTTATATGTCTACCAGGTTATCAAATGAAAGAAAATTAAGTCATTCATATTAACTTATTTTGGGGACTCAACTGTTTTTCTTTAGAAGGAATATATGCATTATGTGTTTTTCTCACATTCTTCGTAATTACCTTGCATATTACAAGACAGTTTTTTACATATGGCCCATTTAGTGATGATTCTTGTACAGAAGGTCATCTGTGGAAATCTATAACTTAGCTATTTCTAATTTTGCAGTCAGAAGAATATAAAGAATATGAAGAACATAAAGAATATTCAGTACTGCTAGTAATAGAAACAACAACTCTTTTCTCAGGTGAAATTTCTGCATTTATTCAGATTCTCTTAACTTATTATCTGCTTAATTCTGAGGAGGCACAATAATTGATAAGGCTCTGTCTTGAGGTTCATAGTAATCATGACTGATTTGTTAAATACTTGCAATAATGTGAGCACAAGTAATATTGAGCACTCTATACTGATGTATTTGTTTATACTATGTATTTACTTTCTTCACTTTCTCTCTTCCTCCTGTTCTCTCTTAGATCCTCTCCAGTCATGCTATTTTTCTCATCGTCTACCAGCAGTGATGTCAAGGTAGTGATCTCCATGGTAAATCCAATGGTCAATTCTCAGTGTTAACCTTACTTAATTGACTTGCAAGCTGCACTGACATGATGATTGCTTGCTCCTTCCTCTTATAAGGAACTTTTCACTGGACTTCCAGAACAAAATCATCTGGATTTTTGCTATCTCAGTAGCCATACCTTTTAACCTCTTTGTAGCTCCCCCAACTTTTTAAAAAATTTATTAATGATGGAATACTCTGGAATTGAGGATGTCTTTAATACTCTGGGTTTTTTTGTTTTTTTTTGTTGTTTTGTTTTGTTTTGTTTTTTTGCTATTTATCTCTTTGTATTCCCTCTTGACGACCTCATACAGTCCATGGCTTAAAATACTATTTGTATTCAGAAAAGTCCAAGTATATCTCCAGATCTCTTACCCTAAATAATAGAGACATATGTATAACTGCTAACTCATTTTCATCTGCATTTCAAACAGATATCTCAAAATTTATATGTATTGATCTTTTCCCAAAAACTTGCTCCTCCCTCATTTTCCCCTTTTACTATTAATGGCAACTCTTTTCTTCCAGTTTTAAATATCAAAACCATTGAGCTCATGTCCATCCCATCCTTTACTTTTGTCTTCTTCCTACATTCCTAATGTGTTTCTTCAGGAAATACTGATGGATCATTTAGTATATCCAGAATCCAACTACTTTTCATGTCACATCAGTCCAGGCCATTGTTGTACCCTACCTGCATTCCCCCAGTAGTTTCCAGTTTTTGTTCACAAAAAAGTCAATGTCGATACAGTAGTCTCCATGATCTTGCTTAGCAAGATAATGTCACTCCCATGCTCAGAATCTTCTAAAGGCACTGTAATTCCTTGAGAGTATAAGTCAGTGTTTTTATAAAAGCCAACAAGACCTTATATGATCTGAAGCATGTTCATTCTCTTGTTTCCACTTCTACTATATTCTTTTTCAATCTCCTCCAGTTTCACTGGCCTTCCAGCCTCCTGTGGACCACGACAAACAAGGTCCAGCCTCAAGGCCAGCCCTGAGTTCCCTATGTCCAGAGTGCTCTTCCTCAGATATCTACAATGCTCATTCACGTAATTAATTCAGATTGTGAAGAAGCTGCCTTAGTCTGTTCAGGTTGCTATTACATCGTATCATAGACTAGGTGGCTTATAAATTATAGAAATTCGTTACTTATAATGTTAGATGCTAGAAGTGCAAAATCAGGGTCTCAGCATGATCAGGTTTTGGTGAGAGACCTCTTCTCAGTTACACACTGTATAGATTGTCATGTCCTCATATGGCAGGAAGAGGGGAAAGGGAGCTCTCTGGGGTCTCCTTTATAGGACACTAATTCCATCCATGAGGGCTCCACTCTCATGGCCTAATCATATCCCCAAAGTCCCACCAACCAAAACCATCACACCAGGGTTTAGGATTTCAACATATGAATTTGGGGGAACACAAACCGAAACTAAACTTAGGCAGACTTGTTAGGAAACCACTGAAATAGTCTAGGCTAAAAATTAAAAAAGTTGACTTAAGAAAGGGCAGAGGATTGAAAAGATTGGGTTGATTTTGAGATATTATCCAAAATATTGTACATTTCTTATTTTAGTCTACAGGGTGCATAGCAGAGGAAAAAACTGAATTAATCCCCCTGAAAGCCTTGGCCATGCTGGTTTTTGCTTGTAATATGTAAATCTTGTGTCTCTTACAGGGACTGGCTCATAGCTTACTCTCCAATAAACATTTGATGAATTAATGACCGTATCAGTTTTAGTACACTCTGAGTTTTCATAAAATAAAACAGGTCTGGTTAAGCCCTAAATCATGTAGATACTCTCTCGTATCACCACTGCTCTAAACAAGAGCTCAAAAGCAGTACGTACTGAAGAGTGCTTATGGTGAATAATGAAAATTTTTTGCTGATTTTCTCCTTAGATTTAAAATGATAAGCAGGCTGGAACCACAATGTTGAAGAGCATCCTCATATTTTCAAACACTAAAACTGATCACAGCACTTTGAATGCTTTGTGGGAAGTAGGATAAATGCGACTTTCACCATTACTTATCCTAATGATTCCAGAAATGATTCCCCACTCTGTACACAGACAGTTCCTTCATTTTCTCTCCACAGGGACTTTTACACGGGGGCATTTCCCTGCTCTGTGATACAGGCTGGAATGCCAGGCTGAGCTCATGGCTGCTCCCTTAATGCTTTGGTGGAAGAGATCAGCTAGCCTGAGATATGGGCATTGTAAGTACCTTTCATGTTCCTTCCTTTCCCTGGTTTTAATTAGCATTGGAGATTTAAGGCCAACTACATTTTTCATCCAAGTTTTTCTTTCAAGTCACTGATCAATAACTCGTTAATGAAGCCAGAAAAAGAGAACGAGGCATTCTTAAATGTCCACTACCACTCTCAAAAGCAAACAAATAAACAAGCCAGTTGCTGTGCTAAAGAAATCATTTAGCTAGCTAAATCATGCAGCCGCTACGAGGAGGGATAATTGATTTAGTGGGGAGGGTGCTAACAATCCCTAAATATTACATTCAATACATAGTATTTAAAAGATTGCTTTAATGACTATTAATATTTGCATTATAATTTTTCAATTTAACTTTCATGAAATGGCATACGTTTTAATAATATAGTTTCCAAGCTATAGTTCATCTTAAGAGCCATTAATTCAACCTTCTCTAAATAGAGTTCTTTAGAAGACCATTACATTGTGAATCTCCAAAGGAACAGAGCAGTGTGTGATGCATATCCTCAGGATTCATGCAAAGACTAGAGAAGGTCATTTGCACTTAGGTGCCAGACATCTCAAAAATAGGCGAAAACGTGGGGGCCTCAGTGCACAGTGCAGGGCACTGACCACTAGGTGGCAGAAGCGCTCCTTCAACACTTTCGACTCTTCTGGTGTGGGCTGTAATTAGGTCAGTGTAAGTTAAAGTAGGGCTGAGAGATGAATAAAGTAGATTTTCTCCTCTGGAACACACTGCAGTTTAATTTCACTTCTTTCTACATTGGGCGATGAAGGTGGATTTAACTTTTAAAGGCAAAGAGACAAACCTCTGCCAGGATGAATGAAAAGACTCAGGGAGGGCACTTGACAAAAAGATGTAAAAGAAAGGAAATGGTTTCTGGCTGTTGCCTAATTTTGATATTCGGGTCATTGTCAGAAATCTTTTTCAGAGGTAAAGTGCTATATGTGTCCTATAAGGAAGGGGGTGACTTCTGAAACCTAATGGGTCATGCATGCTTGTTGGGTGTTGATGTTAAAAATGTTCCCCTGCTGGTAGCATTAAACAAAATGAAATGATTTTATCCTTGGAGCAGGTTTTCTAATTTTGCCAGCCCCCAGAAGCATTTTAATCTGAGGGGCAAACTTCATGCCCTAGCACAGATTTCCCCTGCCTGCTGACTGAGTCACTAAGGGAGGAAGTGGTCCTGAAGATGAAAGTTGAAACCGGGTGGCCTTTTGAACGATCTGTGTCACAGGCTCTGGGGAGGACAGAAACACCTCAAAAATGGAAAGGCTGTGTGTGTTAAGCAGCTATGGTAGGTAGCAGGCCACAGTTGAGCAGATTCATTATCAAAGAGCATCAGAGGTCACTGTGGTCACTTAGCTGAGAAATGGTGGGGAAAGGGGAAGAACAATCACAGGACAATTTCTCCTTTCCCATCTTGCTGATCATGGCCTTGACTGTGCAAGAGTTAGTTTTTTTTGTTCGTTTTTTTTTTTGTTGTTGTTTTGTTTTTGTTTTTAAGAAAATAAAGGCAAACAAGATATAAGAACAGACATAAACAGCAATGTTTCCTGATTCTAAATTTTCTAGTGGTTAAGAGCATTCCTCTGGTTTAGAGTGTATTTTGTTTCTCTGAATCACTGGTCATCTCACAGGGAATGCCCACCTCAGAGAGAAAGGAGGGGTGATTGGCAACATGTATGGTGCTGCAGTGGTGATTAAGGAAATGAGCTAAGTAAGTAGATAGGTGGCTCAGATAACCAAGATTCTTCAAATAATTCTTGGATTTTATGAAAAATGCTGGGTACCTGCGTGAATCAGTGGGTTAAAGCCTCTGCCTTCAGCTCAGGTCAGGATCCCAGGCTCCTGGATTCGAGCCTCACATTGGGCTCTCTGCTCAGTAGGCAGTCTGCTTCCCGCCCCCCACCCCCTGCACTCCACTCCTGCCTCTCTGCCTACTTGTGATCTCTGTCTGTCAAATAAAAAAAATAATAATGAAATCTTAAAAAAAAAAAAATTTAGGCTCGGGCTGGAGAGTGCTTTCTCCTGACACCTCTTCAACATTGCCCAGTTGCTAATGTCTTTCTGTTACCCGAAGATTTGCTCAAACATATTGAAACTGGAAATCCACTGGTTAGCAATACCTCCTGTTTGTGCAGGCTGTTTTCCATCTGTAGCCACAGATGATATGACTACAGACTTTGTGTGCAATTCAGTGTTCTTATGTTTGCCTACGGAATCATAGACAATCACATTAAAGCTATGTGTAAACATGGTACACGACTAAATTCTCCATTCTTGAAATGATGTTCCATGTATGTCTCAATATTGTAAGATAGGAATAGGAATGGAAGATCGTAGAGAGGAAGAAGACAAAGAATAAAGAACACAAAAAAGAGACTCTTAAAATCTTGTTTGAAGGGCATATTCACTGTACTGCAGCTTTTCATTCCAGTTATACTGAGTTTCGTTTGCTGATAGAAACTAGTCAGATACAAATAATGTATTTGATAGGATTGGAAACAGAAAAGACAGCCGATGAATAGCAATTTACAAAGACAGTGGACTGATCCCTAATGTGTATCTCAGAAATCAGATAGATAGTTTATCCTGGTTGAGAATTTAGAGACAAATGTTTGAAAACAATTGTGTTAGTTAATCAAAATTTACTTAAAGGATACAGCATAGCTAAAAAAATAAACACCTGCATATATATATATATATATATATATACACACACACATATATACACACGCACACACACACACACACACACACACATAATTTGGGTTTTAATTGAAACTTTTTATTAGAAATTGTCATTTCTTGGGGCTCCTGGTTGACTCAGTCGGTTGAGCTTCTGACTGTTTTGGTTCAAGTTGTGGTCTCAGGGATCAAACTCCAAAAAAAAAAAGCTTTTAAAAAGAGAGTCACTTCTGATACTAATTATATAAAGTGATTTTTTTTAAAGATGATCTTTGATTGGTATTCATTCTAGAGAAGTATATTATTCAGTTTAAGAAATGTTGTATTTCCAATAATTTATTTAGGCAAAAATTTTGAAGAAAATAACTTTCGATATTGATATAATCTTCATTGTGACAATATACAAGAGGTTCACTTAAATGTCCCTTTTTATATAAAAATTTTATTGATGTATAATATACGTAAAATATACCAATAATATATAGTTACATGTGTTATCATATACTGAGCACACCTGGGGAATCAGAATCCAGGCAGAAACAAAATTGTTCCTTAAGCTTCATCCTACTCCTTTCTACTTACATATCATCCTAATGGTAACCACTTCTTTACTTCTAACTTCATAGATAACCTTGTTTGGTTTTTAATTGAAATAATGCAGTAAGTACTTTTGAGGGTCTGTTTCTCTCATTCAATATTTTATGTGTATGATTTATCTAGGTTGTGTATAGTTGCCATTATAGTGTTGTAATTTATTGTCGCTGCTATGTAAGGTTCTACTGAATGAATATAATACAAATTGTTTATTCATTTTGTGTCAATATTAATTTTCCATTTTGGGAATATTAAAGACAATGCTACTGTGAACATTCTTACCCTTGTCATTTGTGAAGCTTATAGATGCTTTCTGTGGAAAGCTCTTTATATGGAAATGCTGGATTAAATATGTATATTTTCAGTTTTGGGCTATAAAAAGGATTTAAAATAGATTCATAAACTCACAATCTCATCAATAGTAAAAGTGATCTGTGTCTTTATCAACACTTGGTGTTGTCTGTCTTTTCCATTTTCACCTATCTGACTTTGTGTTTCTTTCCATAGAAATAGTGATCAAACCAGGAGATACATAAGCATATTGATAGGAAATGCAGTTAGTTGACTCAAGATAGGTCGTTTTATTTCAAGTAGTTGGCCAACTAGTTTTTTTTAATTAGTCTTTTTTAGAATATCTTTGTGATTACAAAAGAAAGTGTAATTATGGATATTCTTTATTTTGGAAATCAAGAAAGACCGGAATTGAAACAAGGGCAGTGTTTGACCTTCTAATCTTCAATATGTGAACATCAAATTAAAGACCAAATGAACAATTCCTTCGGTATTAAAATAATCACAATTAAGAAAAGAACAAGTTGTAACATGGAGTCCAAAAAATGTTGATTATGCCTCTACCACTTCTGTTAAATTAGGCCCCAAGGGTGAAGTCAATGTGAGGCATGCTAAAGCATTTCCCAATCATGACACAAAACTTTTTTCCCAAGAGATTCTGGGAAAACTAGAATTCAGCCTGAAAATTACATAGCCTGCAGAATGTGTCTAAATACAGTGTGTCTCGTTTATACTAAATTAATTAAAATCCTTTCCTTATATAAAATATAAAGATTTCTGTAATAAAATTTTTAAGAGACAATTTAAATTCTATTATTGAAACTATTCCCTTTGTTTTCTAATGTGATCAGTATATTTTATTTGTTTTTTCTATAGATTACTATGCAGCTGAAAATGTGACATTTATAAAAGCTATTTGGCATGACAAAAATGGTTCTTTTCAATCATTTGTTGGCAAAAGAGTTTACAGTAGTCATGGACTATCTAAATTACAAGATATTTTCTCATGTAAGCACAAATATTTGATTAATAAAAAAGTTTTAAATATTATAATAGAGCAAAAAATTTCAATATATTTGTTTGACAGAGTTTTTGGCAAGTTTTTATGGAAATAAGTCAATCCCCTTCCTTCTAATTGATTCATTATATATTATGGAAATGTAGTCGAAGTCCAATATTTAAGTAATTAAATTTCAAATGTCCCATGTTCCATAAGTTAATTAATATTTAGTCAGAATGTATTACATTTGAGTTACTGTGCAAAGTGCTTTATCCACGTGAGGGGTACACTGTGCTGAGGAAATAATAATTTTATGAAAGACCTGCAGTATGCTGAAAACAATTGACTTTCATATATTGAATATCAATTTCAATTGCTTCGATAAAAACTGCATCATTTTGTTTTGCCTGAATCATTTAAAATATCTGGATATGTCAATCCTTTTTATATTTGTTATTTCATATGTTTTGAAAGTTGGAAATTACCGTGACAATTCATAGGAACACCGAATACTTAGAAACTGTGCTGCAAAGCTTTGAGGAGAGGTATTCCTTTTGGCAAGGATTTTAGGAAAGTTGTAAATAACAGGAGGTATTTATGTTAGCCCTCACAGATTCAATCAAGGAACAAAAGTCAAGTGCTCAGAATGGGAGTAATGATCCTGGTTGATCCTTTCAGCTCTGTCTAAATCCATGGTTTAAAATCACTGTTAGTATCCATGCCTTCCATACAGTAGATTTATGATATAAAATAATTTTGAAGAAAAATGACTGATTCATATCTTCAAAATATATGAAAATTTTGATCATCTCCTATTTCTACTCCTGTGTTTTTTCTACTAACATATCCATCCATTCAATATCAAGAGACTGGACTTCTCATTGCTCACTAAATTAGCACTTTAAAGGAAATTACATGTAATTAAGAGTACATATACTTTTTTTAATGGAGAGAAAATGATTTCTTATCCTACAAATTCTTATAATACAAATGATTAACCACAGTATATATGTGTGTACGCATGTTTGTGTATGTGTGTGTGTAAAAGGATGGTGAATTAGCAAGAGGCAAAAGGCCTCAAGAAAACAGTCTAAAAAGAAAAATGTAAGAGTTTTGAAACATATCAACCATTTTACTCAAAAAGCAAAAATATATTTCATGCTTTTATTATGTAATGCCTTTCATTTTAGTATTCTTTATCATTTTATAAATAAAATATTGCAGTTTGAAATTACTGGTTGAAGGAACACATTATTGACCTTTGAAATTTCAGGAATTTGGCTCTCCTATTTCAGTGAAGTGTGGCCACTCTAACAAATGTCTCCTATGTAGGTTTCAGCGTTCCCTGGAGATTAGAAAAAGCTTTGACAAACAAACATCAAATGAAATCTGATATCCAGGCAGTTAGAATCTTGTCTGACCTTCATTCCCACATGCCTGTGATAATTATTAAACAATTAGGCCATTGTTTTACCACAAAGCATTTTCTTAAAAACACAAGTTTATTGAATCTCTGTGTTGGTCTAACTTTAAACTATTTATCAATGACATTTTGATTTTTCATGTTTTTGAGCAATTTTTCATCTTATTCTTATCTACCACAAGTTTTCTCTCTTTCTTGATCTCTCTCTTTTGCTCTCTTTCTTCCTCGAATGATAAATTGCTACAGAATGTCTGTCGTTATAGAAGAAGCAAAGTCACCATATCAAAATTCTCAAGGTTTTTCTAGATAGACTGAAAACACAAGCTCAAGAAGGCAGTTCAGTGAATTCACTCAGTGTTTTACTGTCTCGTATGTATTGTTAATAAATGCTGAATCCAGAACTTGCACTGGATTTTATGTTTTGGAATATTAGCAGCTGGAAATAATGAAATGACATGACACAGTTTCCTGGAGAACCAATTATATCAGAAAAATATGGACATGTAATTTCAGATTGCAACAAATATTGATATAGAGTAAGTGCAAAACTTGTTATACTACTCACTTTGGAGTGGTCCACTTCCAAGTAAAGTTTTACCATTCCTGGTGCTATGCTTACTCTTCATAGATTGGAGAAATTCACATAAAAAGTTTGAGAACCACTACCCTGGATAAACACTTACTTGATCTTAAAATATTGAGGATTAGAAAAATGCAAATCCAAGAGACAATTTTTGATATATTTTTTCATGCACATGTACTTGCATTAGTGTTTCAATTTGATCCATCAGTTTTTTTTCCTGCGTTGATATTAATTTAAACATATGCTGATATGCATTGCTTTAGAAGGAGATATATAATGAATATGTGGCTAAAGTCAAAGTGAACTCATTTGTGATCTTGATTTAAAAAAAAGGTAACGTTATAAAAATAAGCAAATATGCATATAGACAAGAGCAAAATTATGTGGTATATAGAGAATACTCTGTAGGTTTAGAACACATCAAAATTCTTAAAACCCAGTTACTTGCTATAATCCACAAAAATCTTAAAAATTGTTAGTATCAAGTACTAGTGGAATTAAAAGCAAAAGTGAGCCTGAAACTGAATAATTGGAAGTCTGTTAAAAAACAGTTTAATGGTTAGATACATACACCATTCTGTACAACATTTAGGGAGCAGATTATAGGGTCTTTAGCAGGAGAGGGTAAAACAGCCAGTCAACAGGCAGATTACAGTCTCCAGGCTACTGTGCAAATAACAAAGCCATTAAGTTTGCACATTGAATCATGAGGTCCTTGGGTATTTTAATCCACAGTGTTCCCAGAAGTTTTGGAATTCAGCTTAAGAAGTTACAACATTTAATAGGGGAAAAGTCTTCTTTGGGAAACTTAATACACCAAGCGCTAAAACCTATAAACAGTGACATCAGAGAATGCCCAGTGAAATGGCCCATGCAGATCACACTACAATGAAATTCATATTTGACAAGCTCCATTTTTGCATATAGAATATGAGGACTCTGCTTAATCTGTCTCCTCTGGTGGCTTTGCAGTTTTACTTTAGTTCATCTTTGGGCTTTAGTAATTCATCAATAATTTCTAGTTGAATCTACACTTTGGTTTATATATCATTCATTAGCATTTGTTCCAAGTAAGCAAATGCCTGTTTCTCCCTTTAGGTGCTTCTCATAGCTCACTTCCCCATTTCAGGTTGGTTGCCCTGTGAATTCAGTTTTGTGCTGGATTAAATAGAAGCTGTTTCTTTGCACTCTGTCCAATTTTGTTCTTGCTGTTAGTTTATAAGTGAATGTCTTTCCAACATTGTGTGTCTCTGAGCAAAAAAAAAAAAAAACAACAGAAGTTGAAATATTATTATTATTATTATTATTATATTCCCCTCTCCATTTTTTTCTGATCTACTTTATACATTTTTAATTGATCAATTATATAATTTTTTAACTGTCATATCCTGCTTTATATTTTCTGATTTTGCTTATTCTGGAAGAATTTGCTAACTTTATCTTTCACAATTTCTATTAATTTTTCGTTTTTAACTCCAAGTTTAATTTAAAATAGCTGTGCTTTATTTGTTTCCTGATTGCTCTTTTATTTTAGTAGTTTTATGATTCTCTGGAAATGTCACTCTTCTTTTAATATTTTTTTATTCTTACACAATTTCTGCTTCATCCAAGGTATTTTTAATCTACTTGTTTTAAACCCTTTCTTTTACATTAGAAGCCTTCCTTAACTTTCTTGTCATGCTTGTCTTACTACTCGTGTTTAAGTGGTGGAAAATTGAGAAGCATTTTTTCAAGAAAATTTTGGTAAGAACAGTGGAATTCTGCTGACTGGGATGCTTACATATTCTCCCTGCACCCAGCTCCTTTGGCCATGGGGATCTTCAGCTGTCCTGACAGAGGGACTGACTTGATTTGGTGGGAGCTTGGAGAAAGATCATGTCTAAAAAGCATTGATGAAAACAATAGTCATTTCAGGAGAAAACAATCAGGGAATGTAGATATTGCAGGTTGCCTAAAGGTAATATACAGTTTGGGGCAAGAAACCAAACAGAGATCATCCAGAAATTTCATAATTTCATAGCGACTCAGGGGACAAGACAGCCATAGTGGACAAGGATGGTTAGTTCAATGTGTCAACTTGCCTAGAAGATAGTATCCAATTATTTAATCAAACACACTAATCTAGGTGTTGATGTAGAAGTATTTTGTAGATGCCATTAACATATGTGAACTCAGTGACTTTAAGTAGAAGAGATTACTGTTGATAATGTGGGTGGGGCTCATCCAATCACCTGTAGACCTTAAGAGCAAAAACTAAGATATCCCAGAGAAGAAATTCTACCCCCGGTATTTATTCCTATCTGAGTTTTCAGACTGCCAGCCTGCCCTACAGCTTTTGGACCTGCATATTTTCTGAACACACATGCAAAAAGTACTAAAAAAATATAAGTAGATTGAATCTAATAGTGCATAAAAGAATTGAATATTACCAAGTGAAATTTATTCCAGGTATACACGACTGGTTCAACACTGGAAAATCAATTAGTAATTTATCATAAAGTAATTTATCATGCCAGTGAATTAAAAATAAAAATCATATGATTATACCAGTAGATGCAGAAGAAGCATGTGACAAAAAATTCAGTAACTATTGAATATTTTATATATATCTGGTACACTAGGAATAGAGGGGAACTCTGTAAACTTAATAGAAATAATCTACAAAAATCCTGCAGTTAACATCGTACTTAATGTTGAAAAACTCAAAGCTTTTCCAATAAGATCAAGTACAAGGCAAGGATGGACCCCTTTATCTCTCTTTCTAATGTTGTTCTGGAAGTCCTTGTTAATATAATAAGGCAAGAAAAGGGGGAAAAAAGTATACAGTTTTGAAAGGAGATGTAAGATTGATTTGTTTGCAGATGACATAATTGTCTGTGTAGAAAATCTGAAAAATCGGAAAGAAACCCCCCAAATTCCTGGAACTAATGAATAATAGTGATAAGTTTGCAGAAAACAAGGTTAATATACAAAACCAGTTATTCTTCTATGTGAACAACAACAGAAGACAAGAGGATTTTGAAACTAAAAGTACGTTAACATTTACATTGGTGCTCAAAAACACGAAATACTTAGTTACAAATCTTTCAAAATATATACATATTTATATGAAAAAATTATGAATGAACCAAATCAAATAAAAAATAAACAGATGGAGAGATTTGAAATGTTCATGGATAAGGAAGACAGTATAGTCAGAGTTAATTCTTGTCCTACAGAGTTAATGCAAAACCAATCAAAATCCCAGCAAGTTATTTTTCGGATATTAAAAAAAACTGATTCTAAAGTTTATATGCAGCAAGAGACCCAGAGTAGGCAACATAATACTGAAGGAAAAGAGACTTGAAGGACTGATGCTACCCAACTTTAAGACTTACTGTAGAGCTACAGTAATCAAGAGTGTATGGTATTTGCAAAACAATAGAAAAAAATGGATCAATGCAACAAAATAGAGAGCCCAGAAATAGACCCCTATTAATATTGTCATCTGATCCTTGACAAAGAAGCTAAGATACTTTCTTAACAAAAGATGCTGAAACAATTGAATATCTGCATGCAAAAAATAACAATAACAAAAAACAAAACAAAAAACTCACATAGAAACCTTCCACTATTCACAAAAATTAACTCCACCTTGATCACAGAATTAACTCCAAATGGATCACAGACCTAAATGTAAAACACAAAACTTTGAAAACTCTTAGAAAATAACAAAGGAGAAGATCTACATGACCTTGGGCATGAAAATGCCTTTTTAGTTATAATACCAAAGACATGATCCATGAAATAAATAATAAAGTAGACTTTATTAAAATTAAAAACATTTGCCTTTCAAAAGATACTATCAAGAGAATAAGAAGACAAGCCATTGGCCTAGAGAAAATATTCGCAAAGGATACATGTGAAAAAGAACTGTTATCCAAAACATACAAAGAATGCTTAAAACGCAACAATAAGAAAACAAATCACCCAATTAAAAATGGACCAAAGACCTTAATAGATACCTCACCAAAGAAAAGATTAAGATTTTAAATGAGCATCTGAAAAGATGTGTCACATCATATTTCATCAGATAAGTGAAAATTAAAACAATGTGATAGGACTGCACTAGAGTGGCCAATATCTGGAACACATGAAGCTATCCTGCCCTCTACTCACCCTGACCCTGGCTCAGAAAAAAGAGGCAAAAATTCCCACCATCCAGTTTCTCCCTGGAAGTAATTCCTCTGTATACTTCCTCAGCTTCTGCTTGAAGTTCCTGCTTCTAATAAGCCTACTTGTAGGAGCTGACTAGGAATCTCCTGGCGGCCTGAGAGAGCTGGTAGGAAGGTCCCTTGTCATCTCCCCTGGACTCAACTCCAACCTTAAAGTCTCTAGCTTCCCCTTAAAAGGAGCTTTTCCACATATTCTAGCACCCCAACTATTGCCCCAACTATCCCTGCTAACTCCAGGGATTGGCTTCCAAATTACAAAACTCTGGGAACTCATGGGCCTCTTCATTCACAAGTCCCTGAAGCCACATGAAACAAAGAGGCAATTCTATTTGGGTGCACAAGCATTCCCAGTGACTACTTTCTTTTGCTTCCTGTAGAGTAACATACAACTTACCAAGACTGAATCACCATCTCTACATAGGACTGTGTACATTTTTAAATTTTTGTTAGTTTTATGAATTATTTTTTAATGTCAGTTCAGGGAAAATCATATTTAATGGAAAAATAGGTAAGCAGTAATTCTTTTAAATGTACTTAGCCATCATTTGCATAGAAATGTTTATTTTATTAATAGTCTGGGGTTAGTATGTTTAAAGAAGGTGAAGGAGGAAGAGAAGAAGAAAAAGAGAACAGGAAAAATAAAATGCCAGAAACCTTTGCCAAACAATGTGATAGGACACTTTTATCTTATCATTTGCACATGTCAGGACTAGATGTTGGAATCATGTCAGATTATGTGTGGGCTAGTATCGTGAAAAAACACATCTGATAAAATGTGACATCACATAGTGAGGATTATACAGAATGGCAGCTTTTTTCAAAGTAGTGATTTATAACTTTTGGATAGACCTTTTTAAAAAGTACAGATTTAGGTGTATTCTTAAATATGAGCAATGCTATGGTGGAGATAAAATGCTTCACTAATAAAAAAGAAAAAAATGTAAGAACATTTGATGTCTATCTTCATTTTCATTAAATTTGTGATAGGTAACACTTTTTCTTAATTAGTAGAGGAGTTTAACAACAGTAACATTTCTGCAATTTAGCAAGACTAATTAATATAATAGTTATAATTTTAACAATAAAGTTATTTTTGTTTTATTTTCTTTTAAATGTATTTATCAAAACTAAGATGACCTTGAAAGTGTAAGACTTAAGAAGTCAGGAGCTATGTGATTTATACTAGGAAATTCTTTTTTTCTTTTTTTTTTTTTTAAGATTTTATTTATTTATTTGACAGAGATCACAAGTAGGCAGAGAGGCAGGCAGAGAGTGAGGAGGAAGCAGGCTCCCCACGGAGCAGAGGGCACAGTGTGGGGCTCTATCCCAGGACTCTCGGATCATGCCCTGAGTGGAAGGCAGAGGCTTTAACCCACTGAGCCGCCCAGGCGCTCCTATACTAGGAAATTCTTGAAATAGGTGTTGTTCTTTTCAAACAGGTTTCTAGGCACATTAAGGTGTACTAATCAGAAAAGAATAAAATGTCATACGGATGGCTTACCTTGAATGTGAACTCTTTCCTACTATGGCCAAATAACTTTCTAGTGCTGATGAGTTGTATGTTAAGCTCCAGTGAATAATTTTAATTTCAGTATATTTCGAAGTAGTTTGGATAATGTAACCCTGGGTAAATAGCTTACTGATTGTTACTTCTCAATTTCTCTAATGTGAGACTTAACATGCTGCTGTTAAGTACAAGTTGAATTAATCAAAAATTGGTATTTATACTAAGAAATATACATTGAAAACCCAATATACTAGGAGCTATAAAATGGGAACTCACATTTATTTAATGCATACCACTTTATAAACTTCCTCTTACACATACCTTCTAATTGTTACACATCTCCTGAAAAGTCTTTTTCCCTCCAACAATCCTGATCTCTTATAGAAGTTTGTTATTATTTATATTATTTAGAGAAGGGGGGCACTTTTGGTGTTTAGATATCAGAGTGGAGTAAGACCTAAAGCAATCCTGTAAGTTGATTTCATAAGAATAAAATTGAATATATAACATGGGTACAGTAAAGTCTAGCAGACATATAGAAGCAAATAAAACCAAATAAAAGATCTTTATTTCCACACAGGAAGTGATTTAAGGGGACCACAAAACTATAAGAAAATGTATACATTTTTCTTAAGGGAAAGGAATTAGCTGATGTGGGACAGAACCAACACTGATTCTTGGTATATGGATAGCAAGTTCTTTACTGTCTTGTTTTTTTCCCATCTTACTTTTTATGGATTCTATATACAGCTGTGATCTATAGAACTGGAGAGCAGAAGGTGAAACTTATTGTGTGAATAAAGATGTTTCTTTTGGTTACAAGCACAAGTAAGATGTCAGTTCTCTCTGAGATGAGGAATAATGCCAGTTGAATAATTTCATGGATTCCTCTTGTGTCCGAAAAGGTTTCATATCATGCTTTTCTGTGTCATTTGAGGGAAACTAAGAGTCAGATTAACTTTGTCAAATTCTCTTTTTTGAATAGCTATGTTAACTGTACATTTGAAACTCCAGATTGGACCATGATCTACATAGATAACTCTAGACTTTTTAAGGCAAGAAAAATTCCTTCACTTATTTCAAAAGATCCCATTATAACCCCTATAAAAACAGTTCAAGCCCTGAAGCATGAAATTTGATTGCCAACTCATCTACTTTCATTGCTCCCTACACAGTATCATGATAATGTATCCTCGAATTTTAGTGAGAGATTTATTTCCACTACAGATTAAAAACCAGCCATTCCCTTCAGAAACACATTTGCCACTATCCTTTTAGATTAGAGAGAACTGTGTTAATAGCGTTTAATGTTGCTGCATCTGGGTACAAGTTTGTTTATACATTTGGAAACCAGGAATACCACAATGATACTTTCTGGCATTTGTAATACTCCACAGAACACAGAGCTATTTGTAGAACTACACAGCATCCCAAAGACATATATGAATATCATACTTGTGCAACAAAAATGGATCTTTTGTATTATGTCCACATCAGTAAGTCTACTCTGGCCCCAGTAGTGGGAATCTATGCCTAGAAATGCAAATTGAAATATACATGGTTTAAACTGGGACCACCTTGCCAACCTTCTTCAACAGGAAAAAAAGAAAAGGCACTTTTTTTTTTTTTCAAGTGTAAGAATAGAAGCTGTTGTTATTGGTGTACACATCCAGAATAATCAGCCACCTTAAATTTGTAACAATTGGTACTTGATTTATCCAGAGGAAGAGATAGGATGTTTTTAAGGCTTCATAGATTCTCCTTTACTGATAATTACAAAGTATTTTGGTAGAGAGTTATAGGACAAACATATACCTTCAGCACTAAATCTTGAATTATTAGAATAAATTTGTATTGGCCTGGTCTCAGAACAAAATATATATAAAAATATAGTAAACAGACTATAGCAAATAGCGTACCTATAGAGAAGAGAAATAGAATTAAGCCAAAGACATTTTGAACTTGATTCCCTGACTATACACCTTTAACAAGATACAGAACTGCAAAGAAAGTTTGGTCATTGTTTAGCCAGTGTGCTATTGCTCATACTATATGTATAATAGTTGCATTTTTTTGTATTTACTGTAAGATTTTTTTTGTTAAAATTAAGGAAATGAGTAGATATATTGATGCTCTTGAGAAACTGCTTTCACTGTGGGAGAAAGGAAATACAAGTATTGAATAGATAGAAGGAAAACAACACTGTGCTGAGAGACTAGAATTGGAAATACTTGTTCAATTCCATCTTAAAAATTCAACATCTATTCATCACGAAACCTCTCGGAAAACCAGTAATAGGAGAGAATGTCCTTAACTTATAAAGCGGTACCTAGGAAATAATCACAGACTCATTTGCAATTATTAAACACTGAGTGTTTCCCAAAAATATCAGGAAAAAACAAGAATTTTTGTTAGAGTTTCTAGCTACTGGAAACAAACAAACAAAAACCTTGTTTATCTTGAAGATTAAAGAAGAAGATATACAGGCAGTGTGATCTTAAATGTAGAAAAATCTGCATTTGTAAAAAGATAACAATAAAAAAAGACTTTAGTAAGATTTAAGGATTTAAAATCAAAATATAATAACCAATTATATATGTAAACCCAACATGAGTAATTAGAAAATAAAACAATTTCATTTGTAGTAGCATCATAAAAATGAAATAATTAGAAATAAATTTGGCAAAATGTGTGAAAAACCTGTGTTCTGAAAATTACAAAATGGTATTGAAATAAAACTAAATAAATGCAGAATTATACTATGTACCTGGATTGGAGGGCTCAATATTATTATAATATCAGTTCTTCTATTATTTATAGATTTATCGCTATCTAGTTGCAAAATCACAGTGGATTTTTTTGGTAGAAATTGATAAGTTAATTCTAAATATATTTGGAGATACAAATGAATATAGAATCTTCAAAGGTTACATTAAAATTTCTATGACTTACTAAAAATGGAAAATCAAAATGTGAATATTTTAACTAATTGATTAGTCATGTATCTATACAATTACATACTTTAAAGAAATTAAAGAATTTTATATTATATATCTATGTATGTGACATTTTTATTAAACATGGAGGTTCCTCAAAAGTTGAGACTAGAGCTACCCTATGATCCAGCAATCCCACTACTGGATATTTACCCTAAAGATACAAACGTAGTGATCTGAAGGGGTACATGCACCTGAATGTTTATAGCAGCGATGTCCACAACAGCCAAACTACGGAAAGAACCTAGATGTTCATCAACAGATGAATGGTTGAAGAAGATGTGGTATATATACACAATGGAATTCCATGCAGCCATCAAAAGAAATGAAATCTTGACATTTGCAACGACATGGATGGAACTAGAGGGTATTATGCTGAGTGAAATAAGTCAATCAGAGAAAGACAATTATATGATCTCCCTGATATAAGGAATTTGAGAGGCAAAGTGAGGGGTTTGGGGGGAAGGGAAGGAAAAATAAGAGGCTCTTAATCTCACAAAACAAACAGAGTCTCTTAATCTCATAAGAGGCTCTTAATCTCACAAAACAAACAGAGGGTTGCCAGGGGTAAGGGGGTAGGGAGAGGGTAGTTAGGTTATGGACATTGGGGAGGGTATGGGCTATAGTGAGTGCTGTGAAGTGTGTAAGCCTGATGATTCACAGACCTGTACCCCTGGGACTAATAATACATTATATGTTAAAAAATAGTTTGAAAGGAAGAAAGTAACCTTATTATAGGTTTTAAGACTACTTATAATGATTTTAAACAAATTAAGGAATGAAATCATTTAATATTAAATTAACAAAAACAATACTAGAAACAAAATTTAGTAACCTTTTGGTTAACAATAAATAGAATACATTCTTAATATTTAAAAATAATTGTCTCAAACTAAAAATAAGCTATGGATCATACTGAGTAGAAGACTCAGAAAGAGTCAAAGAAAACTCAGTAGAGTCATTCTCATTAAGTACAATAGAATAGCATTTTTGAGACACATGGGTGAGGCAGTTGGTTGAGCATCTGACTCTTGGTTTTGGCTCAGGTCATGGTCTGGGTGCTGGGATTGAGCCTTGAGTTGGGCTCCGCGCTTAGCAGGGAGTCTGCTTGTCCCTCTTCCTCTGTCCCTCCCCTTCCATGCACACCATCTCTCTCTCTCTCTCTCAAATAAATAAATAAATAAAATCTTTATTAAAAAGGAATGGTATTTTTATCTTTTAACATTGGAAATTGGTATAAATTCAATAAAATAGAAAGCCAAGATAATAAATAATGGAAATAAATCAATATATATACTCAAGGTCACATAGATTTGTACAGCCAAAAAAAAAAAATAGGTATCATTCAGTGAATTGTCAAGAATTTTATCAAGTTTATGATTATAGAAAATAACTTAAAGTTTATAACACGGCAACAATATTTAAGAAAATATAATGAAAATATTTCCAGGAATTATTAGTGTTTAAATGGGATGAATATATAATATCACTAATGAAACTCCATCTGAGTTTTTAATAAATAAGACATAAAACAAGAACTTTAAGTCAATGGAGGATGTAACATCATCTTTATTAATAATAAGCTGGTGCTAAATAATGTGCTGAATCTGCAGGAAATTGGCCTTCTTATTAATAATGAATCCAGAATTAAGAAGACTTAAGACATACAATAGAGCTGGGTCTCTGCAGGCTTTCCAATGTGGTGGCCTGGCCCTGTCAAAGATCGTGTCCAGGATCACAGCAGAACATACTTTCGCTGGGGAAGTTCATTTTCAAGAAGCAGTTGAGAGAGAAGGCTGGGATATCGGAATCAGGTTTCTCTTTACAAAATCATCAGTCAGATTAAGTTACCCCTCTTCAGGCAAGCTTAAAGGATAAAAAGGGGAAAAAGTGCAGTAATGATGGACTTCTTCCACTCGGAAGGGAACATTAGGATGCGGTGCAGAAGCACTCTAACCAACGATAAATAAGCATAGGATTGCAAGCAATGAATTTGTGTAGGTTAGATATGAAGACTTCTAGGAGATTTAGAGGAGAGAAAATAAATAATTAGATTAAATGTTGAGACTTAATCTAGTGTTTCTCTAAGAAAAACATGTATTATACAGCTATTGCATCTCCATAAATATAATAGGATACTGCCTTCAGTTAACTCTGTTGCATGTCTGGTTTAGCATTTAGGCTGTCATCTCAGAAGAGTGACCGTTCTTCTGCTGATTTGTCCTGGCTTCAGAGTGGTATGGATTGGGCTCTATGTCAGCACATAAGATATGAAATAGAACTGTAAGGCAATTTTGTAAACTGTTCTCCAATTTTGAATTATTTCACTCTACCAATTTAGTGATTGCTTGAAATACTTCATTTTAATACAAGTATCATTTTTAAAGTATGTGCACATGCTTGTATCTCCTTTTGCCTTTCTGCAGGGCTATAAAATAAAATAAACTTACAGGCTTAATTCTATGTTTAAATTGAATGATAGAGAGTCTTGCATGAGTACAGGGAAACAATTAGGGTTATATAACCAATCAATGGAAATATTAGTGTATTTGAAAGCTATAATTCTTGATGGAAAGTTCAAGGTAATTCATGTCAGCTAGTCAGAGTGCTTAAAAATATTGAGAAATAAATGCATCTGATTGAACAGGAGTCCTACTTCATTGACTGAGTGTGGAAAAGAAAGCAATCAATGCTAAGATCCTTACCACAGTCGTGGGAGTTGTTGAGTATTCTGCCTCCAACTTGGGGAATATATCTAATTAAGGGAAGTTTGCCTTAATGATTTGCCTTAGGATCACAATTAGTAGAGACCTCTGGGGACTGCTGTTTCTACTTAGGGTCCTCCAGTTGGGCTATACTGTTATCCAATATAGGAAATTAATGAAAGCTTCATGAAAGAGATATATTGTCTGCCCTAGTGAGTCAGTTCCTCTTAGGACTACATTTCCCTTAAATATTTTAAGTGTCATTCTACAGCGTATAAGGAAACGTTTCCAAATACTTATCTTTATGTATGAAATATGACCTTTTCATTTTAGGTTATGACAGATGACAGCTGTCTTTAATAGTGAATGTGAAAATAAATGATTGCCTAAAGATTCATTCTTTATTCAAAAAATTTTGACAGCCAACTCTGCAAACTGATTTTTCATAAAAGGACAACAGGGTGCTCAGCTGACTTATGTTTCCAATAGTAGTATGTATTATATAGTAATACTTTATAGTTTTTTAGCAGAAGACAAGCACTATGATAGGCAGCTTATAAATGAGTCCCAATAATACCCACTTCCGGGCATTTCACCCTTTGTAATCTACTCTCCATGAACATAGGCTGAAGCTACTAAACTGCTTTTACAAACAGAGTAAGGCTAAGTTGAAATGATACCAATTCTAAGATAAGGCTGTTAGAGACTGTGTGATTCCCATCTACCTGCACTCTCTAGATGTTGTCAACTTGCTCATTATAGTGAAGCAAGCTGTTCTATTATGAATTGCCTAGCACACATGGCAAGGGACTATGGTTTTCATCCAGCAATGACCAGTGGGGAACTGAGTTACTCTTAGAGTCCACAGGAACTGATTCTTGCCACAACCACATGAGTGACTTTTGAAATCAGATCCTTTTTTGGTTGAATCTTGAGATGTCCATCTTCCCTAAAACTTGATTGCAGTGTTGAAGAAGAATCTGAGAAAAAAACAAGAACATTTGAATCTGAATTTCTGATCCACAGAAACTGTGAGAAATAAATGTGTGTGTGTATGTGTGTGTGTGTGTGTGTGTGTGTGTTTAAGATTTTATTTGTTTATTTGACAGAGAGAGAGAGATCTCAAGTAGGCAGAGAGGCAGACAGAGAGAGAGGAGGAAGCAGGCTCCCTGCTGAGCAGAAAGCCCGATGCAGGGCTTGATCCCAGGACCCTGAGATCATGACCTGGGCCCAGGCAGAGGCTTAACCCACTGAGCCACCCATGTGCCCCTAAATGCTGTTTTTTTAAGCCATTAGGTTTTAGGATAATTTGTTAGGCAACAATAGATAACTGATGCAAACATACATGCCTATAATGTTTAAAATAGATACATTGTCCCAGAGAATAACCAACAGTGAAAGGATGATGGTATTACTGGTATTACCAAAAATTCATCCGAATCACTTGAGTTCAAGCAGCTATACTAAATTTTGCTCTTCTTATAGTATATATAACTATCATATTATATAAACTAGTGTATGCTTGTATCTCTGTATGAATATAGAACTTCAGTAAAATTCAAATAACTGTCTTGACCTATAGTAATATTAAGAGGAAAAGTGAGTTGGGGGGAATTGGAGGGGGAGACAAACCATGAGAGACTATGGACTCTGAAAAACAAATAGGATTTTGGGGGTGGTTGGGGATGGGGTGAGCCTCCTGGTGGGTATTATAGAGGGCACGTATTGCATGGAGCACCAGGTGTGGTGCATAAAATGAATTTGGGAACACTGAAAAAATAAAATTAAAAAAAAGAGAAAGATAAAAAGATAAGAAAATATTAGATAAATGATTACTGCAATTGTGTATGAATACAGATGCCCAGAGACACAGGGCTCACCACAAAATAAAAACAAAAAATACAAAAAAAAATTGAAAATGATTAAAAAAATCAAATAACCAGAGATATTTTGAATTAAAGAGACTCCTTAAATATACAAATGATTTTTTTTTGTATTTAACAGAAAATAATTTATAGTTATTTTAAAAATAAATTTTAAAATAAATCTGATTCTTTATATTAAAGGTATAAGTAAGCCTTCTGTCTGTACTTTATGCTGGAATTGGCCCTGTTGGCCTTTTATTTAAATGGACTTTATTTTTTAGAGAAGTTTTAGGTTCATAGAAAAATTAAGTGGAAAGTACAGAGATTGTCCATATAACTCCTGCCCCTTACTCATGTAGCCTCCCCAACAAACATTTCCTAGATAAACTAGAGTGGTGTATTTGTTACTGTTGATGAACCTGCATTAACATCTCATTATCACCCAAAGTCCATAGTTTGCAAGGGGAGTTGTTCTAATGTAAAATGGTGTGTGTGTTGTACATTCTGTGGGTTTGGACAAATGAATAATGACATATGTCCACCATTATAGTATCATAAAGTAGTTTCACTTACCTAAAAACCCTCTGTGCCACATCTTTTCATCCCTTCCTCTTCCCAACTCCTGGCAACCACTGATCTTTTTAATGTCTCCATAGTTTTGCTTTATCCAGAATGTCATATAATTGGGATTATGCAATATACAGCTTTTTCAGACTAGCTTCTTTTACTTAATAATATGCATTTAAGTTTCCTCCTTGTCTTTTCATGGCTTGATAGCTAAATTCTTATCCATTGTCTGGATATATAACAGTTTGTCTATTCACCTATTGAAGGACATCTTGTTTGCTTTCAAATTTTGGCAATTATGAATAAAGTTGCTATAATCATCTGTGTGCAGGTTCTGTGTGGACGTATATTTTCAACTTCTTTGGGTAAATGTCGGGGAGTTCCATTGTTGGATTGTATGGTGTGGTGTTTAATTTTATGTATCAACTTCACTGGGCCAAGGAATACCTAGGTAACTGGTAAAATAGTTCTTCTGTGTGTGTGAAAGTGTGTCTGGAAGGGATTAGTATATGAATCAGTAGATTGAGTAAAGAAGAACGCTCTCACCAGCGCGGGTGGGCATCATCTATCTTTTTGAGGATCTGAATAGCACAAACAGGTAGATGAAGGTTGAATTTGCTCTCTCTGTTTAAGGTGCGATATAAATTTCTCCTACACTGAGACTTTAGTGCTCCTGCTTCTTGGGCTTTCAGATTCTGATTAAGAATTATACCAGTGCCTGATTTTTAGGCTTTCAGACCTGGTCTAAATTACACCCCAGTTTTCCTGCTTCTCCTGCTTGCAGAGACAGATCATGGGACTTCTCTGCTTCAGTAACTATGTAAGCCAATTCCCCATAATAAATCTCTTCTTTCTGTTTGTCTATCCATCTATCTACCTTTTTGTGTATCTATTTATCTATCTATATCTTATTAGTTCCATTTATTTGGAGAATCCTGACTAATCCTTTTGGTACCAATAGTGGTTTTAGGGAAACAGAACTTTAAGAATGAGTTTTCTGAATTGCTTCTGAGGTTTCTGGGATTGGCTTTCAAATCTGGTTAGATAAAAAGATGCAAATGATTCTAGTTCCAGTAATAAAAAGAACACTGATAGTCCATGATGTGAACTGTTAAATATATGCAAATTATATGCTTTTGATCCCCTTAATCATTCATTTATAAGGAACAAAGAGCTAAGTGACTATGTATATCAAAGTTTCAAACATTTTTGGAAAACTAAGAAATATAATTATGTTGGGTGGGGGCTTCTATTGTTTCTGGGCAAAGTGATGAAAGAAAAAGATGAGCTCAGGGATTCTACTGCATAGTAAAAGTACTACATAAATGAATGAAAAGCTTCTAGATGTGCCCAAACAAGAACCTTGTCTCCACTAGCTACAGAGATGAAATGTATGAAAATCAACTCAGAACTTCATTCTGCAATTGACTGAATTTTTTAAAAAAGATTTTGTTGATTTATTTGAGAGAGAGTGAGAGAGAGAGAGAACATAAGCAGGAGGAGTGGGAGAGGGAGAAGCAGACTCCCCTCTGTGCAGGGAGCCGAATGTGGGGCTTGATGCTGGAGTCCCGGAATCATGACCTGAGCCTAAGGCAGACACTTAACCAACTAAACCATCCAGGCATCCCAGCAACTGGCTGAATTACAGCAGAAGTTGAACTTCACTTCCGAAGGTATCTCCTGTTAAGATCTACTGAGAGATCTTAAGATCTGTCTACTGAGATCCTGTATGTTGGGATGGGGATTTTGGGAAGATCCAGATGAAGTAGGAGCCTTTGTGGTCCTTAATGCTGATTAGAATTTTTTGCCAGTGGAAGAGGTCTTCCCGCCCCAGTAGAGGTGGCCACTTCACCCCCAGGTATGGGCCTTTACACATCAACAGAGTAAGTTTATCCTGTTTTGCCTGAGGTAATCTTTTGAGGCGGTTGCCATGAAGACAATGCTGATATTTCTTAGGACCTACCCCCACCTCTCATACTTCTAGATCTATAACTAGACGTAGGTCCCAGCAGACTCCTAAAGGTGAAGCACAAAGTATGACACATGCCGAGACTCACCACACTCCAAAAGAACTACTTGAATTTTCTAATTTATTCACAAAGAAATCTGAGGAACATGTATAAGAACAGATATTAAGGGTGTGAGGTATTTATGGAAGGAATATAAAGTTTGATCAGACTCAAATTATTGATACGGGCTCAGTAAGTAGAAACTCTTCTTTAATGTTGCAGCTTGTGAAAATAGAAAGGGCTCTAACATTTTGGTTTGCTGCAATGTGGACCAAAATGTGAGAGGATTGGAATTGTTGGGTCTCCCTTGGTCTAACATAGAGGAAGAGCTTCAGAGGATCATAGAGATTGGAATATTAAAATGAATTTGTCATTTAAGATAGATTCATCTATACTGGAAGAATCCAGAAGATATACCTTTCAATAATACTTGAGAAATAAATATGTGAGGAAGCCAAGTATCCTTGAAGAGCTCCATGGTCATCTGCTCTATTGGCCAGATCTTACAATAGAAGCTGCAGCCACTCATCTGGGAAAACCTAAATGATTGTTATTATTTTAAATTTGTTTAAGTGTCTTATAACCTAGAGTGTGGTTTCTCTTAGTGAATACTCCATGTGAGCTTGGGAAGAATGTATATTCTGCTGTTGTTGGATGAAGTCATATATATATATATATATATATATATATATATATATATAAAATAATCTAAGTCAATTATACCCAATTGATTGATGGTGGTTTTGAATTCAGCTGTGTCCTTACTAATTGATTTTCTGCCTGGTGGATCTGTCTATACCTGAGAGGGGTTTTGAAGTCTCCAAATATGATAATGTACTCCCCTTTTCCTCTTTACTTTTCTATTAGTTTTTGCCACATGTAGTTTGACACTGTATTGTTAGGCATGTCCACATTAAGGTTTTTCATGTGTTTCTGGAGAATTGAACCCTTTATCATTGTGTAATGCCCTTGCTTTGAAGTTGGCTTTGTCTGAAACTATTATAGCTATTCCTGCTTTCTTTGTATTTGTGTTGGCATGGTGTGTCCTTAATTCATTTACTTTTAATCTGTGCATTTATATTTAAAGTGAGTTTCTTGTAGACAACATGTAGTTGGGCCTTGTTTCTTAATCCATTCTGACAATTTCTGTCTTCTAATCAGTGCATTTAGACCATTGACATTTAAAATGATTATTGATAAATTGGATTACTTCTATATTAATTACTGTCTTCTATTTGCTCTCTTTGTTCTTCTGTTTATTTTTATCTTCCATTCCCTTTCTGCTTTTGGTGGCTTTAATTGAATATTTTGTATGAGTCCATTTATTTTATCCTTTTTTAACATGCACATTGTACATTTTCCTTTTTAACTTTTTTAGTAGTTGCCCTAGAGTTCACAATATATATACTTTTACAACTAATCTAGGTCTACTGTCAAATAATACTATGTTGCTTCAAAGGTAGTGTCAGTACCTTTTAATAACAATATAACTCTAATTTTTCCCTCTTGTCCCTTTATTTTTTGTATCATTGCTGTCATTCATTCTTATATATAAGCTACATAGGTATACACACACACACACACACACATAAGCATACCTAATTGAATGTATTATTGTTACAATTATTTTGAATAGACTATTATCTGTTAGATCAGTTGAGAATAAGAAAATAGAAATTTTTATTTTACTTTCTCTTATACCCTCTCAGGTATTCTTCTTTTTTGTAGTGTTTCATTTTATTTAAAAAAAAAAATAGGAGAACAATGAAGCCAGACTTAATCTATTATTAGTGATAAATGCGATTTAATAAATTGGGGGAAGACAGATTTTGGAGAAATTTGCTTTGAAGGGTAATATGTTTTTATTTTATCCTGAGGTCAGTACAGTCACTGAATATTTTATCAAAGAGATAATATATTAAAAATAGTATTTGATCTTTCTGTCTTTATACAGACCCAGGTTTCTAACTTTTATTACTTTTCTTCACTCTAAAGAGCTTCTTTTATCAATTTTTATAAGGCAGGTCAGTGGCAACAAATTCTCTCAATTTCTGTTTCTCTGAGAAAGTCTATGTCTTCTCCACTTTTTTTTTTTTTTTAAGATTTTATTTGTTTATTTTAGAGACGGAGAGTGCATGAGTGGGAAAGGGGCAGAGGAGGAGGGAGAGGGAAATGGAGAGAATCTCAAGCAGACTCTGCACTGAGCATAGAGCCCCATGTGGGGCTTGATCTCACAAACTTGAGATCATAATCTGAGCTGAAATGAGGAGTTGGGTACTTAACCAACTGAGCCACCCAGGTGCCCCAATATCTTCTCTACTTCCGAAGAATATTTTCTCAAGGTACAGAAATCTAAGTTGGTGGACTTTGTTCTCAATACTTTAAATGTATCACTCCACTTTACTTGTTTTTGATGACCTAGACAGGTTTGAGGAATACTAGTCAGGTATTTTATAGGCTGTCTTAGTATTTGTATGATTTTTTTCCCCTAATGGTTAGATAAGGGAGATGTGTTTTGGGGAGAAAGACCACAAAAGTAAACTGTCATTCCATAACATAATTATCATACTACCCATGATTACAGCTGAGGAGTCTTTTAACTTCTCCCCTCAAAATTACTCTTTCTCTCCCTTTCCATATTTAACTCTTTGGAAGGAAGTCACTATGCACAGTACACAGTTAAAAGGAGAGTTATTGGTCATCTGGGTAGCTCAGTTGGTTGAACATCCAACTCTTGATTTCAGCTCGGGTCTTGATCATGGAGTCATGGGATGGAACCACGTATCAGGCCCCACACTCAGTGGGGAGTCTGCTTGAGAGTCTTTCCCTTTCCTTCTGCACCATCCTCTAAAATAAATAAATAAATCTTAAAAATAAAAGAGAGAGTTATGTCCCAGGTCCTTAAGGATGCAGTATTTACATAAATTATTTGGAATTCATTTTCATATGAGATTTTTATTCTGCATTTGTTATTTCAATTGTTTATGTTGGTATGGGTTTATGGTTTTAAATAAACACCACTTTGATTCAATTGCTTAGTGTGTTCCAGCTTTGCCCAATAGGAATTTTTTCATTTGGCTAATGTGTTTCATTGACATATTCTATTCATTATGGGTTTTCTTAAGCTTATTTTTTGGGCACATTCATATTTGCTGGCACTACCAGAAGCTCCAGGCTTATCTTCTCTTTTTCCTGTCTTATTTCTAAAATCAATCATTTATCCAAGGAGCTGTATTTCCTTTTATTGAAGAAAGGTTTTAAAAACCAAGCTCTGGATGTGATGTGTGCTCTTTGCTACTGGGATGTCCTTGCTTCTGGGTCGTCTTCATTGACAGGTAATGGATTCAACACATGTGGATTAACTCATGCATATGCATATAAATATTTCTATGAGTCATCTGTATCTGTATTAATATAATGTAGTTAAACATGAGTTCACACTGATGTCTTCAGCTCTAATCCATTACCCCATGGACATTTCTAGTATTGTCCACTTATTGTGTGTTACCTACCTCCCACTCCAAGACCGAGATATTTGACTCCCATTATCAGCCATCCATTTCTTGATTTTTCCAGTTCATGTATACCATATAATGGTATAAATTGTAAACACAAGCCATTGGGAAGACTATCCACTTTAGTACAATTGCTTTAGTATAGTTCCTTTGCCTTTAATCTTACAGACTTCACTCATTTCCAAAGTCACTTAGATCAGCACCCTGCTCAACAAGGTACATTTATAAATTTATAATGCAGCTGATATTTTCTTGCCACATTCTATATTCCCTCCTAAAATTTCCTGACCTTTAAATGATTTTCCTTAAATTTGCACATATAAAGATTAACTCTTTGTGCTATAAAGTTCTATGGGTTTGGACATTGCATAGTGTCTCATATCCACCATTCCAATATCAGACAGAAAGTTTCACTGTCCTAAAACTTCCTCTGGGTATCTCCTATTTAAACCTCTCCTTCCTTCCTAAAGCTCAGGCCAGCACTCATCTGTTTACTTTCTCTGTAGTTTTCTTTTTCCAAAATGTCATATAGAATCAATTCTTATTATTCATGGTAGTTATGTTTTGTAAGTCTCTGCCAACAGTGGACTAGTGAATACTGAACCATTGCTTCTAGGAAAAAAGAGGGTTAGATTCTTGCAAGCATCTGGTCACAACATTTTTGTCAACCAGTCTATACATAACCTTGGTGTGTGTGTTCCAGTTTATAAAGATACTTCATTTAGTATGTATTGGTGATTCATTAACATTGAACTCACAGCTAATTGCACTATAATGCATGTCTGAGTGAACCTTATCTAACCTATGTATTTTCTTATCTAATCTATGTATTTTCTCTATAAGATACATCACAGCCTTCTTGAATTTAGGAACACCAAAGAGCATGTCAGTGCTACACTTGAGGACAATTTTAAATAGTGAAATTGGGAACAAAAAGTATAAAAATATATTTAAAAAGTAAAGTGGCACTAAATAGATGTGGTTGCGATACTTACAGTTTGAGAGCTAAACAGGAAAGCAGAATGTGACCTTGTGCAACATTGGCTGGGAGCATGCATGTCAGGTGACTACTTTTTTACTTTACAAGCATATGCACATGCTTGAATAACTGCAAAATTACCGCAGCTATTGATTTTGGAGTTACAAGTAAATTTTAGCAAGTAGGTGAATTCATAAATAAGGAATGTTTGAATAATAAAGATTAACTGACATCAAATAGTATATAGCTTTCTCAGACTGGCTCCTTTCACTTAGAAATATGAATTAAGATTCTTTAATTCATTCATGTTTCTTAATGGTTGAGGCATCACTTTAAAAAAAATCTCTGAATAATATTTCATTGTATGGGTGTACCACAGTTTGTTCAGTTAGCTATTAAAGGCATCTTTGTTGTTTCCAGTTCTGGCAATTGTATATAAAGCTACTATGAATATTCATGCACAGATTTTGTGTGCACATACATTTTAATATCAGTTGGGTAAATTTCTAAGAGCCTGATTGTTGAATCATGTGGTAAGAGTGTTTAACTTTCTAAGTGTGATGGTTAAAATTTATGTGTAAACTCGGCTACACTACTCTGTTTGGTCAAATACTAATATAGATATTGTAGAGGTATTTTGTAGATGTGATCAATATCTACAGACATTAACATTAAACCAAGAAGATGAACCTTGATAATGTGGGTGAGCCTCATCCAATCAGATGAAGTTCTTTTGAACAAAAACCAGATTTCTTTGGAGAAGGAATTTAGCCTCAAGACTAACATAAAAAGTCATCCTGAGTTTTTAGCCCACTGGCCTACCTATAGATTTTAGACAAAGCCCCCACAGTAACATAAAAAGTTGATTAAAGTAAATCTCATAATTTATACACATATATAAACACACTTTAAAAACTTTACCCATCTTTTTCATCTTTTTGTTGCCTTTTTATTTTGTACAATACTGTCATTTGCTTTATCACCCTTCATTGAGACCTGATTGGAATGCTGCCTATTTCTAATTTTCAATGTTTCTCATTCAATTGTTTTCAAAACTATGGCATTTATTGCGGTGTTCTAGGCCCTGTTCTTATTCTTTTGTTCCATTATACAAGGGTCCCTATTTGCATTTTTCTGTCTTTATACATATTTGATTAAATGTGGTAAGATTCTATATCAGGTTCAGTGGATGGGCAATATCTTAAATTAGAAGACTTCTTAGAAACAGAGCAAGGAGGACTGACAAAGCAGAACCCATGCCAAACAAGTTCACTGCATTTTGAAGTAACTATTATTTATGTCATATAAAGAGTTGTTATAAACCTGACAGTTGTTTGGTTGGGAGAAGAAAGAAGACATTGAAGAGATGTAGCCGTCTAAATATTGGCAGGGCTGTGGTTAGGAAAAATAAGATTTCTTTGTGGATGCACCAAGTACAGATTTCATCCCAAAGTACAAGAAAACTGTGCTACAAAAAAATCTAATGTACACTGATTTAAATTGCTGGGGAATTTAGTTCCCTATCTTAGGGGTTCATATATAGTCAAAATGAACTATTGCCAAAAGGCTTTTTGAAAGTGATTCCTTATTTTGATGGATATTTGATTAGATGGCTTTTCCCACTACAAGATTATATGTAAAAGGCAAATAGAAAGATTAAGTAAAACTTGATTTTATAATTTATATGGGGCTAGTATTTGAAAAGAGAGAGGCTTAAAAATTATTTTTCTTTATTTAAAAACCCACATTTCCAAAATGCTAGAATTTAATCCTAATGATACAGTTGATGAATGCAAATTGGATTCTAAAGTAATTATGCTTTCCAGTCCAATAATCATAAACAGCTTTAACAACTTTCCTTTTGCTCTAGATCAAAGTAAACTATATTTAAGTCAGCTATTTAGAAGTAAAAGGCATGCATAAAGAATATATGTAGAGGAAAATAAGGTCTTAAAAATTGAAGATTTATTTATTAGGCAGAGGTAGATCATTTCACATGAGCAAAATATGTGGCTGTCAGAATATTTATAAAAGTACTGACTGTGCTTTTGTTTATCTTTCAGCCATCTCTTTCTAGTATATGAATTTTAAATTACTACCCAGATTTCTAATCAAACCTATTATCCTCCTCTTTAAATTATAATAGTGTCACTAATCAGTTTTCTAAGAAGTATAATGTTTATTTTAATGACTGATTTAAAGTAAATAAAAATTATGTATATCAGTGAACTAGTTATTAGCAAACTATAGTTAAATTTTGTGTGCTGTTCTTCCTTCCAATTTAGAAAGCATTCACAAAAGGTATCTTATTTGAGGGTACCCTGTGAGATATTACTTCTAGGTACCTCAGAATAATTTTCCTTTCAAGTCAATGCCACAAGAGGCATTTTAGCTGTTCTTATGCGTGGAAGTAGCTTCCCTCCATGCTCTAATTTCTCCATGTATATGGTTTCAAAAATGAGATCAGCAATGCTCTCACTGCACTAACTATGCCTGCATGCAATGAAAGCTACCCACACAATTTTCCACTAAAGATTACAAAATTTAGATTAGATTGAAGTGAAATCTGCATTATTCACTTTGTGGGTAATTAAGGCTTCATCGAACATATGTGTGGCATTTTCGTTTAGCTTTAAACATATGTATATTTCTGTCCATTTTTATTTCTTTTTATTTCTTAAATGATGAATTAAATGTACAGTGCTATTCAGTGCAATGCAAATACAAAATGTGGTTTAATTTGATTTGATGTCATTTCATATGTTTCCAAGTAAAGCTATTAAGTGTGTTTTATTAATTATTAAAATTATTTTGACACAAAGCATACAGATGAGGAAATTTTAGGTTTCATTATGCATTTATCACATGGTCATTTTTTCCAAGTCCCAGTGCTGTACTAGAAAAATTGCTAGAGTCTGGAGCATAGTAGGCCCTTAACAAAAATATTTCTTTGTGAATAGACCAGAATGAATAAAATAAACCCCTTGGTTAGCAAATTGAATGGCATAAATTCCATATACTAATATTCTGTCCATTTTCCATAGGAAAGTCCCTCAAGTTCTCAGTTACAGTTTACATGCTATCCATGGGAAATTAAGAAATTTAAATGACAAGTGTTTGTTATGGTCTTTGTAAGTTTAGGAGGAACATAAGTTATAAAGGGTCTATGTGGTCAAAGTCTCAAAAGGGAGGTTGACTATCGGCAGACATTAAAACCCTGAAGGGTAGAAGCTGCATGGTTGAAGGAGATAGAAAACCAGCAAGATAGTTACCGATACTAATAAAATCTTGGCATTATTGGGTTGAAGCGGGGGATATTGAAGAGTTCTATGTACCTTTAGAGCCCCAGATTATTTCATTACATAAATGGTTAAATTTAACAATATTTATCAAACTACATTATTAAAGTTGAATGTACTATGTTTCTGAATGTAGAAATATGCCTAGTCATTTATAAAAATGTATCTTTTAAAATACCTTAAAATATTCGCATTTGATGAGTATAGTTCTTTTCCTTTGAAGTTTTCACATGAAAAATACCTCATATTTTTGCAATGCTAGGTATGACAGATACATATGTTTTATCATCTGTAAAGTGTTCTTTATCCTTTCTTTTTTCCCCAGTGTTTGAGAAAAGTGATGTGTATCATAAATACATATTAGTAATGCAAGTTGCTAAAGACAAAGTAGGCAATTTGCATTTATTATTCTCCTCCAGTTCTAAGATACAAAATTATTTAGGCTTTGGGGACTTTCACTAATGTTCATGATTTCATACTCATTAAATAAGTAAGAAGATATTGTTTTTAATCATTTTAAAATATTTTTTTTGGAGTCTAGGCCCTTGAGATATCTGTCTCCTAAACAAATTTAGTTTTTGCTTCTATACCACTGTACATAATATCTTTGTACACATCCTTCCAGTTTTGCATTATCTTACATAGTACATTGATAAATGTTTCTTTTTGGACACCTTTCTTGAATACAGTTTACATGCCATAAAATTCACCAATGTTAATCATAAACATCAATGATTCTAATAAATTTGTTCAGTCATGCACCCTTTGCCAAAAATCAGTTTAGGACATATACATCACCCCCAAATTCCTTCATGTCTATTGCAATCAATCACTGCTCCTAGTCCTATTATCAAACAATCGTAACATTGAGTATGTGTGCATCTGTGAATGATACATTTTCCCTTTTCTGAAAGCCTTACATGGATGAAATTATATAGTATGTAGTCTTTTGTATCTAGCTTCTTTTTCTCAATGTTACATTTTTTGAGATTCATCCATCTTTTTGTGTTTTCAGAATTATTTGTGAGTACCCATCTATATCATTTTTTGCTCATTTTCTAGTTGAAACAAATTTTGTTTGTTAGTTTTTTTTTTTTTTTTAAGATTTTTCATTTATTTATTTGACAGACAGAGATCACAAGTAGGCAGAGAGGCAGGCAGAGAGAGAGGAAGGGAAGCAGGCTTCCCACTGAGCAGAGAGCCCAACGTGGGGCTCGATCCCAGGACCCTGGGATCATGACCCGAGCCGAAGGCAGAGGCCTTAACCCACTGAGCCACCCAGGTGCCCCCTGTTTGTTACAGTTTTGAACTATATGAATAACGTTGCTTTCAGCATTCACATACAAGTCTTTCTGTGGACATATGTTTTTATTTCTCTTGCATCTATTTCTCGGAGAGGAATTTCCAGGTCCTATGGTAAGTGCATGCTTTGCTTTAAACACACAGACAGACACAGACAGACACATAGACAAACACACACACCGCTTATACCTCACTAGCCATTTTGTATCCCCAGTAGCAGTGTTCCAGAGGTCCAGTTTTTCTATATATTCCCTGACACATGTCAAAAATCCATCCTCTTTAGTTTAAGCATTTTAGTGGACATGAGGCGGCATCACATTATGGTTTTAATTTCCTTTTTCCCAAACTAGTGCTTCTGAGCGTCTTTTTAATGTTTTTATGTGCTCTCTAAGCTTCTCTTTTGGTTACATGACAGTTTAAATGTTTGCTTTTCCTTTGTTGAGATGTTCGTCTTACTGTTGAGTTGTAAGAATTTTTTTTTTTTTGGAAGAGTTTTAAGAATTTTTAATGTATTTTTGATGCAACCATTTTATGAGATGTATAGTTTGAGAAGATTTTCTCTTAGTCTGTGACTTACATCTTCATTTTATTAATTTTGTCTTTTTAAGATAAAAATTGTAATTTTAATGACTATTATTTTAGCATTTAATTACTCAATTATTTAGTATTTTCATTATTTTAACAATTTATCAAGACTTCCCTTTTATAGTTCCAGATTTTGTTTCTATTTAAGGAAGTTTTGCCTAACTCCAAAACACACAAAAAATTATCCTGCATTTTGTTCTGCAAGTTTTATAATTTCAGTTACTGTATTTTATGGCTGTGATACATTATGAGGTAATTATCTTTATATAGTGTGTATAGAGCTAAGTTTTTTTTTTTTTTGTCATTTATGTAACCCATTGTCCAACCACCACTTTACTTATAAAAAATATTATGCTTTCCTATTGAATTTCCTTGGCACTTTTGTGGGTAATTAATTGGCCATGTCTTGGGGTCAGTATCTGACTCTCTTACTATGTTCCATTTATCTATCTAATTCTTATTATGTATTATATGTCTATCCTTATACTAATACCGCACTGTCTTGATCACTACAAGTCCCCAAAACTTGATAGTGCATTTTGAAATCATATAATATTAGTTTTCTAACTTTGTACTACTTTTCCAAATTTGTATTAGCTACTGTAGGTACCTTGGATTTTCATATAAATAACAAAATCAGTGTGTCACTTTCTCAATACAATCCATGATTTCGATAGGGAATTTTTAAAAAAGGTTTTATTTATTCATTTGAAAGAGAGCGAGCGACAGAGAGAGCTCAAACAGGGAGAGAGGCAGAGGGAAAGGGAGAAGCAGACTCCCCACTAAGTCAGGAGCCCAGAGGCAGGGCTCAGTCCCAGGACCTGGAGATCATGACCTGAGCTAAAGGTAGATGCTTAACTATCTGAGCCACCCAGAAGCCTCTGATAAGGAACTTTTAATCTGTATATAAATTTAGGAAAAATTGCCTTTTTAACAAGATTGAGTATTCCAATACATGAAAAGTGTATGATAGATCACTTATTTAGACTTTCTTTATTTTCTCTTAGCAATGTTTAACTTTTTATAATTATATTTTATTTTTATTGTTATTAGCAGTTAGCAGTTGTTAAATTGTTAGCAATAAATGGAAATATTTGATTTTACATATTAATTTGTATTGTGTGATTTTACTAAATTCACCTGTAATTTAAGTAGGTTTTTTGCAGAGTCCTTAGGATTTTCTACATACAGCATTATATCAACTGTGAATGAAGATAGTTATCCTTCCTCTTTTTTCAATTGTATGAGTTTTAATTCTTTTTTTCTTATTTTATTAGCTAAGAACTCCTTTCAAATGTTGAAAAGCAGTGTAAGAACAGATTTCCTTGCCTTGTTCCTAATCTTAGCTTCCTAGCAGTTGCCATAATGTCTACAAGTATATTACTAACTTATGATAGCATTTCAAGTTATTATTGACTTAGGTTGGTTGAAATAGGCTTTGTCTCGAAATAGCTCCATTTCCTTGCCTGTTCTTTCTGCTGATGTGTGTGTGTTGCATGTATATGAGCACATGTCTGTGTGTGTGTGTGCACTTTTTGGTTTAAACAGACATGGATTTTAGAGGTCAAGAGAAAAATAAAATGATAAATATCAATATTTGATCATTGCCCTTATATTTACCATTTCTAGTGCTCTTTATTTCTTCCTGGCTAGCTGAGTCACAATCCAGTGTCATTTCTACTCAGTCTGAAGGGATTTCTTTTTTATTTTCTGTAGAGAAGTTTTTCTTAGCTTATTATTTGTAAAATCAAGAACTATATTTTACCTTCATTTTTGAAAGATAATTTTGCTGAGTATAGAATCATTGGCTGGTAGTTGCATTACTCTGTGTTTGTGAGATTGTATATCGCTTTGAACTTGTCATTTCACTACTTTCTGTTCTCTGTTGTTTCTGATGAGAGATTCACCATCAAAAATTTTTTGTTTTCTGTGTCTGTGGGTCCCTCTTTCTCTACATTCTTGTTGCTCTTAAGATTTTCAGTTTGGGCTTGCTTCAGCAGTTTGATTGTGGGGTGTCTATACCTAATTCTCTTTGTTTCGATTCTTCATGGGTTTTATTGAGCTTGTTGGATTTGAAAATTAAGTTTTTTATACAAATTTTGGAAGTTTTCAGCTATTACTTCTCTTTCTGGGGCAATTGTCAACATATTTGATTCCATAATATTGTCCCACAGTTATGTCTTCATTTACTTTTCTTCCAACTTTTGTTTCTTTCTGATTTTTTATTAAATACTTAATACTCATATATCTTCAAATTCAGTGATTCCTTCTTCGGCCATGTCCAAAATGATGTTTAACACATGCAGTGAAGTTTCACTTTAATTACTATATATTTTTACTCTAGAATGTTGTTTCATCATTCTAAATATATTTCCAATGGTGTTAAAAGATTTTTTAAGTATTTAAAATATATAAAATTGTTGCTTTAAAGTACTTGTGTGATTAATCCAACATATGTGCCTACACTTGGATTAGTTTCTGTTGACTATTGCTATTTTTCTTCTTGAGTATGAATGACCTCATATATATGTGTATATATGTATATATATATATTTTTTTTCCCCTTTTCAAGTACTGTTCGGTTGAAAACTATGTATGGTACATTGTACTTTGTAGAGACTCTGTCCTTTGTTCTTTTTTTTTTTTTTTTTTTTTTTTAGTTTTCTGATTTTTTTTTTTTTAGTTTTCTGATTTTTGTTTGCGTGGACTCAAACAGCAGAATATCTCCCTCATCCTGTGTAGTCACTGATGTCCCTGTCCAATATTGTTTAAGGTTGTTCCCTAGAATCTCCCCTGTGCCTCTTTTCTGTGCACACTAGTCAGTCATCTTAACTCAATAAGACCTGAGGGTGGAGTTATATCTGGGTTGAGGAACCCATTCAAAGTTGAGCAAATTATGTAGTTCTATTTGAATTTTACTTCACAGTGCTCTCATGCCCTACTCATATGGTAAGAAGGCTGCAGATTTGCTTTAATTCCTACCTGATGAAGTAAGAACTTCTCTAGAGTAAACACTTCTAGATTTGTTGTTTACCTTTTTTTCCCCCAATGCTCTGAAAAGTCACTTGTGGATAGTTTAATCTGGTTTTATACTTGTTTTCTGTAGAAGAAAATTGTTCAGCTATCTTTATGCTACAATTAGAAGAAGTAGCTCCCTAATTAAAGTTTTAATCAATGCACCGAAAATATTTTGAAGAGAGTAGCAATGTATTTTTATTTATAGATCTTCTGGGCTAAATAAAGTATGCTGTTCACAAATACTAAATAATACTGTATTAATAAATTCCTGTGATTTCCATGCCTTAATCTTTGTTGTGACACTGAAAAATAGAATTTAAGTGTATCCTCTAAATAGCATTTCAAAATTGCTTCATTCAGACTGTGAAATTTTTGCTTCAGTTGTGCTCTCCTCAAATTATCTAAATATTTTTCCTTTGAAATTGTTTTTATAATACTGTAGTATGGTGAGATTTCTTTACTTTCCATAATATACCAAAAAAGTCACCTCATTGTTTTGATGCAAGAAAATGTCTTTTAATCTGCAATTTACTGAGAATCCTTGATTTCTTGGTCCTGTGGTGTGCAGTACATAGAGATAACATCCTTTCCCACTGTGTGTTTATAGCCAGGAACATATAAATGAATTGTAAATCAATCCATTTCCTGAGTATTCTGCAGAGATTTCTATAATTAGTCTCATTATTTTACTGCTTGGCAACTTGATGGTGTCAGGAAAATTTCCCTTATATCTTTAATAAATATCTCAAATCTTTACTTCCTTTTGCCATAACATCAATCTATATGTTAGGTGGTTTCCATCTTTGAATTAGAGTTAATGTGTTGCAAATCAATTTTGCTTTATCCTCATAAGCAGTTATTTCCCTAAAATATTTTTTGGAAACAAAATGATCAAACCTCAAATTAAATACTTGCAGTGCCTTTTTTTTTTTTTTTTTTTTTTTTTTTTTTAGGTTATGCAATGATAGGAATATTTGAAACTGTTTCAAAAAGAGGGACACAGAACTAGTATTAAAATTAAAACTACCCTTGATTCTCCCATGAAAGGATCTTTCCAGTGAAATAATAACTGTGTGTGTTGAGCCAATATTGGTCTATGAGAAATAGTTTCTCAGATGCCATGTTTCAGCTGTGATTAGATCATATCCCCAAGGAATTTGACTATATTTTTCTTTCACCAGCATAGAGAGTAGAGTAGTTATAATCTTAGTAGAAATCTATGAGACATTAAGAACTTAATTTTAGAGAACTAAAAGCAATGTGGGACTCTAGGGTCATCTAAAGATACATTCTCAGAGAAAATATTATGCTTTCACTGTTAGAGAAGCTGGTTATTCAGATAACTTTGTATTTTTATATATTAACTTTATTTGGAGAATTACTTAAACATTAACTTTCATTCATTTTAAGCATAGAAATTAAATGAAAATAAAACTAATTGAACTAATTGAAGACTAATTGAAAATAAATAATATTATTTTCAAATAATTGAAAATAATAAATTAATTGAAAATCTCCCCAAATCCATTTAAAAAAGTTGTAGTTCTTATTCTAACTTGTTATTCCCAAAATGTTAGATTGATCAATTTAATCAAAATCCTAGAGATTGATCAATTTTTAAACCCACTTTTAAACTGATCTTTAAGCCTAGTTATAAATCAGCTTACTAGATATCTTTTTCTCAATGTCCTGTAGGAATCTCAAGCTCACGATATAAAATGCCTCTATCATGAAGTATTAATGCCACAGCTTGCAAACCAGTGACCCATTCTCTAATTTTCACTTCCAATTTATTTCCCCCGTTCACTTCAGAATTGTCTATTTAAAGCACAAATCTAAGTACAATCAAGCTGCCACAATTCCTTGGGCATTGTATGCTCTTTTGTGTCTCCATTCTTTTATGGTGCTACTTCTATCTCTACATCCCTTATTTGTCTTTTGTGTACCAGAAAACATCTGTTATTCAAGAACCGGTTCAAATGTCACCTCATCTGAGATACTGCATTATTCATGCTCTTTAAGTTTGCAAGAAAGAGACATTCTTATATTACTTTCAACAAAGTTTGTTTATGGTAGGTTTTGTGGAGGCTTGGGGCAACATTTATTTATCTGTATAGTTACTCTAAGTCTTACTGCTTCCACATAAAAGGTATATGGTTAGTGAATGGAGTTATTAGCTTTTTTATAAGCATAAAACATTTTGATATATTTCTTATGTACCAATTTTTAAAAATTCCCACTCTAGATAAACCTAGGATAGTTATATAGCCAAATAAAATTAAAGAATAATAGTTTTTTCTTAGGTAATATATATTTCAGGATACTAGAGAAATGGGATGTCCATCTTTCATTAATTTTCCCACACATTCATGTCTTCATCCAGAAACTATTGAATTTCTGGTTCAGGTTGAAGACAGTTGTTTTGGGGTGGGAAACATGGAAAATCTTACATGCAAAACACAGTAACTGAGCCCAGACTTTCTGTAGATTTAACTGGCTTGCCTGATGTCTTGGTTAAGGTTTGACCAGGGGAGCATACAAGTATGATTAATATACAGGATTTACTGTAGTGATAGAATTACATAATCATGGAAGCTGTTGAATAATTCCAGGGAAGATTTATACGGCTGTGTCTGCTGGTGAGCCTAAAGCTGTTGTCGGTAGGTCTGAACAGATGACTGGTAGGAAGAAGCTTGACCTGAGATGGAGGAAAGCAAATACAAATTGGAACTGAAAGGGACAAACTGAAGCATATACATGTCTTTAACTGCCTGCAACCTTAGAAATGCTAGATACTTGCAGAAATTGCTGGTAGCCATCACCATGGGACTGTATGTGTGCCTGACACACTACTTGAAGCAGCTGATGTAAGAGAGTTGATGAGAGATAACTGATGAGAGATAATGTAACGTGTATGGATTGGCAACTTATGAAGGCTCTAGTGGAGCTCAGATCACCATCAGGACCTTTAGAATGAAGTGATTCATGCTCCTTTTGCATCTTCAAACTTGTAAAATCTTCCGTTGTGCCCATAACCTAACCCAGAATTACAGAGGGAAGGGAATTCTGGGAAAAGTAGTTTGGGCATAGCTAAGATGTCACTATAAAATTATGTTAACTGGGTTACTTTCTCTAGAGGTTGGTTAAAACATAATAAGCTTATTGTATATGACATTTCTTATGATTTCTAGTGTTTGAATTTTTCACCAAAAGTTTCAAAACAGAGGTGTGGAAAGTAGTATTTTAAAAACAGATACTGAATTTCTCTTTGAGTTACGATTCTTCTATTAATCATCTTTTATAAGCAAGCTAAAAAAAGGCTTTTCTCATACCAGGATCTATTGTTTTTCTTATATGTCAATTTTTCTGCCTTTCAGGAGTATTATACAGTCTGGACATATTGAACAGCTTAACTCTAACAAAATATATACCTGCTCAAATTACATGATGGGTTCAACTATATGCAGAGTTTAATCAGTGTTTAGTGTCACCTTAAATTTCATACTTACATTTTCTAATACCAAAGAGCAAAAACATCATTTATATCTATGTAGCCAAATCAGGAGAATTATATGTATTTTCAGTAAAGATACTATATTCTTTAAGAATGGAACAAACTGAACATAATCTGATTACAATTTTTTTCTACAAATTGCTGATATAAAATGTAATTTTGTGTGAAAAAAAATCCAGCTGTGCCATCTCTGTTGCCATTCCAGGAATCCTTTATTTTATTATTGTTTTAAGTGAATTATAAGTTAACTGTTTAAGATTTACTTTGTTTTAAAGTCAAGTCATGAGGTGAAATTAAATATCTCTCAATATCATATATTCTACTAACAGCCTTTTATAATGAGAGAATCAGTTAATTGCCATATTTATTTCCACTTAATAATAATTAAGATAATTTTCATTTATTGATACATTTTGTGGGAATGTATAAGGCACTGATTTTCTCAAAAACTAAAATCAAAATGTTAATTCCTACCATAGCCTGAAGAAACAAACAATAACAAAACAAACTCCATGTCTCTGTGTTGAATAATACATCTTTTTCTAAGTTTACTTGTTTGGTACAATAAATTTTAAGCTGGACACAGAAAAAAGACATTCAGATTTCCCTCTAATTAAAATATATTAAAATTCAAATAATGATTATATAGATGGAGATAAAGATTTCAATATTATAATGAATGATTGCTCATGCATATATATGTATATATGTACATATGTATGTTTGTATACATCACATATAATATACTTTTTTTTCTTCTTCTTCTTCTTCTACAAGGATAGAATAGTAGAGTGGCTTGACAGCTTGCATTTTTCAGATGCTTAAAACAATTTCTCCCCATGTATATTCTCTTCCTCTAATGCAATTTTACACTCTTCTCATTGTGTATTGAAGTGTCTCTTATCTCCCTTGGATCTGCATAGGTGTGTGAATATGGCAAAAATGATGCTCTGTGACTTCCAAAGCTGGGTCATCAAAGACAAAATAGTTTCCATTTGATTATATTGAGATACCTTTCCTTGGAACAGAGTTACTATGCTGTGTGAAAGTTCAAGTAGCCTTTGAAAAGTTTCACCCAGAAAGAAACTCCATGAAACTCTCCTTCCCCCACTACCCTCCACATACACATAGTGGCTTGGTTGAGTTTCCAGGTTTAGCCAGTGCCAGTTTACCAGCTATGTGACTGAGTCATCTTGAAAGTGAGAAATCCAGCCCTCTGTCAAGCTACCTGGGATGAATCCATGTAAGAAGGAGATGAACCAGCCTCACTAAACCCTGCCTGTATTTAGATTTTTCAACAAAATAAATAATTTTGTTTTATGTCCTGAAATTACATTATAAAAGGCAATTGAGTTTCCATCTGGTTAGTTTGGAACACTTGCCTTTAGAGTCCTAAGCGTCATGTAACAAATCTAAGCCTACCACCCTGTCAGGATGCTCAGGTCACATGTAAGAGCTATTTGTAGGTGAATGACAGATTGTCAGCGTCTTCGTGTCCCAGCTGAGATATCCAGTGACAGCTACCATCAACTATCAGGCATGTAAATAAAGAAGTCTCTAGATGAGTCTGGCTCCAAGCTGGCCAACCATTGTTAATCTGTGAGTCCTTCCTACTGAGTCCTTACATAACAAGGACCAGAGATAAATAACCCCAACATTCTGGTTCTTACTTGCTATTTCACAGAGTCTATGTGCATAATTAAATGGTTGTTTTGAGACATTAACTTCTGAGGTAATTTTTTACACATAAATAGGTAGGTAGCCTGAAGGTGGTATCAGTGATGGGATGCTGCCCTTACAAAATCTAGAATACCTGGTGTTGGTGTTGGTCCGTGGTAAGAACCTGGTAAGACATCAAAGAGACTATTAGCAAGAGCCTTTAGGGCACCAAAAACAGTGTTAGTACAAGTATAAAGGACTTGTAGGTGAGGAGGCTTGTAGGTGAGGGTTTAAATAAAGTGAGCAAAATGTTATTGGAAGCTGGAGGAAAGGAGAGCCTTGCTATAGTAGAAAATATACAACTGACAACTACAGTAGTATAGAAAATAGAGCATATACTAATGCACTTGATGATCTAGCTAAGGAGATTTCCATGCAAAGTTTTGAGTGTATTGTCTATCGTTTTCTAGCAGCCAAATATACAATGAGAGAGGGAAACATTTAGTGTAAATATAAATGACCCTAGACTTGCAGAGTTTGCAAATGAAATTTTCTCATTTCTAAACTCTCTTGGGAAAAAGATTCATAAAGTAAGAAATAGCTACAAGTCATAGATTAACTCCTAGGCACTGTCAGGGAAATGTGTCATGATAAAGATGAAACTAAGGGTGCGATGTTAAAACCATTTGTAAGACCTCCAAAAAGGCCTCTTTAAAGACCCTTTTACACACACAGAAGGCCTTCAGAGGATCTTAATGGCATGCTCTGTGGTCATTTCTGTAAAAAATAGGGTTTCTAAGAATCTTGAGAGGCTTTGTGTCATGGTAGATGCAAAGGGAGCCCCCAGTGACAAGTTTTTGTGGCTGTGGCTTTTCTCTAATGGAGTATATTATAAATTGATACCCAGAAAGCCTACATGTTATTTTAAAGAAATGATATATTGAGTTGATAACAGGAGAGACAACAGAAAATAAATGAAGGCTTTCACACCCCTTTAAGGAATACAGACGGGAAATGGGCTAAGAAAACTACTCAGTTGCAAATACAAGCCATTTCTTATGAGAGGAAAAAGAAAAAAAAAAAAAAAGTATGACAAAACTATGAACTCAGAGCATGGAGCCTAGAGCCACCAAGAACTCCCGGAGAGAGGAATTTAGCTCTTAATACTGCACTGGCCATATGTGCCTGGCTGGATTCTGAAAAAACAAACAAACAAACAAACAAACAACCCCCCCCAAAACCAAAAAACAACAACAACAAAACAAACTAGGGGCAGTGTATCTCCTGTTTTAGAATGGGGGTATCTATATCAGCTATTCTATGTCTGTCCCATCATTGTGTGCTGACTGTATGGAGGGCACATAATTTGTTCGCTCAGGTTACAGGTCATCAGTTTGAGACAAATTTTGTTCAAGGACTTCTACATAAGGTGTGAAACCTGAGAAGCTTCATATATGACTGAACCAGATTTACCTGAGGGTATCTTGTGCTTTGATGAACTGATGTTATAATAGGATAAGGCTTAGGAATTTTGGGGACAGGTATTGCTATATTTTGTTCGTGAGGAGGTAGTGGATTATCTTAGTTAGAAGGCAGACTGGTAAACTATATTTTCCAAAAAGGGTTGCAATAATATCTCCCATACCACATGTTATTCTTATGATGTGATTTTGACACCTCTCTCACTCAGAATTGGGTGAGTTGAGTTCCTTTTCATCTGAGCAGGCTTATTAAGAATGGCGGCAATTAGACTATGGTACATACAAGTATAGATCATAAAAGGCAATATGGTTTGCATAGGATTATCTTGAAGCATTTGCTTTTATAGCTCTGAGCAACCATGAAGTCAGTATGTGTTGTGAAGTCAAGGACACATGGAAAGGCTTTATGTAGGTGTCCTGGCCAGCAACTGTAGGTGGAGCCTTTAGGTTTTGCATCATTAAATTTAATAGATTTATATCCTTTTAAAAGATTTTATTTATTTATTTGAGAGAGAGAGAACGTGAGAGAGGGGAGTGTCAAAGGGAGAAGTAGACTCCCTGCTGAGAAGGGAGCCCAATGCGGGACTTGATCCTGGGACTCGAGATCATAACCTAAGCCAAAGGCAGTTGCTTAACCAACTGAGCCACCCAGACACACAATCCATTTATTTTTTTTAATAATCATGAATATATTAAGATTTGTGTCACATATTTTATATGCAATGTACTTTTTCTCATATCAAGAAGAGAGAAAATTTTCTTCTGCTGATTTGAAAGTATTATATATATATATATATATTTTAAATGTTTTATTTCTTTTCAGCGTAACAGTATTCATTGTTTTTTCACCACACCCAGTGCTCCATGCAATCCATGCCCTCCCTAATACCCACCACCTGGTTCCCCCAACCTCCCACCCCCCGCCCCTTCAAAACCCTCAGGTTGTTTTTCAGAGTCCATAGTCTCTCATGGTTCACCTCCCCTTCCAATTTCCCTCAACTCCTTTCTCCTCTCCATCTCCCCTTGTCTTCCATGTTATTTGTTATGCTCCACAAATAAGTGAAACCATATGATACTTGACTCTCTCTGCTTGACTTATTTCACTCAGCATAATCTCTTCCAGTCCCGTCCATGTTGCTACAAAAGTTGGGTATTCGTCCTTTCTGATGGAGGCATAATACTCCATAGTGTATATGGACCACATCTTCCTTATCCATTCATCCGTTGAAGGGTATCTTGGTTCTTTCCACAGTTTGGTGACCGTGGCCATTGCTGCTATAAACATTGGGATACAGATGGCCCTTCTTTTCACTACATCTGTATCTTTGGGGTAGTGCAACTGCAGGGTCATAGCTCTATTTTTAATTTCTTGAGGAATCTCCACACTGTTCTCCAAAGTGGCTGCACCAACTTGCATTCCCACCAACAGTGTAAGAGGGTTCCCCTTTCTCCACATCCTCTCCAACACATGTTGTTTCCTCTCTTGCTAATTTTGGCCATTCTATCTGGTGTAAGGTGGTATCTCAATGTGGTTTTAATTTGAATCTCCCTGATGGCTTGTGATGATGAACATTTTTTCATGTGTCTGATAGCTGGTAGTTATTCACAACTTAGTGAAACTCTATTTATGTTTGGATTTCCTTGCAATTTTTCAATCATTGACTCTTGAGTCAGCCTGGCCATTACTTTAAGATTCTTTTTAGCCACACTCATCTGTCTACCTCATAATATTGATATCTTCTGATTTTAGTCTACAATGATAGGAGTATAATTTCCCTTTTCCATTTTTAGTCTTGATATTCTCATATGACAATAATTTTAAAATATTTTTTGTATGACAAAATTTCTGAAGTATCTTTAATTACAGCTTTATTTTAAAGATCTATTTATTTGAGAGAGAGGGTGTGCACACATGTGATGAGGGGAGGAGGAGAGGGAGAGAGAAAATCTCAAGCGAACTCCCTGCTGAGCCCCAGGGGGGAGGAGCCTCATTCCCACCACCCCTAGATCATGACCTGAGCCAAAATGGAGTCAGATGCTTAACCGACTGAGCCAGCTAGGTGCCCCTACATCTTCAAGTATCAGTTTAGTTTGCCCCAAAATAATAACATCATACAGTTCATTGTTTCTTGCACTTTGAAGATTTTACTCCTTTGTCTTCTTGTTCTTAGTGTTGTTTATAAATGTAATAATGATTTGATTAGATTTTTTAAAGAAAATGTTTGTTTCTTTATTATGTGTCTGACCCTGGCTTTTTAAAAGACTTTTATGCTATGAGATTTTTAAATATGAAATATTTTCTGTCCGTCTAATATTTGGATCTGTTTTCATTACTGCTTCAAATATTTCCTTTGCTCCATATATGTTTTAGCTCTTTATAGGATTCTTATTTTAGGGAGTTACATGCCCATTTCTATGCTATTTGTACCTCAAGTTCGTATCCTTCCAATATTTTTTATTCTTTTCTGATGATTTATATAAGGGTTTTTAAACTTAATATTCCAGTTTAATAAGATCCCACTTTTGGCTGTATTGTTCTTGTATAGACTACTTCTACTGAATTATTTACAACGCCAATCCAAATATGTTTTTATAAAAGCTATTTCCCTTTGGTTCTTCTTTATAATTTTTTCACCTTCATATTACCAATAACTTTTATAATAGTTTTGCTTTCCTTTTTCAAGTATTTGATTTTTCTTTATATCATAGCCGAGGATTATGAACAACTGGAGTAGAAAATATACAGAAATAGGGGCTAAATCCCCCAATTTTTGCTTGTCCTGGTGAATTGAATGGCTGGGTTGAATATGGTCAAGAACATGCAAGCAGCTGCACTGAGAATTTCTATCTCCAGATTTTCTGCCATCCCCTGCCTCCCACCTCCAAAAAGTGAACTGCTTATAAAGGGATACACTGCATCTACTTTCATGAAGTGACTGTCTCCTCTGTTTGTTATCCTCCAGCCCTTGAGAAATGGAGGGAACAGGGAGACAACACAGGCTAACACATTAGAAAACCATTTTAGTCTGGTTATGCTCCTTTCTCTATCCAGACTCTGGCAGCATCCTGGTGCTTTTCTACATTAGGTTCAATTTATACTAAGCAGTATTAAGCAACAGTAAAATATATTGTCTTTTTTTATTGAAGTATAATTGACACATAACATTATATTTGTTTCAGGTGGACAATATAATGATTCAGTATTTGTATATATTGCAAAACGATCATCACATTCCCAACTGTCATCTCTACATTTAGGTCAATTTATGCTAAGCAATAATAAGCACCAGTAAAATATATTTTCTATTCGCCTTACTCAGACTATTATTTAAGTTAAAATTGCATCTTTCAAAATAACATATTTCAGTAGTTGTCACTATATCCTTTATTGGATTATTTTTCTCTTTAGATTTTAAGAGCAACATACAGGAAAAGGAGAAACTAAGAGAAAACTAAGTGCTGATACCTCATGTTTGTTTAATTATATTTCATTGTAGAATAATTCATTCCTTAAGTATTCCAGTATTTAATTTTATTGTAATTATCTATTTGCTTTAAATTTTAATTTTAATATGTTTTTAAAAATTTAACTCTGTCCACAAATTGTTTGATACTCCTCCTTTCAAGAGGCGGAGACTAACCCACACCCCTTTTGTGTGGGCTGGACTTAAGTACTTGCTTCTAGCAAATAGAATTAATTGGAAGCAACTATGTAAGTCTTTAGTGACTAGATCACAAAAGAGACTTGTAGCTTTCTCCTTTCTCTCCCTGTCTCATGGATTGTTGTCTGAAAAGGTGAGTTGCCAAATGTGGAGGATATGTTAGGATCCTGTGCAGACATCCACATTGTGAAGAACCAAAGACTTTTGCTAACAGCCATATGGATAAGTCATTTTAGAAACAAATCTTGCAGCCCTACTCAGGCCTTCAGAAAAAAAAACATAGACCTGGGTGCACTCATGCTTGCAACCTCTGGAGAGATCCTAAGCCAGAACCACCCAGAGAAGCTGTTCCTGAATTCTTAACCAAATAGAAACTCTGGGATAATAAATGTTTTCTCTTAAAGCCCCAAATTTTGAAGTAATTTCTTAGGCAGCAATAGATAACTAATACAGCATCTTGAAACTTAATAAGCTAGTGCAATTAGGTTTAATTTCTCTATTTTTAGAATATTTCTTATTCTCATTATTTTTTGAATTAAGAAGAATGGTAAGAGTATGTGTATTTTTTAATAGTTTTTGTTATTTTTTTTTAAAGATTTTATTTATTTATTTGAGGAACAGCACAAGCAGAGGTGGGGAGGAGCCGGGGGAAAGGGACAAGTAGACTCCATGCTGAACACAGTGCCCGATGTAGGGTTTGATCCCAGGGCTCTGGGATCATGACCTGACCTGAAGGCAGATGCTTAACCAACTGAGCCACGTAGGGGCCTTGAGTATGTGCTTTTTTGTAAGAAACCGTGAAACTCTGCCAAAAGTGGACATGCCATTTTGCATTTACACCAGCAACGAGTAAGAATTTCTCTTTCTTCAAATCCTCACCAGCATTTGGTGCTGTCAGTGTTTGGATTTTGGCCCTTCTGGTAGGTGGGTAGTGGTACCTCATTGTTGTTTTAGTTTGTGTTTCCCTAATGACATAAGATATCAAATATCTTTTCATATACTTGCTCACCATGTATGTCTTCTTTGGTCAATTGTCTGTTAAGGTCTTTTGGCCATTTGTTTATTTTCTTATTGTTGAGTTTTAGGAATTCATTGTGTATTTTCTATACCAATTCTTTATCAGAGATGTCTCTGTAAATATTTTCTCCTAGTCTTTCTTTGGCTTTTTGCTTATCTTTTTATTCTATTGACAATGTCTTTTATCAATCTGAAGTTTATAATTTTAATGAAGTCCATTTGAACTTCACTATCACTTGTTTCTTTCAAGATTATGCCTTTCATGTTGTATCCAAAAAGTCGTCTCCATATCCAAGTTTACCAAGATTTTACTCCTATATTATTTTCTAGGAGTTTGCTAGTTTTGCTTTTCATTTTTAGGTATATAGTCCATTTTGAGTTAATTTTTACAGAGAGAGCAATGTCTGTGCCTCGACTCATTGTTTTACATAAGGATGTCCAGTTATACCATTTTTGAAAAGAGTATCTTTTGTCCATTTATTACCTTTGTGTAGCATACTTTTAAAACCAATTTTATTTAGGTTTAATTTATATTACAAATTTAATCAGTTTTAAATGTAAGGTTAGATGAGCTTTGACAAATACATGCAGCTCCCAAAATAATAATAAAGAATATTTTCATCACCTGAAATAGTTCTCTGAGAACTATTTGTAGTTAATTTCATCCCCTTAATCCCAATCAGTGATCTGATTTCAATCACAATAGATTTGTCTTTTTGCAAATTTTATATTAAAGAAATTATACTCTACATTATCTTTTGTGTATGTCTTTTCATTTAGAATTTTTTTTTTGAGATTCATTTGAATAGAGTGAATTGAGTATAATTTGGGGACATTTTGGTATAAAACTGCTATAAACATTTGAGGACAGATCTTTCTGTGAATCGTACATTTTCTTCAATGTCCACCTATAGTAGGGGGTGCCTGGGTGGCTTAGTCCTTAGTGTATGCCTTTGGCTCAGGTCATGATCCCAGAGTCCTGGCATCAAACCCCACATTGGGCTCCCTGCTCAGCGGGAAGCCTGCTTCTCCCTCCCCCACTTCCCCTGCTTGGGTTCCCTTTCTCAGTATCTCTCTCTCTCTGTCAAATAAATAAATAAAATCTTTAAAAAATATACACCTACAGTAGAATTTCTGAGTCACATGATGAGTAAATATATAACTGTTTGAGAAATGGAAGAAGAACCCACCAAGATCACCCTTCTGCATTCTCACCAACAGTGTTTGAGAGTTCCAGTGGCTCCTCATTCCCATCCATTCCAGCTATCTTCCAAGTCTCTAGTTTTAGCCATTTTGCTGGGTATAGAGGCATCTCACTGTGGTTTAATTTTGTATGTACCTAATGCCTAATGGTGCTGGATATCTTTTTAACATACTTATTTTACATTTGAATATTTTCCTTGGAAAAATATCTGGTAAAATATTTTATCCATTTTTGCTGCTTATTCAATTAATGAGGTGTTATTATTGAAGAGTTCTTTATATTTTTTAAACATTTTATTTATTTATTTATTTGGGAGGTGGGTAGAGCATGGTAGAAGGAGAGAGAGAATCCCAAGCATACTGCACACCTCCCACACCCAGTCAGTATGGAGCCCTATGCAGGACTTGATCTCAGGACTCTGAGATTATGACCCTGAAATCATGACCTGAACTGAAATCAAGAGTCAGAGGCTTAACCAACTGAGCCATCTAGGTGCCCCAGTCCTTTATATATTTTAAACAGAAATCCGTTATCAGGTATATGATTTGCAAGTATTTTATCCATCTCAGAACTGATTTTACATTTTCTTAACAGTGTTTTCAAAAAACACAAATTTTTGTGAATCCAAATTTTATATCCTGTGTAAAGAATCTTTACATAAATCAAGGACACAAACTTTTCTTCTCTCTTTTCTTCTAGAAACTTTACAGTTTGACCTCTTATAACCATTTCCATGATTCATTTTGGGTTATTTTTTGCATCATGTAAGTTATGGGCTGAAGTTTATTCTTTTGTATATAGATGTCAAATGCTTTCAGATTTTTTTTCTTTTGTGAAAACTATACTTTCCTCCTTTTCTTGTCACCTTTGTGGAAAATAAATTAACCATATATGTCTCAATTAGACTCTGTAGTCTCTTCCCATTGATCAGTATAGTTATTTTCACCCTAAGACCACACTCCTATTATCTAAAAAATGAGCTAATTTTTAACTTTGTTTGTAAAGCAAATCATAATTAAATGAAAAAAAATGAACTCACATATACAATAAAGATCTGTAATGCTTGTTTGGAAGTGTTTAGAGAACCCTTGGGGACTTATATTTCCCCTAAAGCTAGAAGGATATGAATAATCATTTAGCCAATTTTAATAACTGAAAATGCAATCATGTAAAAACAAATGCTTTACTTCTCTGTATATCCATCAATAAAGGTACAGGACATAAAAATCCAAATATAATGATTGTGGTGATTCATTTTGAATTATTTATATCAGATATAAAAATCATTTTCTGATTTTACAGTCTCTTATATGTTTTAATAATACTCAGAAATAATCTGCTTCAAAATTCATAAAAATATATGATGACTATGTATTTTTTCACACCAAGGAAATAAAATATCACTAAATCACTAACATTTAACTTCAGGACTCTGTGTCAGCTATCCCACTAAAATTCGACATGTTTCTTAAAAGTCACATCTATGTGTAGTATAAGCACAGAATTAAAGACGTTAGTAGTTTCCATATTTATTTGTCTTATATAAACCTCATAAGTAGCTGAAAGAGTAAAGAAAAATGAGACACAGTTTTGTTTCATATTAATTAGTTTAGGCTTCACAAATCTAGATGCTGGCCTTGTTTTCCCAGTAACTGGCATTTTGTTTCCTTTTTGTTTTTTGTGGATTTTTTTTTTTCATATAAACTCTAGAACCTCCATTTTCTAACTAGTGAATAATAAAACCTGGGCCCCAGTATAATTTTTCAGTAATTTTCAATTTTAAATACTTAATCATTATTCCAATTCATCTCAGACATGTAGAGAAACAAACAAAAAAAGGGGCTAACCGTCACACTAAAAGAAAAATGAAGGACAAACTGCAAATTTGTTTTTCTTGAAGTTTTAGAGGGGACTGAGATCACAGGATAAGTAATCAACCTGAAATCTAGAGATAGAGATTGGCAGGGTGAAGCAGAATCTGAGTATTTTCATACTTGGCAGGACCTGCGACCATTTAAACCAGTAAGAAGAAACAGCTAGAAAATTTTAATACATATACAAAGGTCAAATGGGAGCCACACACAGAGTGCTTGCAAGTTTTTCTTCCAGGAATACCACAAGAAGCTCGAAGGACATTTGGGAAAGCTCTGAGAAAGTTTCCCTCGTGGTGCTAGATAGGGGATAATAGAGACCCTGATAAATCTGCCTGCCGTACATCTCCGTCTTCCCTTACACCAAAATATTTAACATTCCAGGTGAAAGCAATATTGTAAGCCGAGGGCACTGGTGGTACCCTCTGCTGTTGAGGGGTAGGGAACAGAGAAAAAACAAACCTCTAACTCTCAGGGAGGGGGTAGCATACTTACTAGAGCCAACATATATTTGGAAGAGAGACAGGAACATTTCTGAAGGTGAGATCCCAGGATCCATGTTCAGAAAATCAGAGACCCCTCATCTTTTCTCCCTCTACCCTGGAAGGTGACAACTACCACCTACTATAATGTTGGAATACAGCTGTGATAGAGGCAACAGAATCTCCTGAAGAACAGCACAAAGAGGAAACCCAAAGTCAGGGACACCTGGGTGGCTCAGTCAGTGAAGTGTTTGCCTTTGGCTCAGGTTGGGATCCCAGGGTCCTGGCATGGAGCCTCATGTCAAACTCTCTGCTCAGCAGGGAGTCTGCTTCTCCCTCTGCCTGCCTCTCTCTCTCTCTCTCTCTGTCGAATAAATAAATAAAATCTTAAAAATAAAACTCAAAGTCAAACAAATGCACTCAAAATCTAGCAAACTTTAAACTGCTACTGACTTCTGTTTAAGTGAAAACATAACCATAGGAAAAGCCTAAAAATCTGAAAGAAAGGCTTACGATATGTATGTATGTACATGTGTGTGTCTCTATGTGTGTATGTATCAGTATTGACTGACCTAAACTATACATTTTTAGCTGTCAACAAAAATATATATGATAGACAATTTTATTGTCTGTCTCATTATCTAAAGACGCAAACCGGTTATAAAACCCACATATGGCTATGGTACAGATTTTGGAACTACCAGAAAGGCATTTTAAAATATCTGTGATTTGGGTGCCTGGGTAACTCAGTTGGTTGGGCATCTGCCTTTGGCTCAGGTCATGATCTCAGGATCCTGGGATTGAGTCCTGAGTCAGGCTCCCTGCTCAGCGGGAATCCTGCTTCTCCCCCTGTTTGTGCTCTCTCTCTGTCTGTCAAATAATAAACAAAATCTTTTCAAAAAATAAAAGTAAGATAAAATAGCTATGGCTATTATATTAAAGATTCTAATGAAAATGATAGGAAACATGAAAGATCAAATTGGTAATTTTAACAGAAGCTATAAGGAAAGAATTAAATCGAAATGATAAAAATAAAACACGTACATAAAGATTAATAATGATTTATATGGACTCATCAGTAGACTCTAAATAGACTAGAAATACAACCTAGGGAAGAATTAGCCAGTTTGACAGTAAATAGATCAATAGGATTTCCTCCCTACCCACCAAGGTGGGAGGAGGGGGACAACAAAAACCAAAGGGAAAAAAGTGGGGAAGAAAAAGATAGGACAGAGGCTTTGAGACCTGTGGAATGACATTGATATCATACTTTAGGGGCACCTGGGTGGCTCAGTGGGTTAAAGCCTCTGCCTTCGGCTCGGGTCATGATCTCAGGGTTCTGGGATCGAGCCCCGCATTGGGCTCTCTGCTCGTCAGGGATCCTGCTTCCTCCTCTCTCTGCCTGCCTCTCTGTGTACTTGCTATCTCTCTGTCAAATAAATAAATAAAATCTTTAAAAAAAAACACACTTTAAGGTAAGTCCAGCTGTAACTTCTGAAGGAGAAGAAGAAAGAAAGAAGTGGAATGAAGATATATTTGAAGAAGTAACGTTCAAGTACATTGCAAATTTGTGACGGACAGACACCAAACAAAATACATAGTACTCTCAGAGAGTAAGAAGTATTCACAATCACAGAAGTGTTTAGCAAAACAACACTAAAGGAATAAAATGAAAACTTAGGTATATCACATTGAAACTTCAAATACAAAAGACAAAGGAAAAAAATAAAGACAAGCAGAAGAAAGAGTCAAATTGCTTGGAAAGAAACAATGGAAGAATATATCAGACCTCATGCCTGACACCATGCAAATGAAAATACAATGGAGTGACATTTTTAAAGTGCCGAAAGTATAACTCATCCATTTCTTTGGTGGGAATATAAAATAGCACAACAACATTTTCATTTAGTCTGGCAGTTTCTTTTTTTACTTTCTTTTAGGGAAAAAAAAGTTTTCTTTTGAAATCATTATCTTTTAACAAGAAGTTGCAAAGATATAAGGTAGTAGAAAGGTTCTGTGTATCTTTCACCCAGGTACCCTAAATTGTTACGTCTTACCTAACTATAGTACCATACCAAAACTAGGAAATTGGCATTGGTATAATATATGTATACAGACCTATGTTACTTTATAATGTGTAGTTATAAAATCTCCACCCAAATCATGATAAGAAACAGTTCCATCCACAAATATCTCCCTTGTGCTGTCCCTTTACTAGAAGCCACACCCTCCTCTCTCATGTCCCTAACACTTGAACACCACTAGTTTGTTCCCCATCTCTGTACTTTTGTCATTCAAGAATGTTACATGAATAGAACAGCCCTGTGTAACTTTCTGATGTGAAATTCTTTGACTCAGCAATGCCCTTGAGATTTATCCAAATTTTTCCATGTGTCAATAATTATTTTTTTAATTACTCTTTATTATCCCACGTTATGGATTAACCTCAGTTTAACCATACACACATTATAGAGCATTTGGGTTATTTCTATTTTGACTAGCACAGATAAAAGTACTATAAAAAATCACATAAAGATATTTGTGTGTGTGAACTCAAGTTTTCATATCTCTAAGGATATATGTCCAGATGTATGATTGCTGAGTTAGATGGTAAATATATGTGTAATTTTTAATCTCTCAGAGGATCTGTATGATTTTACATTCCTACTAGCAATAAATAAAGAAAAAAAGTTGAGAAGACATTGGAAATTTAAGGTATATAAACTACCAACAAATTGATAAAAAGAAAAATGACTCTTCCAGAATGGAAAAATAATATAAAGAGCAAAACAGAAGAGAAGAAAATAAAAATGGAAATTAAATGTATGAAAAGATGAGCAACTCAGTAGTAAGCAGAGAATCACAAGCTCACATACAGTAAGATACTAAGTTATAGTAACAAGTTGACAAGAAATTTAAAATCCTTGCAATAGCGAATATTTGTAACAAGGTCAAGCCGTTGGGACTTGTTACATTTCTTGCAGAATTGTCTTTAGGCATCACCACCTTGAGGAGCAATTTGGCAGTACTGTGAAGTTGAAGATGGAGCTAAAAGACAATTTAATGGAAGAATCATATCCTTTTGATCTACCTGTGTTTGCCTACTGCTACTGTAAACAGCTACTGATCTGCTAGTGTACTGACTCTAACTTCATTTGCCTGGATCCCGCTTTTCTGGTTGAGCCCTTCCATCAGAAAGAAATAGGATATCAGAAATGGATCCAGGAGCAATCAGGAAATGCTTCTGTTAACAATGCTGGGGACATTTTTTTTTTTAAACATATAATTTATTTCACAGTATGTGTTTTTTGTTTTTGTTTTTTGTTTGTTTGTTTGTTTTTGTTTTTGTTAAAGATTTTACTTATCTGAGACAGAGAGAGTGACCACACATGTCCATGAGCCAGGGGAGGGGCAGAGGGAGAACCAGACTCTGCTGAGTGGGGAACCTGAGAAACCAGGCTTAATCCCAGGACCCCGGGATTATTACTACCTGAGCCGAGGCAGATGCTTAACCAAGTGAGCTACCCAGGTGCCCCTGACAACTCTTAACATAGGAGATGGAAAGGCAGTGGCTACGTGTTCCAGCCTCCTTGTGTTCTGGCAGAATAATCCTGAGGCATGTTCCATACAATCCCCAGAGGTTTTGCATCCCTGTTGCTCAGTGTGGTATTCAGCTTATTAAAACATATTTTATTGCCCATTCTTTCTTTCCTGTTTTCCTTTCCCTACTTTCTCATTTGTAGTTCCTGGGATATTCTCCAAAACAAATCATCTGTATCCAAATTCTTGACTCAGTTGGATTTGGCAGGGTGGGGGATGGGGGGTGTCAAATTAAAACAGAGTAGAATTTTCATTGCAGCATGGTTTGTAAGAGTGAAAAAATGAAGATGTTTTATTTCATTGTTTCACATTATCTTAGCAAGATAAATCAAGATTTTTTTTCATCTAGAAGAATTAAGTATTTGTATCAGTTTAATACTCCCTGAGTCTTTTAAATCAAATATATAACCTTCGAAGGGATCAATACAAGCTATACCAGTTTGACAGAAGTATAGAGAACACATTCAAATGACTATCAAGTAATAGGATTAAACGCATGCTTAGAAATAAATACAGATACCAAGCTTTGAGTGAGTGACCGTGGTAATGTTCATTCCAAGACAATTCTGACAAATCAAGTAGAAAGTAAAATTGTATTTTCTTTGGTGAATCAACAATTCAGTTTTATTATACTTTGTATTAGTCTGCTCAGGCTGCCATAACAAAGTAGCACAAATTAGGTGGCTTAAAAAATAAAACTTTATTTTCTCATAGTTCTGGTGACTGGGAGTCCAAGATCAAGGTGTTAGTATGGTTGGTGTCCGGTGAGAGCTTTCCCCTTGGGTTACAGCAACTGCCTTTCTACTTCATGTTTACATGACCTCTTTGTGCACAGTTGTGGGGGTGGGGGTAGGACACGAGGGAAAGAGAGAGGCAGGCAGAGAGAGAAGGAATCCATTTCCCACTGATTACTAAGAGGCTTTTTAAATTATATACAAATTACTTTTTTGTATTTTATTTTATTTTTTTTCAGTGTTCCAAAATTCATTGTTTATGTACCACACACAGTGCTCCATGCACTATGTGCCCTTCATAATACCCATCACCAGGCTCACCACACCTTCCACCCCCACCAAAACCCTCAGTTTGAGACAAACCATGAGAGACTATGGACTCTGAGAAACAAATTACCTTTTTAATCTTGATCTTGCCTTCTAAGAATTTATTACAAACTAATCATATGTGGAATATATGACTTGGAAGAAAACTTTGAGATTATCTACTCTAACCACCCATGCAAGAGCTAGTTTTATGTGTTTTGGGTAAGGTTTTAAAATTATATTATATCTCTAGGTGTAGGAAGCAGTGAATTATGTTTACTTGAATATTTAGAAAGTCATTCTAATATTGACCCATAATACATATTCCTATAATACCCGTATATTAGCATCCATACACTAGATCTAAATCAGTCATCTGAAAAATGCTAAACATATATGTTCTCTGCTTCCACATATCTTATAATTTATGGTAATTCTAGCCCCAGAATAACTCAGGTACCCAAACTGAACTGAAGTGAACATGCATATTGCCTGTCAGTTAACATATATCTTTCTATGTGTTTCTCATAAAGAGTGTTAGATCAATTTAGAAACTCTTTATCATTTTACGCCATATCCGTATATAATTTAAAAATTGAGGTGGTTTGGTTGTTGTTTTGGTAAAAGGAAGAGAAAGAGTAAAATCGCTTGATTTTGGAATCCACTTCTCTCCTTTGGGATATAGTGTTGCTGCTATTGTTGAATAATTGGTATAGAGTAAGTCTAAAAAAATATGGTATTGTAAGAAATATTCAATGATTATCACATTGTACATGAGTTACCACTATTATTATTTCTACACTTCATTACTCTCAATTCAGAGAATGGATTCCTTTTGTATTTTGATGTAGTTCTTCTAGGTATTTTTCTTAAATTATCATCTCTAACTTTCTAAGTTATTTCCTATTTCTAGTGGGGATAAAGACTGGAAACTACATATCCTAACTTTCTTGCCCTTGAGGTTTAACTGGTGAGAAGCTGTCTTATGAGATAGTAGAAGAGTAGAAGCCATTGCTCTCAGGTGGTAGTGGAAATAAATAGGTGGGCTTTGGCAGATGGCAGATGTGAATTTTTGTCCATTGGTTTAGGGTATCCTCCTGACAGTTACCCTCTGTGGTGTGATAGGCAACTGAAATCGTGAGTGGCTTCCTAAGATTCCTTCACTTAAGGATTTCATGAAAGTAGCTTTTCTGACCTTCACCCCTCCACTTTCCAACAGTTGGTTTGGCCTCTAGTTTTGTGTATTAAACTCTTCTAGATGTGAACTACTTATAGTGCCTTAGATTTTAATGACTGAGCCCTAACTGTTCAATAGTGGATATTTGGCATTCTTTGATACTGCTAGGAGGTACTTCTCTTTTATTCATAGTTTATATGATTCTGTGAGAAAAATCCCAGAAAAAAAAAGGGGGGGAGGTCCTGTTAACTGTGTACCTCTATCACACCCAAAGCTCTCATTGTTTTTCTCGTTTTTTCAAAAACTCTTCTTTAGAATTTCAAAAAGTTGATGCTAGTGGAATTTGTAAGGTCAAAAACTGAGAAAATATGTAAGGCAATAAAATTAATATAGTGTCAAATCATTTTGATGAACACTGTATTCTGGGCCAAACTCTAGACTGGCTGGCTCCTCTGAACCTGACTGGGCCTCATCCTTGGACATGTCCTCAGGAGTCCAGTTTTAGCTAGAATCCTGCTAAGTGGGATTAGTGAGAATCCCCCACCCTTGATATGTGATCATGCGGAATATCTGGTCAAATTCATCATCTCCACTATTTCCTGAGTAATATCTGTTTACTCCAGCCTGTCCTAAGCAAGAATTGTGTTAGGTCTATTAAGCCAGAATCCCCACTTACCTCTGATGTTTTATGTAGTAATTTTCCACCCATCAGTCCTCTCAAACTATTCTTTAGATACAAATCCCCACCTGTCCAAACTGTATTTAGAATTGAGCCCAGTTATATACTGAGGTCTCTTTACCCTTATGATAATTCCTAAGTGAAATTTGTTTTGTTTTGTTTTGTTTTCCTGCTTTAACTACTGTCTAGCTCTGGTTTTTCCTTGACAACTTAATTTTATATTATTTTCTTTTTTCTCAAACTTTATATTATAAAAGTCAAAAATGAAATTTATCCTAAATTGGGAAAACATTGAATAAATGAGATATCACCCTACGCTTGATCTTGGCAAAAACAATATTAAGATACAATGGACCTTGGAGGACTCTTCGAGTCTTCCAAATAAAATAGCAAATGTAAAGTTACACTGAGGGTTGACAGAGGTTAGTGTTCTCATTCAAAACTAGAAAAAAATAACCATCCAGTGAACACTTTTGTGGTTAAGCTGAAGGGCAAATATTTAATAAATGACAACAGAGACTAGCTCTTGCTGAAATAACCCTGGCTTGTATAGTGAAATAATTTTTTAAAACTCTGTCATTGGGAAAAGATAAACTTATTTTAAGATTTTACTTTACTCTCGTATAATTGTTACCATTGCTGATTTCACCTAAATTATGGCAAGGATTAATTGTAGACCCTAAGCTCTGAAGGAAGTAGTTTAACTATTTTTCCAGAATTCACTAACCACAAGTCCTAGAAAACTATGAAGAGCAAGTTTCACATTTCTGGCCTCATTTAAGACTGAAATCATTTTGGAAGGAAATTCGAAGACCTTAGAAAAAACATCCAAAATTTCAATTTCTTCTTTGAAACCTTGGAATTATGCCTGTTAATAATCTCCATGGTCTTTGCTTAGAATTTACCCACAGCATCAACTGACAGGAAACTGCCCATCACCCTCCACCCTCCCAGCAAGATTGTGCCAAAACACTCATCAGAAACCACAGTCACAAAAATAGATCCAATTGACGACTATGCAGTGAGTAAGAAACGGATGTACCGATTTAAGCTATCTTTATTCTTTTTTTTCCTTGTTTTGATGGTGGTGGTAAAAAGAAAGCAAGCTACGTAATAGCATCTGGGCCAACAGCTTGTATACCAAGTCCAGCCCTATGTAATTTCAAATATTTGAGTTCTTATAACATCCCTGAAAAGCATGGTTTACAATGCAAACAGCACAGACATACAGTACAGAACATCTAACTATAGTCATGCTGCTGGGCAGAGCTCACAGCAACAGCAACAATAATAAAAGAAAATTCTCTTTGTACAGCTGAATGGCTGCACTAGAATTTTCAGTGTTCAGATGTAATTAGAAAACAGCTGTGAAGGAAAATCAATTGTTCTTGGTAGTCAATGGCTAATTTTCCACAATCAAAATAAAGAATGCAATATGACATGTTTGTAATGAGCAAGTAATTGTTTCTCTTTCGTTTATTGTTTTAACATTTTTCCCTTTACTTGTGGGAGCTGTCATTTGCTCGCTTTAGGACAACTTCTCCAAGTCTTTGCTTCTCCCACCCATACTTAAATACTAGCAACTGCCAAGCAGGCTATATTGTCCAGCTCAGTTTACTCAAGAGTGCCTTGTTTATGATGGTGATTTGTAGACTAGCAAGGCAAGGCTGTCCTTGCTTTTATGAATTCACAATAAAGCTTCCATAAATGGAATGATTATTAAACACTAGAGTTTATTCATGGGATTTAACTTTGATTCATCCCGCAAAGGTCTCATGTGTCAAAAAGACGTAGTTCCCAGAATTCATTGACCTCCTGCTCTAAGTGCTTCTGCATTGCAAAACAAAACTAAACTAAAATAACCACATGACCCTTTTTTATATCCTTCTTCTTTCATTAGCATAGACAGGAAGGGATTGCCACAGCAGATGGATAGAGAAGTAAACCTCTGTGGTGCACATTTGGAATAGAGATGGATGGGAAATAAACTAAAATGCTACAATAGGCTAATGAAAGTAAAATTGTTTTATCATGCAAAAGAGTCTGGTTGAGAAACACCAGGAGGAATAACACTCCTATGCTGCTTTCAGCTGATAAAAAAAGAAAAAAAAAACTGATATTATTTGGTGAAATTAACCTTTATATTATTCCTTTTTTATGCTTGTTTTTCTGGAGCATTCTTTGAAAGTGGAATATAATGGCAATTTAAGAGAGTGACATTGAATGGTAAATAAGAGTTGAATTTCAGTTGCTGTGTGATTTTGGGACCATGCCTAAATATTAGTTTCCCTCTATTTCTTTCTAAGAGAAAAATGATAATAAATAACTGGATGTGGAATCTTCCTTTTCCTAATAATTATGATATGAACTCCACTACTGTATTAATTGATATTTGCAAAAGTTTAGAGTTCTGGAGGAAAAGCATCCTTCAGCCTTTCAAAAGTACATGATTATTAAACAATAACGAATCAGTGATAACTATCTTCGTTATGCCATTTATGCCTGTGATTGACAAATGTTTGAAAGTATAGTTGAATTTTTGTGAACTTTTTGTCTTCAGAGAGCCTGCTCCAGACTTTATGTGGTGTTTATTAAATATCCCATTTTATGGGCTCAAAAAACCCCCATTATAGACCAAAGTATCAGGAAAGTGTTTTTATGAAGCAATCTAAATTATTGGCTGGGAACTAAAATTTTAAAACCACTTTTTATAATTCAAAGTTTGCGAATATTATAAATTTTAAACTGAAATGAATTTTTCAAATGGTTAAGACGCCATGAGATTTTGGGAGCCACTGTCCTCTGTGATTATATAACTACCTACCTTAATACTTCGCCATGTTAGGAAGAACACCAGTAACTTAATATTCATGATAGTACACATGAATCTTGAACTTCCGCAGTTCTTTACCTCTGCTTTTCTTACCCTCAGCACAGAATGCCCTTTCTTCCCACTTCCCATATTTTGGGAAAAGCACTGCAGGCAGTGTCAAGAGATGTTTGAATGATTTTAATTTGTTTTTTAGACTGGAATGTTATATGTACAGTTTTAGATTTGTGTAAGAAAAGCAATGGAAATTGGGTTTGAAGACGAAACAATAGAACAAAAGTCTAGGAAGAAGCAATATATTTGAAAGCCATTTAGGTGGTATAATTAAAATATATATTATAGAATCTGACAACCAATTGACGTGAAGGAGAAAGACAAAAGAAGAAATGGAGTTCTTAAATTTTCCAGGATAGTAGCTATTATATTATCACATATAATATACATGTAGTATATCACATACTTCCTACATGTAACCAAAAGCTCCCCTACGTGCCTCCTTGGCTGCATATCTGGTAAAAATCTCTTCTCTGCTGGTCACAAGAATATGACTGATGGTCTGATATTTATAGTTTGTCTTTCAGAAATTTAAAAATTGTGAGACAGTACCCAGAGAATCAAGGCCCTTAGAGTTAAATGAGTTAAAGTTACTTCATGACAATCTGAAAAGGAGTCAAACATTCAACTCTTGCTGCTGAGATTCCCAGATCTTTTCTTTCCTTTGCTTTTCTGAGGGGTTGTTTCTTCAGTTCCTTCTTTGATTTTATGATCAATGCAGGAACTTTTCCAAAAAGTTCTAATGACTCAATTTTCCCTTTATTTCATTCAATTAGTTTCTGGTACATGGAACTCCCATATGTTAAAGTGGTAAAGAAATTAGTACCTGAGATTGGGTTGCCAGCAATGGATCCTCAGTGGAAAGTATATGGCTTTGATGTCCTTCATATCAGACCAAGAGATGGCCATGAAGGAAAACAAAGTACAGATCGATACCCCCTGGATCCTAACATAAAGGTCATGTTTGACAGTGGCAAAGTATCCAGCCAGATCTTGACTTCTAATCCTTCGAGACTATATCCTTACAGACAGAAGCTCTTTGGAAAAGGTAGCTGTTTCCCAGACCAGTTTTTATAGGACATAAGCAATTGCAGAACCATGGAGAGAATTGCTTCAGATATATTGGAACATTGAACACAAAGAATGACAAGCCCAAATTTTAAAAAAATATTGTATGAAATAATGGAATGAAACTTAAGCTGGACTCCAAGTAGGGCCAAAAAATAAATATGGACTCCTTTGACAATAGAATAACAGCCATAAAATCCAGACTCACAGATTTGTTCTAAATGTTGTTAAAATAATACAGAGGTTAGACATAGTACACAACTCAATTAGGTTTGTTACATAAAATTTGGGTGGTGATTAGAATACACTATCAATCAACTACATTAGGGATATCTCAGAATTTGTAGGTAATTTGGAGATGCCTCTCACTTCCAATGACTTGTATTCTCCAGATGAAAAAGTTGCTATTTTATATTCTTTGTTAACAGAAGATGTGATTCTATGCTAGAAGGAGACAATTATTCTCTGAAATTCCATATCCACAGGGCCACATCTCTAATTGATACTCTTTGCTGGGTTAATAAAATCCAATTTTAACATGGTCATAAAAATAAAATAAATGACTTGGGTAGAGGAGTTACATATATCAGTAATTACAGGAATTAGGTATAGCATGTCACCAAAAATCTTATGGGATTTTGCTCAGTGGCAATGAATATAATTTTTAAATGGGTTGGATTTTTTTTTCCTATACATGCCCTGGTAGATAATTATCTATTATTTGCTTGGGAAACTATATGGCTGAAACAAACTTGGAGTATTGATCTCCATTGTGTTCCATATTTTAAAATTTAAAACTCTCCATGTAATATAGAGAATGCAGGGCAATGACAATGGAAAATGAGGGTTTTGAATTTAATCTTTCTTCTGCATACCCCTCCTGGTCTTTATTCAGTTCCTGGATCCTTATGCATATGTCTTGTTAGGTTAAGTTGAAATTTTTCTGTTCCTGCATAAGGCCAAATCTTCCATGTGTACTCTGGATTCCCTCTCATCTACTCAAGAATGTTTCTTCTGTAATTAACTTTTCACACTCCTTCATTATTAAGGTCTCCTATTACATCATTTTTGTCATTTATAAAAATTTCCAATCTTAAAAAAAGATTAAAAATAAATCTTACCGTGTAACCCCACCAGAAATTTCAATGCTGATTCTTAGCTTTTGTAGAGAACAAAATTATGTCCTCTACTGCCTCTCTTCCCATTCTTTCTTGAGACCTCTTCAGTTCCAAAATTTATTCTCACTACTCAATATGAATAAATCTTCTTAAAATCACCAATGATGTCTGTATTGCCAATTTTAAACTTAAATTTTAATAATTTAAAATACATACCAGAAACTGGTGATCACCCTTTCTTAAAACAGTTCATGTGGTATCAGGACATCATTCTTTCTTGGTTCATTATTCCTCCCTAACATCTTAACTTCTTTTTCTTTATCTTATTGAATCTAAATTTAGGAATGCTCCAAATTCTATCACTGATGATCTTTTCTTTCTACATTTATCTTATAGCCGATTTAATCTAGTCCCATGACTTTAATGCCATGCAAAAATTGATGTCTTCTGGGGTGCCTGGGCAGCTCAGTGGGTTAAAGCCTCTGTCTTCAGCTCAGGTCATGATCTCGGGGTCCTGGGATCGAGCCCCGCATTGGGCTCTTTGCTCATCAAAGAGCCCTTTGCTCATCATCTTTGCTTCCCCCTCTCTCTCTGCCTGCTGCTCTGCCTACTTGTGATCCCTCTCTCTCTGTGTCAAATAAATAAATAAAATCTTTTAAAAAAGAAGTGATGTCTTCTAAACTTATGTTTCAATTTTTAATCTTTTCCTGAAATTCAGTTTCTTATTGCCAAATAATGTTTGCTTAGATGTTTGATAGGCTTATTATTGTTACCTTGCCTAACATCAAATTCTATATTTCTTTTCTTAAATCTCCAAATCTTTTCCCAAGAGTTAATATTCTTATTGAACCACATTTTTACATTCATTTACTATTTTTTTTCCAGATTGGGCTCTTACAAATAATGCTGACTTGAATATTTTTTGAACATTTTTAGAAAATATATATGCTTTTGTCCTAGGGTTGTATCTTTAAGTGGAACTGGTAGATATGCACGAGATAAACTTTAATAGGTAAGGACCAAAAGGTTTCTGAAGTGGTGTACAGATTTTGACACCATCAGCAGTGTATGAACTCTTAACCTGAGGAATGTTCTGAACAATACTTGGTACTTTGTTTTTTTTTTTTTTTTTTTTTGTCAATGTGAGTGATTAATAGTATGTAGTTGTCATTTAATGCACATTTCCCTCATCATTATTAAAGTTTGATATCTTAATGTGTCTGTTGACTATTTGGAACTCTGTAAGTACCTGTTAAAACTTTTGCCCAGCTTTTATAGGATTGACAATTATTTTGTAGAGGTTATTTGAATATTCTGGATACCAGTCCTTTGTCAAAATTGTGTATTACAAACATTTTCTATGTCTACAGTTTGTCTTCATTCTTTTAAATGTGTAAATATAAATTTATGTTTTCCCTTTATTGTTATTGATATTTGTGTCCTGTTTATCAAATTTTGCATACTGCAAAGTCAAAATAATATTCAACTATATTTATATTTAGATATACAATCTACTTAGAATTAATTTTTGTGTATAGTTTGAGAATAGGGATTAATATTAATTTCTTTTCACTGGCATTACACTGACCTTATAGATCAGTTTAAGAAGTGTGGAAATACTAACACTAAGTCTTCAAATCCATGACCCTTTACCTCACCTTTTTTTAGGTCTTCTGTAATTTAGCTCAATAATGTTTTATAATTTCATTGTAAATCTTGGTTTATCTTTCTTTAAATTTATTGCTAGGTATTTAATGACTAGCAAGCTCTTTAGAAGTTGATTCACCTCTTAGTTTTAGTTAATTTTTATCTATTGCTGGTATAAATATAATTCATGCAAATTGGCCTTCTATCTAACAGCTTGCTAAATTACACATTCTAATAATCTGTGGGTTCTTAGGAATTTTTATGACCATATAATTTCTGAAAAAAAATATTTCTTCCTTCCTAATCCTTATACCTTTCACTTATTTTAATTGTCTTATTGGAATGTCAAAATGTTACCTAGAAGTGGTGATAGAGAGTATATTGTTGCATTCCTGACCTCTGGGTAATACTTTAAATTTTTATTATTAAGTATGATGTTTGAAGTAGGTTTTCTGTAGTTACACTTAAAGGCAATAGCAGAATTTAAAAAAAAAAAAACACCGTTTAAATGTCAAAAATAGAATTATGCCATGATACACATATATATATATATACACATATATAGTGCATGTATATATACACATATAGAGTGCATCTTGTGTATCTATTCATCTATTGATAGACACTTGGCCTGCTTTCATAATTTGGTTGTTGTAAATAATGCTGCAATAAACATAGGGATCCATGTTTCTCTTTGAATTAGTGCTTTTGTATTTTTTTTTATAAATACCCAGTAGTGTGATAACCGGATCATAGCATAATTCTATTTTTGACTTTTTGAGGAACCTCCATACTGTTTTCCACAGTGCCTGCACCAGTTCGCTTCCCACCAACAGTGTGTGTTGGTTTGTTTTTCGGCACATCCTCACCAACACTTGTTGCTTGTGTTTTTGATTTTAGCTATTCTGGCAGATGTGAGGTGATACCTCATTGTGGTTTTGATTTACATTTCCCTGTTGATGAATGATGTTGTACATCTTTTCATGTGTCTGTTGGCCATCTGTATGTCTTCTTTAGAGAAATGTCTGTTCATATCTTCTGCTTATTTTGAAATTAGATTATTTGTTTTTTTGGGTGTTGAGTTGTATCAACTCTTAATATATTTTGGATACTAACCCTTTATCGGATTGGTCTTCTCCCATTCAGTAAGTTGCCTGTGAGTTTTGTTGGTTGTTTCCTTTGAAGTTTTTATTTTGATGCAGTCCCAGTAGTTTATTTTTGCTTTTATTTCTCTTGCCTCAGGAGTCATATCTAGAAAAATTTTGCTATAGCTAATGTGAGAGAGATTATTGTCTGAACTGTTCTCTAGGATTTTTATCGTTTTAGGTCACCATTGTGGTCCAGGATCCATTTTAAGTTTATTTTTGTGTATGGTGTAAAAAAGTGGTCCAGTTTCATTCTATTTCATGTAGCTGACCAGTTTTCCAAATACCATTTGTTGAAGAGACAATCTTTCTCCCACTGCATATTCTTGCTTCGCTATTTGGGGTCATTTGGGTTCCATACAAATTTTAGGATTTTTGGTTCTAGTTCTGTGAAAAATGCTGTTGAGATTTTGGTAGAGATAGCATTAAATCTGTAGTTTGCTTTGAGTAGTATAGTTATTTTAACAGTATTCGTTTTTCCAATCCATGAGTATGGTATGTCTGTCCATTTGTGTCATTTTCACTTTCTTCCATCAGTGTTTTATAGTTTTCAGAGTACAGGTATTTCACTTCTTTGGTTAATTTTATTCCTACAATTTCTCTTTTTAATAATATTTTTATGATGTTTTAGCAATAAATGTATCCATTTTCAAACAATGACTTAGAAAGAGCTGCTTTTTTTCTATCCTTGAAAGGAGTTATTTATGATTGCTGCTACTTCCTTCTTAAAATATAGATGCATTCTCCAGTTAAACTAATTTGTTTTGAAGATTACCTTCTGGGACATTTGAAAGATTCAGTTTCTTTAATAAATATTGTCTCTTTAGAATTTCTATTTTTTTTGTCTATTATAGAGAATCATATTTTTTGTAAAAATATGCTCACCTAATCGAAATTTTAAAAATTTACGTAAACACGATTGTACCTGCTTATTGTCTGTTGTCCATTGGATTTGTAGTGATATTTTCTTTTTCATGTCACCTATTTGTGATTTGTGTTTTGATTTAATTTTCTTCATTAGTCTTGCTATCAGTCTATATTTTGTTAAAAAGTATTTTTTAAACCGTATTTGATAACTTTTCATTTTGTTGGCATGTTTTATTGACATTCATTGCTTTATTGAATGTTTGGGCTCCCTCCTCTAAATTCTGATATTGAAACCTAATTCCCAGTGATGGTGTTGGAGGTGGGCCCTTTGGAAGGTGATTAGGTCATGATAATGGAACCCTCATGAGTGGGTTATGTCCCCTTCTAAAAGATAACAGAGAGCTCCTTCACACTTTCCACCATGTGAGGACACACTGAAAATATGGCTGTCTGAACCAGGAAGCAGGCCCTCACCAGATGCTGAATCTGCCAGTACTTTGATCTTGGACTTTTCAATACCCAGAACTGTTTACAAGCCACCCAATCTATGATATTTTTGTTATATTAGCCCAAATAGACTAAGACACTCATCAAGAGATATGTAATGAAGTTTCCCAAAGTGATCATATATTTGTCTATTTAACAATTTTGAAGCTACTTTCCTAATAGCTTCAATAATTCAGAATTATTTAATCTTCCTGGTGAATTAACTATTGGACAGTGTCCTTATATATCACTTCTTAACTAAAAACTATTATACTTAATATTACTATAGATTTTGCTAGATTAGTATTTGTACTGTCATTTGCTTTCAACCTTTTTGAGCTCAGCTGGAAAATCTGCAGAGTAGAGGGTTCAAGCGTACTTATTTGTCTTTTTATTCCTGAGATCTTAACTTATTTCAGTATGGTGGCTTTACTGACAGCTCTTACTTCCAATTTTGCCTATTTAGTCAAGTGAGATGTCCAAAATTATTCTGGTTTTGTGGCTCTTGACATTGGCTTTCTGCAGCATATCTGCTGAGGAATCCACAAATCTGCTTGGAGAAACAGACATAAAATGTCAGCTTATCTCTCTGTGATTCTCTTATCTCTGAAACCTTGACACCTCCAGTTCTGTGAAACTCATCAGTTCTTTTATGTCTTCATTTAAAAAAAAAAATTATCCAGCTTTTCTTATTGTTCTTGCTTGCAACATTGGTCTAATGCAACAGTCCCATCATGGTCAGAAGACAAAGTGTTAGAGTAATCTTTTAAAAATACATTCATCACATCAGTCCTTTATTCAAGACATTAACATTACACTCACATTAAAGTCAAAGTCGTTAGTAAGGTATAGAGTCTCTGTATGATCTTGACACTCAGATCTAATATGCTAGCACTCATCTCCTACTTCACTCTTCATTGTGCTTCAACTATTTTGACCTTTTTTCCTACTCCTTGATATTCCAAGATTAGCATATACTGTTTGCACTTCCTGAAATGTCATTCTCAAATATTTGCATGACTCACTTCTTCTCTATATTTAGTTCTGTGATCTAAGGCCATTTTATACAAGACCTAGTACATCAGTTCATATCCTCCTGATGCTGTTTTATTTATCTTAACGGCCCAGTTTCCACCGTTATAATAGATGTTATTTGTATTTATTCAGTGTTTCTCTATCTCTCTTTCCAGTAGATTTTATACTTCATGAAAACAGGCACCATGCCTGCTTTGGTCACTGCTCAATATCCAGCATTTGCAAAATTTCCTGGTAGTGTATATGATGTATTTAATAAATATTTGTACACTATGTCAGCCTACATTTTCACCTTATTTTGCATTGATTTACCTAGAAAACTGTACCCTCTCTGTAGGCATAGAAGAATAAACTGATACATGAATTGTTTTATATTAAAAACAAAAAGGAAAAGAAATAAATACAATGCATAATAAGAAGAGAAACTAAGAATCAACCAAACAAATGATCTTTACTATAGGATATGACAGAAATTCTGGTATAGAGACTTCAATTAAACTGTGAGTTCCTGAAAAATCTGTGTCAAGACATGTGATGGATCACATGGTAGGTAATAGTTTGAGCTCTGCAAGAAGGAAAAAGAAAGACATTTCAAAGTGACACAAGATTTGAGTCATAAAGTAGAACTTTGGAGAAAAGAAATTCCAGTGTAAAATAACCAGAAAAAGTATTTTATCTGTAATAGAATAATATTATGTAATACTTTTAGGATATTTAAAAATTAATACCTCATTTGGGAATATTCTGAATGAATTTTCTCAGCATTGAAGGTAAAAGCCAGTGAGTTAAGAGTTAAATAGAAGGTGCAGGTACAGAAAGAGTAAATGTAGAATACTCTCTTACCAAGTTTTTTTGTTTTGTTTTGTTTTGTTTAGGAAAAAGAGTGGTGAAATCACTTTGCTAGGGGAGAAGTGGAGAGAAATTGCATGGAGAGTTTTTATTTATAGTGATTTTTAGGCATATGTTATAGGCTGAACTGTGTCCCTTCAACTTTCATTTGTTGAAGTCTTAACCCCTACTGCCTCAGTATGTGACTGTATTTGGAGATAGGTTCTTTAAAGAGCTAATTAGTGTAAAAGGAGGTTATTAGGATAGGTCCTAAACCAATATGACTGGTATTCTTGGAAGATAAGTAGATTAAGACACAAGGCATGAACAGAGGGAAGACCATATGAATATACTAGGTGAAGATAGCCAACTATAAGCCTAGGAAAAGGATTTATCACCCGTGATGGTACCTTGCTTGGACTTTCAGTCCCGAGAACTGAGAGAAAACAAATTTTTGTCGCTTTAGATACCTGCTCTGTGATACTTTGTTATGCAGCCCTAGCAAGCCAATACAGCATGTTTTCAAACCAAAAGGAAAATATGGAAGAAACAAGATGAATTGAAACACTGTAGAAATGGTAGTAAAGGGATGTGTCAGGAGGCAGAGTAACCAGGTAAGAGATGGAGATGGAGAACATGTTTATCAAATCTTACTGCAATAGCTTTTTAGCAGGTGTAGTCAACAGCCATATCAATACACAGACTAAACTTCAGTCTCTACTTATTAAACTTGAACATCGCAGGCTAATTTCTAACACTCCACAATTTACTTACTGATGGGGGAGTTTGGACTCTAAACTATTTCACTTACATAGATGTGCCCACAAGAGAATTTCTTTTGTCTTTGATGACCCCTTGGTCATTTTCACATATATCCAACTCAAATCTATTGTCGTTACATTCATAGCTTTGAGTAGGAAATATGGTCAATAGTAGTGAATTGACATTTTTAACAGTTACATATATTTGTAGGAGAAAATTTTTAAAAAGACAGCAATAGAAGTAAGTACTAAAGGAACCAGAACAAAAAAAAAGTAACTAATTTATCTAAATTCAGTAAACTTTAGCAATTTGTAAAACACTACCACAAATGATAGATATCTAGAGATTTAGCAGAATTAATATGAGAGCCAGAAAATAGTAGCTGAATGGAGAAAACAACAAGAAAACTTTCAGAAAGAAAATATTATGGCTTTCTGTTTGGTTACAAAGAGAGAGGAAAATCTGAGGATCTGGTTATTGGGTCAGATAGACCATTGCTTTGGGCCAGTACACTATGGACCAGAACCTACATTCTCAGCAACGGTGTAAACTCCAGCTGGATCGACTAATTTTGGTAGATGTACATAGCTGCACACTTGTGTGCAGCTTTAGCAAATCTCTAGTTTTGAATCATATCAAGGTGCCTTTTTTGTCATGTGGATTTTTTGGTAAGATTTGGTTATGACTTGAGAGCTCCTAAAATCCCTATTTATTATAAATACTAAATGTAAAACTAAGATGTTTTCTCCCTTTTTTATTTATTTTCCATGCTGCTGATTTATGTTTACCAGTCTATTAACTAGACAGATGTGCCTGTGGTTTCTGAATAATTACTTTTGGAGAAAAAAATCATTGTTTATAGAAATGTTTAAAAATTATTTTCTGTCTTTTTAATTAATGACAATTTGCATCAGTCAGAGATTCCAAGGTCAAAGTTCCTAACTTCTTCATTTCTATTTTTTTCTTCTGTTTCTTATAGAATTTTGACCTCTCTGTCTTTTGCAGGTGATATTTAGATTTCAAAATGCACGAGAGGATATTGTAATTCTCTGCAGGCAGTGAATCTCTAGCCATTGATATGTGTGTTATTTCACTTGGCTCTCAGGCACAGCAATGCTGGTCTTACAGCAGATTATGAAGACCTGAAACAGCCTCCCACCCTGATTAATAAAATGAACACTACAAATTTGTTTATTTTATGTTAGATGTAGCCTGTAGTCGAACACATATATTACATTTGGAAAATCAACAAAAATATTTAGTTAATCCTAGTAGCACTTGGAATGGTGGATTCATATATAGAATACTGGATTAAAAAATGCAAGTGTCTGAGTATAAATATTGAAAAATGGTGTAAAATGAAGAAAGCAAGGGTGGGGATGCATAAAACAGACACTTGAGAAATTTTTCAAGCATGATTCTTTGTCTTCTTGAACTCCGATTTAAAGGTTGCTTAGCAACAGTGACAGTAACAGCTGGGACACCCTTGATCTTGTTGTGTAAACTATTAAAAATAGGTGATGGAAAGTGGCACCATGGAAACAATGACTATACTGAAGCAGGTGTCTGTAATGCTGCTTCTCAGTTTAATGTTAGAGGTGTAAATTACAACAAGAAAAAAAAAATAAAATAACTCTACTTTCGTTCTCTTGGACTTCAGCAAATGATATTTTCCTTCCTTTTTCATATTGCTCTTGTGTCTTCCCAAACATGTTGATTCAATAAATTGTTGATATTTTAACTGACTTCTTGATACGGTATTTTGATTTCTAAATTCATTTCAAATTGCAATGAATTTGTTTCTAAATTTATTTCAAAAGAGATTACATTTTTTATAACCAAGTTCTCATGAAATCTAGATCCCAAATATCCACGTAAATATGAATCAACACAGGGTACTATATAAATGTCATTGCATATGCATTTTTTTCAGGTTTCTCATTTATTAATACTAAGTTTCAAAGCCTGAGCATCTCGTACTTGTTTATTTCAAATTAATAGAAATCACCCTTAAATAATCCCTGGATCTTGTTTTATAAATAAATGTTTTTAATAACAGCATAGAAATATACTCCTATTATCTATTTCCCACAGACTTCCTCTCTTATGTTTATAAAAACAACGATAAACAATACCTCAATTCTCATTTTCAGATAGCTTTGTAGGATGCCCCACCTGATGATCTAGAGAATCTGTATAAACCTCGGTGCTGGTTAGAGAGGAGGAGGCCACCTTTCCAACAATGTCATCTAAATCAAGTTTTTCTGTTCTTCAAGTAAATTTGCTTTTCTGAATATTCAATTGAGGCACCATTAAAAGGGTCACTGTTAAGAGATCTCATAATTGAACATTTATGTATATTAAAAACTAGAAGGGTCTGTAAGACCATTTCTGTTCTTGTTTCGCAGATGGGTACTGAATGTCAAAAAGGTATTAATCTTAACTAAGGACAGAAACTATTATTTGTAAGGTAACATATCTAATTGGTAATAAAGCCTAGATTTGAACCAGAGTATTTCTCTGTGTATTAAAATGCTAAATTTAGCCTATTATGCTGAAGATTTTGGAACCTTGCAAAGATTTGATTATTAAGGAATAATACGTTTAAGTGATAAGTTTCATGGGAATTTCTGCTCCTTTTAGTTTCATAAATTCGTGCAGTAAAAATTTTTATTCATAAAACTCATAGAAACAAATATAAGATATATACATAAAGAATATTAAGAAAATAATATCCTTATTTGAACTCCAGAGAATCCATTGACGCTAAATTGAAAGGAAACATAAAGCAGTGAGTTGTGCTGACCTGAACCTCCCGGTCTTCCAAACTCCAAGTCTGGAAGCAGGTAGATGTGAGCAGAAGTTTGGATTATACAGAACAATGGCCAAAATAATTCCGTATGAGATGGGCATTTGGAGCAAGGCTCAGTGTTTGAAATTGAAGCACACGGTGCAATTCTTCATGCAAGAAGGGAGGTAGAAACCATTGCCCATGACTGTGGTTTACATTACCCACATAGAAAATGCACTAAAAAAGATAATAATCATGTTAGCAAGGTTTCTAGACAAAATATTAATATATAAAGTTCAATAGTTTTCATACAAGGTAATTTAAAATTCAAAATTGAGATACGGTATATGAAAATTGTATGCTTTTCAATATAAAGCATAAAGAATATGGAAATAAATATGATGTAAATATTATTTTTTTAATTTTATTATTATTATTTTTTTACATTTCTTTTCAGCATAACAGTATTCATTGTTTTTGCACCACACCCAGTGCTCCATGCAATATGTGCCCTCCCCAATACCCACCACCTGGTTCCCCCAACCTCCCACTGATGTAAATATTATTAAACTTGTATAGAGAGAAAATGATCAGACATGACTGAAGACATTTAAAAAGTCATATAATTTTTATATAAAATAATACTTTAAAATACTTTAATACTTTAAATACTTTAATGCTTTAAAATACTTTAAAATATAAAATATATTTAAAATAATAGTATTTATATAAAAAATACTAAAAAAAATTCTCCACCAAAAAATTACCTATAAATTAAATAGAATTCCCGTTAACCTCTCACTAGAATTTTCCTTGGAGCTTGACCAGCCAACATTACTAAATCATAAAAATAAAGGATCTCATTTTCAAATGAAGCTGGCAAGCCCTGAAGGGATACCTCTCACACACTAGCACTGATAATAAAAAGCATACATCTCATTTGCCAACTAGAAGAAGCTACTTTACAGACTCCAGCAAAATGAAGGATTTCTCCTTGTACATCAACAGCTGATACACCTCTTCCCAGCTTCCTCCTTTCCCCTATAAAAGCAAGTCCATCTTCTCTGTTCCCCAGATTTGCCTGTAGTTTGCCATAGTTTTCTTGTCCTGAGTTATAATCCCTCTCCTATTCCCGAATAAGTTCATTTTGCTGGTAAAAAAACAAAAACAAAAACAAAAACAAAAACTGTTTGTTTATTAAGATCAATAATTGTAAATGATCCGTAGGTGCCAAGGTAATTTTGCAAAAGGACGCGATGTGTGCAATGGCCCTACCTAACCCAATTATCAAGGGGATTCTTCCAGTTGGCTCTTTTATCATAAGTATGCTATCAGAAAAATTATTTAATTAGCTACATTTCTCAAATTTACTGATTTAAGAAACTATTCACTGAACTCATAATTATTTTTTAAACCTTTCATTGTAGTTGTCAGTAAAAGTAAATTTAACTACTAAGCAGTCTTTCTGGCTTGGAAGAATTTAAAATAGTCATCTATTCCTCTCATATTATAAAGGAGAGTTTTCAGGGTTTTTTTTTTTCTTTTTTGGACTAATTTTGAACTTTCCATTATTTTGAAGAAAAAAATTAATATAATAACGACAATACTTCCCTCCTGAATTGTTTTGTAAAATGTTTGGATATTATCTTGTCCTAATTTTGCAGATGTTCCAGAAGAAACACCTTTGTTCTGTGTTACTATTTTCAAAGGTAGCAATCCTGTTTGCTTATGTAGTTTTAAGGGGGGCAGTTGTAACTGCTGCTTCTGTACTTCTTTCCTAGGCAGAACCCCTATTGCTTAAATTATCTAGGATGTCAGGCTCTGGTCCTTTCTGATTAACTCTCTATGAATCTGTGATCCATTTTTAACATTAATATGGTGTATATTACTAATCTTTTTATTCATCTTATTTTACTTTTTTCAGTGTTCCAAGATTCATTTTTTATGCACCACACCCAGTGCTCCATGCAATACACGTCCTCCTTAATACCCACCACCAGGCTCACCTATCCCCCACCCCCCTCCCCTCCAAAACCCTCAATTTGTTTCTCAGAGTCCACAGTCTCTCATGCTTTATCTCCGCCTCTGATTTACACCAATTCACTTTTCCTTTCCTTCTCCTAATGTCCTCCATGTTATTCCTTATGCTCCACAAGTAAGAGAAACCTTATGATCAAAGGCATATTATTAATCTTATTGTTTAAGTCATCTGAGCTAAATTTCTTCCTCTCCTAAAATAGTAATCTCCATAGGACCATGTTCCAATATGTAAAACATGTAATATTAAGCACTCATGTAACAAGTATAAGGAAACAGTTGTCTCTTTCAGTATTAAAAATGTATTTTCAAAATATCTGGCTCCTGGGATGCCTGGGTGATTCAGTCGGTTCAGCATCTGTCTTCAGCTCAGGTCATGACCCCAGGGTCCTGGGATCAAGTCCTGTATTAGGTTCCCTGCTCAGCCAGGGTTTGCTTCTCCTTCTCCCCTGCTACTCCCCCCCCCACCCCCCGCTCATGCTCTCTTTCTGTCACTCCCTCTGTCAAATAAATAAATAAAATCTTAAAAAAAAAAAAAAAAGAATCTGGCTCCTATGGTCTTCCACTAGTATAAGTTGAACTTTTTCTTAGGTTTTAAATACTATCAAATTGCCTAATTCAGTGCTCAAGAAAAAATTCAACATTTCCTAGGAATATTTTAATTGTTCCTGAAAAAGAAGTGACTTTGTTCACAGTTGATGTGGCAATTTACTTTTGTGGGGAAAACACTGAATTCATGAGCCAAATTAGCTTGCCTCAAATTCTGGATCCACCACTTATCAGCTATTTGGCACTGGGCAAATTTTTATTCTTCAATTTTCTTATTGGTAACAAGGATGGTACTATTACTAACTTCTTCACATTGTTCTGATGAAGGTTAAATGACTTGGTGTACATGAACCTCTTAGAAGGAGTGTCTGACACAGTGAGCACTATCTGGGTGTCAGTTGTGATGATCTGATTGACTGAGCTGGTGGTCTTGCTCAAGCTCCAGGAGTTCCCTTCAGAAGTACTAGAGATGTTTAGCGTAAACATATGAAGCCTAATGAAACACATAAAGCCTAGTGTAAACGTCCCTGTGGTCCAAACTCCAGATATCTATTTTACTGAAACGCAGGTCTAATCTAGATACAAAATATATGAATAAATGTCTATCATGTCAAAGAAGCCATTTTAATTTAGGTTTTTACCCTTTTAGTTTAACTAAAAGTCTATTGTTTATATCAATTCTTGACATTTGAAAATTTTTAAGCACATGTCAATAGGAAGTATGTACACACATATGACCGTATGTTTATGAACATGTATATATATATACACACACAACAGTGGTATTTACAGCAGGACAACAATTAGTAAGCACATATGCAAAATATTTTACATGTATATTTGCAAAAGAATGTTCTAAGGAAGAATGTCATGTTTATATCTGATTTTTAAATACAATTTTTTCTTGGAATTAACATGGACTGAATATGTTCCCTACTGAAACCTTATGAGCAAAATGAGTATTGGGAGATGTGGCTTTTGGGAGGTGATTAGATCATGAGGGCAGATCTTCTCATGAATGAAATTAGTGCCCTTATAAAAGAGCAGACAAAGCTCCCTTGCCCCGTCAGTCATGTTAATTATAGCTAGAAGATGGCCATTTATGAACCTAGAAGCAGGTACTCACCCGACACAAAACATGACCATGTGGGCACTTCGATTTTGGACTTAGTGGCCTCCAGATATGTGAGAAGTAAATTTATGTTCTTATAAGCCACCCATTCTGTAGTATTTTATTATAACAGCCCAAATAGACTTAAGACATAAGTAACTTTAGACATAGAGAAAACTTGCAAAGATAGTCAAAGAATTTCCATATCCCCTTCAGCCAGTTTTCCTAATGTTAACTTCTTATGTAGCAATATGTTTGTTGAAACTAAGAAATTAACGTGGTGCATCAGTATTAACTTAACTATAGGTTTTATTCTAATTTTACCAGTCTTTCTACCAATGTCTTTTCTCTGTTCTAAGATCCAGTCCAGGATATCACATTACATTTAGTCATCATTTCTCCTCAGTCTCCTCTGATCTGTGGCAGCTTCTCAGTTGTTTTTTTTTTTTTTTTCTTTTCTTGTTTTTCATAACTTTGACAGTTTTGTAGAGTACTGGTCAGGTATTTTGTAGAGTTTCCCAGTTATAAATGATTTTTATGTGACTGATGGTATCATCAGTTCTTTTTATGTTCTATCTGATCTCTTTTGATTGTCTTTCTTGTACCTGTATAATGTACTATAATTAAAATATATCACTTTTTCAATCATAGTGTTGAGCAGACATCTTATACCACATATCACAGTCTCTTAGCTCACCTTTTTTTTTCTATTCCTGTGGCATCTGGCAGAACACAGGAAAGAGTGATAGCCTCACAGCACCTCAGCTTGGTCTCGTTGTCTTTCTTAAGGTTTCTGTACTTCTGTGCATGGGGAGCCTGCCACGCTTGCTCAGCTGTGTTGGTGCATGTGTACCACCTCACTCATCTTTAACCACGAAGGGACAGGGGATACAATGGGTATAAAACTCCCATGTTTCAGGCAGAAACTTCTCAAATGTATTTTATGTGATTACTTCACCCTGTTCTATTCTGTTCTATCCTATTATTCTATGCTTTTCTATTCTATTCTTTGTATAGCTATGCAGTGTCTCCAGAGGGATCAAGTCACAGTAGATCAGAGTCAAAATCAGTTCAAAAAATACTCTTAGATTGGTTTTTATTACTTTTGTGTGTCACTCTTCCCACTTCTGTCTCCAGTTTCCTTGTTATAAGCTCATTCTCTCTCTCTCTCTCTCTCTCTATATATATATATATATATATATATATTTATGTAGTGGTTGTGGTGGTGGGAGTGGGGAGGTGATAATCCAAGCTCAGACACAATAAAACGGAATAATTGAATAATTCTTAACTTGTATGTGAGTCCACCAGAAAATATGTATAATATCCTTGACCAACATTCATGTTATATAGTCTAACATTTACTGCATCTTCTTTCTAGGCATTGGAGAATACATTGGAACAAGGGGGAAAAAGATATCTGATGCCTTTTCAGTTTACTCCCTTAAAGATCTACTCAGGGAAAATGGAAAGATTAGAAATTCTATCATTGAAATTAATTAAGCACAGTGAAATCTTTTGGGTCTATAAAATTAGATAAAGTGAAATCAGAAGAAAAAAATCTCAGTAGACATATTTATTTAAATGTTGGCCTCTAAAATTAATCCACAAGGATAATAAAACCATGGATTAGGAAGATAAAAATCGGTCTTTATTCTCTATTTTATTTTGTATTTGCACCAAGAGACTGTTAGAGGAAATAGTCGTAACAAATTATTGTCATACACAGACATCCTTATCTTTTGCTGTTGGAAGGACGTAGAAATAGCACAAATAGGGATATATATTGGAACTTAGTGATAGATAATTATGAAATATTGCCTTTTTTTAAGAGTATTTGCTTATTTGAGAGGAAAAGAGAGAGCATGAGTGGGGTGAGGGACAGAGGGAGAAGATGACTCCCCACTGAGCAGGGAGCCTGATTCAGGACTTGTTCCCAGGATCCTGGGATCAAGGCTTAACCAACTGAGCCATCCAGGTGCCCAACTGTGAAATATTTCTTATGTAAGAGAAGGTAACAAACAAGGAGTAGGATTTTCCCCATTGGTATGGACTACCAAATCCAATGTTTATTCATTTCTAGAAAACATCTTTCATACTCTGTACAAGAGACTGTTGTAGACCCTGGGTAGAGGAGAATGAACAAAACGTGTATGGCCACTGACACTGTGAACCTACAACTGGTGGAAAGGGAAGTGTGTACTCAATAGTGAAGGGCTCAAATAAGCAATAATTTAAAAAAACGTGATAGATGGGGTGCCTGGGTGGCTCAGTGGGTTAAGCCTCTGCCTTCGGCTCAGGTCATGATCTCAGGGTCCTGGGATCAAGTCCCACATGGGGCTCTCTGTTCAGTGGGGAGGCTGCTTCCTCCTCTCTTTCTCTGCCTGCCTCTCTGCCTACTTGTGATCTCTCTCTGTCAAATAAACAAACAAATTCTTTAAAAAAAATGTGATAGATGAATTAAGGAAAGCAATAGAGTACTCTCAAAGAGAATAATACATGTGGATTTGTATTTAAATTAGTTAGGGAAGGCTTCTTAAGAGTTAAGATTGGAAACAACACCTGAAGGATGGTTGACTTTTTCATCTGAAAGAAAAAGACTTCTGAAAATTAATGAAGGGAAATTTGAGAAACAAGATATTGTAAGATGTATTTTTATAGCAGTGGTTACTAGAAATACTGCATGATTTCTAGAAACTGTTGAGCATGTTAGATGTTACTGAGACCCTGAGTGTTCAAATGATAATAAATTGTGATCCTTTTGACAGAATGAGGTGATAAATTTTGAGTGAAGAAAAGGAGTAGAAAAGACTAGAAGTGTAGTTATGTCTCTAAAGTCCAATGATTGAAAAAAAATGAGTTTGCACAAAATATATTAGAGTTGTTTTACTTAAAGTAAAAGAAGAGTTTATAAAAAGATTTATAATATCTTTTTCATGAAGGCTAACAAACAAATGTTGACATTTGAGTAGTTTTCTGTTTGCTTCCTGCTAATAAAATTTTAGCATTGGAACAGACTCTTCATTTTGTATTCCTTGTCCATTTCAGTTCAAAATGACAGTACTTCCAATATAACTCTAAAAGTATTTTGGGTGTCCTCTTGGTCATTAAGTGTTAGTTCCTTTGAAAAGGGATAAAACCATGTATCTTCAAGATTAAGTCCCTCTGTACCTTGGGCTACTACTGGGACTTTTTTTTTTTTTTTCTTTTACTACTGGGACTTTTGAGATAGAACACTCTTAAGCTACTTAGGAGCACTATTATTTGATTGAGAGGATCTTTGAGGTAGATCCTTAATTTTCTTAGAAGGGCTTTGGTTACCTTAGAGTACCTAAGGTATTACCTTTAATATTTTTGAGAGCTTAATAAAAAATTTTGTAGTCATACTCTCAGCTTCATCTTTAGACCCTATTTGTCTTGCTAACACTAGATTTAATCTTCACTCCAACATAGTTGCTTAATTTTAGTATCATTTACCTGATGAAGAGACTGAGAAATTGCAAAATCATGATTTTTAAAAAAATTTTTTTATTTCTTTTCAGCCTAACAGTATTCATTGTTTTTTCACCACACCCAGTGCTCCATGCCATCCGTGCCCTCCCTAATACCCACCACCTGGTTCCTCTGACCTCCCACCCCCCTCCCCTTCAAAACCCTCAGGCTGTTTTTCAGCCTTCATGAAAAAGATGGTGCAGAGGGCAGAACCATGAGAACGGAGCACAGAAAGAATGGTGAAATATTTTTATAAAGGAAACTTCCCCAATCTACTGTTTTGTTACTCAATATAGCTTATATAGGAAATACAGAATGAAATAATCACTCTTTTCTTCTACTTGCTAATTTTTAAAATAATGAGTTTATTCCCAATATGAAACAATTTCTGCATATTCTTCCTGAGCAACATCATACTCTTCTTCTTAAGTACTTTCAATTTTTTTCAGCAAGGTCATTAAAATGAGGGGTAAAGATCTCTGTTTTAAGAGTGTTTATTGGGCCTTGATCTACCCTTTGAATATTTAAATACCAAATCGCAAGTCAGAATGTTCTTGTTGCACTTTCCTCTACTCCCCGTCTGCCTCCTGTCCTGATTTTCAGCTGCTTTGTTGGAAAGAGAAGAGCCCTTCCTGCTGGCAAGAAGTTTTGATAAATCATATCACTCCGCTGGTAATGGTAAAGTTTCAAGTTTAAGACTATGAGATCTGGTTTTGCACAGGAAAATGGGAATTTGGAAATTTTCAAAGGCCTTTTTCCCAATGAAGCTTGGATTTTGAAAAAAAAAAAAAGATTTATAATATCAATTGCTTTTCTTTTCTTGAAGTTCTGTTTCAGTAGAGTAGCTTATATAAGTATGAAAAATATTCAACAAAATTAATGTAAGCAGTAATAATTTAAAAATATACATTATTCTTTACCATATGGCTTTCAGAAAGTGAAGTTAAGCACATAAATATTTATTCCATGATTTATGTTTTTATTGCCAATATTTATGTATTTCTCCACTAAGGCACACCTCCAATTGATGTATTTGACAAAGAGGTGTTTGATTTCCACCCACACAAGAGTTATCCACTTAATAGAAACTTCTGTAAGTTTCATAATCAATTATTATCTTAAACTTTATTTATAATTTGGCTTACCTGCTAATTTTGTGATCTGCTTTGGAAAGTAAGCTTTATTTTGTTCAGTGCCATCTGCCCAGTGTCGTTAATAGGCCTTCATATTTCTTAAATGAAAACGCTTCTTTTTAAGATTTAACATTGATTTAACATCAACTTCTCAAAAAGTAAAAGCAAATAAAAGTGTACATGTTAGCTTCAAAGCAAACTCAGTTTTAGAACTATGTGAGGAAAAGACTGTGTAACTTTGACTACAGGAAAGGTGGTTCAATTCCTGTTACACCATTAAGGAGACTAAAATTTGAAGACTAATGACCCACTTGTGGTCATTCAGTTTTAAGAAGTAAGGCTAGGAGGAGATGCAGAGTATTCTGTCATAGAGTAGGGTTATTTCTATTAATATGGTTCATTTGCATTCCGTGCATTGTTGATATAGATTCTTATGCAAAGTTACAAGAAAACTACTGATTGTTTTCATCAAGTAGATTCAAACCTAGTTATACATTTTTTATTTTTCTTTTTACTCTGCTTTTCCTAATTCATGAGGTCGCTGCATATTTGAGTTATAATTATTATAATTATACTTCTCTTCTGAACTATCTTTACTGTTCCCTTGATGACTGTTGCTTAATCAACATGATGAGACTTGCCTAATAAACTCCTCCTCTTGACATTATAGTTAGATTCTCAGTGGGGGATAGTGTATTATAGGGGTTAAAATTGCAGGCTCTGGCACCAGCCTGCACAGATCCCGCTCCTGGCTCTATAACTTAGCAGTTGTGCAACCTTCAGCAAGTTATTTAATCTCGCTGAGCCTCAGGTCTTCACAGGTAATAGGAACATAATAAAAGTATATAGCTCATATAGTTGTTGTAAGGGCTACATAAGATAATTCATACTAAGAACTAGAAAAATTTCTGATATATTATAAGCACCACATATAATGAAAAGAATTAATCATTTAATTCCTCAGGAATACTTCCCTGATCTTCCTGCAAGGTTAAATAGACTGCAGTGTAAGCTCTCAAAGCATAATATAGCTCTCTTTTATAGCACTTATAACACTTGTACATTTCACATTTATTTCGATAATTTTTATTACATTTTACACACTCCTAATACTATAATCTCCATGATTGTACTGTGTCTTTTGTCTTTTTCTTTTTCTCATTAGTACATTACATGACAGCCAGCACAATGCCCAACACGTAGTAGATACTCATTATATAAGTGCTGAATATATTAAAGAATGAATGGATAGATGAGTGAATGAATAAATTTACATATTTGGTAATATCCTATATTTGTATCGTCTTCCCTATTCCATTTTACTAAGACCAAGTTATGGTAGGCAAAATGCCAATTACTTCCTTTCCCCTTCCTGGCCTCATGCTATTTTCTCATGCTATGATATGACTTTATTATATTCAAATTCAATTAAGAATTCAAAGATAAATATTTTTAGTATTTTTATGTAACTTTGAATTACAAATATGCACAAATAATTCACATTCCCTCTAGAATACAGGTGCAAGTGACTTTTGAGAAGGTGTATTTAGTGAAGGCAAAAAAAAATGATTCTTGCTTCTATCATTATAAAAACAATGAACCTTGGTGCTAATGAGTCTATTTCTCAGAAATGATGTTTAGGAAGTTAAGAAAAGTTGTTCTCAGGAAACATTAATTTAACTGTAGATCAAAGTTTAATTTTCAAACTTGAAGACAAGCAAATATACGTTTCCTTTCTTTTATTTATTTATGGCTGAATGAGATTCATTAGGTCAAGTCACATTTCAATCAATTCTTAACAGACTTTAAAAAAATAATTCTGTGTTCCTTAGTAGGTAGAAGTTCTGATGGGTATGCTACGTTTTGAAAATCTAAAAATAAAATAAACAATATACTTATAATTAGGCAGGTGTTAATTGGTTTTTCTAATTAAACAACAGTAAATATATGTTTCTTTTTAACTGAAGAAATACCTTATAAACTTACCTGCCCATAAAAACTTAAAAAGAATTAAAATAAAAGTTAACAAGTGTTTCTTAATTTCCTTAAGATATTTTAAAAATTGATATTTAGAACCCTCACAGGAGTATATGTGCATATTATTATATATATTTATATATTATACACACATTTTTATAGCAGATAATTGATACATCAAAAAATCTAGTAAGTTTTGGGATGGGAAAGAAGAAGGTATTTTGACTCTAAAATTGTCTGCACATATTTATGGTACTTACTGTATAAGACTATCTTCTGGATTCATTCAATTAAAAAATTAAAATTAAAAATTAAGGATGTCAACCAATAAAACAAATCATCTATGACCCAGTTAGGTGATGGCCCATTTCTCTTGGTTTGCTCTAAAATAATAGGTTCATTAACTCTCAGAACCACTGACCACAAAGAGAATTAACTCAGAGCCACTGACCACAAAGAGGTCTTTGCTTAGTAAATTTTAAAATATTACCTTTTTTTCCAAATAAAAATTTTTAAGGTACCCAGGGTTTACTAAAATGTTCTTCAAATTCTAAGGGATATGCACTACCAACTTTATCTAAATTGAAATTAGGCTTATTTCAGATTATAGTAAATAATGTAAAGTAGCCTACTCATTTCATGTAGCCAACATAGCTGTTAACAACAACAAAGAAAGACAGAGTAATAAGAAAACTAAAGATTTTTATAGACCAATTTTACTCTATTAATACAAATGAAAAAAGCATATGTAAATATTAGAAAGCTATATTTAATTGTTTACTAAAAGAATTATTGATCAGTATCTTTTAGATTTTAATAGTAGAGATCTTTTTTTTTTTTAATCCAAGGCATTTCTGTAATAGTATATATGACTCTTTTTTTTCTTCTTAATAACATATACTATGGAGCTTCCAAAACTTAACTCTTCTTCTATTGAATGATATCCATGTTTTAGAATAGAAGTGTATTTTCTTTGTGTGTTTGTCATCTAATATTCTTTCATATGCAAGTAAGAGAAAAACCAGCACAAGTTGTGGAAATATGTTACATCATCTACCTGGAAGCTTTGATATATAGATTAATTATATGATACTGTTAATGCTCAAACTCCATTTCTCAGTTTTTCATGGCCTGCTGTCCTTGTTGGTAGAGTGGTTTTCATCATGATACTACAATTCCTGACAGCTGTGGGGATAAGATACATCGCTATTTTTGTCTTTTGGGCACCACCTTCAACAATTTCCAGATGTAAACTAAAATATCTTCCCTTTGGTCTGGATAGAGCCAGCTTCCCCTATTTCACATAACTTGCATAGAAGACTAGATATCTGAACAAATACGTCATTCTCTTAGGGAAGGTGATTGTGTGAGTGAAGTCTAGAGAAGAAACTCACATAGACCAAAACAGCAATGATGATGGCAACCACATCATCATTATCATCATGGTATGACTAGTTAAGTAGAAAATACCATGCTCAATGCTATAGTGTTAGCATTATTCTTTTATAGAATGATTATATTTCATATGCTATTTTATATAAATTGGTGCACAATATCAAAACTAACTTTTATTTATTTTTTTATTTTTTTTAAGATTTTATTTGTTTATTTCACAGAGAGAGATCACAAGTAGGCAGAGAGGCAGGCAGAGAGAGAGGAGGAAGCAGGTTTCCTGCTGAGCAGAGAGCCTGATGCGGGGCTCTCTGTATTTTTACAGATCTCAGGACCCTGAGATCATGACCTGAGCCAAAGGCAGAGGCTTTAACCCACTGAGCCACCCAGGCGCCCCTCAAAACTAGCTTTTAACATTGTTCTAGAAGTGCCAAGTAATAAATAAAATGTAAAAAATACTAGTTGAAGTATTCAAAAGAGAAGATAGACATAGTCATCAGATGGAAATTAAAATGACCCAGGAAATTTGGAATATTTCTTGGAAATGATCTTCCTCTAGACTTTGCTCTTTCATCAAAGGAGACGCAAGGATGATCTCTATTTCTCCCTGCTCCCAGGTCCTTCCTTCCCTTTTCTCTGAGTTGATACTGAGGGACTGTAAGTGGACATTGAGCGCACTTAGAGCTTCTTTGACGTCATCATTCCCAGTGCTTCACAAATCTAATCATTGAATTGGATATAGTCCAGCGAATTCAGTGGGCTTCTGTATTTTAGCTTGTCCTCTTAGACTGAAGAAAAAAAGTCTTTCTTCACATTAGAAGCACTACTTTTGAAGAACCCATATCTCACAAACCCACAGCCATATGCATACATATATATATATATATATATATATATATATATATATATATATATAAATGGGTCCTATCTGGACCTAGGAACTGTCATAGTATGTCCTATAAATCTAAACATTAATTCTTCTGAATAACATGGATCATACTTCAGGGAGAGGCTTCTTCATGTTTCTTGTCTTGTGTCTTAGAAACAAATTTCAATTACATCTAAATGGCACTGGGTTCTGTGGATAATGCTTCCAAGAATCTTGAATATGGATGCTGATATGAAGTGCAGGGAAAATTTGAACAGCAGAAATACCTTTGTAATAAAAAGTAAAAATAAAAAAAAACAAGCAACCAAAAAAACAAAAGATCAATTAACTTCCAAATTTTCTACTCTGCAAGAATACAGAAGATTCTTGAATAAGAAAGTATCATTTCCAAGTAGTGCTAAACATCTATTTTCCTATTTTATTCTGTTACAGTTATCGTTATAGAGGTATTTGAAAATTAGCAAATATTTTTTAAACTTAGTAAATGATTTACAATAATTCATAGATAAGAATTATTTCGGGGCACCTGGGTGGCTCAGTGGGTTAAAGCCTCTGCCTTCGGCTCAGGTCATGATCTCAGGGTCCTGAGATCGAGCCCCGCATCGGGCTCTCTGCTCAGCAGGGAGCCTGCTTCCTCCCTTCTCTCTCTGCCTGCCTCTCTGCCTGCTTGTGATCTGTCTGTCAAATAAATAAATAAAATCTTTAAAAAAAAAGAATTATTTCACAATATTGTATATTTCATATTATATAAAAGATTTATACTTGGGGTCTAGATTAAACACCTGTAGACTATGATTCTGATTCTTTGTATTGACAGCTAGATGATTATTGCCTGATAGAAATGTTATTTTTTACAATAGTTTGATGTGTTTGAAACAAAATATTTTGACCAAAAAAAACTTTAAATTTTTATTAAGTAATTTTGATTTATTTATTTGCTTTTTCTTCAATAATAGTTGGTAATTTTGAATATTTTAGAAAAAAGTACTTTTGAAGACATGAAATGCATTTTTAAAATTTTACATCATCATAGTTTACATTTTTATGAAAGTCTGTGTATTAGTCTGCTCAAAAACCTATAACTAAATATCATAGAGTGGGTGTTTAACAACAGAAATTTATTTTCTTATAGTTCTGGAGGTTGAAAGTTCATGATCAGGATGTCAGTATAGTTGGGCCCTGGTAAGGACTCTCTGACTTGCAGACAAGCCACCTTCTAGCTATGTCTTCACATGGACATTCCTCAGTGAATGCTCAGAGAGGGAGAGAGATTGCTTTCTTCTTATAAAACCATCAATCATATCAGATTAGGGCACCACATCTATAACCTCATTTACCCTCCTAGAAGCCTTATCTCCAAATATAGTTATCAAGAACCTAGGGTTTCAATATATAAATTTTGGGGAGGACACAATTCAGTCAATAACAAATATTATTTCCATTCCTTTTCTTTATAGTCACAGAACTTATGTGACAATCTTAATTAGAACAGTATAAATAATGATTTAGCTGGAATGAGAAAATAAATTTAGTGAAACAAATGTATAATAATGCTATAATAATGGATATCTTCATTTTATTACTCATGCAAATATATCTGTCCCATCAATAGAACAGACACTCAGAGAATAATTATGTTCCATAATTTTAATATTTTGTAAACTCTTGGTCATTTTAAAATATTTTACACATATTATCACAATAATGCACATTTAAAGATAAGACAATAGAATACAATTTATTAACAGTTTGTGAGCTTGATTTTAATGTTAAAAATATTTAGACATATGATATGAAGTCTTCCAACCATACTCTTTTCTTGTTAATTACAAAATTAGGGGTGGGCCTGATTTCACCTTATGGCTTTAACTGAAGCCAGTCCAATCTGTGAGAACACTTCAGTACTTGGAAGCTGTTTTCCTCTCTCATTTTAGTACCATGGCTTCTGAAACAAAACATTATGTTTCTTGCTGTTTTCATTGCTACTTTTAAATCATCCCATCCCCTTTATAATTCTGCCCAACAAAGAAACAAACAAACAAACACACAACACCACCACAAACCAAAGACACACTTCATCACCTCCTGATACTTGAGTATAGCATTTAGTACTCATTCTTTTGGGAGTCTACATAGCAAACACCCGGTTTACTCTTTCTCATTCCTCAAAGATTTGAAAATTGGTTTATTTCTTTCTACCACTATTGTTATAATTTTTAGGGAGTTAATATCTAAATTAACTAAGTGATCTAAATTACTTTTAGTTTGACTCTCCCCACTTCACATGGTCCGTCTTAATCACAACTATAAGGATCATATCCTAGATCTGCAACACTTCCACAGTCTTAAATTAAGAGCCTGACTACAATGTCCAACTTATTTCCTCCAGTTATCCAGTTGCAGTATTGTCTCCACACTTCTAGGACTTCTGATTGCCTGACTTATTAGGATGTTATTTTTATTTTCATTTGCTGATATTTTTACATCTCACCCATATTACATTGCCTCAAATTATATTTTAGCAAAAAACATTACCTTATATACACCATCAGTTTCTTATAACTCTTTCTCCTTTATGTTCAGTAAACTTGAACTTATTTCTATTAAACTCTGTGCACACCACACCAACAGCCAAGAAGCTGAACATGGTTAGAGAAAGTCATAACTCCACGTTGATTTGTTTCACATTGAATTATGACCACCAGCACTCAGCAGATCCTTAGTGCTGACAAATACACTGCTGGTTCCCTTGTAAACCAACTAGTCACTCCTATTGATGACAGTCGTTCATCTTCATGTTTCTCAAAACTTCAGCTTCATGTCTCTTTTTATTTATTTATTTATTTATTTAAAAGATTTTATTTATTTATTTCACAGAGAGAGATCACAAGTAGGCAGAGAGGCAGGCAGAGAGAGAGGAGGAAGCAGGCTCCCCACTGAGCAGAGAGCCCGATGTGGGGCTCGATCCCAGGACCCTGAGATCATGACCTGAGCCGAAGGCAGAGGCTTTAACCCACTGAGCCACCCAGGTGCCCCTGTCTCTTTTTATTTATGATCATCAACTGATAATCTTCTTATTTCACTGGTAGGAATTTTTTTTTCTTTTTCCTTTTTCTTTCTTTCTTTTTTTTTTTTTTTTTTTTTTTTGAGAGAGAGAGAGAGAGAGAGTAAAAGGAGATGGGAGGGATAGTGAGAGATAATCTTTGTCAGGCTCCATGACTAGCGCAAAGCCCAAAGTGGGGCTCCATCTCATGACCCTGAGATCATGGCCTGAGTTGAGATCAAGAGTCAGATGCTTAACCAGCTGAGCCATCCAGGCACCCCAGGAAGTTGTTCTACACTCTTCTCCCACCCACACCCATGCTTCACTGTATCAACAAATATTCATACATGCTTCTTGCATCTCTGTTTTTTAAAGTGAGTTAAAGTGAACTTCTCCATTTGTACACCTGATTCTACCCTTTCCTGCTTATTCACTTTTGAAGTTATTCCATCTCTCCCACAAACCAACATTTTTGGCTCCCTACTGAATTATTTTTATCACCATAGAAACTAAGTATAACATCTCTCATCTTAAAATAAATACTTCCTATTGCTCACATCTCCCTCTGGTGACCACTCCATTTTTCTGTTCCATATTAGAACAAGACTCTGGAAGTATTTTCCATATTTTTGGTCTCTACTCCTGGTTTTTGTAACATCCCTTGAACTTAATTCACTAAGGCTTTTGTCTCACCACTTCATTGACCTTCTTCTTCTCAGGTCTTAGGGCACATTTGACTGATCCTGTCAGCAACACCATACAAAGTTCACCTCTCACATTCTCCCTGAAGTACATCCTTCAATTGACCATCACACCAACAGTTTTTGTATTGAAAACCTTTAAATTCTCCTTTTATTTAGGGAAAAAAATACAAAGTCCTTACAGCGCTTTACTAGTATCTACAAGATTTATTATGCTACTAATTCCCTGACCTCACTTCTGTTTTTATTCCCCCCCATGGTTCATGTTGCCCTAAATGCCCTATATTCTTCCTACTTCTAGAATATACCCATAACCTGGCTACAATTTCAAAGTTACTCACTTACTATTCGCTTTGCTTGTAAAACATCTCTAGGAAAAATCTACAGAACCCAAACCATTACTTCCTTCAATCCCTGTTAAATTGTTACCTTATTAGAAAACTTCCACTGATAGCCTATCAATAAAGCATTACTGACAGGTCATTCTGTCTACGTACCCTACTATTTTTATTTTCTTCCTAGGATGAATACTACCTGTCCTGTCCTTTTTGTTTTTTGTTTTGTTTTATTTTTATGGTAATTTTCTATATCTTCCTACTAAAATTTATGTTCTAAGAGATCAATAAATTTTTGAATAAATGTATGAGTGCATACATGTTTGAAATTAGCACACATAGGGACGCCTGGGTGGCTCAGTTGGTTAAGCGGCTGCCTTCAGCTCAGGTCATGATCCCAGCGTCCTGGGATCGAGTCCCACATCGGGCTCCTTGCTCGGCGGGGAACCTGCTTCTCCCTCTGCCTCTGCCTACCACTCTGTCTGCCTGTGCTTGCTCGCTCTCTCTCTCTAACAAATAAATAAATTTAAAAAAAAAAAAATTAAAAAAAAAAAAAAAAGAAATTAGCACACACTTAGACAATCCAAAATCTTTAACTCAGAGTTTTTAAAAGTTTAAATATTCTTGAAAAAAAAGGTAACAGCATCTGGCGTGGGCCCCTGGTATGGTATACAGGAAGACAGATGAATCTAACTGTACTACAGATATTTGATATGACCACACTGAAGGAGAAGGAGTAAAGTAAACAAAATATGTAAAAAGGAGTTAAAGGATCTATTTGTACACCCTGTACTCTAATTGGTAAATTTTGTTTTGATGAAGGTATGGGGTAGCAATTCTGAAACCATTACACATTGAGGTTGAACAAGTATGTAAAAGGGTAATTGATTTCAGGATCCAGGTTTCCCCTTTTCAGAAAGGGAAGTTATCAATAGTCAAGAAGAAAAGCTAAAATGAACCTCATGATATATGATTAGAGCCAGACACCTCTAATGAATTTATGTTTAGCTTAATATGCATATGCAGATAGATAGATACTAAACCAGGTGTATGTGTGTATATATATATATATATATATACACACACACACACATACATACATATATATACACACATGTAGATGTAATGTGTGTATATATATATGTAAGTATATGTATATGTGAGTATTTGTATATGTGAGTATATATAGATTAGTATAATATATTCTCTGACCATCAGGAGATCCTAGAAGTGATGACACTCCAGTAGCAATAAGCACACCAGTGCCCAGACTTGGTTTCTAAATTACATTCTCCACTGAAAGGAACTAGAGAGACTGAGAGAAAATGCCACAATCTAGGACTGGAACAGGGAGAATACAAGATGAGCCCTGAGCATTATGTAGTACCAGAAGGTAATGTAGTACTCAAATGACAGCACAATACCAACAACAATGTGGGAGTAGAAGAAACAATGTAAACTATAGCTTAACAAAAAATTAAGCACAAAAATATAGTGTATATTAGATTATAACCTAATGTATAAAATAAATACATATGCATCTATACTAATATGGTTATGTGACTGAATAAATAAATAAATGTGGGAGAAGATGCAAATCCTTTTAGAGAATAACTTCAATAATATATCTAGATATTCCCCCTCCAAGAGGTAGAGCTTAACTCCCAGGGTGTATGGATATGTGTGTGGTAAACTTAGGGACTCACGTCAAAAGAATATAGAAAAGTAACAACAGTAGCTTTATTCGTACATAGTAAGGAAACCTATAAAATAGCACCTGAATCAAGTGATGAAGGTTAATATCACCAATGATATCATGTAACCCGAGAAATAATGTAATAAGTGTTTGTTTCCTCCATGCTATTCTTTTTAAAGACACAAGACTCACACGTAGTTAAGACAAAAACCATCAAAGTGAAATTGAGGTATTAAGTGAGCAAAAACCTGAATAGTACTCCTTAAGGGTCAAGGTTGTGAAAAACAAGAAAAAACTGAGATTCCATCATAAGTCAGAGGCAGCAAAGGAGCCATGACGGGCAAATGTGATGTGATAACATAGATTGGATCATGGAACACAGAGAAGAAATTACTGAAAAACCAGCTATGTACAACTAAACCCAGTTTAATTAACAGTAATATGTCAATGTTGGTATTGTAATTTCATAACACTGACAAAGGTACCATGATAATATGATATTAATAAGAGAAATTAGGAAGAGTATATGGCAACCCTGCACTAACTTTGCAACTTTTATGTATATAGAGGATTATTTCAAAATATAAAGATTATTAAAAATAATAGTTTCATGAAATTGAGGTAAAATAAAATTATTCAAATAAATGATCAAAATTAGAAATTAGAAATATCACCAAATTAAATAAAAATAATCAGAGGTAAATAAATAATAAAGATGAGAATATAAATGAGTGATATAGAAAATAGAAAAAAATTGGTCCTATCACTGAAATCAAAAGCTGGGTCGGAAAAAAAACAGTAAAATTGATAAGCCTCTAGTTAGCCTTATTAAGACACACTAGAACTGAACAGAATCAAGAAATATGGGTGGGCGAAAAAAGAAAAGAAATAAACTGACATAGTCAATCGATTGTGGCAAAGGTACCCAACCAATTCAGTGGAAGAAGGATAGTCTTTTCAAAATAAGGTAATAAAACAATTGTGCATCCATATAGAAAACAAAATCTAACTCTAATCTTGTAGCTTATCCCCAAATTGACTTGAAGTGGCTCATAGACATAAACACAATAACTAAACCTATAAAACTTTAGAAGAAAAGTACTTGTGGAAATAGTTTGACAGTTTCTTACAATGGCAAGCATTTAATCACATTATGACCCATATTTCTAGCCCTTAGATGTTTATCCAAGACAAATGAAACTGTATGTCTGCACAAGGAACTATATTCAAATACTCAAAGAAACTTTAAACATAATAGTTGAAAATTGTCCATGAACTGGAGAATAAATAATATGGTATATCCATAAAATAGAATACTACCCAGCAATGAAAATAAATCAGCTACTGATACTTGTGAAACATAGATGACTATCACAAAGATTATGTTCAGTTGAATAAACCAGACAAAAAAGTGCATTAAATGTATATGAAACAATTGACATTACATCATATTAAATGAAAATCTAAAAATAGATAATTTAATTTCTATCATCAGAAAGCAGATCAGTGTTTGCTTACCATTAGTAAATGAGTTTCTTTATTGTGGAGTAATGGGAGGAATACTTACATTATAGAGACCTAATCTATTTAATCTATTAACCAATTAAACCTAACTAATTAAACCTATAGAGATTCTCATGTTCAATTTTGGATATATTTGTATCTCAAACATGTCTGTGTTTTATTAAAGAATCACCACAATAAGTTGTACTACATGTGTAAAAACTTACATAAAGTTTGGGAAAGTCATTGTTTTTGAGGATATCAAGGAAAGAGGTAAATTTACGCATTTCTAGCTTACAGTGCTAAACAAAGACAGGGTTTGTGAGCTAGAGACATTATCCATATTTTGAATTAATCCAGGCAGAAGTGGGAATTCAGGGTCAGGTCACTAGGCAAACATCCTCCTCTCCTGAATATCATAGGAGAGTGTGTGGCTTTCAGGGAGCTCACTATATCTATGATAGAATATTAATGAATTTTGTTCAGGCTAAATTGCATTTGGGAAAAAAAAAAAATCCATGACAGTAGTAGTCTCTATACAGAAATTAAACCGGAAGCCACAACCCCCCAGTTTTACTACCTAATTAGTAATCATTGTATCTATTTTAAAATTTTTATCTATTTATTTTTTAAAAGATTTTATTTATTTATTTGACAGAGAGAGACACATGGAGAGCAGGGACACAAGAAGGGGGAGTGGGGGAGGGAGAAGCAGGCTTCCTGCTGAGCAGGGAGCCTGATACGGGGCTCAATCCCAGGACCCTGGAATCATGACCTGAGCCAAAGGCAGAAGCTAAGGACTGAGCCACCCAGGAGCCCCGTATCTATTTTTTAAATTCAGTTTATGTGATGGATGCTAACTTGACATAACATTGTATCATTGGTATTATGGTTTATTGTTAAATTTTGTTAAATTTGTACTTATCTATGTTTTCTACATAACAAAACTATTCCTGCATTTTTTTTTTTTTTTGTAAAGGAACTGACATGTAGTTAAGTGGAAAAGATTATAGACTAGATTATCATCTGATCAACTCCAAGATCTACCACTCCAGAGAACACACTAAATTGATAAATATTTGTTGAATACCTGTTATGTTCCAAGTTCTGTAGATAAGGAAAAACCACTCTTAATCTATTTCCTTTTTTTTAATAATGAAGGTAAATCTCTGATTTACTCAAAGGATAAGCTAATACAGTTTACATTCATAATCTTAATTATTTATGTTAAAATAATTCTTAAATATAATTGCATATGCTAGGAGACAAATTCCTTAAATAATAGGCTTCCTTTATCTTCTTAAATGTTCTGGTATTATGCAAGTTAATAAAAAAATTTGACTATTCTGTTTAAAAACACCCAGGTACATATTAATAGAATGTCAGAAATTCACTTAAGGTTTTACAAATATGGGGAAAAAATTCTCATCTATGCTACTCACAACAAATTCCTTTGAACTTAAACTGCACTCTGTCCAATTTTTTGTAAATTTAAAACTGCTAAAATAAAAAGTCTGATCATTTAAAATAAAATTAAAAATTCTAAAAATATTAATAAGTTAAAACATAAAAGAAAATTGTCGAATCTTTTTTAGAAGACTAATTGTTTTCACCCACATTTTGTTGGAGAGAAATATTTCCCAGTTACACAGTCATGACTCTCACTTTCTAGGGCACCTGGGTGGCTCAGGAGGTTAAGCATCTGCCTTTGGGTGGGGTCATGATCCCAGGGTTCTGGGATTGAGTCCTAAATTAGGCTCCCTGCTCTGCAGGGAGTCTCCTTCTCTCTTCCTCTGCCCCTCCTCTCACTCATTCACTCAACCTCTTTCTCGTGCTCTCTCTCTGTCAAATAAATAAATACTATCTTAAAAATAAGAATATCACTTGGCATATTTGTAAAATATTGGCTGTCTATCTTAGTCTATCAAATCAGAATCTATTTTGCAGAGGCCTAGAATTCTATTATTAAGTGTCCACACATTATTATTATTGGATTATTTGACAAATTTTGGAAATCAATGGGAAAAAAATTTCCAGCAGCCCTAAATCAGTAACTGCTATATCATTACTATATATTATGTATTTCACATAATATCTATAATATATAATATATATATTCCACATAAACATGGAATATCCCTATATAAAGATAATAAAGAGCATTAAAAACTTTAGCTTTGGTTGCTACTCATCAAAATTTTGTTGTTTTCCCTTTCTATGTATATGATAGGATAATATATTCTTAAAACTTCTAAATGGATATAGTCCTGTGATCTTTATATGGCTTAAGCAGTTATGATTGAGGGGCACTTAGGTGGCTCAGTCAGTTGAGCATCAGACTCTTTATTTCAGCTCTGGTCATGATCTAGGACCATGATCTCAGGGTCCTGAAATCCAGCCCCATGTCCAGCTCTCTGGTCAATAGGAAGTCTGCTACACTCCCTTTCCTTGTCCCTCTCCCTATGCTCCTTCCTTTGCTCACTTTCTCTATAATAAAAATAAATAAATCTGTTAAAAAAATGAAGTTGTGAGTGAAAGGGATGTGTGTCAAAATGCAAGCACTTTGAAAGTCAGTGGGAGATATGCCAGTTAATCTTTTTACTACCTTGGAAACTGCATCAGTTGTGTACAACGTTTAGCTGAGTAGGCATAATAAGCAGATAATTCCATATATAGCAAGAATGAAAAATAAACTCTATTTTGTGAAGTACTGTGATTTGGAGTTGTTAATTACAGCAGCAAAACCTTGACCATTGTAATTGGTTTAGATAATGGGGAATCTAGAATCATCAGGAGGGAGCTGATTTCATAACAGCAGAAAACAGAAAACAAATAGAGAAACAAACACTGAAGGATGGGGTGGTGTTGGTTTACACCGTGAGTAATGAGTGGTGAACATCTGTCATAGAAGTCTGAATGTATAGTGACCAGTGTTCTGCAACGGCCAAAACATTTGATAAAACTGTAGCCTATGATCACTTGGAAAACTTTTGTGTACTTAAAGAACTTTCATTCTTTGATTAAAAATTTTGAGAATAAAGTTTTTAGCAAGGATTTTTTGATATTTCCTGAATAATGCAAGGCATTACATATGAGAAATAAATTTTAAAAAGAGACTGGTTTGCTAGCTGATATGAAGACTAATGGAGAGATTCATAGATACACAATCCCAGGAAATTTTAGAATTAGGTAAGGCAAATGCTTTTCAATCAAAAATAGTAAGAGATAAAATTTAAAAAAAGTTTTGAGTGCCAAAGAAGCTTGAAGACACTGTATGGATTAAATTGGTGCCAGTAATTTTTTTTTTTCTTTTTTTCATTTGGATTCCTGACACTGGGGAAAAAAAATCTGAACTATTGCTCTCCCATCAAAGACTCCCACAGTTAAATGGAGAAAAAAAATATAGGGCAAAAAGGAAGAAATGTAACAATTATGACAATTAAGTCTAGAAAGGATTTATAGGTGTAGTTATTGTCCCATATTCTGACTGGAATCCAAAAGATAAGAAATTCAGGAGGTGTTTAAGAAAGTTATCCTGTCAAACAAACGAGACCCTCAAAGAAAGACCTTGAGACTTAGGAAGACACCAGAGATCCCAAATTTATATGTGGAAATAATGTTTAAAATTTGTCAGTCCCCAAGAAATGTTTGTTTTCCACTGGATATATTTAGATATATTCAATGTAAAATATGGATAAAAGAATCTTCAAGATAATAAAACAATGGTCTCAGGAAAAATTCATCTAGGAAATCTGTTTCAAGAGGAAAAAAAAAAAAAGGACTATTTTCAAAGGATGTTCCCCACACTTAAGGTAGAAAACTCAAAAGTTTCCTAGTAAGTTTCAGAATTGTTGCATATCAGTGTTTACTGTGTCTGATTTTTAAAGATGCAAGACTTTTGTGAGAATTCAGAGGCAGTTAATTTTACTTACTAATTAATTAGTGTATTTATTTTAGTTTATCAAGAGAACACTTAGTTTTAGTTCATCAAGAAACGGTTCATTTGTTTCACTTTTCTTGGCTTAGTTGATTGAGAGGAGCCACTATCATGGATCACCCAAGATTAATGGACTTTGACTTGGTTCTGTGATTGCTCAGAATTTGAGATTGTATAGTTTGGGAAGATCTGAGTGTTTTTTTTTTTTTTTTCTGAGATGCAGAAATTGAATTGAATATTTGATCCTAAAAATGCTGACCCTGGACATTATGGCTGTTTACCAAATATCTCTAATTCTCCCACTATTAAACATATGATGGTATTACACTTTCCTGCCTGCTTGAAACTTAATTTTGATTGAATATCTTACTTTGATCAGTGCAAAGTGAACAAAAGTGATTATGTCTCACTTCTAGTTGGAAACCTTAAAAGTTAATGTAATTCACCATATTCCCTTTATCTAGACCAAAACACTGTAGGAGAGGCTCTAACAGTGTCTGTTTCAGAGTGAGTGAAATAAGCAGTTCTTTTTTAACCTACATTGGACACGTAGAGCAAACAAGATTTTTTTTCCTGTGAAGCCACTAAGATTTGGGGACTGTTTCTTCCAGAAACATAACGTAGCCCATCCTGATAAAATATTTCTAGATTAATTATTCAAGACAAAGGACTCACTGATGGATCTTTTTAATATTAATCTATCCCCATAGTTCATCTAATTTTTTGTATACATATTGCTTTTTATTATAAAGAAAAAATGAAAATTGGAGGGAGAAATATGTGACAGACTAGTAATTCAAGAAAACCTATCACTGACAGTTAAATATCAATCAGAAGCTAAGATTCAGCTTTCATTTTAATTGAATGAAATTTTAATGCAATGGTCCTGGAAAACACACCTGAGATTAGGCAGATGGTTTTTAAACACATTTGTTAGGAAGTGCCCATTTACTCCTGTCTTTGGATATGGTTGGTATATACACTTCTTCTCTTAAATGATGCTGGTGATATGAGAAAATGCATTTCTCCAGCTATTATCCTAATTTAGTAATATTGAAACAGATGTTCTGTGAAGAATACAACTTAAAAAGAAATTTAGCATATGATGTATTTTTGTGGAATGTGTTTCCTTTTTCTCCTACCTTGTGATGAAGAAATATTTTATTTATAAATCTAGAAGGATTTATCCCATTAACGAGCCATATTCAACATAGTAATACAATATGAAAATATTCTCACTAGTCCTATCTTTTAACCTTATGAAGTCATAGAGTGCCTAGAATAACCCAGTTATATGGGTGATCAGTAAATAGTGCAGCATATTCCTATGTAGTTGTCACATCCAAAGGACTTTGGCCTGTACGTCAACAGGCCACGCAGCAAAAATGCTATGCTCCACATGAAGAAACATTGAGAAATATTCCTTATGTATTAATTCCCAGCATTGATGGATGAAATAGCTAAGCATAATTAATGTAGCCCTTTAAGCAGATTTGTATGTATCAGTTCTGTCATCTTTCATTTTATTGAAAGAAAGTTGGAAGAACTGTGTTAAAGCAAAGGAAGGACAGATAAATTCTGGCATAAGAAATTAAACAGTTTACTTTTGAGATCCTTTAAAAAATAGTGGCAGAAGGTTTCTTAACACTGAAAAGAAAATACTATTAATCACAATCACAAGTCTGGTAAGTTATAATTTCAATTTATGGATGTTAAAAATTAAAAGAATAAAACTAAAATTATGATTGATGAAAAGAAGCTAATTACTATGCTTATTCACTCGTTCAAGTAAGTATTAAAATATGGAGGTAGTTTAAAATATATTCTTGGGAAGATCATGTATTTCAGGAATATATTTCAGAATATATATAAATTCTTAGCAAGTCCATGTATACATATATAATGCAATTCTGTGTGTATGTCTGTGTGTATAGATACACACACATAACTTATGTGTATAGATATATATATACATAAATAGTATATATACTATGTATTTTTTTAATTCATTTGACGGAGATAACAAGTAGGCAGAGAGGCAAGCAGAGAGAGAGAGAGGGGGAAGCAGGCTTCCTGCTGAGCAGAGAGCCCGATGCGGGGCTCGATCCAAGGACCCTGAGATCATGACCTGAGCAGAAGGCAGAGGCTTAACCCACTGAGCTACCCAGGCGCCCCTATATATACTATTCTATAATAGAATATGTGTGTATATATATGTGCAAACATATATATATATATATATATATATATATATATATATATGCTTGCAAAGGGGAAAATAGTATATATATCCCCTTTGCAAATGTTTGGCTTTTTGTATTACTAAACATAAACCTCAATAATGGCAAAAGACATAAATCTAATAAAAAAAAGTACCAACCTGTAGGAGGGACATAAAAACAGGCCAAATGATATTAAAACTAAGAAGCTTAAGTGCTTTGTTATTCAGTATGCCAGTGATCTAGACAAGTAGTGCTTTCCATTAAAAGTCATTTTCCTAAGGTTTTGTCAATTTTTTGACATATATTTTTAAGATTTTATTATTTTTATGTGTATGCACGCATTTGAGGGGAGTTGGAGAGCGAGAAGCAGATCCCTACTGAGCACAGGGAGCCCAGTGAGGTTTCAATCCTAGGACCCCTGGGGTCATGACCTGAGTCAAAGGCAGATGCTTAAACAACTGAGCCACCCAGGTACCCAATTTTTTGACGTATCTTATCTAAATATCTCTGCAAATATCAATTTCATCCACTCTTTTTTTTTTTTTTACTAATCTCACTTGTTTGGCAAAATTAATTACATATTTAGTTTCTTGCTAGAAACAGAGGAGATACAGTTCAAATATAAACAAAATTTAGAGTTAGTAAAAAAATATTGCAATTTTGTATATAGTAAAGATGACTTCCAAATAGATGATGAAAAGAATTTTTGCTCAACAGGTGGTTTTCCAAAAAGCAGTCAACAAGAAAAAAAAAAATGGCTTACTTCCCTGTTCCACTTTAAAAAATAATTTCCAGTCAAAGCAATGAATTCAATGTAAAATTAATAAAACCACTAAATTAAAAGTTTTAATTTCAATGTAGTTAATATAGTGTTTTTTAAAATTTGATTTAATTTCGTTTTTTTCAGTGTTCCAAAATTCATTGTTTATGTACCACACCCAGTGCTCCAGGTAATATGTGCCCTCCATAATACCACCAGGCTCACCCCATTCCCCCAAAATCCTCAGTTTGTTTCTCAGAGTCCACAGTCTCTTATGATTTCACTCCCTCTCTGATTTCCCCCAACTCACTTCTCTTCTCCGTCTCCCAGTGTCTTCTGTGTTATTCCTTATGCTCCACAAGTAAGTGAAACCATATGATAATTGACTCTTTTAGTTCCAGATGTATAAAATAGTGATTCAACAGTTCCATACATTACATAGTGCTCATCAAGATAAAGGTATTCGTAATCCCCTTCACCTGTTTCACCCATCCACCCACCCACCCGCCCTCTGGTAACCATCAATTTGGGTTTTTTTGTTTGTTTGTTTGTTTGTTTGTTTTTGTTTTTGTTTTTGTTTTTTTTAGGTTAAGAGTCTGTTTTTTGGTTTCCTTCTCTCTCTCTTCTTTCTTTGTTCATTTGTTTTGTTTCTTAAATTCCGCACATGACTGAAATTATATGGTATTTGTCTTTCTCTGACTTGCTTATTTTGCTTAGGATTATAGGCTCTAGATCCATCCATGTTGTCGTAAATGGCCAGGTTTTGTCCTTTTTTATGGCTGAATAATATTCCATTATATATATATATATTTGTGTATAGTGATTTTTTTAATCTTGCCACTTTAGTAAATTCATTTATCAGTTCTAGTAGTTTTTTGGTGGAGACTTCCAGATTTCCATATAGAGTATCATGTCATCTGCAAATAATGAAAGTTTTACATCTTCCTTACCAATTTGGATGCCTTTTATTTCTTTTCGTTGTCTGATTGTTGTGGCTAGGTCTTCTAGTACTAAGTTCAATACTTGCCTTTTTCCTGACCTTAGAGGAAAAGCTCTTTGTTTTCCCTCATTGAGTATGATGTTACCTGTGGGTTTTTCATATATGGCCTTTATTATGTTGAGGTATATTTACCTCTAAACCTACTTGTTGAGGGTTTTTATCATGAATGGATGTTGTACTTTGTCAAACGCTTTCTTTTTCTGCATCTATTGGCATGATCATGTGGTTTTTGTCCTTTTTTTTTTTTTAAAGATTTTATTTATTTATTTGGCAGACAGAGATCACAAGTAGGCAGAGAGGCAGGCAGAGAGAGGGGGGAAGCAGGCTCCCCACTGAGCAGAGAGACCTATGCGGGGCTCAATCTCAGGACCCTGAGATCATGACCTGAGCCGAAGGCAGAGGCTTAATGCACTGAGCCACCCAGGTGCCCCTGTCTTTTCTTTTATTGATGCGATGTACCACAATGACTGATTTGCAGATAATGAACCACCTTGCATCCCAGGAATAAATCCTACTTGAACATGGTGAATGACTTTTTTTTAAGGTAATATTGGACTCAATTTGCCAGTATTTTGTTGAGAATTTCTGCATCCATGTTCATCAGGAATATTGGCCTGTAGTTCTCTTTCTTTGTGGTGTCTTTATCTGGTTTTTGTATCAGGGTAATGCTGGCTTCATAGAACGATATTGGGTTTTCTTCCTCTTGTATTTTTTTGAATAGTTTGAGAAGAATAGGTATTAACTCTTCTTTAAATGTTCTTTTAATTTGCCTGTGAAGATGCTCAATCCTGGACTTGTATTTGTTGGCAGAAGAGCTTTTTGTATTTTTAGATACAAATTTGTATCAGATATGTGTTTTACAAAATTTTTCTCCATTTATGGCATGTCTTTTTATTCTCTTGATGTATGTCTTTCATAGTGAAGGCTTTAATTTTAATAGAGTCACACTACATTTTTTATTTTATATATTACAGTTTTATTATTGTACTTTTAAAAATCTATCACCAAACCCAAGATTTTCATCTAGATTTCTATTCTGTTTTCTTCTAAAAGCTTTGTAGTTTTGCATTTACATTTAGGTCCATGATCCATTTTAAATTTATTTTGTGAATGGTATAAGGTCTATATCTAGGTTCATTTTTTTTTTGCATGTGAATGTTCCTGCACATTTGTTGAAGAGAATATCCTTTCTCCATTGAATATTCTTTGCATCCTTGTCAAAAAAATCAGTTGATTATATAATGTGGTTCTATTTCTGACATCTCTAGTTTGTTTTATTGACCTATATGTCCATTACTTCGCCAATACTATACTGTTTTGATTACTGTGATTTTCTAGTAAATTATGAATCAGGTAGTCCTCCAGCTTTATTGTTCTTCTTTCATACTTGTTCACTATTCTACGTTCTTTGTCATTCAATAAATTTTTTAGAAACTGTTTTTCACCATTGGCCAATAGGTTTCTGGGATTTTGGTTGAGATTAAGTTGAATTTATCAAGTAATTATGGAAGAATTTATATCTTAAAAATACTTATAAACTTCTAATCTATAAGTATAAGATGTTCCACAATATTTAGTTTTCTTGCAAATGATCTTGTTACTTTTTAAAATTTTAAATATATAAATTTTTCATTGTGAATATTTAGGAATGCAGTTGACTCTTGTTTACTGATCTTGAATACAGCCACCCTGTCATACTTACTTATCAGTTCCAGGACTTTATACTTTGGTATTTTCTTTTTATCTTTATCTTTTTTCTTCTTCCTCTCTTCTTTCTTTCCTTCTTTCCTTCCTTCTTTCTTTCTTCCTCCCTCCTTCCCTCCCTCCCTTCCTCCTTTCCTTCCTTTTTCTTCATCATTGTCACCATCTTCTTCTTCTTCTTCTTTTTTTTTTTTTTTTTTACTTTGGTATTTCTATATGATAATCAAGTCATATGTAAACAGACAGTTTTATATCTTTATTTCAATCTGGAGACAATTTTTTAAAGATTTTATTTATTTATTTGACAGAGAGAGAGATCACAAGCAGACAGAGCAGCAGGCAGAGGGAAGTAGGCTCCCTACGGAGCAGAGAACCCAATGTGGGGCTTGATCCCAGGACCCTGAAATCATGACCTGAGCTGAAGGCAAAGGCTTAACCCACTGAGACACCCAGGCACCCCTCAAACTGGATACATTTTATTTCCATTTTTTTTAGACTTTTGTTTTAGCTATAATTTCCACACTGATGAAAATAATAAGTAATATTAATAGAAGTGAACTAAAATAGTGTGGTTTTATACTAAATTTATGGTAAAAATCACATTCATATAACAATCACAGATAGTAAAGTATTTTTAAAAAACTCTTTCCCTTCATTTGACAGATAAGTTTAATACATATATCTTACATAACACATAGTCGCAAATTCCACCCAGCATGATAATTGCTAATAGCTCGTCATTTCTACTTCAGTTGATTTGTTTATATATGAAATGAAAGTTGTGTTCATCCTCATGCCTATTTATACTAGTTTTAGCTTTTTTATACACAATCATAGTAGATTAAATATTAGTTAAAACACTGAGACACGAATTAGGAAGATGGAGTGTCATTATTTATATAAAAACTGCAGCTTTTCCATTATTTGGATATGGTAGGTAAATATGATTGATTAAACAAATATATGTAAGGTTGTGAATTTCTGTGAAGATAAACAACATCTTTGTAAAAAATTGGAGGAAAATTATAACCAGGTATCATTTTTCTACACTTCCACTGCTACGAAATTTTCTTGAATTTATCAGTACACTTTGAATAGAGTAAAACTGTAATCATGAAGTCCTATTTGTTTGTTTTTTCTTTTTTTCCCCTTGCCTCAGGAGACATATCTAAAATAAGCTGGTACAGCTGTTGTCAAAGAGGTTACTGCCTGTTCTCTTCTAGAATTTTTATGACTTCATGTCTCACATTTAGGTCTTTAGTCCATTTTCATTTTGTTTTGGTGTATGGTGTAAGAAAGTGGTCCAGTTTTTCCAATACCATTTGCTGAAGATTTTTTTTTTCCATTGGATAGTCCTTCCTGCTTTATCAAAGATTAATTGACCATATAGTTGTGGGTTCACCTCTGGGTACAATAAAATACCTCTGCACATTGAAAGAAATAGTGAACAAAACTAAAAGGCAACCTTCAGAATGGGAGAAGATATTTGCAAATATTTTGCATTGGCATGGATGGAGCTAGAGAGTATTTTGCTAAGTGAAATGAATCAATGGGAGACACAAAAACCAAATGATTTCACTAATATATGAAAATTAAGAAACAAAACAAATAAGCAAAGGGAGAAAAAGAGAGAGGCAAACCAAGAAACAGACTCTTAACTATAGAGAACAAACTGATGATTATCAGTGGGGATTTGGGTAGGTCGATGAGTTAAATAGTGATGAGGATTAAAGAGTGTACTTGTGATGAACACTGGATGTTGTATGGGAGTGTTGAACCGCTGTATTGTACACCTGAAACTAATATTACACTGTATGTTAACAACTGGAATGAAATAAAATTTTTTTTAAAAAACCAACAAACTGGTAATCATGACCTATTCCACTTGATTGGAACTTATTCAGAGGAGATGAAGAACACTAATCATTGCACAACATCTCAATAAAAAGTCCTTCTTCCTAAGTAAAAATTATAAATGTACACTGAGATGCTTTATTCAAATATAAAAGACATTCTGTTAAATTATTCCCTAAGAAGACTCTCATCATCAAGAATTTGGGAGCCTCCTTGAACTACCACTGCCAAAGAATATACTGCTGGTCAGAATATTTAGCACAAAGCCTTAGAGTACATTATGAAATGATCACCTCACAACCCAGCAATTCAACAGCCAGTTACATACCCCAGAGAACTGACAGTGCACCAAAAGTAGGAATATTCATGGGAGTGGTTGTTATGGTAAAACACTGAAAACAACAGCACAAATGTGAGTTGAAAGAAGGATGGATTAATAAATTGTGGAATATTCACATATATATGTATACACACACACATATATATATCATAATGTACATAACTACAATTTTAAACAAAAATGCATACAACACAGAAGAATCACGAAAACTACAATGTTGAGTAAAAAGAACATTTGAAATATTACACATCTTGTGGTGACACATACATAGAAATTAGAACAATGTTAAGCAGAGGAATGCAGAGGATGCTACTGGAAATGGTGGAGTCTATGGCTCCAAGAGTCTGCTCTTCTACAGAAGCAACAAGTAAGCTGGCAAAAACCATCAGAACCAAACTTTTCAAAATTCAAAAATCTGATAAAAACTTATAGCAACCAGGGGAGTGCTTAATGAAGAATAAGGCAACTAAATATTGGTAATAAAGCATGATGGCACTTTGTCCATGTGCCATCCCTTATCTGCAGCTGAATGGTAGTCATAGGGTCACAATTTATGTTTTTGGTGTGTATCATTGGTGCCACAGTGGATGATAGAGACCTTGTTCTCAAAGAATTATGATTTTGTGCTTTGACATTGGTTCCCTAATGATCTGCTTAGAGGCTTTCCTTTGTTCTTTCCTCCTCACAAAACTTTTAGGGTTGAAACACCCTCCGGGACAGCACTGGTTGAAACCATTTAAAAGTATATACTACCTGTAGCTATCAGGAGCTAAGATAGCAAATGTGGCAGCAAATAGCCTTAAAAGATTGGTCAGGGGAGGAAGATGTATGGAGGATTAAGGATTTCAAAGGGTTCCCTGTATACCAGGGAATCCTGGGAGCCATGTGTATGACCAGGGCTGGAATCATCCCCAGAGAAGCCCAGAGAGGACTAGAGGCTTGTACATATGGCTGGTCTTTGAAGTCTGTGTAAATAAGAAAGAGGTTAGGGCTAATGCAGAGTTTTAGTCAGCTTTCCACAGCTCAGAGCCAATCTATAAAGACCAAGAAAGAATTTTTGTTGTTGTTGTTTTGCTTTTTTGGTTTTGTTTTGTTTTTCTTTTGACTTCAGATATTTAAGAAAATTTCTGTTAGGTCACTGGATGACCTGATATAATGGAGCAGAACAGTCAGTGGCCACATGTAAAAAAATACAACCTTTGCAAAAAGTAGTTTAGAAAAATCACAAAACAGCAGACAACTACAGCTCATAAGTAGCAATGCTCACCTTACGAAGGAGGGCTTTCATCACCAAAAAATATGAGACATGCAAAGAAACAGGAGGCTATGGCCCTAAGGCAACCCAGACATTGGGATTACTAGATAAAGACTTGAAGCAAGTATCTCAAGTGTGCTCACACTAAGGGAAACCATAGACAAAGAACCAAAGAAAATCAGAAGAATCCTATCAACAAATCAGAAATATTAGTAAAGAAGTAGAGATTATAAGGAAGGGGACCAAATACCAATTTTGGAGGTGAAAACTACAAATCCTGAAATTAAAAAAAAATCACAATGGTTCAACAGCACATTTGGGCAGGCAGAAGAAACAATAAGAAATCTTGAAGAGAAGGTAATTGAAAGTATCCAATTTGAGAACAAAAAAGAAAAAAGATTGAAAACAAATTTAACAGAGTTTAAGAGACCTAATGGGTACCATTGAGGATACCAACACAGACATTAAGGGGGAGTTAGAAGGAGGAGAGAGAGAGATACAAGGACAGAAAGAATTTCTGAAGAAGTAATGACTGAAAACTTCCATTTGGTGAAATACCTGAATTCAAATGGCTAAAAAATGCAATGAGCTCCATATTGGTATATAATCAAAGAGTTCCACACCAAGATTCATTATTTTAAAAAGGTGAGGGATGACACACACAAAATTCAAAATTGCTACTAACTGAGCAGCGTGAAAGGAAGGGAATGGGAAAAAATATGAATAGCTTCAATAATATTGGTAAAATGCTTTATTAGATATGTACTGGATTATAAAAATAAAGTAACCATACCTCATAGTATCTATATGTCACATATCATTTGATAATCAAATATATGTTTTGAAAGGTACCTAAATAGATCCTAATATTTTATAATGAGAACAAAAAAACTAAAAATAGTTAAAGTAAATGAATAAGTAATTCACAATAGAGGAAATACAAACATCAATCATATGAAAACTCGAAAAATCAGACAACACAAAGAAATCTTTTCAACTGATAAATTGAAAATAAAATGACTGAAAATATGTATAACAAAGATAGTTCATAAAAATAAATAGACCAATTCAACAGGAACCTATGCAATTTTAAATTCACATATCTTTATAAATTGGCTTGAGTTATGTAGTAAAAAAAGCTGACTGAAATAAAAGTAGAGATAGACAAATCCATAGTAATGTTTGGAAAGTTTAACATATCTCATTCAATAAATGATAGGAGCAGTTGTCAAAAATATCATTAGGTACAATATACAAAGAACTCTCAAAACTCAACAATTAAAAAAAAAGATTTAATTTTTTTTTATTTTTTAAGATTTTTTATTTATTTATTTGACAGATCACAGATAGGCAGAGAGGCAGGCAGAGAGAGAGGAAGGGAAGCAGGCTCCCTGCTGAGCAGAGAGCCAGATGCGGGGCTCGATCCCAGGACCCTGAGATCATGACCTGGGCCGAAGGCAGAGGCTTCAACCCACTGAGCCACCCAGGCGCCCCCCCCCCCCAAAAAAAGATTTTAAAATGGACCAAAAACTTTGACACCTGGCCAAAGACGATATAGAAAGATGGCAAATAAGCATATGAAAAGAAGTTTCACATCCCCTTTCATTAGGGAAATTTAAAGAAACAAATGAACAATGAGAGACCACCGCACTACCTATTAAAATGACCGAAATCTAGAACACTGACAAGACCATATGCTGACCAGGAGGTAGAGCACAGGAACTCTCATATGTTGCTGGTGGGAATGCAAAATGGCACAGACACTTTTCAAGATAGTTTGGTAATTTCTTACAAAAGTAAATATACTCTTACCATATGATCCAGAAATCGTGCTCTTTGTATTTACCTGAAGGTATTGAAAATCTATGTCCACAAAAAACCTGCACACAAATATTTATAGCAGCTTTATTCATATTTGCCACAACTTGGAATCAAACAAGGTGTGCTTCAGTAGGTGAATGAATAAACTATTTTACATCTAGAAAGTTGAATATTATTCAGCACTGAAAATAAATGAGCTATCAAACTATGGAAAGACATGGAGGAATCTTCAGTGCATGTTGCTTTTATTTACTAAAGGAGTCCATCTAAGAAGGGTATATCCTGTTTGATTCCAACTTTATGACATTCTGGAAAAGGCATAACTATGGAAAAGCCAAAAATCAGTTCTCCAAAAAGATTTCTAAAGTTATTAAATATCTAGCAATATTGGCCAAGAGACAGAGAGAGAGAGACAGTGAGTCAGAGACAGAGAGAACACACACACACACACAAACAATAGACCAATATCAGGAATTAAAAAGGAGAAAATCAATATGGATATTATGTATTCCTAAATTTGACAACCTTTTTAAAATGAAAACTTGAAATATATAAGTTACATAAGATAAAAATAGCACTAACAGAATCCCTAAGTAAAAACCTTTACCTTTAAGGTTATTTGGTGAACTTTGGATAGGTGAATTTTTTTTCTTTCCTTTTCCTTTTCCCTTTTTTAAATGTTTCTTAAATAGGACATACAAATATGGACAAGAAGAAAATTATTGATAACATTGGCTATATTATACTTGCAACTTTCTGTTCTTCAAAAGACACTATTGAGAGAGATAAATAGCACCCCAGGCAGTAAAAGATGATATTCACAACACATACATCTGATAAAGAATTTTTAATTAAAACATACAGAGATCTCATATTAATAAGGAAAATAACACAACTCATTGTTAGTCATCAAAGAAGTGAAAACTGAAAGTGCCATCCACACTTACACATGCTCACCAGAATGGCTAAAATGAAACAGACAATGCTAAATTTGGTAAGAATCTAAAATTGTTAGAGGATGCAGGTGAAAAAGTAGTTAGAACTATTTGTACAATTCATAAACCCTTAAGCAGTCTTTGCTAAAGCTCAACATATGCATATCTATGGCACATTCCTGGATATATATCTAAATAAATGTGGCCACACACCACTTAGAACACATGTATTAAAATGTTTGTCATAGCATTATGCATAGTAGTCCAAAATGCCTATCAACAATAGGCTAGATAAATACATGTTTATTTAATAGAATAGTATACAGAAATAAGAAAGAATATTTTACAAGTACATAAACAACATGAGTGAAACTCACAAATAAAATATTAAGCAAAGGTACCAGATCAAAGGGTTGTATTTCATATGATTCTATTTACATAAAGTATTCAAACTAGAAAGACGAATTTATGTCTTCAGAAGCTTTGTTTCGGGGAGAAGTGAGCTCTGAATGGGAATGGTGTAAACAAGTTGTCTGGGAATTTGCCAACATTCTGTTTCTTGATTTGGTTGAACTTAACCAGGCGTGCTGAGTTACATACTTATGATATATGAACTTTCAGTGTAATGGCTTAACAAGTTATCTCTGTCTGGAAGCAGTATGCTTGCATTATTAGCTTTGCTCAAATATTAACTATGTATGCATTAAATAACATATTATATCTCTTATAGATATCTATGTGCACATAGTCTTCTAATACTGTAATATAGAGATGGTAGTTGTAGGTTTGAGGTGGCTGAAATCACCTTGAGATTAATGTAAAATCTCATTAATGTAAGAGAATAATGTAAAGGAAGAAATTCAATAATTGACTCCTTGGAAATAGCAGGGAGAATGAAGTTTAATACAGAAACACAGCTACTATTTTTTAAGGAGATAGCAGCTTCAAACACAGACAAGTCATCCTCTGGTAATAATAAGTTCCAATAAGCATATTCCAACAAGTGTGATAAAGGAAAAGGCACTTCTTAATTCTACAAACTATCATTTTTAATATCAATTCAACATTCTGTATCTGTCCTATCTAAATGCAGGCTAATTAGATTTTCTGTCTCCCATCTCATTATTTCAGTCCATCTTCCCAGAGGATATTTTAAAACAAGTGTATGATCGACTCATTTCCAATATTTAAAATGCTTCAAATATTCCACTGTTGCTTATGGGAAAATTTTAAATTCTACAGTCAATCCTTGAATGTCTCCATATTTGGCCTTCACTTAAATATATAGTGTTAACTTTTCTTATCTTTCTCTCATATTCAAGCTCCATGATTTTGAAATAAGAATTGCTGACATTTATATGAATCATATATTCATTAAGTTTATAGCTCCTAATATGAGGGCTGCTTTGTCTTGAATGATCTCTTGTCCACTTGGGAATAACTGACATGTGTCAACTGAAGAATGAAGCTTTATTGGACCTTAGTTTGTAGTACTGCACATTATGGGTAACATTGCAATATTTATAACTATTTACTGCACTAATTTTAATATTTATTCCTCAGATCCCAGACTGTAAGCTTCCTGAGCACAATGGGCTGTGTCTTGTACTTTTTATCCCAAATTTCCAGCTCCATGTCCGGCACATAGGAGGTTAAATGAACATCATATTAATTAGGATAGGTTAACTGCAAGGAAGGTAGAACTAAAAGTTCTTTTCTTTTCTTTCTTTCTTACATAAAAAATCTGAGGGTATGTAATGGGGTTTTAGGATGGTTGCTTAGTGGTGTGTCTCTTGATGTCTTCTGTCTTACCTCTCTGCTGTATGTGGTTTCCATTCACAAAGTCACCCCAGGTTTGAGGAAAATGGAAAGAAGGCCTGAAATGTCATTTAAAAGAAAATATCAGGAGTTTCATAAAACATTTCCAATAACACTAAAATGTAGTCACATGGCTGACCTGTTTGTGGTGGAGGCTAAGAATTCAGTGCTAACTCTGGGCGTCCTCCCCACACTTCCTCAATGACTCCTTCTTCTACATCTACTTCTCCTTCTTCTTACTACTTAATTCCATTCCTTTGTTCCACCCTCGTCCCTCCTCGGCCTTTCCCCCTCTCCTAATTTCTCTTGACCACACTTTTCTACAGAGCCACACAGTCCTTGAATAGAGAAGCATTAGTGGAACAGACCAACCAGAAAATACATCTGAGCATATTGAATTTAAAAAGATAAATGTTCACCTTAAACACAATGCACATAAATACATTTTATACTAGTAGATGTATTACTATTTCTGATTTATATGTGTAGATATATTATATGAAGTCAATTATCAACTACCACTCAGACTTTTACTTCTCTAATATTTGTTTTGTCAGAAATGTGTAATCACACGTAAGCATAAAAATTTCTATGTTGATTCACTTGATCCATATTTTTTTACCATACAGTAATTCAGTGAAATTATAAAATGGTTTATATTTAATGTTTATTTTTATATACATATAATCCTCAATCAGGTGATTTATTTTTGATTCACCCAAAGCAGGTTATATTTCTTGGCTAAATGTATGACTAAGGTGGAGTACTATTCTTCTTGTAATATTAATATTTCTGATGACAATTTGAAGATATTGGATTTGACAGACTTGGGCAGATTTGCCCACGGTCAAAAAGACTCAGCCAAAGTATCCGTTGCCATGGTATTTTACTGTAGGCTATCCTGGTACACTGTCTATTTTATTATTCTTTGGAAGCAAAGTTACTTTTTAAGAAATGAAAAACACTTTGAAGAATCTTGTCTTTGGAAAAAATAAAAAGTAGGCATAAGCAGTTGAAATGATTTCTTAAATATTTTAACATTGTATTGAAAGACCCCCTTGATAATGTGTGTCTCTCACACACACATACACACCTTGAAAATATGACATCTGTTTGGATGATTTTATTTCACTTTAAATAGCAGTCTGTGTCTTTTTTTAGAAATTGAAATTGTCTTGTTAATTCCAAACTAAAGACATACATGAAATCTTAATTATTTTAAACATTCCATAAACATCTCAAGCTGGTAATTCAACAAAAAATTTCAGTAAATTTTGTGTCAGTATAGCATATAAGTACATATCATAACCTTATGATTTTTAAGAAGCAAATATACCCATGGACTTGGATCAAGAAATAAAATAATACCTGTATCCTTTCTGCCACTACTCCCTTACAAAGGGAACCAGCATTCTTGTCTTCTGTCAACATTTATTGGATTTGCTGGCTTTTGAATTTATATAAGTGAGATTATAAAATACATACACTGTGTCTGGCTTATTTTTCTCAATCTTATGTTTGTGAAATAAATTGGTGGTTTATATATAGCATAATTTGTTCATTCTCAGGACAATATAATATTTTATAGATCATATCCTCTCAACCTTGGCACTATTGATATTTTTGACCAGATATCGCTTGGATGTGGGGCTGTCCTGTGCATTGTACGATGTTTAACAACATCCCTGGCCCCTACCCTCTGGAGGCCTGTAATACTATCTCCCTCTGCCACAGGTTATGACAATTAAAAATATCTCCCAACATCACTAAATGTTTCTGTTTGAGAACCCCTGGAATAGATATACCAAAGTATTTATTCAATCATCAGTTAATAGACTTCCAGCTAGTTTCTGGGGTTTTCTTTTCTTTTTCATTTTTAAAATAAATATCAGGGGCACCTGGGTGGCTCAGTGGGTTAAAGCCTTGGCCTTCGGCTCCGGTCATGATCTCAGGGTCCTGGGATCAAGCCCCGCGTTGGGCTCTCTGCTCGGTGGGGAGCCTGCTTCCTCCTCTCTCTCTCTCTCTCTCTCTCTCTGCCTGCCTCTCTACTTGTGATCTCTGTCAAATAAATGAATAAAAATCTTTTAAAAAATAAATAAATAAAATAAAATAAATATCAGTGCTACAAAATTCCTGTAGCTTTCTTTCTTATAACTCCTTTTGCCCATATTTTCACTCATACAAATTTTTGTTGAGTATATATCTAGGATTAAAATGCGGGGTCATAAAAGGTGGATTTGTTTCCAGTAGTTTTTTAGAGTGTTTATACTATTTTACACCCTCATGAAAGAGTCTTAACTGCTCCAAATGCTCATGAGCATTTGCTGTTTTAAATTTTTTTTCCTGTGATAGGTATTTGGTGAATTATTATTGTTTTAAATTCTATTTCCCTGATACTCGTAAACTTTTAGCAACTTTCTCAATGTTTAACTATTGTTTGGATTTTCTTTGTTTTGAAATGTTGAGTTAAAGTTCCTCACCTGTTTTATCTGTTGGGTTACTTATCTTACTGATTTATGGGATTGTGTATATATCTTAATTGAATTATGGGAATGTGTACACATGCTGAATATAAAATTCTTTATTGGATACACATATAATAAATATCTTCTCTTTTGTGATTTGACTTTTCATTCTCTTTCTGGTATCTTTTGACTGGGCTTTTTTCTGTCTCTGGTTTACACTGATCCTTACAGTGTATCCTTCCAAGATCTGAACTGAGAGCTTGTGGTACTTTACCCATTGTTAGCTAGTTTTGTCTCCCTGGTAACTCTCAAATATTGCAGTCAGCTTTTCAGCTGCTTTCTAACACTGCATAGCTGAGAAAGACAAATGCCTCATGCTGTAAACTAGGGTAGATTTTTGGGGTCACTTCACTGGGCTTTTCTTATCTCTGAGATCTTAGCTCCTAAAGTTGTGTTGACCTTCCTTCTTCAAACTCCCTCAGCTGACCTTTCTGCATCATAGCTGCTTTCTACTAAACTCAGTTTCTTGTGTGGCACAACTCCAATGGCTCAAGGGCAAAAGTGTGACATAGAAACTTAACCCACTTTAATGAGCTTCCCTTTTTATGGGTTCCTGTCCCCTCAAGTCCTGGCTGCCTCAGCTCTCCAATACCAGTAAAAACCTTTAAAAGCACTACCAGGTTTCTAGTTGTTCTTAAAGAAAATGTTGTTTTTCTACAAGGTGAAGTGGAACTGTATCGATGAGTAGTTTTATAACAGGCAAATTATTGATATGAGATGATAATTAAATTTGTAAAAATCCTACCACATTGTTTCTGTATTGGCAGCCATTTTAATGTCAGAGAAATGAAAAAAAAAAGTCAGAGATATGAATGATTATAATAGACTTCTACTTAATGTTCCTAAATAGATATTTTGGATTTTAACTTTTACAATTTTTAATATATTTTTTAGCATTGTATCTGGGCTTTTGACTTTGTTGTTTGTGTGTGTATGTGTGGTAACAGCCTATTTAATGTTCCCAACCTTAGAATTTCATGCAAACTATCTTTTCTAATGTAAAAATATGACATTGTATAAAAGTGACAAATTATAGTGTGACAGCTCAAAAGAATATATGCCTTTTTCACTGGCATGCAGTAAAGAACTATTTGTTGTCTCTCTGATATCTGAAGCTTTTTGTTAGGTCATGTCAACTGTCTGCCATGCATTATGTTTAAATCAAAGTATAAAAGTAAATAGCAAGAAAAGAGAAGATGCATGAATCACCAATCCTCCAAATTAATAGCAGAGCTACAAAGCTGTGTGAAATAGATCATTGTATGACTAACTATATTTATGCCTCGGGAGATGAATTGTCCAGTGTAGCTTTGAAATTGTGTACATTTCCCTTTTTCCTTATCTTCTACTTTCAGTGTCATTCTTTTGTCAATGAAATAACCTTCAGCAAGCCAAAAGTGTTCATATAGGTGTACCTTTGAGAGTGCTCATAATGATTATAATTCCATTACAATTAGAGTGAAATATGTTAACATGTTACACTTTTAACTAGTGTATATTTATATCTATTACCAAACAGGAACCTCATAGTAATATGAATTATGGGCAGACAAAATGATTATTCATTTCTGTTTTATGGATAAATGTACCTTGGTGTTTTAGGAAAGATCTAGCAGTTAATACAGGCAAAGGTAGCACTTGAAACAAAAGCGTCTGAGTTATTAGGAAGAAAAAATTACATGAGAAACATTATTATATGATCAACATGTGATCAGGATACTTATGTATGCATTTTCCTTATAAGATGAAATAAAACATGGATATTTTAAAACATTTTTCTGATTGAATTATCACATCCAGTGCTCTGTTTTCCTCTATATGATGGGACCATAATATGCTAAGCCAAGCTATGCTTTCACAAGTGAGGCAAGTGTTTGTTGACTGCTGTCTTTTTACTTGTTAGCAGGGAAAAGAGTCCTTACAGAATGGAACTAAAAGAAAAGATGTGCTTATGAAAACATTATTTTTTCTTACATATTTCTTGCTGAAAATATAATGAATTAAAAATATAATGATAAACTATAATGTAAATAGTGTTAACTCTAACGCACAAACTTTCAATTCCCTACCCACCCAACATCCTCATATATTTTAATCTGCTCCAACTACATCCCTTCCTGTCCATGGTTAATTAGATTAAATGTTAGCCCAAATTATGATAGACTCCATTGCTAAAAGAAAAAAAAAAAAACTAATCTGTACGTAACTGCAAAAGGAAGGTTATGACACTTGAATGAAAGATCCTGTATCATTGGTGTTGGGGTACACAGTGCAATATGTGAACCAAGCAAATAATAACACAAAATAAACTGGGACACCTGGGATTATTAAAATCCATTAAATATCTACATTTATTTAAAATCCTTTGCAATGTTCTTTTATTGCTAGGAATAACAATTCCTTCAAGTCTTGGGCTACTTGCTCATTCTATTAGTAGTGTGTAATGTGACACGTAGTAAGTTTGGGGAAACAGAAGTCACTTGGTAATGACAATTTAGTTGTTCCATATTCCTCATCTATTTTTCTGGTAACAAAACATTAAAGCTTCATATTGTAGCAGTACAGAGTGAGTAGGTCCAAGTTTCTTTGAGAAATTAAGAATAACAGGCTGTACTAAATTTTAATTTTTCACAAATATCTTTGCATCATGTAGGCATGTCAAGTTCCCAAGCTACCTTAATATTTTGAAATCATAAGTGAAATAAATATCATGAAACAAAAATGAAAGATGCATAATTGAATGAGAAGATACAACTTAAATTTGGTTCCAGAAAACCAAATAAATATAACCTTAATAACAGCTGGTATCCTGCATTAATAACCCCCAAAAAGGAAAGATTTGATTCTTTTGTGATTGAAGTAAGATGGCATATCAATTCTCCTCTTACCTGAAATCCTTCTGTGGAACATAAAACATCAACATTTATGTGAATATTTTCTTTTTTAGGATTAGGTATCCCTTAATAGCATTTTCTTATTAACTCTAAATTTAGTGTTCTAATTTCTTCTCTTCTGTGTCATCTTTATTGTAAGTACTAGAATCCAGAATGTAGTTTATAGAAATAATAAGTCAAAAACATTCACATAATTTATTTATCATGTTATTGAAAGATAATGTTGACTATTCCCTTCTCCTCCCCTCCAAAATAAGAAACATAATTTGATTTTACTTAGGCTTTAAATAACTGAGAGAAAACAGAAATCACATCAAGGCAATGGATGAAATAGATACCTAGGAATGATTTTTCACATAGTATATTAGTTATAGGTGATCAAAGTGAAATACGGAGTTCCTCATTCTATAAAGAATTCATTTCATAAGAAATAAATGGATTTCAATTTAAGCTCCCTAACTTCATGAAATTATTTATTCAAATAATGACAAATTTATTGATGGTAAATACAAATTTATGAGTATGCTGGGATAGGCAGTAAGGCTTTTTTGTTCTTTGATATTCCCATCTCTTTCATCTTTATATTCTTAGTTTATAAAGTACACTGGCACAGGGAATATAAAATTATTTCTTTTGTTATTCTAATTGAGAACCTAGTTAATTAATAACCTTAGTACAAATATGCATGTATGGTAAACAGATGAAAAGTGGGTGAATATATGTGCAGATTGGTGGATAAACCAATTGTGTAAAGATACGGAACTACATGTTATATCTGCACCAAAAAAGAGAAAAATATAGTAAACATTAATACATCTTTTTTAACAGTCAGGATTTGGTTTTTGGAACTTGTTATAACAATTAAACTTTAATTCAAACTGGTTATAACTTCAACAATGAATAGATAATATAGGTGAGGCACATGTGGTCAAAATACTTCATTGTAACTTCTATAGCTCAAAATTGCAAGGGTATGCTGAGTAAGAAAAATGCAGTGTATCATTTATTTATGAAGAAGAATATGCATAACTTTTTATATAGAGTAAAAATAACATAATAAAATGCATCATTCTAAAAAGTGTACATCTTTTATATCCATTGTATGAGTAAGCTTTAATAAGCTTTTATTTTTAAAACTGTCAATATCTTTTGAAAGCAGAAACTTAACTACCCTTAACATGTTTTAAATGATAACTTGGTATACTATTATGCAACTCTTAAACACGTTGATTATGCAGATTATGTAAAAATATGGAAAATGTTAATGAAATTATGTTAAGTGAAATAAAAATATATACATTGTGTTTGCACACACCATGCTAATTCTAGCCTACGTTTTTGCCTTTAATTTCATTAGACTTGGAATCCTGCAACTGACACTACATTCAGCCTAAATAATTCGCACTCACACTTTAAGATTTAGTTCAGGAATCAGCCACTATTCCTTATTTCCCTTTTGTGCTGCTATATTACCTGGCAAACAATTTATTATTATACTTGCCACTTGGCATAGTAATTAGCTATGTAAAGTCTCTCTTGTCTTCAGAATATTACTTTCCTGAAGGCTATAATTGTTTTTTCAGAATTGTAACCCCAGTACCTAATACAGTGGCTGATATGGTCCTGAGCATCATGAAGATTAATCTATTAGGTAAAACATACCACTGCCATAGTTGTCCTCTGTAGTCAGAAGCCTATTAAGGCTTCTGGCAAGCATGGCTATTTCCACTAGGGTGATTATGAATAATGTTAGAAAACCTAGAGAAGAGACAAGTGATCACCCTCTATCCCCACCCTCCATCTCTCAGATCATTCCTAGAATCATTCTTTTGAAAATTTTATAATTTGCTAAACTCACAGTGTATCACACTGCAGTGCTTGCTTTTTTTTTTTTTTTTTTTTTTTGGTCATGGCCCAGAATGTAAGGTAAGAATAGAAATAAATGAATAGAAAAGACTTAAAGTTATTTAAAAAGTTAATGAATTTACAAACATGTATCCATACAAAAAAATAAAATATAAAAGACTTATTTATAATAGCCAAAAGTTAGAAATAATCCAAAGAACCATTAACAGAAGAGTGGACAAATTGTGTCACATTCACAAAATGGCATTTTACTCACCAGTAAAAAGAATGGATTATACATCCTGTGATGAACACTGGGTGTTATACACAACTAATGAATCATTTAACACTACACCAAAAAACTAATGATGCACTATATGCTGGCTAATTAAATTTTTTAAAAAAATTAAATAAACAAAAAACCCCACTAAGGTTTAAGTTTTAATAATAATAATGATAATAATAATAATAATAAAGGAATGGACTACAATTCCACAAAACACATTGGATAAATCTCCAAAACTGACTTATGGTGCTTAGTGAAAGAAACTGACAAAAATAGATACTTCCCATATGGATGTATTTATATGAAAATCTAGACAAAAAGAAAACCATCTATGGTGACATAAATCAGAATATTGATACACTCTCTGGTTTAAGAGAGGGATTGCCTGGGAAAAGGACTAGTGAAATTTCTGAGGTAATGGAATGTTTTGTATTTTGAGAGGGTTGTGGGTTGTTACATATGTATATACATTTGTCATAACTCATCAATTTCGTGTGACTTTAATATCTGTGTAATCCAATATAGATAAATTATACCCTGTTTCAAAAATTGAAAATTAAATGCAAGTGTGCTTAATATGTAGAACTTGAGAAGCTTATTCTAAAATGTATATGCAAATGCAGAAGGCATAGAAGAGCCAAAAAATTCTTAAAAAGTAAATTTGCAAGACTTACACATTTGAGTTTTAAGAAGTTATAGTGATCAAATTTGTAAGCGTGGGCAAATAAGATTAATGAGCTATAATAGAGAGTTGAGCAAAAACCTACACTAACAGGATGAATGAATGAAGGTACCAAAGGGGATTTAAAAGGGAAAAAGGACATGTTGTATTTCCAATAAATCCCATGGAATCATCTGTACATCTGTAAGAAATAAATATGAACTTCAAGCCCTACCTCACTCCATATGCAGAAAATAATTTTAATTTGAACCTAAGAACAAAGCACAAAAACATTTTAGGAGAAAATTTATACAAATATTCTTTTTTTATTATGTTCAGTTATTATGTTCAGTTCAGTTAAAATCATTAGTTTTTGATGTAGTGGTCAATGATTCATTAGTTGCATATAACAGATTCTTAATAATTGGAGTAGGCAAGGGTCTCTTATATGATACAAATTGAAGCATTAGATATAAAAGAAAAGGTGTTAAATTAGGGTTCATAAATATTAAAAATTTCAACTCTTAAAGGACACCATAAGGAACATAAAAAGTGCATTACAGATTGTGTGAAAATTCATATTGTGCATATCCAACAGTTATTTATACACAAGATATGCACACCTCTATGACTCACTAATTTAAATAAAACAACCCAATAACATAGAGGAAAAAAGCAGACAAAAAGAACAGTCAATGAGCACATGAAAAGGTGCTCAACAGTATTCGTCTTTAGGGGAACTTCTGTCAGATACCATTTCACATCTTCTAGAATAGCCAAACTAAAAATACTGATAACCTGTTGAGGAGACTATAAAGCAGTTGAAATTTTCACAGATTACGATAAGATTTGTGGGTGTGGAGGACTGTTTGGAAGAACTGTTGTGGTTTTTTGTTTGTTTATTTGTTTGAATAAAGTTAAAGACACGCCTATCATATTGCCTGGCAGTTCCACCACTACTTATTTGGGAGAATAAAAGGCTATTTCTAGAAAAAAAAAAAAAAAAGACGTATACAGGAATGTTTATAGATACCTTATTAGTAATAGCCAAAAATAGAACAAAGTCAAATGCCCATCAATATCAAAATGAATAACTACATTGTGATATAAAATAAATACTTTTTTTGCTATAAAATATGACATCATATTGATGCTTGTATTGATATGGAAGTATCTCAAAAATATTATGACAAAAAATAGAAGCAGGCACAACAGAATTTGATTGCCTCTATATTATGATGAATAACAAGTAAAATTAACCCATAATACTATATATCAAAATTGAAATCTTTCATGATAGTGGTGGAAATTGACAGGAAAAGGACAATAGTTAACTTTGTGCGGCCAAAGAAAAGTTCTATATATATAAACTTCAGTGGTGCTTTCTTAGTTATATACACTTGTGAATCTTAACAGAGAGTATACTACAATCTGTAAACTTTATCATGTATAAATTATACCTCAATAAAAATTTGCATACTGATTACACATTTTTACATTTTTTCTCTACAGAGTATGTTTAGACTCCCTAACTATTATTTCTTTTGATTACTCAGAAAACAAAATAAGCACATTCATGCAGAGCATTTTTTTCAGTCAAAAAGATAAGTAGATTTTCCTTGTTTCCCACGATTTTCCACCTTGTTCCTCATAGAGGTCACTTTCAGTTTTGAAATAATGGTTTTAGTTGATATAAACCGATGTTATTGTTCTTGAAATGTAGTTTGAACTATGATAGTCAATGCATGAAATCTAGTTAGAACCATGATAGTTTTTCTCTGTGCTTTTATTTTGTGGTTTTGTTTTTTTTTTCCCTTTGTTTAAGTATTATTTTCACCATTTAAATACCACAGTATCTGTAGTCTCCAGAGTGAACTTCATTTAATTCCTCCATCTGCTTTTACAATGGATTTACTTTCAGAGAAACTAATCAGAATTAAGATGATACAGAATTTTTTTGTAAATTAGTTAAATGAGGACTCTACAAAAGAGTTTTGTATTTTGAGACGGCAGAAAGGAAATATAAAGGACAGAAATTCATCATAAATATAGGGTCATCCCTGGAATGAAGCAAATTTTAGAAACTGACCTTTTACTTAGAGTGGCTTCAATGATTGACAAGCATTCTATGGTTATGAAATGAGTACATGTTGCAGAGTGTAGAAGACTTACATTTAACCCTGGTTTTGTCATTTATTAATTGTGAGACCTCTGTATGTTTCACATATATTGACTGTGCATTGAAGCTAGTAATATTCCTATTTGATAACTGTAAATATTAAGTGCAACGCTAAATGTAAATGTGTTTATATACATATTAATTTCCTCTTCTTTTACCAGGGTGAGGCAGTCAGGAGTCTGGGACAACAACTTGTGGAGGTGTAGGATGTGGATCTGATGTTTAGATGGGAGATACTGAATATAAATTGGTTCACTTAATTTAGCCCAGAGTTGAAACTGGTAGTAATATAACCAGATGGGATGTGCAGGAGATAAGTGTACCAAGTCTTTGGCCTAAGGTTTTCCTTCCATCTCTGTTTTCCGACTTTTAAAATAACACTGAAGCTTTTATTTTAGTATAAATATAGACTAGAGAAAATAGAAACTATAAAATATTCAATAGGTTATTTGAAGTGCTTGAAATATGGGCCAATGTTTCTGAAGTAAATTATGGCTTTCAAAATAAGCTTGGGTTTAAAAATAAAGATACTTTGCACCAGAACATCCAAGCAGGTCTCTAAGATCCACAAAGCTTTTCACTGCAGAATTACTTTTGGCCACATTTGCCAACACCATTTTCTCTTCTTTCTGTCCAAGCCAATCTCTTCCTTTTGATTCTCAGATAGCTTTCCACATTAGAGAAATAGTCTTACTTGCTCCATAAAAATGAATTCCCAGAAAAATGGCAGGCATAGAATATAGCAATGAGTGAGCTTACTAAAGTTCACTACAGGAATTTGAGTTGGCTCAGACATCAGTCATTCTTGGTCTTAAACTGTGAGAAGGGGAAGCAAGCAAGGGATTGGATAAACTCCAGAGTCCATGGCAGGGCAAAAGTTGAAAGTGATCCGGTTATAGCAATGCCAGGGAATGAGGGACTCCTTAAGCATAATGTCTATAGCAATGCATCAAGAGGCTTATTTTTTTTTTTCCCAGTCCATCACAGACTGAGGCATTTGTAAAACTGAACAAATTAATTACCAAAAAAAAAAAAAAAAAAAAATCATGCACTTGAATGTAGTAGCAATATCAAAATGCTGTTTCCAAATGTTTATTACCAATTGCTACACTTAATCGGAGGTGAAACAATAATAAACAATTCAGTGATTGATATTAGTTATGAGCCACAATTTGAGTAGCCCTGGTCTGTTAATACTTACTAGTCTGAATCAATGGCGAGTGGGTAAAACAGCTCTTAAAAAGAAAAAAAAAGGCAAATGAAAACAAAACAAAAACCTGATTTGGAGCGTTTGCCTATTTTTATGATAAACGTCTTCCATATCTGATTTCTAGCTACAGCTATGATGCCACAGTTGGGAGAAAAGAACAAAATCCACCTTGAGCCTCTTGAGGACTTTGCTGGTTTAAATACTAATCCAAGTAATGGTCAGCAGAACTTTTATAGCCCATCTGTTATGTCAGTGAAGAATGTGGCTGGGAGATGAATTTTGGGGAGCAAGATCCCAAGGCACACACACTTTTGCTGAGGAATGTGTTCTTAAGAGATCCCATCACTAAGCAAGTTATTGTGATATATATATATATATATATAAAATATAAATATATATAATATATATTATTATATATATAAAATATATATATATAATATTATATATATTATATATATAAAATATATATATATATAGTAGTAATATAGTAGTAGTAATATAACCAGATGGGATGTGCAGGAGATAATATATATATATATATATTATATTATATATAATATATATATATATTATTATATTATATATTAATTATATAATATATATATAATTAATAATAATATATATATTATATATATTATATATATATTATATATATTATATATATAATAATATAATATATATAATATATAATAATATAATATATAATTAATATATTATATATATTATAATATATATATATTATATATATAATATTATATATATATTTATATATATATATATATTATCTCCTGCACATCCCATCTGGTTATATTACTACCAGTTTCAACTCTGGGCTTATATATATATATATATATATATATATATATATAGCAAGTTACTGTGTGATATATATATATATATATATATATACCTAAGGGGGAGGGTGGTGTGGGGCAGCAAAGAGAGAGAAGAAAGACCACCAACTTCATTTGGAATCAGGTAAGGTCCAGGGAGTTAAAGGAAAAACATTGTAACATTAGAAGGGGAAATACAGTTATTAATTAGATAAGTTGGTAAGAGCCACATAGTATTTCATGTACCAGATGTATTCTACTTTCCTAACATACAGGACCTTATTTAATCCTGTCTTAAAAGAGGAGTTAAATACTGTTGTTCTCATTGTGCAGAAAAGTAATCCAAAGCTAAGAGGAATTGAATAACTTGCTCAAGATCTCAAAGCCAGGAAATGATGAAGTTAAGATTTGAAAGTCTGACTCCAAACTCAACATATTAACACTTCGTCTTAGAAAACAGCCAACAGAGCAGAAAAATTGAAAGGAGGATTTTTCGCTTTGTAAGTGCTTTTAAGTTCTCAAAGTTCAGTGAAGATTCTTCAAGGGCCTAGTGGAAACCCAGTAAAAATGGCATTTTGCAATTCAGTAAAACCCAGATTAAGTCAATGACTGATTGATTTGGTTATTATGTAATCTTTCTATGCCTTATTCTTCTGTCAATAAATTGGGAATAATAACTGGCAACTGTATTGAAGGGTTGTTTGAGGTTTAAATTAGATAGTAATTGTACACAGCACATGATAAGTGGTAATAAGCCAACAAATATGATCTCTTTAAACATTTAACCATTGATTGTTACTATTGTTAGCTAAGAAATCAGGCCATCTTGAGCCTGCAGGTGAGATCTAATGGATTTAAGTGAAAGATGTTGAGAAGCCAAGGCAGTGAAATGAACTCCTATATAACTTTGCCTTTGATGTCATAAAACACCCAGTGTTTGATGTATTCTTCCAGTGTTCCTTATTAACATGTGCTTAGACCACCTAAATTGTGTCCAATGAATACATATAAAAGTGGTAGAAACAAAGTAGCTTTAATCTTTTTAGTCATTCAGTCTTGCTTCATGTTGAATATTGTTGCTCATAAACATATTTTTTCTTAACTAAAAATCAAGACACATGGAATTATATCATACTGGTTTAATTAAAGTGTTCATTAAATCAGTAAATACATGTGGTATAATTAGGGTGTTCATATCCAATGTTAATGAAATAATTCAGAAAAAGTTAAAATGATGTATGAAGTGCCAAGGTCTTAGAGCCACAGAAATATAACTATTTTCAAAAAATAACTAGTTTAATGTTGTTTCAAGCTGCTGCATTTGTGGTAGCATTAAGGAGCAACAGAAATCTAATAAATTACAGAAATTCCAGTCTATCTTGTCTGTCAGCCTCTTTACTAACATACTAGCTAAAATCAATACTAAACCTTATAATAAACCATAATTACATTGCTTAATTTCAAGTTTCCTCTTTTTATCTCACCTTCTTTTTTCTTTTTCCTCCCCCCCCCCCAACTCCAATCTTCTCTCTTTCAGGTGCCAGGTGCTCTCCTGATAAAAGTATACCATTAGGGGAAGATTTCTTCCAGAAAATGATTCTCTAAGAGTTTCTACTTCATATAATTAGCAAATATTGGGCTATGTCTTTCTTGGTATAATTAGATACATTAATTTTTGATCCTTCTGTCAGTTCATAAAAGAGTCAAAATCTACAAAACTCTACATAATCATCACTTGCTTTTCTCTGGCTTACTTCAAAAACATCATCATCATAAACAAACCAAAGACTCATCCTGAGATGTGTACATCAGGGTGAGAGAAAAAAAAAAGTTAAGTTAACTACAGGCACCATATCTTTTCTTAGCAAGAATTCTTTGACTGAGAAAAAAAAAATCTTAATAGACTGTGTTTAGCATGGAAGTCAAGGCTCAGAAGGCAATGCTGGAGGGAGAATGGCTATGGCCACCCACAGGGGCAGTTTTCTAATGTAAAGTGATATAGCAAACACATGGAAATTTGGTAAGGTAAGAGTGGAACAGATACTCTGATTCCTCCCTTTCCACTTTTGATTCCCTAGTATATCCCACTGGTTGAAGATAGATTGATATTAGGGAATATAGTCTATATACATTAGACTCCCAGGATACAGAACAAGGTGACCAAAGATGAAGAGTGAATTAAAAGGACAAATGGAGACTATAGCACACCTCAGGGGTTAAAAACTCCACATGAGAAATTAATCAGAGTGAGCAAATGGGGCCAAATGCCCAGAAAATAGTAAAAATAAAAGAACAAAATGAAAGGAATTTCTGTATAACATACCTAAAGGCTTTTTAAAACTGCTGAAAAATTTGGCCACGTAGACTTTTTATTAAAAAAAAAAAAAAAAAGGCTCTTGATGCAGAGCAACTGGAGAGGGAGAAAGGAAGGCATTGGATAGTGAGAGGATTAAAAAAAAAAAAAAATCAGTGAACATAGGATCCCAGAGCTACTCCATGTTGTGACCCTTGATACAACAAGTTTCTTCAAAAAATTCTCTGAGAAATTGAGAGACATTGGGTCAGTCTATCCATGTGAAATGGAGGTTGAACTAAAATTCCATTTGATTCTGAGGACAGAGGAACCTGGGTGACATCTAAAGTTCACATGGACCATGAAAATACACATCAGTATTTTCAGGTCAACTCCATATTCAGAGGGTTAAACTCTAATTTTTAATACAAAAGAGAAACTAAGTAAGAATTTCTAAAACAAAATGTGATCATTTGGGGTTTTTTTTCCTAATATTTTTCTTGTCATGAAATCCCTGTTTATCTCTAAGGATAAATAAAATATCATATTTTTTTGTGTGTGTGCTGAGAAGTGAAAAGTCACCTTTGGCATTTCCCTTTTGTTTGTTTCAATTTTGTTTCAAAATGCAGAGGAATGTAGTTCCATGTAAAGAAAATAGTACCCACACAAGCTACTTTTCCAGACTTTGTAATACTGGTGACTTTACTCATGAAATTATATTTACAGAGTTGGAAAATCATTTGTGGAACTTTTCAAGATCATACAAGTATGAACACAATTTTGTCATGCAACTAATGATAAATGACATAATCATAAAGTTACAGCATTTTTATTAGCTCTTAAAGAGAGAATAGAAAGTTTTTAACATAAGATACATAAAATACCCACACCTACTTCTTAACATTTGGCTTATATACCAGTTGTAGATGCAATAGAAATTTGTGTCCCATGGTCCTTATTATGAGTCTGATGTTTTAAGTAGATTTAACATAAACAAATGAGGATAATATCAATATAAGACCAGCAAACTCTATAATTTACTCAGGATACACACTGCTTTAATGATCATTTCACACAGGTGCAGAGTAATCAAATATAGAGATACACTCAATAGGTTGGCAAAATGTGGCTATTTCTAAAATTACAGAATTTATTTGATGAAATAGTATCTCTTCTCTTGAGAATTTATTAACATAAAGTGATATTCCGAAAGTTGTATATTTAAATCATTACAACTATAATATATAATCCAAGTCAATTTTCAGAGGAAAAATATTAAATCATCATTACCAAGAGAGTTTGTAGAAGTTTAGGTAAATAGTAGCATTTGAATGTTTGATTTTATTTTGTTAAGTAGCAAAACACTTTTCAAGTACTGAAAGTGCCCTTCATTCTTTTTGGTTATTCTAGGAATACAGTTTTATTTTTAATCTGGTTAAAAATATAGAGCCATCCTGGCATCATTTACTGAGTGTAAATGTAATAAAGATGATGACAGCTTTATTTAGAAAGTATGATTTACACTCAAGTGTGCTAGATATGAAATTTTGAAGATGATAATCATAATCTCTCTTTGGCTACCACAGAACTCCATACTTACATAAATCAGCAGGAAATGCACTGGGGAGACAACCATTGGTAAGAATACAAATTAACCACTCTTATAAATTTCTTCAAGAATGGAATGACAAAATAGAGCTTCTTGTGATATCTTATAGTGGTGACAGATAATCAGAGGATTTTGTACAATGGTTGTGAGTTTTTAAAAAGCTTAAAAACCAATTTCTACTCTTTAAATGACATCTAAAACTGTATTATGAAATGTGCTTCTGTAGTTTCTATGTTAGACCATAGAAAATGCTTACTTATAATTTTTATTTGAGTGGGTCAGAACTCTCTAAGAAAAAGTAAATATTGGGGTGCCTGGGTGGCTCAGTCAGTTAAGGGTCTGATTCTTGATTTTAGCTCAGGTCATAGTCTCAGGGTTGTGAGACTGAGCCCTGTGTCAGGCTCTGAGTTAGGTATGGAGCCTGCTTAAGATTCTCTCTCTGCCCCTCCCCATCTCCCTCTCTCTCTCTCTCTCCCTCTCTCAAAAAACAAAACAAAATAAACACACAGAGGGTAAATATTTAATGTTTAATAAACAGTTACCATTTATTTAATTTTGGTTTCTAGAGAGAAAGACTTCAAGGTAAAGACTTTATTTCCTTCTTTCCTTCAAAGAACTGTTACTTTAGAATGATCTAGAATATCTCCCTCTAATGAAACATGCCTTTAAAATTCATACCAGTTCCAAAGAAAGGCATCTTGTTTCCAAAATCAGTCTTGTTTCCAAAATCAATCACCTTAATAACAATATTTTTTTTATGTTTGAGACTCTGTAAAATGCCTTACACATTATTATGTAATTGTGAATGATTTGAATCATTTCTTTAACTATTAGACAGAAATCTCCAGTAAAGCTTTGTGTATGTAGGGTTTTCTATGTGGAAAATTTTTAAATTACTTAAAAAATTTTTTTCTGTTCATAGGTCTATTCAAATTTCCTATTTTCTTCAGTCAGTTTGGTATTTTTTTTCCCCTAGAAATTTGTCTATTTAATCTAAGTTGTCTACTTTGTTGGCATCAAAAAGTTATTCATAGCATTTTGTTACAATCCTTTCAATTTTTGTAACATCAGTAGTGAAGACTTCTCTGTCATGCCTGTTTTTGTGATTAGTGTCTTTGATCTCTTTTTTTTCCCTCAGTCTAGTTTAAAAGTTTCTTATTTTATTGTAATTAAAAAAAAAAAAAATCCCAAATGTTTGGTTTCATTGACTTGCTCTATTGTTTTTCTGTTTTATATTTCTTCAGTTTCTTCTCTAATCTGTACTCTTACCATTTTGTTTTTTGCATTAATATTCTCTTTCTCTTTCTTTCTTTCGTTTTCTTCTACTTTCTTGAGGTAGAAACTTAAATTATGCATTGAGATTGCTTTTCATGTTTTTAAAAAAATTGAGGCATTTAAAGCTGTACATTTTCCTTTAAGGATGATTTAGTTATATCCCATAAATTTTGATATGTTATGTTTTTCTCATCTGTCATCTCAAAGTATTTTTTTAAGATTTTATTTATTTATTTGGCAAAAAGAGAGAGGGAGGAGGAGCAGCAGGCAGAGAGAAAGGCAGGCTCCCTGCTGAGCAAGGAGACAGATGCAGAACTTGATCCTAGGACCCTGGGATCCTGACCTGAGCCGAAGGCAGACACTTAGCCAACTGGGCTACCCAGACATCCCAAGATATTTTCTTTTTTTTTCTTTCTTTTCTTTTTTTTTTTTTCAAAATAGTTTCTAATCATTATTTGTCATTTCTTTTCTGAACAATGGGCTATTTTGAAAAATGTTTGATTTCCAAATATGTGTAGATTCCCAAATTTATTTTTGTTGCTTATTTTTAATTTGATTCTATTCTGTTGCATAACATTTTGTATGATTTTAATCTGTTAAAGTATATTGGGTCTGAGGAGGAGGGGGAAGAGGGGAATGGGGAAGGAGAAGGAGAAAAAGAAGAAAGTGAAAGAGGGAGAGGAGGAAAGGAAGAAGGAGGAGGAAAGTAAAATAAGAAAAATAAGAAAGCAACCTTAATGAAATAATAGAATTATTTTAAAAGGTGGAATATTTATTGCAAGATAATTTTTTCTATAAAGAATACCCTTAAAACTATGCCAAAAAGACAGTTTAGAATTAATTTTCTACAAGACTGACTGATAGAGTTAAAATGCATTAATTATACATGAACATAATAAACATGTTATTTTGGAGATGTTCAAAGGCTGCATTAAATGAGGATATGTAGTTTAACCCAAGTAGAATAAATTAAGTATACAATGTCAGGATGTATTTTAATTTACATAATTTGAGAATATTTTCACTAAATTGTTATAGAATAAAGATTTGACCTCACTAATTAATAAATGAATAAGTTCAATATTATTCCAAGGTATATTAATTATATGGAGTGATTATTCTTCTTAGGAAAGAATAACAGTTGACTCCTATATTTATACTCACTTTCCAATAGGATAGATCTGTTTTCACTACCTCCCATAAATGTAGAAAACACACTATCCTAAGAATTATAAATATAACCCTTAGTAAGAAAATAATTTCTTTAACAACTGAAATGATTTAAACAATTATTACTTTAAAATAGTGAGGATAAAGATATCACTTATAATCGTGTAAAGAGAGATTTTTTTTTTTCCAGAGAGATTTTTATATGGCCTTCCTTAAGTTAAAATATGTAAGGGGGCACCTCGGTGGCTCAGTGTGTTTGGTCTCTGCCTTCAGCTCAGGTCATGATCTCAGGGTCCTGGGATTGAGCCCCGCATCGGGCTCTCTGCTCAGCAGGGAGCCTGCTTCCTCCTCTCTCTCTGCCTGCCTCTGCCTGCTTGTGATCTCTCTGTCAAATAAATAAATAAAATCTTTAAAAAAAATATGTAAGTTTATGATAGCATTTTTTTTTTTTGTAATTTTGTAGCCAATATAATTTAGTGACTAAATTTTCCTAACTATAGAAAATTGGAATTGGGCAAACTACATCTCCATACAAACTAATTCCCACTATAACCCCTTTTCCTTTTTGTAAATTGTTGCCTTTATCCAGTTTCCTTAGAAGCTCATCCAGTAAACCAGGTGCTGAGCATCTGTAATGGGAAAGCAACAAGTCCATCTAGTTAGGGCAAAAGAACCATTCAAAATTATTTTATTTTATTTTTTAAACATTTTATTAATTTGTTTATTTGACAGAGTTAGAGAGAGAGCACAAGTAGGCAGAGCAACAGGCAGAGGGAGAGCGAGAAGCAGGCTCTCCACAGAGCGGGTCTCAATCCCATGACCCTGGAATCTGGGATCATGATCTGAGCCAAAGGCAGACGCTTACCCACTGAGCCACCCAGGCAACCTCAAAATTTATTTACAGCTGTTCCACTGATATTGTTGATGTTGGAACCTCCTTGGTAGGTGAGAAAATAGTTCTGTCTTCTGTGGTTCTGTAACAATAGGTCTAATCAAATCCAATTACGAAGACTATCTTTGTTTGAGATTTGCTTACTTTCCCTCTAGATTATAGGCCACTATATTTTGGTAATTGTTTTTATTCAGTCATCTTTAAAAGGGAGGTATTTTATGCAATAAAAAAATCTCACCAGTCAACTTTATGAGTGGAATAGAAAAGATTCACATTGAATTAGATCAAAAGTCTATAGCTGAAAAGCAATTTAGAACATGATCAACATCTCCCCCTATATAAATAATGGTTGCAATATTTAAAAATAATAAGAGAACCATTTATGTTAATGGTTATTTGAGAAGCTTCCACTCTTCTTCCCAATTTGTGTGTGTGTTCTTTTTTTTCTAAATGTGTGAGATCTCTAAACAACCTGAGACCTGTAGATCAATGTTATTCTAACATGCCAGTCATCTCCTGAACATATTTTCACTCTTCTCCAGTCAAGGAAACACAGACTTATACCCAGGTCAGACATGTGATGGGCCCTGGCAGCTACCCTTAACATCTCTGTGGAAGAATAATGTTAACATTACTCATGCTGGCAAGAATCTCCACATATATTCATTAACATTTTGTGGTTTTCTAATAGTTTTATTCAAAAAAAATGTATATGCATTTTGAAAGAGTTTCTAAGTTTAAGGGAAATAATTGAATGCATACTCCTTGGAGCATTTTCAATGTCTATTGGAAAGCCTCAGCTATGTTAATATAAACATAATATAGAAGAGAAACCATCAATAATTTTTATTACCCCATGTTTTCTATTTGAGGAATGTGGCTGATGATCACTTAGTGCTCTACTCCACAGGAAATTGACTTAAAAAGTGTTTTTAAGTGCTTAAGGAGGAAAGTACTGAATAATTGCAAGTTTAATTAGTTAAAATATGTAAAGACAAATCTTTTGCATTCCAAAACTGTCAGCTCTCAAGTAACTTAAATTTCCTGATTGGGCTTAGAAAGCAATTAGTTTGAACTATTCCTTGCTAACTTAAATTTGCATGTTAAATGCATTATGACCTGGTTTATGTTAAGAAATATTTGTGAGAGAAACAATTCTTTCACAGGGATAATATAAACTTTTGGATGTGTTAATGTTAAAAGTAAATATAATTGTGGAACAGTAACTTTAAGCTTTTAAATACTATTTTCTGGGACAGCCCAAACCTTAAGTGTAGAAAAATGTGTTGAAGTCTCGGACTCGGCACGAAGGCCAGTATTTCCCCCTTTGGGGATAATATTGATCTCTTCTTTCAAATTCCCTTTAAAATGTAAGCTTTTCTGTAATGATGCAATAACCAGAGTAGGATATTTAATGTTCTTATACAACAGTTTAAGCATGCAACATTTTTCTAGTTTTAAAATTAATTTTGAAATAGAACACTCATCCATAAGCCTGTCTCTCTTGCTCTCTCCTTCCATCTCTGTCTGTCTCAGTCTCTCTCTCTCACATACACACACACACATACATGTATGCCCACATATCATATGTAGTTGGTAGTTAAAAGTCAATTTAATAAGCTGTTAAAATATGTTTAAATCCCATTTCTTAGCAAAGGCCCTAGTGGAGATTAAAGATGAGGTTTTAATTTAGGCTTCTCATACTGTTCAGAATATCATTTCAGATACTGTTTTGAATTTCATTTCAGTAGTGTTTGCCTAGCTGACCGCTAGTCCTTATCCTACTCCCGTTAGTTCCCCATTTCAGGCTCCATGACAAACCATGTGTCCTGTTGTACACTAACTGGGAACCCCAGCTCATATGCAAAGGCACAATCCACATACTGCACAAAAAGATGTCCCTTGACAACTCTTTGGACCTCAGGCTGTTCAGAGGCGATTTCTGTCTCTCCTGTGAGAGATAAGTAAAAATAAATATGCTGCATATTATATGTAATAAAGAAGGGGCCCTGGAGGGCCTCTGACTCTTGGTTTCAGCTCAGATCATGAGGTCAGGTCATGAGCTCAGCTCAGAGTTGTGAGGTCAAGTCCCGCATAGGGCTCTACACTGGGTTTGGAGTCCACTTAAGGTTCTCTTTCTCTGTTTCCCTCTGCCCTTCTGCCCCCATCCCTCCAACCACTCCCCCAAGCATGGATCATGCATGTGTGTGCCTGTGTGTGTGTGTGTGTGTGCGTGTTTGTGTACCCTCTCTCAAAAAATTTTAACAATAAATAAAGAAGACTGAAAGGTAGCAAACTATAAAGATCCACTAGAAATATCAGGACCCAAGAAATGGCATGATCCAATAAATTCCCTGGGTTTTCTATCCCTGACTTGTAGCTAAAGAAGCAGGCATACTGGGAATGTCAACTGGCACAGGACAAAAATGTCCCAACAGAAGCCTGCTCTCTGTTGCCAAGGAAACTAAAAGGAAGCATCCTAAAGAAACAGTAAGCTTTCAGACAATAATCACTCTAGCCAACCACCACTGAAAAACAAAAATAAAAACAAAACCCATGTGTGCTATGGTGGAGGGGAGAAGAAGGTGGGGTGTGTCCTGAGAAGGGACAGAAAGAGGCCCTTCTAACAACATGGATTTCAGGGTGCCTGGGTGGCTCAGTTGGGTAAGCATCTGCATTTTGGCTCAGGTCATGATCCCAGGGTCCTGGAATCTAGGCCCACATCAGACTCCCTGCTCAGCGGGGAGCCTGCTTGTCCCTCTCTGGCTCAGTCTGCTTGTGTGCTCCCATGCTCTCTGTGTGTCAAATAAATAAAAATCTTTAAAAAAATAAGTTAAGCCAGGGACTTGAGACTAGGAGTTCTGCCCATGGTATAATGGCAGGATTAATTAATTAACTAATTTATAAGCAGTTTCAAGTATTCATTTGGCAGGTTAGCAATGTCATAGTCAACATCATTGTGTTCCTTTTAGCCTTCCATTCACGGCTGTAAATTGAGTGTGGCAGCCCTAGTTATTACATTCTTACAACAAGAAACATATTGCAGTGTGTGAAGGAGAATTTCTGGGTCTGTACTGTATTGTTATTAGGGGAAAGTTCTGAAGTTTTAAAGAATCCAAGAAGTTCTGAAGAATCCAATAAGACATTCCCTAACATTTTTGTTGGCCAGAACTGGACACCGTTTAGTCCAGGTGTTGGAATTATTTCCCCAGAAGTTGAGATCTTGATTGAAACAAAGAAACCTCTTTGGCTAGGCAGAAAAACTTGAGAGAATTGGGATAGGTTGTCAATGGCTTTGGTTTAACTAAACAAAAATGTCTATAATAAGTTGTGTTAATATGGTTTCCTATATTAAGCATTACTTGTGTCTTCTAATCCACTGTGGTCCACTGTTAAATCTATAAATTGATGAGCATGTTTTGAAATAGCAAATTTCATCTCCGTCCAAGAGAATAGGAGACCCTGTGGCACAGACCCATCACAGATTTTTTCCCGTAGCTCTGTTAGGCACATGGGATTTAATATCTATTCACCAGAACCTAGAGGGTAGAGACTTTTATCTCTGATTTTCCAGAAGTCAAAACCCCACTGGAATGTATATGGTGACATACTCAGTGGCGTCATAGCACTTTCTTACTCTGCTAAGAATCGCCTATTTCTCCACCACCAACTTTTCCCACTCTGCCTTATGGAGTCCTCAAACTGGTACAAATAAATATGTTATCCTATAGTTCAAAGTATACTACATTTTTTTACGCTTGCCTTAGGTTAAAACTGCCGTACTTTCCCCGAGAACACCGCTGTTACTGCTCATAATTCTTCAATACTCAGCATCAATTGGCTCATACATAGCTGTGGCATTTTCTTAGATTCCTATTGCAAAAATCTAGTTAATCTAATTTTTATCCTCCTAAAACATTTTTTCTTTAAAGTTTCTCCCAATTGCTTATGTTATTTAGCCTACTTTGTTGTATATGACAGCTATCTTTCCAAATGCATTTCAGCATGTATTAAGGCTTTAGAATCTGGGCAATAATCTTTTACATTCCCACATCAACATTGGTTATTCTTTTTTTATTTTTTTTAAATTTTGTATATCATATTATGAAAAAAGTAATGCATATATGGAAGTTAAAACCACACCAGTACTGAAAAACTTATAATGTTGCTAAGTCTAATTCCTTATGGCATATGTAGATTTATTCCTCTCTTTATATTTCCTACACTGATTACCTTAATGATGCTAGAAAATAGCTTTATACATTTGTATCTTGAATTATTAACTTTAAATTGACATGTCATTAGCTAATGTTAATTGCTCCTTTTACTTCATAGACAATTCAGGAACTTACAGCATTATACTCTATAGACTCCACTCCAATTTATACACAGTTCTGATCATATACTCTAATTATGTATTTATTTTAAACCCATCAGGACATTATAGGGATTAGGTTCTAGAAGTATCCTCATATTTATTCTTTCCATTTTCCTTATTTTTTCCATCCATCTTTGAATTTCCATTTTGGATCATTTCCCTTCTGCTCATCAAGTACTCTTTATTATTTATTTTATTACAAGTTTCTTGGTGATAAGCTATATTTTTGTCTAAAATTATTTCACTTATATTTTGGAAATGATATTTACTGTATAAATACTTATAAATTAACAGTTATTTTTCTCTTTCATTGTCTTCTGGTCTTCATTGTTTATTATGAGAAGTCACCTTTGAAGGTAAATTGTTTTTTTCAGAGGTGGAGGTATTGGAGTGCAGTTAGGAATTTACTGTGTTTCATCTTCAGCGGTATCTTCAGTACCTTATATTGTGTTAGGGCAGATAAAGTAAATACTAATTTATCTTGTTTGAGGTTTGTAGAGTTCCTCGAATATGTGGCTTGATTTATTTCATATTTTTGAAAAAAAAATCCCATTCATTATCTCCTCAAATATTGCTTAGAACCCATTCTATTTCTTCTCTTCAGAATTCTGTTTAGACCTTAATCAAATCTTTTACATTATCCCTTAAATCTCACATTTTCTTCTGTAGTTTCAATTACTTTATGTTTTTCTTTCTGACTCTGGACAACATTTTGGACCTATCTTTCATTCACTATTTCTCAATTTATCTCTCAAATATATTAAATTCATACATTGATTTCTTAATTTCATATTTTTTTCAATGGTAGAAACTATCATTCTTAATGCTGATTTTGTTTTAAAAATAGTTTTTAGTTTTTCTACTAAAAATCTTCTAATCTTTGAGATTAGAAAATTTGAGATTAGATTAAGCATGATTAAGTATTATGTCAGTTTTCCTTTTTTTTTTTTTTTTTTTTGTTCAAGATTTTATTTATTTATTTGAGAGAGAGAGAGAGAGAGCCTGCTAGTAGGATCCAGGTTAGGGGACAGAGGGAGAAGCCAAAACTGGGCTGGATCCAAGGGTCTTGGGATCATGACCTGAGGCAAAGACAGTAGCTTAAGGAACTGAGGCACCCAGATGCAGCCAACCCCTTTTTTTTTTAAGGTTTTATTCTCTTGGTTTTTATAAGTATTTTTATATCCCCTTCTGTATCTGGTTTTTCAATTATATGTTAGATATTAAAGAAAAATTGAAGGAATAACTTCATGATTGAATATTCTGTCTTTGTTCAGAAAGAACTTATCAGTATTTATTTATTTATTTATTTGCCTTTTTCTCTCTTTTTTTCTGTGTCAGAGAACTAGAAGCTTTGACAAAGCAAGTTTACTCTAATACAGTTAAAGGTGTTGAGATGATTTGAACATGTGGGCAGTCCATACAAGGAATAAATCATATCTGGTTTACCCTTATTCATAGGTGTATGCTTCTGGAGATCCCAAACAAAAACAGGGATTTTTAAGGAGGGATCACTGTCTTTGGCTGACACTGACCTAAAATTTAGCTCTCCTAACTCCATGAGTTTGTCTAAATCTCTGCATGGATGCTCAGTGCTGATTTGTCTCTTCTGTAACTGACAGAAACACCTCTCCTCTCGGTAGCACTGTCCAATGGAAATTTTTGTCACAATGGAAATGTTTTCTCTCTGCATTTTACAGTATAGTAGCCATTAACCTCATGTATGTTTGAGCACTTGAAATGGAATTAGTGCAACCAAAGAACTATTGTTTTTATTTAATTTTAATTAATTAAAATTTAAATACCCAATGTGAGGCTAGTCACTTCCCTAGGGGCAGTGCAGCTTTAGGGAAAAAGTATTACAAAATACTAGTCATACTACTGTGATTCCTTCTTGGAAAATTTTGTCTTTATAAATTTTCACTGCCTTATTAGTTTCTTATTGCCTTCAGGTAGACGTAAGACAATCTTTTGCCTAGATTTTCTCGTTTTCCATTTGTTTGTTTTGAACAAAAGGATTGAGGCAAGTTACCTAGTGTGCTGTTCCTGGAAGCAGCATACTTCATTCACTACCTTTATATATTTAACAATAAAATGAATCTACAGATCTTGATTTTATATTATATCTCTTGACTGCTTGCTGTGTAAATTAGGTAATGATACCCATTTTGCTCCTACCATTTCTTTGACTCCTAGACATTCTAATGGTTTTTGACAATTCCGTTGTTTTCACATTGCAGATATTTACAAGGTTAACATTGGGGACTATAATCAAACCTTTTTATTGTCTCGTACTTTTTGTTATAAAAATAGCATATGGTTTTACCATGTTATAAGTAAATATGGTTCTAAGGATACCATATAATAGGATTTGACTGATAGAAGAGCAGGAGATATAATTACATCTCATTCATGGGAACATATTCCAAATATTGTCCCCCCCTTTCTCTTTCTGTAACACACACACACTCAGACATACACACACAGGATTTCTAATAATTGGTCAGTTGCTAAAATTATCTCCATTTCATGTTTCTTCACAATTTCATCACTGCTTTTTTAAATGTTTTTCTTGCATATTCTGGTATTTCTAATGATATCTTAAATATTAGATATATTCTTTTTCATAATTTCTGTGTTTTGTTGTTATTTTGTTATAGCTATATGCATTATTTTCCATTCTTAGCAACTTTATATTTTTTTTAAATTTTTCTAGGCAGCAGACCAAATCTTTGTTTAAATAATTTTTTTCAGTCTCCTTTATGCATTTATACTTCATACACATTTTCTGGCTATGGAATCTTGAGGTTTCATCAGTTGTCTTATGTTTTGCAGGTATGGTTCTATCTTTCTGAGTTTTAATGAGGGCAGGCTCAAGTTAGCCAGCTCAATTTTTCTCCTTTTTAATTTTTTTTGTCTAGTGAGCTAGTTTTGGGGATATTTTGGGGGGGGGATTGTGTTTCTTCCTAAATGCTTAAACTGTCTTTAAAAATATGTACCAAAATATGTTTCAATGTAGCACTAAACTTTGTTTGAAACAGCATGCATGTTTGAGGTTGCATATTCAGCATTTTGGACATTTTCAGCTATTATTTATCAAGACCGTGGGCTATTATGTGTGTGTATGTGTGCATGCACAATGTATATGTAAACTTTCAACATAATAAGGTCAAGATAAGTATATTTTTAACTTACTAGTTGTGGGACGTTTGATTAAGCTGTCAAATATATAGTGGATTTTTTTTTTTTTAAGATTTTATTTATTTATTTGACAGACAGGGATCACAAGTAGGCAGAGAGGCAGGCAGGGCAGAGGGAGAAGCAGGCTCCCTGCTGAGCAGAAAGCCTGTTGTAGGGCTTGATCCCAGGACCCTGGGATCATGACCTGAGCCGAAGGCAGCCGCTTAACCGACTGAGCCACCCAGGTGCCCCTATAGTGGATATATTCTTATCTTCTATGTCATATCTAATACAATGATAAATAGATAAACATTTCTGTCATTCTACTCTATTGATGAAATGATTGAATTATTCAAGTATATTGTGAATTTCCCTTATTTTAATTACTATAGTAGAGCTTCTATGTTGGAGTATATTTTAGGGAAGAACAAGCTGTGATTTTAAAGTTGTCTTTGCAAATCTGAATAGGTAGGTGTTTGGTGCATGTTGTAGATAACTCTGATTATAGGTGTGTATTGGTTATGATGTCTTAAAAATTATTTTACATTATTTGAGAATTTATACTAGAATATAATGACTAGACAAAAACATACATTTTTAGGAATATTTACAAGTACATATCCCTTGAATTGCTTAAAGAAAATTGAACAGACAAAGCATATTTTTTTTTGATAAGTTTAAGTTATTCTGAAACACTTACTGGAAAAATTTTTTAGGGCATACTACTGGCCAAGAGAAAAAGGCAATCCCCAAAATTGAAGTTTATCATTTTGAACAGAACTCATCCCCTTAAATTTTGCATCATTTTTAGTAGTGCATATTTCAGAGGATATACCTGTACTATTTTAGAGAATTTGGTTAGTGGGTTATGTATTTTATTGTTATAAAATTAACTGTATTCACAAAATCCTAAGGAGATTATGTTTGGACCTCACTGTTCTTACTTGAAAAATAATAGACTTGAATTGTTTGAATTCTTTAGCTCTAACATTAATTTGGATTTAAGATACATTCTTTTACCACTCTTACCCTACTTCCTTCGAATTCTTTCTATCTATCTACATTTCTGTCCAGTAATCCACCCACATACACTGCATACATACATACCACATTTATTTATGCATTATAAATATTTAGTTATATATAATTTTAGTTTAAATTATCTAAACCTCCACTTCAATTTAAACAATGTATATTATTTTTATGCTTGAATAGCAATATAAAAGGAGATGTGATTATTAATATAAATTTGACTTAAACAATAATATACTGGTGATCAGATAATTTTACCAATAAATATCTTTACATGCTCTCCAATATATTCTATATAAACTAGAAATATTCAATCTATATACTATCTTATGATCAGCTACTTTGGCATGGAATGAATAGAATGCCAATGAAGAATAAGAGATAGCTAAAGAAAATAATTTTGAAAATCACCATGTTTCTTTTTTTTTTTTTTTTTTTTTTTTTTAAATCACCATGTTTCTTATTCAAGAATTCTTTTTTAATCAAATCATGTATATGGGCTATAATAAAAGATTCTGCATGTTGATTTAGCCATTTGAGATGCATAATACTTTTTTCTTTTTTTTTTTTTTTTTTTGGTTAACTCCTACATAGTTTCTTTTAAAATTAAAGGTCTAGGGGCGCCTGGGTGGCTCAGCGGGGGGTGGGAGGTTGGGGGAACCAGGTGGTGGGTATTAGGGAGGGCACAGATTGCATGGAGCACTAGGTGTGGTGAAAAAAGAATGAATACTGTTACGCTGAAAATAAATAAAAAATTAAAAAAAAAAAAAAGCCTCTGCCTTCGGCTCAGGTCATGATCCCAGAGTCCTGGGATCGAGCCCCACATCGGGCTCTCTGCTCCGTGGAGAGCCTGGTTTCTCCTTTCTCTCTGCCTGCCTCTCTGCCTACTTGTGATCTCTGTCTGTCAAATAAATAAATAAAATCTATAAAAAAAATTAAATTAGATTAAAGGTCTAATTGTAATTAGATATTAAATACTGTTAAATAGCTTCTGATACAAATAGGAAGTAAATCTAATTTTGAAGCTTCATTATTACCTTAGGCCAAAGAATTATTTTCTTCTCATAATATGGAAATGACAAGCTCATATTATTGAAATTAAGTGAAACAATAGAAGTATGCTAAACCCCTACCATAAATAAGAAGTCATTATTTAACGATAAAAATTGTTGAAAAAATTAAATATGACTCACACTTTTGTTTAGTATATTTAATGTCAATAATAGCTTCTATAAAAAAATCCTAAAAAAATTCCTAAAAATTATTGGTTCCTTTCTCCTTTTGTAAGTTGATATGGTATTAGATATGTCTTTATTTTTATATGCTTGTGATGGTAGTTTTTTATATTATTATAATTAGTTTCAGGGGTAGGACTTAGTGATTCATCAGTTGCTTATAACACCCAGTGCTCATTAAATCAAGTGCCCTCCTTAATGCCCATTCCCCTGTTACCCATCCCCCCACCTACCTCCCCACCAACAACCCTGTTTATTTTCTAGTTAAGAATCTTTTATGGTTTATGCTGGAGGGGAAAAGGGTGGGAGGGATGGGCTGGTTGGGTGATGGACATTGGGGAGGGTATGTGCTGTGGTGAGTGCTATGAATAGTGTTAAGACTGATGATTCACAGACCTGTATCCCTGAAGCTAATAATACATTATATATTAATAAAAAAGAAAAAAAATGTATTTTATTGTTTGCCTTCCTCTCTGTTTTTATCTTATCTTGTTTTTCCTTCCCTTCCCCTATGTTCATCTGTTTTGTTTCTTAAATTCCACGTATGCATGAAATCATATGGTATTTGTCTTTCTCTGACTGACTTATCCTGCTTCACATTATACCTTCTAGTTCCATTCACGTTGTTGCAAATGGCAAGATTTCATTCTTTTTGATTGTTGAGTAATATTCCATTGTTTATTTCTAATTCTTTTTTTTTTCTTAAGTTTTATTTATTTGACAGAGATCACAAGTAGGCAGAGAGGCAGACAGAGAGAGAGGAAGGGAAGCAGGCTCCCTGCTAAGCAGAGAGCCTGATAAGGGGCTCGATCCCAGGACCCTGAGATCATGACCTGAGCCAAAGACAGAGGCTTAACCCAGTGAGCCACCCAGGCACCCCTATTTGTACTTCTTTTTATCCATTTGTCTGTTGATGAACATCTGGGCTCTTTCCATACTTTGGCTATTGTGAACATTGCTGCTATAAACATGGGGTGGTGCATGTACCCCTTCTATTCACTGTCTATCTCCTTTGGGTAAATACCTAATAGTGCAATTGCTGGGTCATAGGGTAGTTCTATTTTTAGCTTTTTGAGGAACCTCCATACTGTTTCCCATAGTGGCTGAACCAATTTGCATTCTCACCAACAGTGTAAGAGGGTTCCCCTTTCTCCACAACCTTGCCAACATCTGTTTTTTCCTGAGTTGTTAATCTTAGCTGTTCTGACCTGTGTGAGGTGATATTTCATTGTGGTTTTTCATTTGTGTTTCCCTGATGCTGAGTGATATTGAGTATTTTTTCATGTGTTTATTAGCCATTAGTGCTATTTAAATTTTTCTAGTAAATTTACTTAAGACTTGTTGCAGATATTATGTAAAATTATGTAAACATGGGAATATCTAAAAATATGAATATGGAAATACTTCCCAGGGTCTATTTTACCTTGCATTGTTCTGTTTCTCCATATTAGCTGGAAGTCAAGAAGTCATTTTCACACTCTGTACCTCATTCCAAAGAGATTGTTGTTTGGTCAATATGGCTGTCTCATTTTCACTTGCTACTCACCCCCTACTTGACTGAATGAAGTGATATTGCAATATTGGCAGTTAGAAAGTCCACTAAGCATATTAATCACAACTTCTCTTCATTTTGTGTATATATTTGAAAGGGGTCTGTCTCTGTGTTAAACTATAGAAACCTGTTACTTGCACGAAAGCAATGAGGCCTAAACTATTAATCTAGAGAAATGTATTTCCAAGTCCCAGTTTTTATTATTCTGGCCTTCAATCTTTCATCTGTATAAGAGAATAATGAAAAAACAAATTAAAAAAAACCTGATATATATTTTGTTATTACCATGTACTAGGAATTGTGATTATTTCTCAGCATATTATAGGTCATCAATGCACAATGATTCTGTAAGATAGAAATCATTTATATCCATTTTAAAGGTGAAATAGGAAAGGGAAATGAAGAAAGGAAACAACTGTGAGTTTTCTTTCATGTAATTCAGCATTTAATGGTGGATCATAAATTAAACAGAATTATAAAGTGTGTTTGCCTTGTTAAAAACAGTATGATGGAGTATTGTTTTGCTTTTTGCCTTTGTACCCCCTTAGCCCATCCTGGTGATAGCATTTATAGTTTTGTTTTACTCTTCATCTCTTCCTTTGCTGAACTTCTGAGATCCATGGTAAAAAATTCAGTGAATTGTTCTGTTCATGTAATCTGTGTTGAATCATTTGTTCATTTATTTTTTCAAATGAAAAGAAAGAGTACTTTTTATTTTTATCATTATTGGGTTGAAAACATTGATTCATCTCTATATAATATGCTCCTTTTCTGCAAAACAAATACATATGTGATTTTTACTATTAATAGATTTTTAAGAAACGCAGAATATACTCATGAATCCACAAAAACATACTTTTAAATTGAGGAAAATGATCCTGATATTTAAGTATAGAAATGACAAATTTGTTGATCTAAATACACTTTTCCTTTTCCCAGATAAGAAACATTATTATACAAAAGATCTTTTTATTACAAAATAGCTCTTTAGTTTTAGTCTCGGAGCAGAACTTAGAAGATAAAGCAGTCTTTCAGATATACTTAAGAATGAATTATTTAGGCATTTTTAAGACCCTAAGGAATAAAGATACAGTAAATTGATTGTAATTTATTTAAATGAAAATATAGATCAATTCATATTTTATTATAAGCCGGCAGACATTTTAGAAATACAACATACAGATTATAATATTTGAGAAAATGCACCATAAATACACAAGCATATGTGCAGAGAGAAGCACATACATACATATACAAACATGTATTAATGCATAGACCTTTAGAAATACACATATTGAATAGCAGCCGTAGTGTAACTGTTAAAACTATGTAATCTGAAGCCAGAACCCCTGAAGTTAAATTCTAATTCTACCACTCACTTTCTTCATCTATAAAATGGATCACAATAATTTTTACTTCACAGGCATTATGTAAGTATTAAATGAGTTACTCCTTATAAAAATTTTAGAACAGTGTTTGGCAAATCAGTGTTAGCTAATTCTCAATGTATTACTCAGTAAATATTAGCTAATAGATATATTTATTTTTAAAAGTCAAACAGATAAAGCAAAACCAAACAAAAAACTAAATACAGATAGTAGTACCAAGATTATGTTTTTAAGAGATGAATTTGCACAGGTAGGTAAAATTTTTTTTAAATTAGATGAATCTGACATATACACTTTTGAATGTTTGATATTTTTTCTCTTACTATATTACACGTATGTGATACACCATAATATGTCTTTTAGAAGATGAACATGACAAACATCATTTAGGCACATGGATGATAGTAATATAAAGGACAAATTTTATCTAATACTAAAGTGAATGAAGTAAATTGTGCTGAGTCTCCTCACCCTACACTGGACTACCAGTTAAGGGAAAAAAGGCATTAAATTAATGTTGTTTGTAGAGCATGATATTATGTGAACATATAGTAAATGATATGAACTTAAATATATAATGTAAAAAAGGACATGGAAAGAAGTAGAAAGAAGATATATTTTGGAGAAGATGCATTTTGAACCAATGGGACCTGTCCATATATTGATCATGAGATGTAAGGGACAAAGGAAGCCTAAAAGAAAAATAATAGATCTTTGGTCTACCTAAATGGTGAAATTTTGGTGTATATATTAAGATTAAAAAGACTTTGTTGGGGTGAGTGAGAAGAGAAATACAAGGAAAAGGAAAGAATAAACTATCATGAATCCAGCAAATGCCCTTATAAGCAATACAAACAAAGAATTTTATGATAAATTAGTAAATTAATGAATCATAAAATATTATTACATAGCAGGATAATACACAGATCATTCATATATTATATGATATATCATATATCATGTATTTAGTTCTAAAACTAAAGGTAATAAATAGTAAGCACCTTTACATTTTATTGACATTACAGAAGAGTTGACATTGTTTAGAGTTTAGCAATGGCTGACCATAACACTCTTTTGATTTATCCCTGCACTTCATCAGAATAAGCATTAATTACAAGAGAGAATTAATTTGTGGTATAAATTGTCAACTTATTGCTGTAAATTGTGGTGTTTCTTCTCCCCCATTATGGGCCTACCAGTTAAGAGAAAGAAGGCACTAAATAAGTATCATTGATTGAGCATGATGGTATGTAGACATATGGTAGATTAGCATTTCTTTCATCAGGTAGTTGCTTAGTGAACTGTAAAATCAGAAATACCACCCTCGTAGAGCAGAGCAGAATGTAGTTGGAGAGATCTTTGAATGGTTTGGCATGTGTCACTTGCAATTTGAGGAATCATAGTGAATGGTGTTGTCTCCTTACCTGGAGAGAATTCTAAATGTGGGGGATAATCAGTTCAGTCTAAACAACAATGAAAACTGAAAGAAAAAAATAGAGAGTTATGTGGTATGGAAAAGAGAAAAAAACTCTAAAACATAAAGATATGGTAAGACAAAAAAAATCAAAGGATGAAAATATACAGTATAAAGTATAGCATGAAAATAATAGTAAAAGCAAACTGCTGTAGGTATTTTGGCATTAGATGCCAAAGATGTGTAGGCAAGTAGAGATATGCAATTTAGAAGCTTTGAATTCATCATTGAGATATAATGATTATGAATTTACAATTCTGATATAACTAAAACCGTATAGAGAGAGGTTATAGTTTTTAAATATATTTTAGTAAATAAAATAGCTGAAAATCAATGAACTAAGCATCCATCTCAATAAATAATATAAGAAATAAAAAATTTGACAAAAAGACTACAGTCAACATAATTTATTGTACACTTAAAATTAGAGGTACAGTGTTCTAACCACAATAAAATAAAATTTAAGGAATTACAACTGAAAACCTGCCCTTAAAAATAAATCAATCAAAAATTCATTAACATATCTACAGTATGTATTTTAAAATGCAAAGTTTACATGAACTCTCCCAAAGAAATTAAAAAAGAGGAAACACTGAACAATTATTTTTTATGTATGCAGTGTTGTTTTATTTACATATATGGGTTTTTTTAAATTTTTGTTTTTTATTGTGTTATGTTAGTCATGGAGAACTGGGTGTTATACACAAACAATAAATCATGGAACACTAGATCAAAAACTAACGATGTACTATATGGACTATATAGACTAACTGAACAATGTATTTTAAAACACCAGCCTATTGTTAATGCTACAACCTAATCAGAGCATTAATATAAAGGAAAGGTACAAGCTAAACTTACTTATAGAAAAGAGTAAGACCCTAAAAACAATTGATCCAAGTTTGCTACAATGGCATTCCTAATTTATTTAAATATTTATGTGTGTGTATGTGTATATATATATATATATATATATATATATATATATGACAGCAGGCAAGTTGAGTTGATTATGTGAATCAAGATTGATTTAGTATTTTTTAAAAAGTATGGTTTGCAACAGTGACACTATATAAAAGAAAGGAAACAACATCTTCAGTAGCAGAAAAATCATTTGATAAAATTGAAAATCTGTTAGGAAAAATTTTTAACCAGTTAATTATAAATGGGATCATTTATACTTGTTATTATGAGAAAGATTATCAAGAAAAATCTTTGCAAAATATAATACAGATTGTGAAAAGTTGAGATCATTCTCTTTTAAATCAGCAAAAAAGACAGACTACCATCACCACTGTTATTACTATTGTAATAACAAGAAAAAAATGGAAGAAGTAATATAATAAATAATAAATAATAAAACAAGAAAAAGAAATGCAAGAAGTAATATTCCAAGTGAAATGAAAAAAAAAAAGCCTCATTCTCTGAAGAGAATACAACTGGCTAAATAGGAAAACCAAAAGAATCTGGTTATATAATGAGAATTAATGAAGTATTATAGTAATGTTTCTATATTTGAGCTCAGTAATTTTAAAATTACATTTTAAAACCATCAACAGAATAGTGGAAAAATTAATTTTCATGAGACATTTTATAATCACATACAAAGTATCAATATCTATGAACAAGTCTAATGAATGCTGTATAAAGCTTCTTTAAAGAAAATTATAAAATATTGTTGACAGAAATTACGTGTCATAAATTAGAAATACACCATGTTTATGTACTGAGAGAAACAAAGGTAAAACAATTTCCTCAATATGGCACAGTTTCAGTGCTCTCCACAACAGAATCCCAATCTGTGTTTTATTGTTGTTTCTATTGTTTACTCATGATAATTGTAGGATATACTAGATCAAGAATAGCTAAAGCTAAAGCTACATATTAAATCACTGAAGTTTATGGACCTGATATACCAGGTACCAAGTTTTGTTTTATTTTAAATATACTAAGATAATGTGGTGTTGTCAAATATAGAAAGGTGACAAAATAAAATAGAAAGCCTAGAAAATGATTCACGCACAATGGGCTTGTGATTTAATAAAAAGTGACAATATAGAAGGAGAAGTGAAGGACTTTTCAAAAAATGGTGCTGACATGTTTAGATGTCCATACCTAAACTTCAAACCAAACACAAAACTGTATTCCAATTGGACTACAGAACTTGATACAAAGGGCAAGAGATAAAGTCTGACAAAATAATAGAGAGGATATATTTGTGATTCAGAATAGAAAAAGTTTTCTTAAATAGGAAACAAAAAGGATTAAACATAAAAGGATAATATTAACTGAAATGAAATTGAATTTCTCTTTGCCAGTTAAGAAAGAATAGGGAAATAGAGAGAAAATATATTTGCAAAATATATTTAAAAAGATGTTTTATAAAAAAGACAATTATATAAAGACAAAGGATTTTTCTCGATAGTGTATTTCTAATACCTTCAAATCAATAAAGGCAACCCAACAGAAGAATAAGAAAGTTTTTGAATAATCATTTCATAAAAGAGAATATCTAAACTTCCCTCATTATTAGGGAAGTAAAATTAAAATCACAAAAAGGAAATTAGATGTATATTGTTAATATTCAAAAATTTCTGAAAATTCCAGCATAGCAAAGATATGAAAGAATAGAATCAAAATCATAAACTCATAACTTTGACAAAATGTGTTGAATATGTCAACTGAAGCCAGACTGTGTCTGAGCAATTGCCATCCACAGGTGGAAAACCTAAGCAAAATACAAATTTGTGTGTGTAAAAAATACATACAAGAATATCTCAGTAATGTAATTCTTGAGAACTCTGAACTGGGAAAAATGCAGTTGTCAAGTGAGGGTGAATACATCTATCATTTATAATACATTTATACAATAGCATATTGTGGAACAAAGATCACCAAGTATTTTCTATAAGGAGTCAGACAGTAGATACTTTAGGCTTTGGGAGACATAATATTTCTGACTTAACTACTCAGCCCTGTTCTTGTAGCATAAAAGCGGTTATTGACAATACTTAAATAAATGCTGTATCTGTGTATCACTGAAACCTTATTTTCAAAAACAGGAGTGCCAGAATTGGCTTGAAGTCAGTACTTTGCTGATCCTACTATAGAGAAAAACAAACAAACAAACAACAAAACTATAGCTAAACACAACAACATTGATGAGTCCCTGCACAAATATAAAGTTGAACAGAAGACAGACATTTAAAAAAATCATTAAATAATCATAATGCTAATAAAATAAAACCATGGCTCCCTGGAGAAATGACATATCCTAGACATAGAAGAGAAAAAAAAAGAAGAGCCTGAGTATGTCGCACTGAAGTGCTCAAAAACCAAGGCAGTGCTGGAGAGGGATATCAAAAGGACCCAGAAGCCAACGGAATGAGTTCCCAATGACCAAAGCTGGATGTATTTAAATGACTACATAACAGAGTATTGGATTTTAACCCAAAGCATAAAATATAAATATCCATGAATCTATTCTGATCTAAATAAATGCTTGAATAAATAATTAAATGGGAATAAGAGTCAAAGTACCCATGCAGAAGAATTCCAAATAATTTATGTAGGTATTCTTACATCAAGGGGACACAGCTTAACTCCCTGCTCCTTAGATAATAGGCTGCACATAATGACTTCCTTCCAAAGGGACCATTATGGAAATAGGGTTTAAAAAAAAAAAAAAAAGTAACTTTACAGTGGAGAAAACTGATAAAGAGTACTTCAGCCAGGTGATCAAATATCAGTGATTAGTCAGACAAAGATGAGTTGTAGACACTGTACTGCAAGTGCTATAGTATTGTAAGCTCAGGAACTTCTGTTAGGAAAAAATTGACAGAACCTAAGTCTTGAATCTTGGAGTGGAGTTGAAAATGCTATAACCCCAGTGCCTATTTACTGCTTTCCATTAGCAGTTAGTCACATGTCTTAGAGTAGGGAAGAGGAGGAATTGGTTATCTTAACCAAAGATTAAAAAGCTGGATTAGGGAGTGTGTTCACCTTGGAAATGTGCCATTTAACATTTGTGTCATGTGGATATGGTGTAGGAACTGAGGTGTGTACCCTTGATATGATGTGATGTGAATGTCACTTCACCTTTGTGGTCTTCCTTCTCAAGATCTATAATCTCTGTCTTATAATGAGAAAAACATCAGACAAACCCAAACTGAGGAACATTGTACAAAATACCTGACAGGTGCTCCTCAAATCTGTGAAAGTCATCAAAAACAAAGAACGTCTGAGAAACAAGTGTAGTCTAGAGGAGCCAAAGAAGACCAAATTGCTAAATGTAATGTAGTATCTTACATGGGATGGTGTTACAGGGAAAAAAAAATAGCGAGGGAGTGGGGAACATTAGATAAAAACCAAAGAAATACAAGTATGCACTTTAATAATTAGGTCGTAAAATTGGCCCACTAGTTGTGATGAGTTTATCATACTGTATAAAATATAAAGAGCATGAGAAACTGGGTACAAGAATACAGGAACTATCTGCAACTTTTCTGTAAATCTAAAATTACTGTATAATAAAAATTTACTAAAATAATTCCTGATTCCTTTTGTAAAAAGTTGTTTGTTTGTTTGTTTTTTTTCTTTTGAAAGCACTCAAACCCAAACTGCAGTAAGTATTTAGATATACCTGCCCGAATGGTAAAATATAAAGGAAAGCAAGAAAGTGATTTTTTAAAATATTTTATTTATTTATTTGACAGACAGAAATCACAAGGCAGAGAGGCAGGCAGAGAGAGAGGAAGGGAAGCAGGCTCCCTGCTGAGCAGAGAGCCCAACGTGGGGCTCGATCCCAAGACCCTGGGATCATGACCCAAGCTGAAGGCAGAGGCTTTAACCCACTGAGCCACCCAGGCGCCCCAAGAAAGTGATTTTTCTTATGGTCAATTTAATAATTACCTTATGGAAACAAACAGGGAAACAAACATACAGCAATTGGGAAGTGGAATATAGTGGGCTTTTTAGTGGGCAGTATCCTATCTTTTGGCCTGGGTGATGGTAATAAAATGCTTGTAGTAAATCACTGAGCTTCGTATTTTTGCATACATTTCTATATTTGTGCTAAATCTATTTTTCTATCTATCTATCTATCTATCTATCTATCTATCATCTATTAGGATAGATGTCTGCTTGATGGAATGAAGGATTCCAGCAAGGAGCTATTAGGGGAGTACCATGAAATAAATTAGTTTAGTCGGATATTGCATCACCAACATCAGAGAACCTTGCAAGAAAGGGTCCTTCCAGAGCCCTTGCAAAATCCTCCTGTCAGGATGCATGATAACTGAAATGTGAGGGCCTACCACACAAAAGATATTGAATCAGATTTTGAGAATATCATCTATGTAGACTTTTTATGCCTCTCTCTTATCCCCTCAGTCCTGATCATGGAGGTGGCAGTCACAGGAGAAAAAATAATAATAATAATAAAGCAGATTGAAAGGATAAACCATGCCCACTTTCCCAATGAGATTTCCAATTGTGGATTAGTCTTTTGGTGGGGAAAGGGAGAATATTTACATTGAAAGTAAGATTGGTGTTTCAAAATCAGTCCACACCAGACTCATTAGGACTCAAATTCCATGAGATCTCCTTGATATTGGCAAGATATTGAGAAGAGAGATTTCCAAAGCATGTTCAATTAGATAAAATTAAAGACTTTATTAAACTCATTCCATTATATATTTGATTACAATGTACACCTCAAACATGCAGCCTGACTTACAGCATAGAAACATAAACACATATTTCTATTTTTTCAGGTACAACCTGATGATAAAATTTCTGTTTTCCTTTTTGCATCAACCATACCCATAACATTTTTTTTTTAATTTTTAAGATATATTTATTTATTTGAGAGAGTGAGCATGAATGAGGGGAGGGGCAGAGAGGGAGAGAGAGAATCCCAAGCAGGCTCCACACTGAGCACTGAGTCTGACACAGGGCTGGATCTCAGGACCCTGGGATCATGACCTGAACCAAAACCAAGAGTTGGATACTTAATGGACTTAGCCACCCTGGTGCCCCCATAACTAGTTTTCTTTTTTATGTTCTATATCTGGTTCTTTTGAAATCTGAAAAAAATCTAAGAGTCTTAGCACTTATGTTTTAGAACTAAATCCTTCTAGATGTTTGTTGCTTGTTTCTCCCAAGCCTTTTCAGCTTTTTAATTCATACATCATTGGATAAGTTGTTTTTAGTAATTCACATTTCTCAAATCTTTCCAAAGCTTTAAAGTCAGTTTTCACTAAATGACAGCCCTCTTTTATTAATATTTCTTCTGTTTTTTATAATGTGTACTTGAAATCTCAAATGTTTTTGAGAACAAATATCAATGACACTTGATGAGTTTTGAATTGACTAGTGGGGGAGAAGTGTCTGGGCGCCTGTTAACATGTGTTATGGAGTTAATGGACACTAAATAAGTTTAGTGTAATACTTAAGTGAAAATCGTTTGAAAGTTTTCTTCTCCTTTATGTCTGAGTTACTTTCCAGTGGTGATGGCATGGATTCAGTCTAATATATATCTCTGACAAATCTGGAAGAAAGTCTCAGACTATGTATAAACTTGGGCAATGCTGGTACATAGATATATTAAGCTACAAGAATGAATAAGATTGCCCAAGAAGAGAAAATAAGGAGAAAAAGCCCAGGGCAAAGTTCTGAGAAACTACAAACATTAGACTCAGCAAAGAGGATACAGAATCAAGAAAGTAGAAAGAAAGCAGAGACTAAGATAGGAATAAATCCAGGATAATTTTGGTATCAGTTAAATTCAGAGAGATTATGTTGAGAAGAAAGGAGATAAATGTCAACTATGAAACATAGTCCTGAGAGTTTGAATATGATGAAAACTGAGAGTAACCATTGGATTTAGCAAATCCTCAGGTCCTTTGATGATTGGGACAGAGCATATTCAGTGGCTGTGTGAAGATGTGAGTCAGGTGCTAAAAGTTTGGAAAGATAATGAGAGGGAAGGAAGTTGAGATAGCAGTATAATTTACATTTCCAAGCCATTTTGATGTGAAGGGAATGAGAGAGTGGCTAGAAGGGAAGGAGACAATGAGAAGTATTTGAATATATATATAATTTTAGGGTAATGATATGTAGAAACAGCCAAATCGAAAATGTCTAGATGAATGTGGATAATAAAAGAGAAAATGTCCTATATACAGACTAAGTGGGAGTACTGACCTTTAAAGAGACATTTAGTTCCCTGTAACAATGGGAGCATAAGCATACTTTCAAGTAGAATAGTAAAGTTTGTGGCAAGAAGTTCTAAAAATCTTGGGACTCAAGCTTCTGACTCTTGATTTCCACTGAGGTTGTGATCTCAAGGTCCTGAGATCGATCCCCACATTGGGCTCAGTTCTCAGCATGGAGTCTGCTTGAGGTTCTCTCTTGTGCCTTCTCTCTGCCATTTTCTTAACCCCCATCCCTCCCAATTCATGGGCACATTCCCTCAATAAATAAATAATTTCAGTCTTTTAAAAGGTTCTAAAAGTCCTTTATTAATGACTTCTATTTTCTCCACAAAATATGACACATTATCAAATAAAAGGAATTGTAATCATAGTGGGGACCAAAGTGTAGATGAGGTGTTTGATCACAGCTAAGAAGAAATGAATAAAACTGCTTTTTTTCAGAGATTGAAAATAAGCTCCCTCAGAAGTTTTCAGAGTCTGTAATGTTTAATATCCATTTGAGGTTTGATGCCTTGCATTTAGAATAAAACCGGTCACCTATCTTATGTAAATTTGTCCTGTAAAGTTCAACTGCTAAGGTATGAGCAGAAAGAAAAAAAAAAATGTTTCCAAACAGAATATGGCTTTTGTCAAGTTGGGCATTCATGGATATTTGTAAGGGAGAGACTATGGTGATGGACCATAGACTCTAATCTATATAAGGAAGGCAGCACAATGTATGCATGGATTGTGAGATTTTGGGAGAGTTACTGGATTGGAGTTGTTTAATATTAAATGTTTAACAGCAAAATATGTTTAGATAATCTTACTACTCCATACATGGGGATATAGGATCACCAAACTGACTTCTTTAGGATATCAAGAACAAAACTAGGACTCAAATAACTTTCTTTACTTCTATCTAGAAGGGTGCCAAAATATAACTTTGACCAAAATACTTGAACAGGAATATCCACATAACCCTATTGTAAATTTTTCCTCATTAAAATGAGATTGTAGGCTCATGAAACATGTTCATTTTTAACTAGTGTTTGGCAAATAAGGCGTGGGTGAGTGTGGGGTGGATAAAATTTAAACCGGTAATTATTTGGGGCATTTGTTGCTGAGAATGTCTGTTAGCTGAGGTCAAGAGAAAGATGCCATGGGATATCCGGAAACTTAAATGTTGCTATTCTAGATCTAGATTTAAAGATTAGCTTTTTGTGGGTGCCTGGGTGGCTCAGTCGTTAAGCATCTGCCTTTGGCTCAGGTCCTGGGATAGAGCCCCACATCAGGCTCCCGGGTCAGTGGGAGACCTGCTTCTCCCTCGCCCACTCCCTTGCTTGTGTTCCCTCTCTTGCTGTTTCTCCCTCTGTGTTAAATAAATAAATAAAATCTTTAAAAAACGATAAAGATTAGCTTTTTGGTTATAGTCAGATCTGTATTGAAAAGTAGTAATACTGCTAAAATAATGTCTAATTTGCAGCAACCCTCCTTTTTTGTCCATATTCTCTCTCCTTGGAACGTTGTTCATGATATAATTGCAGCTCCTTTTGCTTCCAATTGTGTATTCCCATTCATTTTTTTCTATAGGCAGCTTTCAGCTACATGAATAATTGTATCTAATTTCCTGAGTCTTAAAGATGATTCTCTTAAATTCAGATTATGATGACTAAATGAAATCCTTTGTTTCTTGCTTGTTTAGTCTCCCCTCCACACCAAGTTTTCTACAAATAGTTGTTCTTTTCTTTAAAGCTATTATTCATATATATTCAAGCTCAGTGAATTCTAAGGCCCAACTGAAATATCATTTTGGAAGTGGGACAGCATTTATGGCAGAATCTGCTTTCATGTAGGAAAACAGATCATCCCAGTATTGTTAATACTATTAATTAAAATGCTATCAGATTTGTAACATTTGAAGGAGACAAACTGAAGGACATTTTTAAATAGTCCCTTAGAGTAAGCCTGCTGTTGGCTTAGTCCTCATAAAACCAATCACATGACACCTATTTAAAGAAAGAAGATCCAGGAATATGGATTTGGTACATATGTCATCCTATAAAATCACTGTCAAAATGCAAGATGAGAATTATAAGAAAAATGCACCAAAATAATTTCAAAAAACAGTTATCTCTCCCAAGATCCTAGGCAGTCACTGTAGAGCTTCCTGGCAGCAGAAAGCAGCGGGAGCCAGCTAATGAGGCAAGTCATCCCTTATCATTGCTGTGCTTAGCCTGATTTAGTTATCTGAATCAAAATGACAGATTCAGGAGGAAGGCTCCTGGGAACTTGACTGAAAATGTTATGTTGATGTAACCATGCATTGATCAGTCTAGTGGAGTGCTTCTTAGTCTCCATGCCAACAATAAAAAGAAACAAAAAATAGCAGGTTAAAGGGCACACTTTAGGAAAATGGATATTGGGCAAGATATTTTCTTTATAAACAGGCTGAGTTAAACATTGAAATAAGCTTCATGCCCTGACCAACCTAGGGCTTCTCAACATATAAGAGGTTTTATAAAGTAATTTCAGCTTGTCAGGAACAATTTTCCTCTTTCCCTTTAGGATTACTTATAACTTTAGCTTTTGCAACTATAACCCGTGTTATTGGCAGCCTATTAACTTTATTCCAGTGTGAAAACTGCAGGAATTAACTCTTTCTAGCCTTGCCTAATCCTCTGCTGTTCTCCAAAGCCAGAAGTAGACAGCTGTTTTTAAAGTGCTTTTGACATGCTAGGCATGAATTTAAGAGGCTTGATAAAAGAGGTACTAAAAATAAGAAAAAGAAAGAATCAGAATTACCTGAGGGGAATACATGCTGTTGACAAATAGCTCTGTCTGCTAGCCCTGAGTTTGAGAAAGATTTTGATAGTTTTGATCACTAGGCTAGACATATTTTTCTTGTTACTGGCAAGCTATCAACATTCAGAAAACAGCATAAAGGGCACATTAAAAGCCACAATGATGAAGAAAAGATTGTTCTTCTAAAGATAGAATAGTTCATTGCACAAACCTCATCCAGTCAAAGATATCAGAACTGAAGATGGCTTATAAAAGAGAGGGTGGTTTGTTGTTGTTGTTTTTGGTGGTGGTGGGTTTTTTGTTTTGTTTTGTTTTGTTTTTGCTATGTTTTTGGACAGATGCACATGTTATCATTATAGGACATGAACAGAACCAAGAAGGGAGAAACCCACACACATTCTTCCATTTGATGTGCCTGGTTTATTTTATGCTAAGGAGTGCAAATGTATAAAACATCTCCAGCTACTCCTCTGGAGTCATTTAAGTTGATATGGGCATCACATTAGGATTTAACAATTTTCTAAACTGATCCGATTTAATGCTTTTTAAAAACTTAGCTTTCTTGGTCTTTCAGGCAGCCTCTCTACATCTCCAAAACAAAGTGCCCAGCTGTATAAATGAATGAAATAAGGATCTGCAGGAAGCCAAAATCCTAATTTTAACCACATGCTGGAAAAAGAAAAAAAGAAGGGAGAATTTATCTGTTTTATCCAAGTTTTTTTCCTTCTCTCTTAAATGGGAACTGTGCCTTTGTTGGCAGCTTTTCTCTGGACTGTTGATTGAGTATTTAGTCTAGGCAGGGCAAAATTATAAGAGTAAGCAGGAAGTACTATATATACATATATATATATATATATGTACACACACACACACACACACACACACACATATATATATATATATATATATATATATATATAATCTCATCTTTCCAGGAAACACGTTACAGTGGATACTTGCAGGCCTTGACGGTCCCCGCTCTAGTCATGATGCAGGAAACTTCCAGCCATCCCCTTCCCTAAAAGTCTTCAGGCTTTGGGTAGATACCAGGGCAAAGAGAGTGGTCTGCTGCAAACCTGAGCTGGGAACAAGATGAACCTATGGAAGTTATGTCCCACGTTCTGCTCCTCAGCTGCCAGTACTGTCCACCTGCTCTACCAAAGGTCTGTGCATCCCTTGTTAGGCAGATCAGGAAGAAATGAGAAGTCTTAACGTGCTACTGTGTGATTATTAGCCTTTAAAGTATTATTAGTCCTGTTCATCTCCTATCATGCTTTCTTTGTTCGTTATTATTTTTTTTTAATTTTCCTCAGTATACTTATTGTTTACATTCCTGACAGTCTTACTCAGTTTTCTTTATAAAATTCCCTGCTTTCTCCTGAAATTCACTGTGTCTTGAGGGCTTTCTGAAAAATACTTCACAATTTCCTATTCCTTTAAAAATATTGATTAAGCACATCCAGGGAGTAAAATGGTTTCTTCCAATGTAGAACAATCCACCAAGCAAGCCCAGGACCATAGACAATAAATTATGATACAGGAAAATACGCAGTAATGGATAGAATAAAGATATATCTGAGTTCCCCTAAGGTGTTTCTCAAAACTAGGAAAGCTCATTGCAAGGTTCAAACAAAAGTAAGAAAAAGCTTTGGGGGCAGCTGGTTCTTCTTGGAGCATATCACACAGTGCAAAGAGCTTGTTCTCCTGCTAGGAAGGATTCAGTCTCAAGTCCAGGATCATTGCCTCAGCTATAGTTAGCCAACTAGCAATCGGGAAAGGAAGAGCTACAATGCTGTGTGCTGCCAAGCTTCTTGGTAACCTTCATGGGAATTCTTAAATCTAACAGATGATTGAATAGTGAAATTTTAATTGTAGACCTTTTTTTTGTTTTTAGCTTTTGCAAGACAAAGAGGCCTCTGAACCTCAGCAATTCCTTTTGTAATACTTCCATCAGACCATTTCTAAGGAAACACCTTTTTTTCCTACTCCCTAATACTCTCTTTGCTTCTCCCATTGTTTTCTTCCTTCATTCCTTTTTACACTATCTACATAAACAATAGCAACAACAAGTTTTCTCTCTCTTTTGTGTGTGTGTGTGTGTGTATGAAAGATTAATGGGTTTATTTGTTTGTTTAATTCATCAATGATGAATTAAAGATAAAGCTGAAAAATTATTGTAGGGTACAGGTACACATTTTGATGGAATTACAGCTGAAATCTCCACAAATATCAGCAATTCCAAAACAACCTAAAACCTTCAATACTTACAATTTGATGCAGGGAGATTTTATAGAGCCACCTGGTCTCTGCTGGACCAAGACAGCCATGCAGGCTTCATTGTTTCAGGTTCCTTGTAGATCCATGTGCTTTGTGATAGCAAATTAAAACCATCACACATTACCGTCACTGTGTTTCATCTGATCTGTATTTAAGCTATCCAAACCTTGACACTAACACTAATGATCTAAACACTATACAGAGAACACACTACCCAAAACACAAAATAAATTGATAAATGCTGGTCAAGTGAAAGTTGAATGCATGTTTACTTTTTAGATTTTTGCTGTGGAGAAACACAGCTCTCCAAAGCCCAGGGAAGAACATTTGGATATTCAAACACAAACAAGTTAGTTAAAGGGCTTCTTATTTATAAAACATAACAAAAACCAAAAGAAACTAAAAACAAACAAAATAAATGAGGAGCCAGCTTGATTTATAAAGAAGAAGAGGAGAAGCACATTTCCTGCCAAATAAGAAACCTCCAATAGGATATGTGCCAACTGTTAAAAGAAAATATTCCAAATCTGGAGAATAGCTGTCCAGAGTTTCTTCAACCTTCAATCTTTTTTTTCCTTCCTTCTTACTTTCCCTCTTCCTTCCTTCCTTCGTCCGTCCGTCCTTCCTTCCTTCCTCTTTACTTCCTTCCCTCCTTCCCTTCTTCTTTCTTCCTCCTTTTTTCCCTCTTTGCTTTCCTCTTCCTCCCTCCCTTCCTTCCTCTCTCCTTGGTTTTCTCTCCCTCTCATTTTCATTCTGCCTTTCTTTTTTCTTTCTTTTACTTTTTATTAGAAACAGTCAATTGACTCCATTCTGTTATCTCATTAACCACTTTAGATGAAGAGAAAAACCAAATCCGATGAAGAATTGATATTCTGTACCCCCAGTTTTAGTGATTCTGGATTTTCAAATATGATAGTAACTGAGAGAAGTATACATCCCATCTGAACATTTCATTCTAGTGGCTTTTAGAGAAATCAGAGTAAGCTATTATTACATCAGCATTGCCAAAATGCAAAACAAAACAAAATAACTTCCCAGGTGTTTCCACCTCCCAGACTCAAGTACAGATGGCTTGAACCATATTTTCAACTGATAAAGCATTTGGTTAGAGAGGAAGGAGACAATAGTATATGGCATGGGGTGGCATAATTATAAATGAGACTACTGTAAGCAGGTGTTGCTTTTTAAGAAAAAAAATTCACCTTCTTAATTTCTTGGATAGAGATTAATCACATATTTTAATCTGAAACAAATACAAAAAAGTCATTAAGATTTTCCAGAGACTCAGAGTGGCCACTGTTTATCAAATTTTGCTAACAGTCCTAAGAAGGAAGGGAGCTAACTTCATCGATTCAGTGTTCTTTCTCCCCTGGAAGAAAAACCAGTCTTTAATGAAGCAAAATATAATTATAATCTAGTTTTATAGATGCACAGATGTAATTAAACTGCTTAGACATTTTATATAGCCATGATCTCAAAGGATATAAAATTATTCCATTATTCATGTGAAATTTTTGCACCAAGTAATCTTTTTTTCTTTTCTTTCCAATTATATGGGAATAAAACCCCTCTTTCAGAGCAGCATAAAAACTTAATGTAACAGCAAAGACCTATTGAATTAAGCAGGAACATGGCTATTTGGTCTTCCTTATCTATGATACTGCATGAGGATAGTCGAAATTAAGTCTGAATCTATTTTCTCTCACCTTCCTCATATGCTAAAAACAGCTGATACTCTTTCCAAAAGAATGTGTTTAGTTACTACTTGGATCAACATCTAAATTTGTATATGATTACTTAAATACACTGCTGATTTGGCATTCCTCTCTATATGCTAGCCCCCCTTGTAAAAAAGAAACATTTGTTTTTCTTAAATTGCTCTATGCTTGTTAACTCCTCAGATTCAATCTAAGAATTCATGTCTTGTGTTCAGTATTCTAAAAGGGGAATAAAAAAACGTCCTGACAGATTATTTTTCCTTGGAGGATTTTGGTTTAAATCCTTATGCAAAAAGAATACAAGATTAGTGATAACTGAGAAGGAAGGGACGTTTTTTTCTGGTCTCTGAGCAGTGAAAATGACACACGATAGTATGTCGTGTTATGTAGACTCCTTAAATTCCAGCTGAATTTCAAAGACTTGAAGCCAGCAGTGTATAGCTTTTTCTACTGCATGAATGTCATTTTAAGTGTTCAAACTTGATGGTCCTCTACTGAGAAACACCATTTTAAAGCTTTCTTTCATACTCACGGGTGAAAGAACTAAAATACAGCAAAGAGGTAAAAAGCTATTCTGGGGGAAATGAAGACCCCAAATTGTAATGCAATATAATATATATCATAGTTGGACATAAGTTTTTATATATTATATATTTATATAATTAATATATAAATCTGCTTATTCTACTTGGCCCCAAATATGAAAGTCATTGATTATCTACTGTTGAAATGTTATTTAGCCATTTAGGATAAGTCAGTCTCACACAATAAGCTTAGCTGAGAGTTTTTGTCTTGTACAATGAATGTGACCACTTGATAGTGGCAAGTGGAACACGAAATTGAGAAGACTTTCAGGGCATATCTGTGCATCAAGGAAATGCTTTCAGACAACAATTAGTTTTATTTTTTGCCTTCCTGTTAAATTTATTATTTTTAAAAATTTTGCTTGTTTTGTTTGCATTCAGACAGTGACAGTTAACTTATATGTGAAATTGGCTAGACAGAGTGCCCAGTTTGTTGGTCAGATACTTGCCCATATGTTGCTCTGAAGAGCCTTTTTAGATATAATTTACATTTACATCAATAACCTTTTGAGTAAAACACATATTGTCCATAATATGTATGGGCCTCATCTAATCAATTGAATTCCTTAAGAGCATAGACTGAGGTTTCTGGAGGAAGAAGCAATTTTCAAGATAGAAACACAGAAACTCTACCTAAGTTACCCACCTGCTGGCCTGCCCTGCAAATAGACTTCAGACCAAAGATTGAAATGCCAATTCACCTGAATTTCTAGTCTGCCAACCTACTCTGCAAATTTCAGACTTGAAAATCTCCACAATCAGAGCCAGTTCCTTAAAATCTCCCTCTTCTCTTGGATATATATATTCAAGATATAGGGATATATATAGATATCTATATTGCTATCTATCTCTATAGAGATAGATATCCCCTTCGATATAGATATCTCTATATATCTCTCTATATATATTGAATAGAGATATCTATCTCTATAGAGATAGATATTGATATAGATATCTATTTAAATATATTTAAATATATGTATATTTACATCTATTTATTTAATAGATATATATCTATTTAAATATATGTATATTTATTTTAGTATATTACATAAATTTAACTATTACAGTTATGAGTGTATATATAGTTATATATAAAAATATGTATGTATATATGTGTGTGCATAATATATACATATGTATAATATACTATATGTATACATATATAATATATAGGACATAAAATATAAACTCTATTATACATATAATATATACATATATTTTATATATATGCATATAGTATGTATGTAATGTATGATAATATGTAATAATACATAATATACATATATATGATATGTATTATATGCATACAAAATATATATAATATCCACAAGATAATATAGTTACAATATAATATATATCATATATTCCCTTATTGGTTCTATTTCTCTGGAGAGCTCTGCTCTGAATATTACAGACCTCTTCCATGACCTTGCCATAATATCAATTAGTCCTAAACCCTTCAGTGATACTCCTCCTGAATTAAAATCACATTCCTTAAAATCATGTGCAAGATTTATTTTCAACTGACTGCTACCTATTTCTTGATATTTAGCTTCTCATGATCCTAGCCTTCATATTATTCTCTAACATTACTGACATTACTAGCAGTACTAGTACTAACAGTACTAATATTACATTACATATCAATCAATCAATCAATCAATCAGCTATTTTATTCATTCTGTCAGCCGAAACTGATTGATATTTATTGGATACTATTTACTTGGCAGTTTGATACCAGGATACAAAGAGAAATCAGAAACAATCTGTTTCTTAAAGAACTTTAAGACTATTAAGAGTTTTCTATTTCTGGAAATTTTGCAGACTAGATAGCCAGAAAATCCCCTATTACAAAATAATTAAAAGGCTATATAAAATCAGTATTTTTTTTATACTACATAACTAAACTTAGAGAATGGAGTAAAGAAAATCTCCAAGACTACAAAAAGGAAGAACAACTAAAAATTCGAGCTGTTCGTAGATGTTCCCAATCACTGTAACTAAGGGACTTGAGAATTAAGGGTTACACATGTGGGAGAAAAGCCTTTGGCAAATTTGAGAAGATAGTTGTAATTGAGACCGTCACACAAATATCCAGGATATGTGAATAGCAACACTTTCAGTGAAGGGCTGAACTGAAAGAAAAAAAAATGTACTCATTAGGAACAGGAGGTGGGACGAAAGCCTTTCTTTCTTGGCCTTGTTCTGAGTGCTAAAGGGGGGAAAAAAAAAAAAAGAAAGAAAGAAAGGAAGTATTTTACAGCCATTTGTAAATATTCTTATTAGGTTTCTCAGTGGTACCAGCACCTATAAAATGAGAAAATAATCTAAGAAAGTTGTTTTTCCTGCAAATTTTAAGTGGGCATCTAATGGAAACAAATGTAAAATCATTGCTGAAAGGATAAAATCTAGAATTCACTGTATTTCTAAAGATGACATCCTCAGGATCATAGTCTCAATTTACACAAAATAGTAATCAGAGTAAGCAAGTATTTGAAACATAATTATTTGTGCGAAAATGTCAGATGAACTCATCAGATAAAGAATATAAAAAAATGGGGCTCCTGGGTGGCTCAGTGGGCTAAAGCCTCTGCCTTCGGTTCAGGTCATGATTCTGGGGTCCTGGGATTGAGCCCCGCATTGGGCTCTCTGCTCGGTGGGGAGCCTGCTTCCTCCTCTCTCTCTCCTGCCTCTCTACCTACTTGTGATCTCTCTCTGTCAAATAAATAAATAAAATCTTTTAAAAAAGTATATATAAAAATATATTTTATATGGTAAACAAATATAAAATGCCATTGAAATTTAAAAAAAAAAGAACTTCAAATATTCAGGACATATAAAAATATCTTTAAAAAATCTTTAAGAAATGACAAAAACAGTGTAGTCATTGAAATTAAAACTTGAATGAATGGTTCAAACAGAAAAATAAACAGCAGAAGATAGAATGAATGAATAAGAAGTTAGAGCTAAAAAATACTAAAATTGCAAACATCAAGGAAAAATAAATGTAAAAGATAAAAGGGATAATAGACACTGGGTAAAGAGGATGATGCTCTATATAATTGGAGTTTCAGACTGAGAGAATGCACCTACTTAGAAGCAATTTTTATAGTGATAATAGGTGGGATTTTACTAGAACTAGTTGGAGATACTTACCCTCAGATTTAAGAATGTTGCAAAACTACCACATATGTTATAATACAACAAAAGAAATATAGCATTTACAGAAAGAAAAAAGAAACATTGCCAACAAAGAAATAATTAGATTGGCAGTTGATTTCTCAATAGCAACAAAAGAAGATATAGGAATAATGCAAAGAGCTGAAAACCAAGTTATCATTTGATGATAAGGGCAAAACAACTTCACCTAAACAAGTACAAATTTGCAGAACTACTTTGGAAAACTGTTTGGCAGAATCTAATAAATCTTATGACAGAGCAATTCCATTTCAAACCTAATACTCAATAGACTGTGTTCATATATGTAGTCCCCCAAAATATCTACCATATCACAACGTTCATAGCCACTTTAAATTTACACCCAACATTAAATGCAAACTGTTTGAAAATTGATGCATTGTGGAATATTATTGTGTTGTGGTATTTTATAGAGGGAATTGGCTTTTTCTATAATCCATACCAAGAGTTAATCTCAAGTAGATTAACATATGAAAGAAGTGAGACACAAAAGAATCCATACGAATTTGAAAGAATGCAGAATTACGACTGGTTATCTTTGCAGGCATGAGAAATTGTTACTGAAAGTGAAGAGAACATGATACTCTCAGTTGATGGCATTATTCAATTTCTTGATCTCGGTAGTCATTCCACAACTCATACTTCGTGACAAATCATCGGTTTGCTCATTTAGTATTTGTGTATATTATGTAAAACATAATAATTTCAAATAATTTCAAAAGTTTCCTATTTAAAAAAAGGGGAAATGATATAAAGAAGCATTTCAACAGTAAGAAAAAAAACATTGACAAGATGCCCAGCCTGTCTGGTAAGAAGAAATGTATATTTTATTCAATGCCAAACAATGTTTTGTGTCTTTAAAGTTTAATGGGAAAAACAAGACAAGAGGGCTTGGGAAACAAGGTATTTTGCTTGAAGAAGCAGAAGGAAGGGAATGATACAAATTTATTTTTTCAACCAACAGTTATTAAGCACTCAGGTAACAAGTCCTCTTCTTTGAATAGAGTCAATAATGAATGCTTTAAAATCAGTCAGGTCCACCTCTGTACCCGTCACTCACTCAAGATGATTTACAGAGAACATATGCCATATATTTAAAAATTTTATTTATTTTTATTTAATTATAATTTACATAATGTTATATTAGTTTCAGGTGTACAATATTATGATTCAACAATTATGTACATTTCTCAGTTCTCATTAAGATCAGTGAACTTGATCCCTTTTATCTATTTCACTTGTATCCCCACCTACCTCCCCTCTGGCAACCACCAGTGTGTTCTCTGTATTTAAGAGTCTATCTTTGTTTGTCTCTTTTTTTGTTTGTTTGTTTGTTTGTTTAATTCCACATATAGGTAAAATCATATGGTACTTGTCTTTCTTTGACTGACTTATTTCACTTAGCACTATACCCACTTAATGTATCCCTGTCATTACAAATAGCAAGATTTCATTATTTTTATGGCTGCATAATATTTCACACTCCTATTATTTATCTATTCATCTATTGATGGGCATTTGGGTTGCTTCCATATCGTGGCTATTGTAAATAATGCCGCAATAAACATAAGGATGCATATACCTTTTGGGAGTTTATTTTTTTAAGTAAATCAGAAAATTTCTGTGATGTGTTCATGTAGCATAGCTCAGGAATTGGGTTATAACATTGTTCTATTCACATCAATAGTCAAACACATTGGAAACTGAAAATATACATATATATATATATATATATGCTGCATTTTCTTTGTGCACCTATATTCTTCTTAGGTAATTATCCAAATGCTGTACCTATTAACTGAGTTATCCACACAGAGCTCTCAGGTAGGATGATTACTTTTAGTTACAGAGGAATATGATTAGGGATAAGCACAAAAAGGCTTCGGTGGCATTGACATTTCACTATTTTTTTTTTAAGATTTTATTTATTTATTTGACAGAGAGAGAGATCACAAGTAGGCAGAGAGGCAGGCAGAGAGAGAGAGAGGGAAGCAGGCTCCCCACTGAGCAGAGATTCCCAATGTGGGACTCGATCCCAGGACCCTGGGATCATGACCTGAGCCAAAGGCAGAGGCTTTAACCCACTGAGCCGCTCAGGCGCTCCAACATTTTGCTATTTTTTTAAAGATGCATAGCAAATTTCCATCTTAAAATCACTGTTAAATATCTATAATATTATATATTTATATGTTATATTAATTTATATATTAATATAGCATAATGTAAAAGATTATAAAATATAATACAAGAAAAGTTGAATAAAATTTAGAAGTCAGACTTGATTTCAATGACATTAAATACAGAGGATGAGTAAAATATGATGTATAGCATTCTATAGCAAGATAATAGCTTGAGAAAATGGGCAAATGCTATTGCTTTACATCAGAGCAGTGGTTCTCAAATTTCAGTGGTCATTACGATCACCTGAAGGGCTTGTCAAACTACAAGTTGATGCACGCCACACTAATCTACCTTTCTGATTTATTTATTTTTTCTAGAGTGTGGCCAAAGTTGTGTATTTCTAACACATTTACAGATACTACTGATGGTAGTCAGTAGTATCCAGAGACCATACTTTGATGGATATATATTTGTAGAGTGATGAACAGATTGGAAGATTTGTTGCATAATATACAGCCTTTCTCTTTATCAAGAAAACCCACACATTTCTTTCTATTATCCACTCAAGTAATCTCTATTCAGATCAAAAGAGCCTTCCCTGAGAAGCAGGTCAAGAAGAACCTCCCAGTCTTATTTATATGCCTTCTGTCCTCCCTTTGAATAAGTCCTGTCTTGTTGAAAAATCTCTCTTCCCTTTCCTTGATGATATAATGCTCTCTTAATTTATTTCTTGCCAGACCTTTTAAATCTTTGTTGGCTCTGCAGTCCCAGGAATCCATGCTTCTTTCCTAGAGACTCTTGTTTTTGCTCTACAAAAGTTTTCAGGAGCTTGCATCCATTCCCATGGCTGCAATTAGATTTATATACAAACGAATTGAAAATCTACATTTCCATCCTATTTCTCTTCTGCACCTTAGACTAGTGAATTGAACTGCTTCCCAGAGATTTGTGTTCAGAGACCCACAAACTCCTTAACATGAACATGTCCAAAATGGACTTTCCATTTCTAACAATCTTCCATTCCGCCACACCCTCATGCAGACACCTGCCATCAGTTCATGTTCTCTGGCCCTATTTTTTTTCCTAGTGAACATCATCATCACAGCTATTCATGCCAGAGACATGGGCATCATCTATAATTCTTATTTTACTTCATTTTATGGTCAATCTACTTCATTTTGATTAACTTACCATTTAAAGAAATTTTGAGTCCATTATTTTGCTTCATCACCACTGCCCCATCATCTCTTGCAAAGAAACTTCAAATTTTACCCCTGTCTAGTTTTCTTTAAATCCAGTCTTCATAATGGAGACCTCTATTAAACCTGAACGTAATCATATTTATCACCTGATGAAATCTTCTGTGCTAAATATGACTCTTGCTTACAAGTAACAGAAGCCTACTAGATCAAGTTTAAAAAGCTACACTGTTTTTCTAAGGTTGTCAAACAGAGTCCTTCTGGAGTGCAACAGCTTTTAGGAACAGCCTGATATTCAGAGATCACACCTAGTCAGACCCACCACCAGTTGCCTTTGCTCTGCCATATGCTGCATTGTCATACTAAATACCAGACAGAATGCATTCCTCCCCAGGTTCTGGGACTTTAATCCTGTCCACTGTAGTGAGGCATCTCATGTCTAGCCTCAGATTTCCAAAGGAGGGATGCCAAAAACCCTTTCTAATCAATCTATCTAAATGTGGCTCCTAATGTTACTCTTTCCTATAGAATCTTTTCATCTTCATAGAATTCATCATGATTTTTACTTTTTAAAATTTAAAGTCTTTAAATTTTAGAATATATAATTCGTTTCTAGACTGTTAATTTCTTACAGCTAAGAACTGTGATTTTTTGGTTCATCAGAAGTCACAAGAATTATGGTCAAGAAATACACACCTAGACACATCAAACTTAAAGTAGAAAACACTGAAGATAAAATATTTTAAAATAAAAGAGAGTAACAAAAATATTTCCTACAAGAAACTAACAACAGAATTATCGATGGCAAATGCTAAGAAAAAGAACTGTCATTGAAGAAACGTATCTTTGTTAAAATATTGCTCACAAAGGAAAGTGTAATTGAGACATTTTTAAGGCAAACAAAAAATACCATCATTTAAAGACATCATTTAAGGAACAAGGGAAAAGTCAATAGTCACAGGGTCTGAAATACCAGAAACGATGCTGATTTTTTTTTAAACTGGTGAATTTGCAGTCATGTATAAACCATACCAATTGTCTAATATGATAGGAATAATACTTGAATTGCAGTTATTTCCAAGAATAACACCCTATATTTGTCATTCCAATTCAAATAGTTCTAATATAGTTGATTGGGGAGGAAGACAAGTCAAGCTTCCCTTCTATCACTCTAGACATTTTTATGTGAAATATGAATAAGGTAATTTATAGAGAACCACTAAGTTAATAGAAATTGATCTTATAACAAATAGAGGGATAAATGATGTAAAAAGAGAATCTTAAAGGAAAAAAAATAAAAAGGACTGAAGGAAACCAGCAGTAAGCAAGAGACATGGGGAGGGCTAATGACAGAAATATGGAAGAGATAACATGTAAAAACAGGATGCGACAAATCCAAATATATTCACCAGCATGCCCCTAAAAAGTCTTCAGTAGAGGCGCCTGGGTGGCTCAGTGGGTTAAAGCCTCTGCCTTCAGCTCAGGTCATGGTCTCAGGGTCCTGGGATCGAGCCCCACATCGGGCTCTCTGCTCAGCGGGGAGACTGCTTTCCCTTCTCTCTCTGCCTGCCTCTCTGCCTACTTGTGATCTCTCTCTGTCAAAATAAATAAAAAAAATTTTTTTTTAAAGTCTTCAGTAAACACAAATATAAGAGCTTAAATAGAGAAATTCACATAATGGAGTTTTCTCTCTCCCTGCTCAGTGGGGACCCTGCTTCTCCCTCTGCCTCTCTCCCCTTGTGCTCGCTTTCTCTCTCTTTCTTTCTGAAATAATAAATAAAATCTTATAAAAATAATATAAGCTGGGGCACCTGGGTGGCTCTGTGGGTTAAAGCCTCTGCCTTCAGCTCAGGTCATGATCCCAGGGTCCTGGGATCGAGCCCCACATCGGGCTCTCTGCTCAGCAGGGAGACTGCTTCCTCCTCTCTCTGCCTCCTCTCTGCCTACCTGTGATCTCTGTCTGTCAAATAAATAAATAAAATCTTTAAAAAATATATATAAGCCAAAATGTATGCTATCAGCTATAGAGATACAAATAGATATATATCCTTCATTAGAAAGGAAGAATGGTTAAAAATAAATGAGCTAATATCCAATTTAAATAAATACCAAAATAAGGAAATAAGTAAGAGGTTATTCAGAAATAATACAAAAGGAAGGAAATAAGAATAGAAATTAGTGAAACAAAAGGTATATTAAAGAAAAATCAAAGCATCAAAATTTGGTTCTCTAGAAAGAAAAATATCAGTGAAAATTTCTCATATAAATAATCAACTGAAAAGATATAAGACAAAAGATAAATACTGGAGAATTTTTAAAAGTTTAAAGCATATCTTCATCAAAGAAAAATAATGGAAATATAATGCTGTGATTATTGTATGTCAACATATTATAAAATTAGGTGAAATTATACAGCTTTGAGAATATATAGATTACCAAAATATACTTAATAAGAGTAGAATTCCTGAATTAACTTATTACCATACTCAGCAGGGAGTCTGCTCCAGATTCCCTCTCTCTCCATCTCCCTTTGCCCCTCCCCTTTCTCACCCATGCTCTCTCTCTGAAATAAATAAATCCTTTTTAAAAATTCCCTATAAAGAAAAACCAAGCCCTAGGACATCTTAATTTGCAAAATGCAAGTTATATAAAATTTTCAAGAAGCAGGTATTTTTAGTCTTATATAAAACAAAGTAAATACTCTCCAACTTTTATTCTGTTGCTAACATAACCTTGGCACCTAAATCAGACAAGGACACTCATAAATATAGATGAAAATACTTAACCAAATATTAACAAACTGAATAATGCAACATATGTATATGACATAGTGCATTGGTTTATTTCAGATAAGCAAGGTTTATTTAACACTATAAAATTTGCTCATGACAATGATATTAAAAGACAAATATAAAAATATTAAAAATAGTGTTAAAAGACAAATACTATACTATGAGAAGGTATTGCAAGAACTACCTGGAAAGAATTTATATTCCTTATATAATTTCATAAACAAAATAAAAGACAAACCAGTGGAAGATACCTCAAAAGGCATAGAAAGAACTTTCACAAAAAAGAAACACAAATGTCTCATAAATACATATAAAGATGCATAAATTTAGTGTTATTTAGGGAAATTCAAAATAGAGTAAAATACCATTCCACATCCACCACATTGACAATATTAAAATACACATGTCTTTTAAGAGAACATGGGTGAAGAGAAAAACAAAATAAAACAAAACAGAACTCTTTGTGTTACCTTTGAAGTTTTCTATAAATCTAAAATTATTCCAAAATTTAAAAAAATACACTTAAAGAATAGTATTTAAAGAAATGCCTGGTATGCAGAAGCATTTGGTAAAAGATAACTTCAGGCACATTAAAATTTTTAAAAGTGTATTTGAGTGTACATTGGTTGGAATCAGACAGCCTCAAACCAAAGGTCCTTAAGAGCTCTCTATCCACCGAACCTAGGGAAGAGACCTTTGTAGAGAAGAAAATTATCAAAGCAGGAAATTATTTGATTGGCTCTAGATGAGGAACTTGCTTTATTTGGGAAAGCCTGATTGTCTGTTTGTGACTGGTAGCTCTTAGTTTTATTTTCTTGGATTCAAGTGCATTGACTCTGGATTAGGTTAGGTTTTGATTTGTTTTGGTAGGCTACCGAGGCATTAGAATCACCTTAGTCTAATAGCCTCCTTGTTTAATTACTTTAACACATTCAATAAATATTGTTGCATGAAGAAATGCCATAGTGAGGAGGTGGCACACCATGAACTAATACAAGTCTACTTGTAGGATAACTTGATGCAATCATTCTTTAAGAAAAGTCACCTAACATAAAAGTATACACTTTAATGAGATTACAATTTCAATGTGTATGTATCTTGAAATTGTATACACACATTTTTATGTGCATACACATATGCCTTGAATTTTATATTTATGTATATGTTTTGAATATATAATACACATGATATACAGTGATGTCTTAAATATATGAAATTTATTTAGAATATATTGTATTATCAATCATATTTTTTTAAAGATTTTATTTATTTATTTGACAGACAGAGATCACAAGTAGGCAGAGGAGCAGGCAGAGAGGGAGGGGGAAGCAGGCTCCCCGCCAAGTAGAGAGCCGGATGCGGGGCTCAATCTCAGGACCCTGGGATCACGACCTGAGCCGAAGGCAGAGGCTTTAACCCACTGAGCCACCCAGGTGCCCCAATCATATTGTTTTTATAAGCTGCAGGATCTACTAATAATTTTTGGTACATTCCAATTACATATTATATTGCATTGGATAATGAACTCCAGGTGAATGCATAAATATATTTCTCTATGCATAAATATTCCAACATTGCTTTTGTGAAAAACAAATCAAGGATATGTCCAGTATTAAAATATTATTACATTATTATTATAGTATTTTAACAACAGAAAAAATGAAAAATTTTAATGATACATTATATAATATAAAATTATATAATGATACATTTGAAGTTGGTAAGCTTATATTTAAAAACATAGGAGTAATTATTTCAGGATATTGGTCATCTACAGGTAGAGAGTTGGGGTTATACTATTTAGAGAGGCACAAAATGAGATTTGAAATTTCTTAAGCTGTGTAGTATGCACAGAGCAGGAGTATTTATTCTTATATTATATGTGTGTATTTGTCTATACTCATAATTATGTATGATAATTTTCACAATTAAGGTTGTAGAATTTAGCAATGAGTGATTTTTTTTAGTGTAAATATGCTTCATGCAATATTTGGGATATACTTTATTAAATATTTTTTATTCTTTATCATAATTTAACTGAGCATTTTGTATTTTATATGATAACCCTATTCCAATAACTATTATGTAAAAAATTAACTAGCTGTAGTATATTGATCTTGTATCTGGAAACCTGATAACTCTTGTATTATTCCCATTAGTTTTTATATCATTTCATTTACTTTTATATTCTATGCAGATTTATATCATGGCTGTTCTGTTATAGATCCCCATTTGTTTTGTTCTCTACATATACATTGTGCCAAAGACTGGTACATGCTTAGAAAGATGAGGGCAATCTATTCTCTTAGGCCTTGTTTCTTGACTTGAGATGGTTGTGGTTCCAACAGCCAGCAGTTTTGAGAAGCGAACCTGCCACTGAACTGCCCTGCCTGTTACGTTTGGCCACTAAGGGGTAATGTGCAACAGTCCTGGCCATGGGTAGGAATGTGCTACATTTGTTTATAGTGCATTATTCTTGTAATAGACAGCTGGCTTAAATTTACTTTATTTAGAATTTTATTTGCATGGAGCCTCATAAATGAGATTAATTTAGAGTTTCCTTTTCCTATTCTGTTCTTATTTGGCTTAGTGTCAGGGTTTTGGAAAAATATAAAATTATTTATATTATTTTCCCAGAAGGTACTATGCTATGTAATGGTGTAAAATTTGGAAATTTTCTCTCCTTTTAGGGGAAAGGTAAAAGGAAGTTCATGTTAGTATGTTTATCCAGTATGAAGAGCTTTAAAGTATTCAATATTGTTGGTTATTTCTGACTCTAGTTATTTAAAGTTGAATAAACACACACAAAATAGACACACACGCACTCCATACTTCTTTTCATTTATTATGTGCAATTGTCATTTTGAATTTGGTATCCTGCTACACTAGGGATATAATTCAGAAGCTCCATGAAAATAAACTCTGCCACTACCCTGAGACAAACGTATCTGAAGTTAGTTGTTATTTCTTGGTATTATCCTCTCTGTGTTATCCAGATCTCAGTAGACCACTAAACATTTGAGAAGTTGGGTTTTTTCCTATTTATTCTTTTACTGAAAACAAAGGGGAAAAAAGTGACTTTGTGGATTATACCGGGACTGAATTTTTAGAAATAAATCTTTAAAAGATTTTATTTAAACTGAATGCATTTTCCTTTTTCTACTCCCCATCCCCCCCTAACCCATTCCCCAAAGTTCTAAAGACCTCATTTAGAAAGTTGAAATAGAATATGCCTGGGGTAGTGCAAACCTTTGAAAGCTTCTAAATAAAGAAACAAAACTTTTAGACTGAAAAACAAGAAAATGTTTAAATTCTTCTCTCACGTACATGACCCCATGAAAGGTTCCCTTTGGAGAAAATAGCAGGATTTGCAAGCTGCAAAAAAACTACATTGTGCCCTAAGGGTCAGTAACTTTATTCCATGGATAGAATGTTTCAATTTAATGGGGATTCATTGGCTAAGAGCCTTGTCAGTTGATAGTCAGCAAGACAGCTTGGTGTTCAGTAGCAGATCCTTGGAGGGGGGAAAAAAACCTCTAAACAATCATAAACATATGGAATCATTAGATCAGGCTTCACTTAAATGTATTTATTTTTCAACTTGGCACAGTCTCCAATTTACCGTTGGTATAAATATCAACATTGCATTCTTTTTAATTTATTTATTATTATGTATTTATTTGTATTCCTCCACTTTTCCACCCAATTTATGAATTGTTTCCACCTTTTAAGCCAATTTTTTACTTTACTACTTTATTTTGGCCAAAATATTATTTCTTTAAGGCTTGCTGTAATTTCCCTCCTTCCCCTTCTTATGTCTTGCCATGTGTGTTTTATATGCTCATTTTCTACAACTTAGGTATATGTTTGGAAGCCTTTAATTGGCTGATTTAAATTTCATGGCAAAGCTTGGTCTTCTAACTATCAAACTTTACTTTCTAGTTTAAATTATGCAAGGTAATGATATAGTGCATAATTTTAGTAAGGACTAATCTGTTTTACGATTCACTGAAAACTGTATTTGTTTGTAATTAAAACATTTCAGAAGCTGTTAGATAATTTTTTTAATGTTTTTTAAACTACACATTATTTACACAGAACTAAGAAGTATGTTATCTCATTTTTGTATCATTCAAGATTCCAGTTACAAAAATAACAAAAGGATTTTATTATATATATTATTTATATATGTTATCATATATTATATATTTATTTTATATATATATGTTTTATATATACATATATTTATTATCTAAATGGGTTGGCTATTTCCCCCGGAGTTCCTTCATAGAAAAAAAAAAAGAGAGAGAGAGAACTAACATTCCTTTTGATATTTCATTTCCTTTCATATGGATTACCAATAAAATTTTCATAATGATTTATCTAAAAAATTATGAAGTCATATAAACAGCTTGTTTTAGGTAGCCTAACCAATTTTGTGTTTTTAAAAGGTTTAAGCATGATGTTTCTAGTAGTTCTTATGTGGCTTCATTTGATTCTCTTTTGTTTTCCATGTAGATACAGGGAGGTGATTTACAAAGCATATGCAGTTATTTGAAGTTTTGTCATTAGTGGATACCCTAACAGTAGGACAGAATGCAATTATTCTCAGTCACAATTCATTTATAAATATCTGCAACTTGATATAATAAACAATGGTCAAATATTTTTAAGATGTTTTAAAATCAATGTTAAAAATGACCATTAAAAAATGAATCTAGAAGACAGGAGAATAAAAGGCCTCAGATCCTCCTTTCTCCCAAAGGAGGCAGCAATTCAACAATAACACATGGACCAGTTCTCTTTTTGAGAAATTGAGAAACTGGTGAAGAGGCTCCTGCGGCACAAACTGAAGCATCCAAGCCACTAGGAAAATCCGTGGCCCTAACAAGCCATAGCCCTTCCCTCCAGCAAAGCACAGCACAATTGAGAGGTAACTTTCAGCTCCTGGCTTCTTCCTGGGGATGGAAAGAAAAAATGGAAAGGGAGCTGCCTGAGAGACTGATTTCTGTCTTGCCTGAATCTAAGTGTTGATAGGAAAGGGTGGTAGGTTGGGGATTCACTGTGAACCAAGGCCATGCTTGAACTGGCATATACTCACCATAGTTCCTCCCCTAAACTCAGTACAGTATAAATGGGAGAAAGTCCCCAACTGCCAGTTTAACCTTGGGGAGGGAAAGTTGGACCATGTATCCAGAGTATAGATATGTATATCTAGGTTTGGTGCCAGACTACCTCATTAAAGCAACTATCACAATAAAAAAAGTCAAATTAATTTTTTGTATTCCCAGTGCATATAAAAGTTATGTTTACACTAAACTGCAGTCTGTTAAGTGTGTACCAGCATTGTCTAAAAAATATACATACCTTCATTAAAAACACTTTATTGCTAAAAATGCTAACCATCATCTGAACTTTCAGCCAGTCATAATCTTTTTATTGGTGGAGGGTCTTGCTGATTTATCAGGTGGTGGTTACACAAAGTTGGGCTGGCTGTGGCAACTTCTTAAAATAAGACAGCAGTGGAGTTTGCCTCATTGATCGACTCTTTCTTTCATGAACCATTTCTCTGTACCATGTGTTGCTGCTTGATAGTATTTTACCCACAGGAAAACTTCTTTCAGAATTGAAGTTAATCCTCTCAAACCTTGCTGTTGCTTTATCAACTAAGTTTATGTCATATTCTGAATCCTTAGTTGTCACTTCAACAGTCTTCATGGTATCTTCACCAGGAGTAGATTTCATCTCAAGAAACCACTTTCTTTGTTCACCCATTAGCAGCAACTCCTCATCTGTTCAAGTTTTATCATGACTTTGCAGCAATTCAGTCGCATCTGCAGGCTCCAGGGCTAATTCTAGTTCTCCTTCTCTTCCCACCACATCTGCAGTTACTTCCTCCACTAAAGTCCTGAACCCTCACAGTCCTCTATGAAGGTTTAAATCAACTTCTTCCAAACTCTTATTCATGTTGATATTTTTACCCCTCTCATGAATACAAATATTCTTAATGATATCTAGAACAGTGAATTCTTTCCAGGAAATTTTCAGTTGATTTTGCACAAATCCACTAGAGGAATCACTATCTATGGCAGTTATAGCTTTACAAAATATATTTTTCAATAAGAAGACTTGAATGTGAAAATTCCCTCTTGATCCATGTACTATAAAATTGGTGTTGTATTAGACATGAAAATGGCATTAATCTCCCTGTACATTTCCATCAGAGTCTTGGGTGACCAGGTGCATTGTCAATGAACAGTAATATTTTGAAAGAAATCTATTTTTCTGAGCAGTAGGTCTCAACAGTGGGCTTAAAATTATTATAATGTTTGTATTATTCAAAGTGATCTACAGATTCACTATGATCCCTATCATAATCCCAATGTAATTTTTTGCAGGAATATATAAAAGCAATTCTAAAATTCATATGGAACCACAAAAAAAAAAAAAAAAAACCCAAAAGCTAAAACCATATTGGGAAAGAAAAACAAAGCTAGAAGCCTGATCTTTTTTGACTCCAAATTATATCACAAAGCCATAGTAATTAAAATACTATAATACTGGCATAGCAACAAACATGTAGTCCAATGAAACATAATAAGAAGACCAGATATAAATCCATGAATGTAATAACAAATGGTCTTTGACAAAGGTGCCAAGACCATCTGATGAGGAAAAGATAGGTCATTCAACAAATTGTGTTGGGAATGTCACATGACATGACAAAAAAAAAAAAATTATCTTATACCAGTTTCAAAAATCAACAGCCACATGACAAAAAAAGAAAAAAAAAATTAGATCTTTATCTTATACCATTTTCAAAAATCAACAGCAAATGAATCAAACACTTAAACATAAGATCCAAAACCATAAAACTCCTAGAAAAAAACATAGAGGATAAGCTTCATGACGTTAGTCTTGGCATGATTTCCTGGGAAATGACACCAAAAGCATAGGCAACTAAAGCAGAATTTGACCAATGGGACTACATCAAACTAAAAAGATTCAGCATAGCAAAAGAAATCAATGCTGTGAAGAGGAAACATCTGAAGTGGTAGAAAATATTTTCAAATTATTTATCTGATAAAGGGTTAATATATGAGGAACTCCTCTGACTCAGTAACAAACCCCAAGTAACCCAATTTAAAAATGCATAAAGGCGGGGCACCTGGGTGGCTCAGTGGGTTAAAGCCTCTGCCTTCGGCTCAGGTCATGATCCCAGAGTCCTGGGATCGAGCCCCACATCGGGCTCTCTGCTCAGCGGGGAGCCTGCTTCTCCCTCTCTCTCTGCCTGCCTCTCTGCCTACTTGTGATCTCTGTCTGTCAAATAAATAAATAAAATCTTTAAAAAAAAAAAAAAAGAAAAAATGTATAAAGGACTTGAATACACACTTCTCAGAACAAGAGTAATTTACTGGACTACAAGTCCAAAATCAAGTTGGTTGGGCTGTATCTCCTCTGACACCAGTAGGAGAGTGACCCTTCCATACTCTTCTAGCTTCTGGTAGTTTGTTCGCAATTTTTGCAGCTTCATGGCTTGTAGAAGCAGAACCCCGGTCATATGGCCAACTTCTCCCTGTGCGCCTGCCTTTCTGTATGTCCAAAATTCCTTTTTCTTAAGGAAACCAGTCATATTGTATTAGGGCCCTAACGAATGATCTTATTTTTACATTACAGTGTTTTTCAATATGAGTCTGCCCCTCTGCTAACTAATGATATTGATAAAGAATTCTCTGGTTCCCTTACCAATCAGCCAAAACTCAATCAATCATTAACATCTGAATTTCTCCCAGGGATCTGTATTTTATTTTCTAATATGTCTAGGAAAGGGAGCCCCTAAGAATATTGCTTATATATAATCCTTGTAAGTACAATTATCTTTTACTGAGTTTGTTTTTCCTAACATTACCTTCTCCAATGACTGTGCCCTAGAGTTATGATTCTGAAATTCATTAAACAGTCCCATCCATATTCAAGTATCCATCACATTCCTGAATTCCTCAGGCTTCATCTTCTACATTGAGGTCTAATATATCTTATACTTTTTCAATATTGATTTAAAAAAGTTTAAGATTTAAAATATGAAGTGAGAAGATAACATCCATATTGAAAACAATGTTAAGACTATTGTACTGTTTTGTTTTGTTTTGTTTTTTACATTTTTCATAAATGTGACAATGCATTTAACCAAGACTAGAATTTGCCTTAGAAATATCTCTCATAGAATATAAAACACAAGAAACAGGTACATATTGGTTCCATCTAAACATTAATTTTTATCCTACCATTTAATTGATAAGCTTCCTTGTCCACTCTATCATTATACAGTGTAATAATACACTGCATCATTTTCCAGTAAAATATTTTAATAACCTTATTAAATATTGAATCACTAAAATATACATTTTGAAATATTTCAGTCTTATTTTATGTTTAGCTTTGTTTCAGGTCAAGTCATCTATCGTTAAGAGACGCAAAGATGATTAATTTTCCATTTGTTTGGGAACAGGCCACCATTTATAAAGCAAACAGACAAGTCACTTCAAACAGAGAGGGCACTCAAAGCAAAGTAGTGTACTTCTTCAATGGATACCCCATGACCTTTCAAGATGAAAGGATAATAATAGCCATCCACCCAGCGGAGAAGGAGAAAAGTTTTATGTGCTGTTTACAGGGTTTAGAGGTCACTTGGTTATGCAGAAAACAGAATACAATGGAAACTGCAGAAAACACTAGAAAGAGGACTCATGGCTACATATTTTTCTAAGCTTCCCATTAACCAGCAGTTTTCATCTTTTAATAAGCCCTTCTGTTCCCCAAACTAAGGCCACATTCTGTTTATTGTGTGGCTGGGGCCCCCCTTACATTCAGCTGTCTATCCGTGCCCTCTTTAGAGTGCAAGTAATTGGCCTAAATCAAGAGCCAAATGGCATGTCTAACTCATTCAGCGTTCTGGTGATCATATGACAGAGCTTAGAGAATTTGAGGGAGGTCTCAAACAACAAAGCGGGATATTATTTTCAGTGAAGTCCTGTGGTTATGTGTACCTCTATTGCAGGGACAATTAGAGTCTTTGTTTCTCCTATGATCCTAAGAGTCGGCTTGACTGTCTCATTGAAAAAACTCAAAGGCGTTCCCATAGCCTTTCCAAAGCATGATAGACTATATAGAGACCACTCTGTATTCAACTCTCCAAAACATATGTTTAGGAAAAATTAGAGATTACTCCACTAATCAAAATTTATTATATTTCCAAATGAACTATAACTTTGATGACAAAATCCTGATTTAAAAGGCATAAAACAACTAAAAATCAGTAAGTTTACATTTTGTTTTAAACATATTCAAAATGCAGATTTTGGAATTGTAAGTTCAAATTCTAGCTCAGAATTTTATTTGCTCCTTATATGCCCATTATACTTTTTCTATACTCCTTTACCTTACTACTTTTTGAAAATTAACCTGATTAGAATGAAGAGATATTTTGAAACACTCAAAATACACTGTTTGTTTTTTTCCAGAACTCTTTGGAACTATGTTGTACGATATAACAGTAAAAACTTAAAGCTATAGTGACTTGTGTCATATATAAATGTACTGATTTGTTTTAAATATTTAATATATTTTATTTATTAATTTTAGGGTTAGATGGGACCTGTGATTATTAGCAAGTGTGACTAAGTTATTTTATGGATAAATTTTGATAACTTGTTCAAAGTTGCAATTAGATCTAGAATCCAACACCTTGAGTTCTTAGCTTAATATTCTCACCCTCCTCTTTGTCTTGAGCTGCAGAACACATGGTGCTAATTCAAAGTAGAAATTTCTATATTTTTGTAAATTTTATGAAGAGGTTATACATTTCTACCTTCAGGTTAGGTGATGTGCCACCATTTTCTCAAACCATCAGGGAAAAATACTTCAGTTGGCACAAAACCATGAATCAGCAGAGATAGCAAAAGCCAAAGCTTCAGTCCCCATGGTCTTGCTTACATGACCACTTAAGATTAAAACTGCTCAGCACAGTCTTGACAATGGCATTGTAAATTCATGAGATTATTTATTACATGATGTCTTTCATGAAACTGTAACACTTCAGTTCCTCAGAGAAATCTATTAAAAATTGACTACCTTCATAAAATATTCTACAATTAGATTTTGAATATTCATCACTGAATATATTCAATAAACTTGGAAGCAAAAACCATGCTTTGCTCTAATGTTCACAATAGCAGATCTCTGGGATTCGGAATAGATAAGGGAGAGGAAGCTTTTGTACTGTAGGTTCATGCTAACCCAGAGCTGTTTGTAAATGACAGCCCAATACAATATATTCTTAAATGTAAACACTAGAAAATTGTAGAATAGTCTTTTCAAATGCCTCGGCTACAGTTTATTAATAATACCCTTCTCGGGTGCAGTTTGCTTTTTTTTTTCCTAATAAAAGGAAACACTGGACTAAATCATCTCTAAGGATTAACCCATCCACCTGATCAAACATCATTATTTTAGTAAAAATTTAAAAATCTATAAGATTACCACCAGTTGTGAAAACTACTTTGGTTTGCTCTCAAAATATTTCTTGAAAATATTAGAAAGTATAGCTGGTCTTTTCACATGGTCTGATAAAATAGTTTTGAATTCTGTAGGCCCCAGACTGACTTTTCTCTATAACCACATTTGTGCTATACATATTCAAAAATTAAAGACTAGGGGCGCCTGGGTGGCTCAGTGGATTAAAGCCTCTGCCTTCAGCTCAGGTCATGATCCCAGGGTCCTGAGATCCAGCCCTGAATCTGGCTCTCTGCTCAGCAGGAAGCCTGCTTCCTTTCCTTTCTCTCTCTGCCTGCCTCTCTGCCTACTTGTGACCTCTGTCTGTCAAATAAACAAATAAAATCTTTAAAAAAAAGAAAACAAAAACAAAAATTAAAGACTATATTTCAAAATCATATGTTTGTAATTCATATACTTAGTTGTTATGAAACTTTAAGGAGATAACACTTTTTAAGATATCTAAAAATATCTAATATTTAAGGTAAGAGATATAAACATTTATTCTGTATATCAGGAGTTGCCAAACCATGACTTGCAGGCCAAACCCAGACTCCATATGTCTTTCAAAATAAAACTTTGTTGGAAAAAAATAATACTTACTTGTTCACTTACTGTCTATATTTGCTTTTAAGCTACAATATCAGAATTAAATATTTGCAGCAGGCACTCTGTGGTCTGCGAAGTTGGAAATATTTACTATCTGGCCAACTATACAGAGAAGGATTACTGACCTTTACCATATATTATAAACATAGGAAAGAAAGACCATGCAATTCAGGTTAATATTAGAAAATAATGTGAACAATTATCTGAGTTTTAATATCCATTGAACAGTCCAGAATTGAGTTTTAAAGGACTTGCTTTGAAATTGTACTTACATAGCAAGAACATCTACTTGGAATTAATACTACTTAAGATTACTAAAATATACGATAATATGTTTTACTTAAATATATTAAAGGTTATATTGTCTATCACTGATATTTTTTTCAAAAAATGTATTATAAAGTTTTAGGTTTACAGAATTGTGAAGATGGTACAGAGAGTTCCTAGATGCCACACACCCAGTTTTCTCTGTTATTGCCATCTTATGTTAATATGGTACATTTGTCACTTAATATATTCATTTAATGAACCAGTATTGATACATGATCATAAATTAAAATCCTTACTTTAGATTTCCTTAGTTTTTACTCAATGTCCCTTTTCTGTTCCAGGATCCATTCAAGAACACTGTTTAAAAGTCAGATCTCGGGAACCTGGGTGGCTCAGTGGGTTAAAGCCTCTGCTTTCGGCTCAGGTCATGATCTCAGGGTCCTGGGATCGAGTCCCACATCAGGCTCTCTGCTCAGTGGGGAGCCTGCTTCCTCCTCTCTCTCTGCCTGCCTCTCTGCCTACCTGTGATCTCTGTCTGTCAAATAAATAAATAAAATCTAAAAAAAAAAAAAAAAAAAGTCAGATCTCCCCTTGATTTTGACTATTTCTTCCCCTAGGTTCAGAGTTCTTTTAGTTCAGACTTTCTCTTAGTACCTTGTTTTTGATGACCTTGACAGTTTTGAGAACTACTGGCTAGGTATTGTAGAGAGAGAATGTTCTTATATTGGGATTGGTTTGATGTTTTTTTTTTTTTTTTTTTAATAACCAAACTAGGCAAATGTATTTTTAGGAGTACCACAGGGGCAAAAGTGCCAGTCTCATCACATCATATCAAGGATGCCTACTATCAACATAATATAACTGTTATTGTTAACATTGATCACCTGGCTGGAAATAGTATTTGTCAGACTCCTCTCCTAAAAAGTTATTCTTTTTTTCCCTCTTTCCTCTTCCAGTAGAAGAAGCAATTATGCAATGCCCATACATAAAGAATATGAGGTTATGTTCCACTCCCTTGACAGTGGAGGATCTATGTAAATCATTTGATATTTTTCTGCATGGGATATTTGACTATTCCCCCCATTTATTTATTTATTCAGTAATTTGCTTGTATGAGTATATATTCATTGATATTTACTTTTTTAATATACTGTATTATTTGTTTTAAGGGTACAGGTCTGTGATTCATCAGTCTTATACAATTCAGAGTGTTCCCCATAGAACATACCCTCCCCAGTGTCCGTCACCCAGCCACCCTACCCCTCCCATGCCCCTCGACTCCACTCCAGTAACCCTTGGTTTGTTTCCTGAGATCAAGAGTCTCTTATGGTTTGTCTCCCTCTCTGGTTTTGTCTTGTTTCATTGTTCCCGCCCTTCTCCTATGATCCTCTGTCTTGTGTCTCAAATTCCTCATATCAGTGAGATAATATGATGATTGTCTTTCTCTGATTAAGTGATTCGGCTTAGCATAATACCCTCTAGTTTCATCCACGTCGTTGCAAATGGCAAGATTTCGGTTTTGTTTTTTGTTTTGTTTTGTTTTGTTCTGTTTTATTGCTGCTTAATATTCCACTTATGGAATATTATGGAATATATATGTGGTATATGTACCACATCTTCTTTATCCATTTATCTGTTGATGAACATCTAGGTTCCTTTAATAGTTTGGCTATTGTGTACATTGCTGCTATAATCATTGGCATGCACGTGGCCCTTTGGAGCACTACATTTGTATCTTTGAGATAAATACCCAGTAGTGCAATTGCTGAGTCTTAGGGTCGCTCTATTTTCAGCTTTATGAGGAACCTCCATGCTGTTTTCCAGAGTGGCTGCACCTCATTGTTATCTACTTTGTACTTTGGTTTATAACTCAACACTACTTTCTTGACATAATTTGACTACTTTTACATACTTCCTTCACTGTATGTATGTATGTTTGTATGTATGCATGTGTGCTGAGAATTTCTAACTTTCTCATACTATAAGATGCTCCAGGTTCATCCTGCATATTTCCTTCCCCATTCCCAGAATTAGTCATTTCTCCAAGTACCCCTGGTTCCTTTTATTGGGGAATGGTATTAGAAACCAAAACTGGGTGTTATATATGTTCCTTACAACTGAAGTGGCATTGTTTTTAGGTCCTCTAAGCAGATTGGGCATGGCTGTTATGTACATACAAACCTGTGTATATATACACATTTATAAACATTTTTGTATGTAATCAATATATTAAAGAAAAAGAGTTTATTTATTTATTTCAATGAGAAAACAAGAGAGCACAAGCAGGGGGAACATCAGAGGGAGAGAGAAAAGCAGGCTCCCCACTAGGAAGCCAGATGCAGCCTAGATCAGCACCCTGGGATCATGACCTGAGCCAAAGGCAGATGCTTAACAGACTGAGCCATCCAGGTGCTCCTCACATGTATCTTTAGTAAGGTAAATATGAATTTATACTGACATCTCTACCTCTAATATATTACTACAAGGATCATAATTGCCTATACCCTCTCCTTCTCTGTAATTTCCCTCTCAAAAGTGAGAAGCTTGATCCTTCTGTTTGCCATCTATTTATTTAGTTCTACAATTCCAGTACCTATGTATACTGGTTTCAGAAATGTAAACCTCCACCCCTATGAAAGCAACTTTACCAGGAAGAGCAAAGTTCTTGAGATCACTCCCCCAAAGTCTGTTAAAATATTTTAAAGAATAATGCAATATGGGGTAGCTGGATGGTTCAGTGGGTTAAGGGTTCCACTCTTGGTTTCAGCTCAGGTCATGATCTCAGGGTCAGGAGACTGAGCCCTGTGTCAGGCTCTGCACTTGATGTGCACTGCTGGAGGACATTCTCTCCCCTTCTACTCCTCTCCTCCTTTCTCTCTCTCTCTCTCAAATAAAATCTAAAGAAATAAAGAAATAAAATAATAATACAATATGATAGAGTAGTTTCATTTTCTGTTCTCTTTGAAATGTAAAATCTTTCATCAGCAGGCAAATCTATCTTTGTAATAAAGTTTGATACATAAAGAAAAGAAAAAAACATGATCGTATCAGAATTGATGGCTTAAAAACATTTGACAGACTGTCAGCCATTCCCGTTACAGCACTAAGAAGGATAGGCATAGAGGGAATACTAGTAAGTATCATAGGACTCATCATCAGTAACTAAATCTTCGTGGGAATGTACATAAGGATATCAAAATATTATGAGTATCTTGAATAGACAGAAGGTATTATTGAGTATTCTTTCAGCATAGGGCTGGAATTGATGTTATTGTCTTGGCTGATTCACTAATCTGTAGGAACAGAGGTTAATTTGTAGAATTTGTCAGGTGGAAAGCCAGATAATTTCTGTCTAGGGAAGAGATAGCCCCGGTGTTTGCTCTTTATGACCGTTCTGGCTATTAACAAGTTTTGCATCTTACCCAACATTATAATCCTAAAATTTTTTTTTGTTAACTGCATATATGTGTGTGTGTACATATGTACATATATTTCAATGAATTATAACATCTTACTGATCCCTCAATAATTAATGAGTTTAAGAAAATCATTTTTACATGTAAATTTTATATTTGTATGAAAGTCTTGCTTTTACCTTTTTTGAAAATTACCCTTTAACATTGATTAAATTTATCATAAATAAGTAATATATGTAATATTTTCCAATTAAGAATTATTAATATGAGGAGCACCTGGGTGGCTCAGTGGGTTAAAGTCTCTGCCTTAAGCTCAGGTCATGATCCCAGGGTCCTGGGATCAAGCCCTGCATTGGGCTTTCTGCTCAGTGGGGAGCCTGCTTCCCCTCTCTCTGTCTCTGCCCACCTCTCTGCCCACTTGTGATCTGTCTGTCAAATAAATAAATATAATCTCAAAAAAAAAAAAGAATCATTAATATGAGAAAAAGAACTTATAAAACAAATAAATAGAGGACACCTGGGTGGCTCAGTGGGTTAAAGCCTCTGCCTTTGGCTCAGGTCATGATCCCAGGGTCCTGAGATCAAGGCCAGCATCTGGCTCTGCTCAGCAGGGAGCCTGCTTCCCTTCCTCTCTCTGCCTGCCTCTCTGTCTACTTGTGATCTCTGTCTGTTAAATAAATTAATTAATTAATTTAAAAAACAAAAAACAAAACAAAAAAATAGAAAAAAATAAGTAAGAGAAAATAATACCATAAAAGAAAACCAAAAAAGAAACAGAAGATGGTTTAATACCCTCCAGTTTCCATTAATTAAATATGTAGTAGAATTATGCACTTTTTGATATGCAATGTGGGTCATAATGGAGCAATAAAACATATCTACAAAATAATCACAAAATCTATAAATCCATACCAATTGTTTTCTTAAAGATTTATTATTTATTTACTTATGAGAGTGAGAGAGCCGGAACAGCCGGAGGGAGGGCCAGGGGAAAGGGAAAGAAACAGACTCCCCACTGAGCGTGGAGTCAGACAACTCTAGGGCTCAATCCCAGGACCCTGAGATCATGACCTGAGCTGAAATCAATAGTTGGGTGCTCAACCAAATGAGCCACGCAGGCACCCCATCCCCGAAATTATTTTTAACAAAAATGTGCAACTAAAATATCTAAAAACTATCTAAAGAAATTGTACTTATTTACATAAGTAAGCAAGCTGAGGTCAAAAAGACCTTACGTAAGAAAATATCTTGACCTCACATGAAAGATTTAGTTTGACCATTTTTTAGAAAAGTTCATATCCAAATTTTACACCAGTCCACTCAGAATGTCATTTTTTAAAACTTGGAAAGATTGTTTTAAAAAATGGCATGCAGTTTTCCTTTAAAAAAAATTTTAAAAAGTGGTACAGAGAATATATGCTTTGAAAATTTCCTTCAATTCATAGTATAACAACTTCTTAAACATAATGAGAAAACAAAAAAATAATAAAACATAAACCAACCAATAAACAAAGATATGGCAAAATGTATCTTGTGAGTGAACAGTGGGACAGGAACACAAAACACTGACCAAGAATGAAGCTAGAAGCTTCCTGGGCCCTGGGAGCCAGAGGGAGAGAGAAGGAGAACCAGATTAAAACACTGAGGCAGGAGGGTTTGAGTTGGGCTACCCTGCTAATGGAGGGGAACCAAACAAAACAATAAAAATCTGCAACCTATTGTCAGGTACACTGCTATTATCAGAAACTCTGGGCCTAAGGAAACAGGGACAAAGACCTGTCTTTCAAAGAGAAATTAGGATGGCCGTGATCCTTGTTTAGTTCCACGTTAGCCCTAGTAACCTGGATGACAAATATTCATAATCAATCCTAAATTCCTCTTTCTTCTAGAAGCCCAAAACAGAGAGGGGGGAGATATCCCTTGGGAGATAGGAAATGTCTGAGCAAAAGCAAGAGTAAAAAGCAAGGAATAGGAAAAGAGAGACACATCATACAATCTTTCTATCTATATGCCCAAATAAATATAAGGCTGAGATAGATCACCATCAAAATGAAAAAAATATATATTATTGAGGTGTCTGAGTGGCTCAGTTGGTTAAACACCTGCCTTTGGCTCAGGTTATGATCCCAGGGTCCTGGGAATGAGCCCCACCTCGGGCTCCCTACTCATCATGGAGCCTGCTTCTTCCTCTCCCTCTGCTGCATGCTATCTCTCTCTCTCTGTCTCTCAAAAAAATAAATAAAAAATCTTAAAATATATATATATTTAATATGTTTGTATTAAATATGTATATATAAAGTCAAATCTAAATTAAGCTTATTGGGGTGCCTGGGTGGTTCAGTGGGTTAAAGCCTCTGCCTTCGACTCAGGTCATGGTCCCGGGATCCTGGAAACGAGCCCCGCAGCGGACTTACTGCGCAGTGGGGAGTCTGCTTCCGAACGCTCTCTCTCTGCCTGCCTCTCTGCCTACTTGTGATCTCTGTCTTTCAAATAAATAAATAAAATCTTTAAAAAAAATAAAAATAAAAATAAATAAACTAAGCTTATTGACAGAAAAAAAAAATTAAAGATTTTATTTATTTATTTGAAAGACAGAGATCACAAGTAGGCAGAGAGAGAGCGGGAAGCAGACTCCCTGCTGAGCAGAGAACCCGATGTGGGGCTCGATCCCAGAACCCTGAGACCATGACCCAAGCCAAAGGCAGAAGCTTTAACCCACTGAACCACCCAGGCGCCCCGGCAGAAAAATTTGACAGAGAATTTATAAAAAGAAAATAAAGCCTAGAATTAATTTAAAATAATTGGATATGAAACAAAAAAATCAGAAATGAACAACATAAACTGGATTAAAAAACAACACTTTAGAAATCTCAAAATGAAAAATGCAGTCATTTAAAAAGAAAATAGAATATATGATATTGGACACAAAGAATATACTAATGAATTCAGAAGATGAAATAAGAGAGGTTGAGATATAAAATTAGAAAAATACAAAAGACAGAATAGAAAAATAATAAGAAATACAAGGAAACTAGATTAAACAATCATATTTGTTTAAGGTGTTATTCTAGAAGAAGACACCAGAGAGAATGGAATAAAATTATATTCAATTAAATAATTGTTGAAAATTCTTCAAATGCAATAAATAAATAAACATATAGATAACAGCATTTTGAGTTATCAGTGTGATGGTAATAAATCTACATTTAGAATGATTACAAGGAAGCTATAGAACATCAACAATAAAAAAGATATCTTAAAAGATACCACTAAGAAAACCTACCTCACCTTTAAAGATGAAAATTACTTGTATCATTAGTAATATTTTAGAGAAATATGTTCAGATTACTGAAGGAAAATCACTCTGTTGGCAATCAGCAACCAAATATAAAACTTTCATTCAAGAATAAGGGAAATGTAAAAACATTCTCATACAGAAGCTAAGAGAATTTATCACCCAAAGACCATTAAAATCATTAAGATCATTAAAATCACACAAAAAAAGATATACATCAATAAGACTGTGAAGATAGAAGGTATGTATTATAAGCAAAATATTGGCACATAATATTTGATAAAACATTTTGGGAAATTATTGAATGTAAAGTTATTTAATAATAATACATATGTACATTTTATGAAAGCTAAACTTAAATGCAAACAAAAATAATATGTTGGGACAAGTTGTTAAGCATACAAAATTTCCTCTAGTAGCTGAGTGTTTTTTAAATTAGCTAGATGCATAATTAAATGCAGTAACAAATAGAAATTAAATATTTTTTTTAAAGATTTTATTCATTTTTTTGAAACAGAGAGAGAGAGCACAGCAGAGGGAGGGGCAGAGGGAGAGGGAGAAGCAAGCAGGGAGCCTGACACTGGGCTTGATTCCAGGACCCTGGATCATGACCTGACCCAAAGGCAGATGCTTACCCAACTGAGCCACCCAGGTGCCCCAGATATTAAATCTTGATCATAAAGCAGTCAAGAAAAGCAAAAGGTTATAGGATACTTAATCCTATGGAACATGGGGATGGAAAAAAAAGTGAGAAAACAAATAGGATAATAAATATTACATACAAAATAATGTAGAAATATGTCAAAGACATGTCTGTAATAAAAATACACCAAAGGCATCCATAAAGCTTCCGATAATCATGTTGGTTTTAAAAAATCTGCTCTATGCTACCACTGAATCAGACATAAAATAAAAGTGAAAATGAAAATAAAAAACACTGGGTGCCAAAAAATGAGTACCAAATGATGGCTATATCACATGAATTAAGGTATCTGATTCTCCTAAAAGCAGATAAGTCAAATCTACAAGCATATTTTGCTCCCAATGCATAGACAATATACATTCTTTCTCCTGTATATGAAACTAAATACTAAGTGAAAAAATTCAACAAATTTTAAAAAAATCAATTTCATACAAAATATATTTTATAACAACACATTAAATAAAAATACAATATAAATATAGCCAAAACATATGTTTGGAAGTTTTAAAATACATAGATAAGGAACTCAATAGATAAAGTTAAAATCAAACTGAAACTTTTGAATTTATATTAAGCCATTACCTTAACATAATTGAATCTGCACTCAAATATTTCAGAATTTGTTGCCACAAATACTTGCCACAAATACAAATAGTCAGGCTCATGTTTCTTAAAAATCCTACCAATAGGTATTCCCTATTTTTTTCAGTCTGGTTCGGGAAATAAATAAAGCCATTTGATCTATTTTACAAGGTTAGTATAACCTTTTACTGTACCTAAAGCCAAATAAAGCCTCTACATGAAAATAAAATTGAAAGCCAACCTAACATACATATAGATGAAAATTTTGAGATAAAACAAAAGTACATAGAATAATATATCAGCACCAATTACAGTTTATTCAGAAAATGTATGGATATTCAGCATTTAAAAATCTATTAAAATAATACACTATATTCATAAATTGAAGGAGAATACTCATGATCATCTAAAAAGATACAATTCCATTCTTTTTTTTAAAAGATTTTTATTTTATTTATTTGACAGAGAGAGACACAGCAAGAGAAGGAACACAGCAGAGGGAGTGGGAGAGAGAGAAGCAGGCTCCCCGCAGAGCAGGGAGCCCAATTCAGGGCTCGATCCCAGGACCCTGGGATCATGACCTGAACCAAAAGCAGACACTTAATGACTGAACCACCCAGGTGCCCGGATTCCATTCTTGGTTAAAAATGTTTTTAACAATTTACAGAAAGGAATAAAAAAAATTTCCTAAATCTAATAAAGGACAACTGTCAAATTCTACAGCAAATGAAATACTAATTTTGAGGATGGAAACATTCTCATAAAATCTGTGATAAGAGTATGATGCATACTCTGCATGTTGCTGATTGTCATTATGCAAAAATTCGTCTATAAGTGAAGAAAATATATAGAGAGGCAACAGAAATGAAAGGAAGAATAAAGCCTTCTTTTTTTTTTTTTTTCATATGACAGGATGGTCATCTTAGAAAACCCAAGAGAATATAAATACATACTATTAAAACCAATGAAAGAGTTCAGTGATGTGCAAAAAATTTATGAAGAAAATGACAGTAAGTGTACTGAAGGACATAAAAATTGAAATAGAGAATTGTACTAAATTCACAGATTGGAAGAATTATGACAGACACATTCTTTCAAAGGTAAACTATAAGTCCAAAGAGATTTCAAAACCCATTGCAACAAATAGCCAAGTGTAATCAAGATAATTTTGAAGAACAAGAATGTGATGGAGTAATTTGTTCTCCTTGTGGAAAATTGTAGTAATTATAGAGTCAGTACAAGGATGGACAAACTGACTAACAGTACTAAGTACAGCACCTGACATATGACTGAGGTGGCTTTATAAATCAGTGAAGACAGTATGTGACTATTCAGTGTATGAAGCTTGGACAGCTGGCTCACCATATGAAAAACAAATAAATTTAGATTCTTACCATGCTTATGTCTTATATATTTTCCACAGAGTGATTAAAGACCTAACTCTGAAAACTTGGAATAAAATAGGAGAATTCCTATGTGAACATAGAACATGAAAATATTTAATATTAACAATTTGACTGCTATAGATAAATATTGCTAAAATATACTAATTAGTTTTTAATGAAAAACTCAGGAGGATAGAAAATAGTAGACATGTGAAGGAGAGACAAAGCAATGAGATATACTTTCATTTACAGATGATTTTATATGATTTTAAACTGGAAATTTTTAGAAGCTATTTAATATTAAGAATAGTGTTACTGTTATATTTATACCTGCTCTCTATGTGGTAACATTGCTTTTTTATCTATAGTGATAATAAAAATTAGTTTCTTAATTTGACCATAAGAAGTACTACTTATAAAATAAATGTAAAATAAAATGTTAAAATTATGCCCTTTCCAACATTAATGTTGATGCTATTTATGCTAACTTGACCTGGAGAACCATGTAATTCATCTCTATCAATTTAAATTATATATGAACCTTTTGTTAGATAGCCACTTTTTTATAATTTTTGATAATTTTTGTTAATTTTAATATTGACATTATTTTATTGTTAACTTTAATTTTTTGTTTATTATTGAAGTATATTTGAAATATAATACAAACAATGGTATATTAGTTTCAGGTGTACAGCATGATTTGACAATTCTGTATATTACTCAATGCTCAACATGATAGATAGAATCACCATTTGTCAACATAAAATGTTACAGTGTTATTGACTAAATTCTCCGTTCTGTATATTACATCCCCATGACTTATTTATTTTACAACTGGAAGTTTTTATCTCCTAATCCCCTTTGCCTATTATGCCCCTTTCCCCAATTTCTGCCCCTTTCTGTTAACCAACAGTTTGTTTCCTATATCTGTTAGTCTGTTTCTGTTTTGTTTTGTTTGTTTTGTTGTTAAAATTTGACATTAAGTGAAATCATATAGTATTTTTCTTTGTCTGACTTATTTCACTTAGCATAATACTCTCTGGGTCCATAGGTCTACAAAATCAAGATTCCATTTTTTGTTTAGGAACCTATGTAGCAGCTTGAATTAGAAGGCTGAAAGAGGGGGATTCCATGTTTTTAATAAAATGCAAAAAGTTTTGAAGATGAAGAACTATTGGCTTAAGTATTTTAAATAATTCTAAAATGTTTTCATAATAAAATGTGTGACTAATCAATCAAAATAAATGTAACGTGTGTTTTGAAATTATTCTACCTCAAGTAGCTATTCTCTAGGGTGTCACAGGGGTATTCACAAAAAAGAATTTTAGAAAGTTGGCTTTGTGCTCTGAATGATATCTCTCACCCATCAGCATGCTTTTGTGGGGTATACAAATAAGGAACTGACAATACATTTCAACAAGCTTAATTTTGAATTGAGGATTCCAAAGAAAGTACATACTTACGCTATTTAATTCTGTTTATTTATAAGAAAACTCAAATTAAAACCCTTTTTGAAAAGTAATTAATTTCAAATTTAAAATTTAAAAAGAAGTAATTAAAGTTTAAACAAATCTTTAAATACCAAAAAGCAGACCTTCTAAGCATAACATTTATTTAGGGAAATAAAGATATTATAATTGTCAATTTATTCCTGTAACAAAATGATAACTATATCTGATTCTGGTGTTGACAGAGTTAAGAATGAACAACCTGTACTTATTAACTAATGGGATTTCTACAGCTTAATTGTTTCTATTTCTGAACATAAAAATGAATCTACTTATTTGTCTAATAATATCAAAAATTATTTTCTCTAATGTTTGAAATACATATATATTCCTACAGAAAGCATTATTTATATATTTTATACAACCTATAATATCCAATTAACAAATAAAACTTCATAGTTGCACTTGAAAACAATTGAAATTTGAGACTATTTTAGTTGCTATCATGGGCTTCAGTCTCGGGAACTCACCTAGAGTCTTTTAATGCACAGACATGTAATTCAGTAATTAAAATTTTCCTTTTTTCTCCTTCATGCTACTAAAAAACTGTGGATGAGGAGTTAAGATGGAATGCTCTGTTTATTACCAAACTTCACTATAGTTTCAGAAAATACTAGGTTCTCTCATAAATTCAAACTTAATTGTGTAATTCTCAAAAGTTTAAGCATATAAATATAGAGATGGGTGACTTTATCTGCTCACAGATACATAACATCTGTAGAGGGGCTCTTTTCTTTCAAGAGATTATTTAAAGCTTATTCTACTGATAAATAAACCCATATCCATAAATCTTAAATGTTTCTTACTATTCTAATCTCAATGACACATAGGTAAGGGATATTTCAGTGCTTTTTTTTTTTTTTTGTAAGATTTTTTTATTTATTAAAAAGAGAAAGCAAGTGAGTCAGGGGAGGCACAGAGGGAGAGAATCTCAAGCAGACTCTCTTCTGAGTCCAGAGCCAGACTTGGGGGCTTCATCCTACTACCCACGCGACCACGACATGAGCTGAAACCAGAGATGGATGCTGAACCAGCCGAGCCACCCAGGCACCTGTTTCAGTGCCAATTATAATATAAAGTGATAACATCTGATTTTAGTAGTTCATGTAAATATGGGCACTTTCTTTGACTAGCTTGCAATCTATATGTTGTAATGAATCCAGCAATCTGAGAAATACAAGCAAAATTTCACAGTTTGTATATGATTTATTGGATGCAAATGCATATATTTAATTGGTATCTGATGATATACAATACTTTAAGAAAAAGAAAAGAAAAAATAGAGAATGAGAGAGATAGGAAAGAAGAAAAGGAAATAAAAAAAGAAACGTTCAGGTTCTTAAAAGCCATCTAGATGAGTGATTGTTAATGATATATCAAATTTTAATTACTGAATTATGTGTCTATCCACTAGCAGCAATACAATTTTCATCTGAAATAGTTACCAAGGGAAATTCCATATAAACCCTCTAACATTTTCTTTTCATATATCATTAACATGGAAAAATAAGATAAATGGTAATTTTCTCTATATCTCTCTATATAAGTGTCTGGGTGTATATGTGTACATATAGTCACTGTGCGATATAATAATCATTTCAAATTGTTATATCTAAAACTAAGAATCATGAGAGTAGCATTTATTAAGGACACACGAAGGGCTGTTTTGTTCATCATGACCTGTTTGCTTTGCTGCTGGTAATCAGATAAATGCTGTCACATGGCAGGAAACATTAAACAAATGGTCTGGGGTAAGGTTACATACATTTGTGCAGTAACCTCCTGTCTGAGCGAATAGTTAATTGGACACCTATGTGAAACCCTATTGAAAAGTGGCAGTTCCATTAAGCCCTAAGTCAATAAAAACAACATGAGCCTAATTTGTTTTTATTACTACACAAAAGGAAATTATAGAAACATTTAAAATCTGCAGGAATTCCTCATAGGATATAAATATACTTACTTCTCTCTCCTTTTTGTTTCTCAGGCTGTATTCTGTGTTATTCACAGAGGCTTGTTAATATTCAGGATTGGTATTTTTGCAAGGTGAGAGTTGAAGCAAAATATTTGGAAAGCTGAATTCCCAATCTAGTAATTGGTGGAACCAAAGAGACTGTTTTCAGAATTTCAGTCATAAATCTATCACTCACTGCATATTGCTAAGGGCATAGGACCCAATGGAAGACACCCAGTTTCCAGTTCTCTGATGCCCTTGCCCTCCTAAATCTCTGCCCGCTCTATTTCATACTAGGAATCTTTGAAAGTGGAGATAAACAGAAAGTTACTCAAAGTGCTTAAGTATAAGTAGGATGCTGTTATTTATTTATCTCAATTTGGATATTCTATATCTGAAATAAATAACCAAATAAATAAATAACCAAAATAAATTAACTGTTTTAAGACAAGGCATATTATACAGTACTTAACAGCATGAACTCTTAAGCCAGTTTCCTGGGTTCAAATTTGCTACCAAAGCGACCATTCTTTTCATCTGTAAATTAAGGAAATAATAATATCTACCTTTCAGGATTGTCTTAAGAATTAAATGAATTCCTTTATGTAAAGTGCTTAAAACAATACCTGGCCATTATAACCACCATGTAATAGTATGCTATTTATTATTACCCAAATTGGTTAAATAAACTCTCTGGTTGTAATTTATAAATTCAATACCTTGCTAGTTGTATGTACAATGTTTTGGCTCATTTGAACACTTTAGGTGAAGATATAGAATGGGAAAATTAACCATATGATCAGCAATGTTCCTTTAAAAAAAAAAAATTCCCAAAACCCCACAATGTTCCTTTTAACAGAAGGTTGTCTTTTGTTTTTTGTTTTGTCTTGTTTTTTTAATTATTTTAACCTACCAAGCTGTTCCAAATAAGCATGCAATTTTGTGGTTGTAGATACTGTCTAATGTATAAGCACTCTATGATTCATGTATAAAAATAGAAAAATATCTAAAGATGCTAAATAATACTATCATGTCTTCCTGTCTTATTGCAACTAAAGCCAATAAATACTGAGGATGTATATGGAAATTGATTAGAAATTGCGGGGGCTTAAAACATCAGACATGGTCCTTGTCTTCAAAGTACTTACAAAAGGATGGAGGAAAAGGCTTGTAAACAAAAGAATGCAAATCAAGTTAAAAAAAGTGAAGTTTACTAGGGGCTAAAGGGATTATGTGAGAATAGAGAGAGGAGAAATGAATTCCAGATTAATATCTAGAGCAGAGATTTTATATTTCCTGAGTATTGAGGCCTCTGCTTGTTTGGACCTTGATCCATGATCAATGGCTGCTACATTTCACAGTGCTTTAAAATTCAGGAACAGCATAACACTATATATTTGTAAGTCCCAATAAGTTAATGAATCTAGTAAGCATTTATAGGCGAATAATACCCTGTAGCCTATCTACATAGCACAAAGCATCCTGTGAGCACATTTGTGAGCACAACACAAATGTATTGCATTGTCATAGATGCATATGTATTATCAAATATGTATGCATGTACAAACATATAATATTTAGATATAAGATGTATGAATGTATAATATGTGTTCCTTAATACAATTCATGCAAACAGCACATATGCAAACATATGCACACTAAGAAGTGACTCTCCATTTTGTTTACAATCTTCTCTTCTGGTGAACTTTCTGTTGTAAATAAAAACAAGTTAGACCAGTGATGGCAAGGTAAGATGGAAAAACGCTAGAATAATTGCTAACGAACTACTACAAAAATATGCATAAATTAGAATGTTTACTGCTGTGGTTTTATTTTTATTCAATCATCAATGGCTCCTACCTTCAGTATCTGATAGTGATATGTAATTTCTCCATGAAAACAAGAAGAGATTTATTTTTGAGGAGAGAAAGAAGTCTCAGTTGTTTTATGTACCTCAGCAGCATTATGATGATTTAAATGTCCTTGTCTTTCTGCTTTTCCATGAGATTAGAAAAACATTAGCAAGTAGGAATGAATGGGGAAAAAATCTTATACAAAAATAGCTACTTGAGGTGCTAAGAAAGCAATTAAACACCTGCCTGATTGAGTGGGAAGCAAATGGGTCTTTCCCACTAGGGTTGCTGAGAAGCGAGGAGAAGCAAGAGAGACCTGGAATGAAGTGATTATACAGAAGTTTGGAAGACAAAAAAAAAGGGGAATTCTGAAGTTCCAAGGGAACTCATGCAAGAGAAGAAAGCTTTAAGTACCATAAAAACAGGAGACAGTATTTAGACATTGGAAAACCAGCTGAATATGAATGTCAAGGTATAAGAAGGTGAATCCAGAATTTTGAAGGTCAGAGTTAGTATGAGTGACAGTAATGAAGAGAAGGCACCAATCTCAGTTTTTCTCTCAGGGCAGAGTCTATTTTTTCCCCAGATTTTATACTTTGTGATATTTGCCAATAGGTAGAAGCATGAAAGTGTGTGTTAGCACGCCAGAGGGAAAACGAATACCCAGAAAACACAGCATAAGCTTCCAAATTTAATGGCATGGAGCCACATTTTTCATCTGTTTTAAGTTAGGAGGAAGATAAACAAATAAACAAAAAGATAAACATTGTAAAAAAAAAAGTCTTAGGTATAATTTAGCAAGTGGCTCTAGAGCAGATTAACGGAAATCCTGAAATAACAAGTGTGACTGAGAAAGATCTATTTCACTGAAGCCTGAGCAGAAAAATGATGCACTTTATTACTTTGAACAGTGACTAATAATAGTAATAATTCAAACGAGTTAGGTAAAGTTATGAAGCCATTGTCTTTTAGCTCAAATCTATCCTCTGGACTCAACTTTATGATGCTGGGGCTGGTACTTTGCACATTAGATTTCTTCTTTCCCTCTTGTCTACCTGCTCATCAGATTGGAAGGCAAGATGAGGGAGGGGGCTGTGCTCTGTTCTGCTTGTCTTCAGTTCTTATCAGTATTGCCCTAAAATAAGCATTTCCTTCCCTTGGCAGCATTTAGCTCTAGCATGAGGGCTAGAAAATGTGCTGAACCTTTCTCACTGAGAACCCTGTGAAGTGAGGCGGTCACTTGTTTCAGGGACCTGGACCTCAACCCTGTCGGAACCCATTTTCATGTTCTAGGTTCTTGAATCAGCCACGTTTTCCTGCATGTTTGTCCCCCATAGAGGGTCCAGTACCTCATGCAGCCTTACTCTGTGTGTTATCTCCGGACTCTGATTTTTTTTTTTTTAATTTTCTTACACCTGTTTAACCAGGTCTTTATATTAAATCCCCCCTGTTAAATTAACTTGTAGAGGTATTTCTGCTTACATGTGGGAAAAATAGATAAATAGCATTTTATAAATTAAAAAAAAATAAAAAACCCTCAGAGTCAAGAATCCAATATAAGAAAAAGTAGAAACTACAAAGGTCAAAGTCAGTAATGTCCCATATTTGCAAATGATGAAGACTTTAGATGTAGAGCATGAGCAGAAACTACTTATTTTTTCATATTCCTTGTTTATGCTTAACCAATGGAATGGCATTTCTACATTGAGGAAAGCCAAATTTCCAAAAGACTGTTGAAGTCTTCCAAGATTCATTTCTTTTGGTTATTGCACGTCCAAGCTAAGAGCTCATTTCTCAAATAAGAAGACTCAATAGATGTCAGTATTGAGGGGATTTAAAATTCATCCCAAAATTTATGACTCTTACTTCAAGATGAAAGATGATTTCTGAAGCCAAAATAACTGAAGAAAAATACTTGAATCAAATCAGAGTAAAAGTTTACATTCTTCATAATACTGACCCCCACAGAATAAATACAGTTATCCATCACTAGGAATTTTCTAATTTGCATTCATTGTTCTATTTGAACAGTTTGTATAATTTTTACAGTTCCAATTGTACTTGGATTTTCATACTATCCTTCATTAAGCTTAATAAATATTGTTATTGGCTTTTTAAAGTAAATTTCAGCTTAACTAAAATGTTCAGCTCTCTGCCAGTTTTGTCTAAAGAATAGAAAGTTGTTATCACATGCTTATGCATATATATATTTAATACAATTTCTCTGGATTACTTAAAGAGTGCAATGACTAGGAAATCAAGGTCATTCATTCTTAAGACAATTGGAGTATTAGCGTGAGAATTATTGCTTTTGTTTGAGGAAAATCAACATTATCTGCAGCATAGTGAATTGTAATATGCTTCCTTAAAATGAATCTAGATACCTGTTTAACTTATCCAGGATTTTGCTTTCTGCTATTTCAGATACCTATGTTCTGGAAGATGATCCTCCTTATGTGTGCAGCCAGAAGGTCGATAGTAGCCTAACATTACAACGCCTGCACCACTCACCTCACAACATCTCATCATGTAGGGGTTTTATCATCTCACATCACCAGAAGAAGAAGGGTGAATACAGTATAATAAGATATTTTGAGAGAGAGAGACCACATTCACATAACTTTTATTACAGTATCTTGTTATGTTCTTTCTGTTTTATAGTTAGTTGTTATTAATCTACTGTGCCTAATTTATAAATTAAACTTCATCATAGGTATGTATGTATAGGAAAAAACATACTAAGGTATAGAATTCAGTACTATCCACAGTTTCAGGCATCCACTGAAGGTTTTGGAATATACGTCCTACATAGAAGGGAGGATTACTCTTTCTTAAGCATACCTTTAAAGAATGTTTTAGGGGGAGTCATTGATACAAGTTCATCACTCTGAAACAAATGTCATCAATTTAACAAGAGACCATCTAACACCTTTGTAATAATTAGCTCTATGAAATTTTACCTACTCTCCTGTGCAGCTAAGAGTGGAAATAATTTTAATATCCATTTTAAAATTCTTCCTCAGAGCTCATGAGACATAAAGGGCAGAAGATTTTTCTACCAATCCTATCTTTCAATTTTTTAAAATTTCTACTATGATTGTGATTATCAAATCTTCTACAAAGAATAAAATGATTATTAAAACTTCTAAATGAAATTTGAAAAATTAACAATGTCGTAAAAACTCTCACCTAAGGCACCTTATTTGTTTTTCCTAATTTTTCTTACATGTTTTTCATTGTAGCATAATCCTAAGACATATTTTCAGTAAAACGTATTTTTTCTACTGTGAACTTGAGTAAAAAAAATATGCATTTAAAAAAGAGTAATTAAATACACCAAAATGTTAGTGACAACTTTTCTTTCTTGTTGATATTTTTGGCCTTTTCTCTATCCTGTTTTCCAAGTTCTCTGTAATAAATATGCATTACTGTTATTATCATGAAAATTCAATTAGTTAAAATGACTGTATCTCATCACTATAATGTTCAACTTGAATAATTGAATAAACTTGAATAATCTTCTCTTCCCTACTATTTTAAGCTTTTTTTTTTTTTCCACCCTTAAAAAGGTTATATTCTACTAATCTCTCACCTGGTGCCTTCTGAGATAGAGACAACATGTCAGGATTTTATGAGGGGAGATGCCTGTTCAAAAGAAAATAAGATAGATCGTGCCAGTGAAGGCTGGGAGAGCTCTCTGACCTCAAAGCAAGTCCAACTCCAAAAGAAGGAACAAAGAGAGAGGGTTGGGTGTGAGCATTCTACACTGCTGAGCCCTCCACAGAAGATTTAGAAAGGCCATTAGGGATCCCTTGAACAAAGGAAGACAAGTCAGACAAAGGATTCCTGTTTCTCCCAGGTACAGGCATACTTTATCCCTCCCCGACTAAGTCATTGGTGAAGACAGCCTATGGAAGGTTTGTATTCTGCCAAAACACTGGGATGGATGTGAGCATATAGCAGCTTGATTAAGTTTATGTTCTGTACGAAGGGGTCTGTAGTTGGCATTATCATGGTCACCACATAGCCAACGTAGTTCCTTTCCCTAAATCTAGGTCATTTTTAACCTAAATTTGGTTGACCCTTTCTATGGGTCTTTATAATATTTTTGTTTTCTGCTGATTGAAATGGTCCACATTCTTTGTTTTATTCAAATTCAACCTATCCTTGTAGGCCAAATTCCAGGTCCTTGCTCTTATATTTACATCTGATATAATGGCTTACACTGTTCATCATATAAATGCAACATAATATTAAGTGATGTTTTGTGCTATTATTAATAACAAATTTGTAATAAAACAATACTTTTGCATGGTTTTGGATTTATAACTCATTTATGTATGTTATTTTATTGACTATATTAAAACAAACCCCCTAAAAATACAAATAAAAAAGGAAACTAAGTTCAGATTCTTTTATTTATGCATGAAGAAAGTTTAAGTGAGTTCAGATAGGTTAAGTGATTTTACAAGGTCAACAGTTGCATAAAATCGTAATTATATATGGTTTATTATTATAGCTCCAGCTAGAGTGCAGTTATATTGACCTATCCTAACTATAGGAAGGTTTGCCTTCCTTATAGAATGAAAAGACAACAAATATTTATAATATGGTGACAGTATCAGAGGATTTTTCCCATCATCATTTCTGTGAACTGTAAGAAAGAAAAACCAACACAACAGAAACCTGTCATTGTTGATAGCAACCTTTTACCACATACACATTACTTTCTTGAGTTCCAAACTTGATGTTAGGCCAAGAATTATAATTTCATGTGTTTCTACCATATCAGGTAAGATAGTATTATTATGTTCCATACTATAGTAGAGAAAAAGCTAGAATGATGCATGGAACAAAGTATGTACTCAAAAGTGTTTTGTAGACCAGTAAATGTATGGAATAAATTTGTGGACTAAGGTTTTCATATGTTTGATAAGCTACTTTATACATAGCCCATTACTGCACATTCAATTTCTTCTCATTGAGCAAAGTTACAAAAATATATTTAAATATAAAAGGATGTGGGAGGATTAGATTTAATACTATATTATTAAATTCTACTTGTAGTTTATTGTGGTCAGAAACTGTGGCCAACATAAAAGGTATTTCTTTTTGCAAATTATATCTTCTTTGACACTTAATGATATTTTCCTTTAGTTTATAGATATACATGTATATGCCACATAGATTATTATCATTTTAATGTTTTCTGATCTATAAAATTTACATTTTAGGAATATTTTGGTCTATTTATTTAGTTTTTAGATATTACCTCACATTTAATTTAATTCTGAAAGTAAATAGCATCTGTATTAATCATGAGCAATTTTATATTATTCTGAAATATAGAATTTCAGCTCCTAAAATGTATATTTGAGTATATTTTATTTTCATTGTTATCTTTCTCCAAAATGGGCCAGTCTAAGCCTTTTTTGCTTGTTATTGCCATAGAGAAGTGACAACTTGATTACATTATACAATTCTAGAATCACAATTTCCCTCTCAATATTCTTTAAATAGTTCTTCATTTTCAGCTTTAAGATAACAGGTTTAAAGACAGTCTGCTTTTTGTCAATTTTTGGTAACTTTCTTTCTTAGTATTAGCATTAAACTTTTTTGCTTTGGGTAAATAAAATGGACCTCTTTCATCACTTGTCCCTAAAAGATGGTATTTCAAAAAAATTTGGACCGACGGAGGAGTCAAGATGGCGGAGAAGTAGCAGGCTGAGACGACATCGGGTAGCAGGAGATCAGCTAGATAGCTTATCTAACCATTGTGAACACCTACAAATCCAACGGGAAATCAAAGAGAAGAAGAGCAACAATCCCAGAAACAGAAAATCGATCACTTTCTGAAAGGTAGGACCTGCGGAGAAGTGAATCCAAAGCGACGGGAAGATAGACCCCGGGGGGAGGGGCCGGCACCCGGCAAGCGGCGGAGCGACGGAGCACAAAATCGGGACTTTTAAAAGTCGGCTCCACTGGGAGACATCGCTCCAGAGGCTAAACTGGGGGGAAACCCAGGCGGGGTCAGCATAACCCCAGGACCCGCAGGGTCACAGAAGGACTGGGGGTGTCTGAGTGCCGCAGAGCTCGCAGGTATTGGAGCGGGGAAGCCGGCTATAGCGACAAAGCCGAGGAGTGAGCTCTAAGCCCAGGGTTACCTTGTGCCGGTCGCAGGCTGGGTGGGCTCGGAGCGCGGCCGGAGGCCACAGAGACAAAAGCGACCCGGCGCTTTTCTCCAGCTCCAACAATTGACTGCTTTCCTCGAGGCGCGACCGCAAGCCAGGGAGGCGGGACTGTTGGGCGCTTTGCTCTGAGAGCGCACTGAGGAGCGGAACCCCAAGCTCTCGGCTCCTCCGGGCCGAGAGATTGGGAGGCCGCCATCTTCATTCCCGTCCTCCGGAACTCTACGGAAAGCGCTCAGGGAACAAAAGCTCCCGAAAGCAAACCCGAGCGGATTCCTTAGCCCGGCCCCTGGCAAGGGCGGTGCAATTCCGCCTGCGGCAAGGACACTTGAAAATCACTACAACAGGCCCCTCCCCCAGAAGATCAACAAGAAACCGATCCAAAACCAACTTCAGTCACCAAGAACAGCGGAATTCCACAGCAGGAGAAAGCAAATCCTACCTGGACAAAATGACAAGGCGGAAAAACTCACCTCAAAAAAAAGAACAAGAGGCCGTACCGAAGGCTGGAGACCTAATCAATACAGACATAGGTAGCATGACAGATCTAGAGTTCAGAATGACAATTCTCAAGGTTCTAGCCGGGCTCGAAAAAGGCATAGAAGATATTAGAGAAACCCTCTCCGGAGAGATAAAAGCCCTTTCTGGAGAAATAAAAGAACTAAAATCTAACCAAGTTGAAATCAAAAAAGCTATTCATGAGGTGCAATCAAAAATGGAAGCTCTCACTGCCAGGATAAATGAGGCAGAAGAAAGAATTAGTGACATAGAAGACCAAATGACAGAGAATAAAGAAGCTGAGCAAAAGAGAGACAAACAACTACTGGAACACGAGGAGAGGATTCGAGAGATAAGTGACACCATAAGACGACACAACATTAGAATAATTGGGATTCCAGAAGAAGAAGAAAGAGAGAGGGGAGCAGAAGGTATATTGGAGACAATTATTGGAGAGAATTTCCCTAATATGGCAAAGGGAACAAACATCAAAATCCAGGAGATGCTAAGAACGCCCCTCAAAATCAATAAAAATAGGTCCACACCTCGTCACCTGATAGTAAAATTTACAAGTCTTAGCGACAAAGAGAAAATCCTGAAAGCAGCCCGGGAAAAGAAGTCTGTAACATACAAGGGTAAAAACATTAGATTGGCAGCGGACCTATCCACAGAGACCTGGCAGGCCAGATAGAACTGGCATGACATATTCAGAGCACTAAACGAGAAAAACATGCAGCCAAGAATACTATATCCGGCTAGGCTATCATTGAAAATAGAAGGAGAGATAAAGAGCTTCCAGGACAAACAAAAGCTGAAAGAATTTGCAAACACCAAACCAGCTCTACAGGAAATATTGAAAGGGGTCCTCTAAGCAAAGAGAGACCCTAAAAGTAGTAGATCAGAAAGAAGCAGAAACAATATACAGTAACAATCACCTTACAGGCAATACAATGGCACTAAATTCATATCTCTCAATAGTTACCCTGAATGTTAATGGGCTAAATGCCCCAATCAAAAGACACAGGGTATCAGAATGGATAAAAAAACAAAACCCATCAATATGCTGCCTACAAGAAACTCATTTTAGACCCGAAGACACCTCCAGATTTAAAGTGAGGGGGTGGAAAACAATGTACCATGCTAATGGACATCAGAAGAAAGCTGGGGTGGCAATCCTTATATCAGATCAATTAGATTTTAAGCCAAAGACTATAATAAGAGATGAGGAAGGACACTATATCCTACTCAAAGGGTCTGTCCAACAAGAAGATCTAACAATCTTAAATATCTATGCCCCTAACATGGGAGCAGCCAACTATATAAACCAATTAATAACAAAATCAAAGAAATACATCGACAGTAATACAATAATAGCAGGGGACTTTAACACTCCCCTCACTGAAATGGACAGATCATCTAAGCAAAAGATCAACAAGGAAATAAAGGCCTTAAATGACACACTGGACCAGATGGACATCACAGATATATTCAGAACATTCCATCCCAAAGCAACAGAATATACATTCTTCTCTAGTGCACATGGAACATTCTCCAGAATAGACCACATCCTGGGTCATAAATCAGGTCTCAATCGGTACCAAAAGATCGAGATCATTCCCTGCATATTTTCAGACCACAATGCTCTGAAGCTCGAACTCAATCACAAGAGGAAATTTGGAAAGAATGCAAATACATGGAGACTAAACAGCATCCTTCTAAAAAATGAATGGGTCAACCAGGAAATTAAAGAAGAATTGAAAAAATTCATGGAAACAAATGATAATGAAAACACAACAGTTCAAAATCTGTGGGATACAACAAAGGCAGTCCTGAGAGGAAAATATATAGCAGTGCAAGCCTTTCTCAAGAAACAAGAAAGGTCTCAAATACACAACCTAACCCTACACCTAAAGGAGCTGGAGAGAGAACAACAAAGAAAGCCTAAACCCAGCTGGAGAAGAGAAATCATAAAGATCAGAGCAGAAATCAATGAAATAGAAACTAAAAAAACAATAGAACAAATCAACAAAACTAGGAGCTGGTTCTTTGAAAGAATTAATAAGATTGATAAGCCCCTGGCCAGACTTATCAAAAAGAAAAGAGAAAGGACGCAAATAAATAAAATCATGAATGAAAGAGGAGAGATCACAACCAACACCAAAGAAATACAAACAATTATAAGAACATACTACGAGCAACTCTATGGCAACAAATTTGACAACCTGGAAGAAATGGATACATTTCTAGAGACGTATAAACTACCACAACTGAACCAGGAAGAAATAGATAACCTGAACAGACCCATAACCAGTAAGGAGATTGAAACAGTCATCAAAAATCTTCAAACAAACAAAAGTCCAGGACCAGACGGCTTCCCAGGGGAATTCTACCAAACATTTAAAGAAGAATTAATTCCTATTCTCCTGAAACTGTTCCAAAAAATAGAAATGGAAGGAAAACTTCCAAACTCATTCTATGAGGCCAGCATCACCTTGATCCCAAAACCAGACAAGGATCCCACCAAAAAAGAGAATTACAGACCAATATCGTTGATGAACACAGATGCGAAAATTCTCACCAAAATACTGGCCAATAGGATCCAACAGTACATTAAAAGGATTATTCACCACGACCAAGTGGGATTTATTCCAGGGCTGCAAGGTTGGTTCAACATCCGCAAATCCATCAATGTGATACAATACATTAATAAAAGAAAGAGTAAGAACCATATGATACTCTCAATAGATGCTGAAAAAGCGTTTGACAAAGTGCAGCATCCCTTCCTGATTAAAACTCTTCAAAGTGTAGGGATAGAAGGCACATACCTCAATATTATCAAAGCCATCTATGAAAAACCCACCGCAAATATCATTCTCAATGGAGAAAAACTGAAAGCTTTTCCACTAAGGTCAGGAACACGGCAGGGATGTCCGTTATCACCACTGCTGTTCAATATAGTACTAGAAGTCCTAGCCTCAGCAATCAGACAACAAAAAGAAATTAAAGGCATCCAAATCGGCAAAGAAGAAGTCAAACTATCACTCTTTGCAGATGATATGATACTATATGTGGAAAACCCAAAAGGCTCCACTCCAAAACTGCTAGAACTTATACAGGAATTCAGTAAAGTGTCAGGATATAAAGTCAATGCACAGAAATCAGTCGCATTTCTTTACACTAACAACAAGACAGAAGAAAGAGAAATTGAGGAGTCAGTCCCATTTACAATCGTACCCAAAACCATAAGATACCTAGGAATAAATCTAACCAAAGAGGCAAAGAATCTATACTCAGAAAACTATAAAGTACTCATGAAAGAAATTGAGGAAGACACAAAGAAATGGAAAAATATTCCATGCTCATGGATTGGAAGAACAAATATTGTGAAAATGTCTATTCTACCTAAAGCAATCTACACATTTAATGCAATCCCTATCAAAATCCCATCCATTTTTTTTAAAGAAATAGAACAAATAATCCTAAAATTTATATGGAACCAGAAAAGACCTCGAATAGCCAAAGGAATATTGAAAAAGAAAGCCAAAGTCGGTGGCATCACAATTCCAGACTTCAAGCTCTATTACAAAGCTGTCATCATCAAGACAGTATGGTACTGGCACAAAAACAGACATATAGATCAATGGAACAGAATAGAGAGCCCAGAAATAGACCCTCAACTCTATGGTCAACTAATCTTCGACAAAGCAGGAAAGAATATCCAATGGAAAAAAGACAGCCTCTTCAACAAATGGTGCTGGGAAAATTGGACAGCCACATGCAGAAAAATGAAATTGGACTATTTCCTTACACCACACACGAAAATAGACTCAAAGTGGATGAAGGACCTCAAGGTGCGAAAGGAATCTATCAAAATCCTTGAGGACAATGCAGGCAGCAACCTCTTTGACCTCAACCGCAGCAACTTCTTCCTAGGAACATCGCCAAAGGCAACAGAAGCAAGGGCAAAAATGAACTATTGGGATTTCATCAAGATCAAAAGCTTTTGCACAGCAAAGGAAACAGTAAACAAAACCAAAAGACAACTGACAGAATGGGAGAAGATATTTGCAAACGACATATCAGATAAAGGGCTCGTATCCAAAATCTATAAAGAGCTTATCAAACTCAATACCCAAAGAACAAATAATCCAGTCAAGAAATGGGCAGAGGACATGAACAGACATTTCTGCAAGGAAGACATCCAGATGGCCAACAGACACATGAAAAAATGCTCCACATCACTCGGCATCAGGGAAATACAAATCAAAACCACAATGAGATACCACCTCACACCAGTCAGAATGGCTAAAATTAACAAGTCAAGAAATGACAGATGCTGCCGAGGATGCGGAGAGAGGGGAACCCTCCTACACTGTTGGTGGGAATGCAAGCTGGTGCAACCACTCTGGAAAACAGTGTGGAGGTTCCTCAAAAAACTGAAAATAGAGCTACCCTACGACCCAGCAATTGCACTACTGGGTATATATCCTAAAGATACAAACGTGGTGCTCCGAAGGGGCACGTGCACCCGAATGTTTATAGCAGCAATGTCCACAATAGCCAAACTGTGGAAAGCGCCTAGATGTCCATCAACAGATGAATGGATAAAGAAGATGTGGTATATATACACAATGGAATACTATGCAGCCATCAAAAGACATGAAATCTTGCCATTTGCGATGACGTGGATGGAACTAGAGGGTATCATGCTTAGCGAAATAAGTCAATCGGAGAAATATAACTATCATATGATCTCTTTGATATGAGGAAGGGGAGATGCAAGGTGGGGGGGTTTGGGGGGAGGTAGGAAAAGAAAAAATGAAAAGATGGGATTGGGAGGGAGACAAACCATAAAAGACTCAATCTCAAGAAACAGACTGAGGGTTGCGGGGGGGAAGGGGGACGGGAGAGGGTGGTGGGGAAATGGACATTGGGGAGGGTATGGGCTATGATGAGTGCTGTGAAATGTGTAAACCAGATGATTCACAGACCTGTACCCCTGGGGATAAAAATACATTATATGTTTATTAAAATAAAAAATTAAAAAAAAAAAATTTGGACCTTCCCTAACTGAAGGAAGACTTATTTTACTTAGGGAATAAAAAGCAACAAGTATCTATCATATTGTTACAGTATCTAAAAAGTCAGCATCTGAAAATCTGAAAAATAATTTGGGATGTTTTCTGTAAACTTAGAATATTACACTTCATGTTTCTATTCTCTTTTGGTCTTTACAGTTTAATTCACCTTCACGGTAATAGAAAAAAATACTTTAAGTAGAGTTCTCCCTTGATACCTGTTATTTTTGCTTTCATTGTTTTTCACCCTAATACCTTTGTCCTCCCCACTTTGAATGACATTAGGTTTGATTTCCTGATAATTTAAAATACCACTCTGCCAATTCCAATTTGTCTATGAGGCTGACTTTAATTTAGTTCACATTTCAACATTCTGCCATGCTTACTTTTCTCACCCATCTTGCTTTTTATGGTAGACTGTTCTTTCCTTCTATTTTTTAAACTCATAATGGGACAGTATTAGCTATCTCTAAGACTAATTCAATTTATTGTGTTTGCTTTTTCCCCATTTACTCATTCTTGAAAAAGAAAAATTTTATTTGAACTTCAAATTTTCCCAAAAAACTATTGACTTACATCAGTTTTACTTATTTGTCCTCACTGTTGTTGATACTTCTCCTTCTCTTATCAACAAAAAAAATCCAGAAAATTTATGTGAGTCGGCCACAGTCCATTTCAGATATAATAGTAACATTAAATCTGTCCATCTGTATTCTATTTTGGTTTTTCTTTAGCTTCATTTCTAGTTACTTAACTTTCTAAATTAAGGGTGTGTGGAAACCTGAATCATCTCAGGCATGTCAGCATCTCCCAATCTTTTTCTTTTATGTCCAGTTATTTCTGAAGGCTTTCTTCTTTGAATGGAGGAGGAAAGAGTGACTGGATACTTACCTTTCACCACATGTGTGTATGTAGGTGAAAAGCATGGATGAATGCCCAGGATTTTGTTCTTAAACACTAAAAGTCTTTGAGCCAAAGGAACAAGCAAGGTAGAGTGGATTGAATGCCTTTTGTTTTCTTACTGGATGACTGGTCTATTTTGTTTCACATGAAAATCCATGAGTGGGTCACAACTTGTATCGCAAAATTTAACCTCATAGAATTTAAAGCTACCAGGATGATCCTATTCCATTCTGTTGTTGGGCTCTGGTAGTCTTTGTTTAGGGTAGAGATGTGGGAGCCCAGCTCTCATTTTGTTTTGATAGGCATTTTGGTTAGAATTTAAGAGAAGTTGCATCAGGCTGTCTGCCAGATATCAATTTAAACTGAGCTCTGAATATTGCTTTCTAAATCTGAAACATAATAAAAGTAGAAATTTCATTTACAATATTAAGCATAACAATTTTAAATGTTAATACAAAAACATTTAGTAGAAGTTTCCTCACAAATCACAGGAGTGTAATATAGTGAATCCATTGTATTATTTGATCTAGATATCTGTTTTACTGAGATCAGCTTTTCAGAGGTAATGAATAAGCTTATCATTGTTGTCTCATCTTCCCCATAATCTTTTATGGGACTGAGTAAGAGGCTTGACAGAAATATGCTACGGTTGAAGAAGTAAATTGACTTTTTGTTGCAATAGTGTTATTAACTAATTCTACTTGAAATTCTCTTTTGCCTTACTTTTTAGAATATTTATGTACTACTATGTTTGCTTGTTGCTCAACAAAATATATAAATAATATTAAAATTTATTTTGTTAAGATCCATTTTTAAAATGTTTTGCTTAGACTTGCCAAAAGCAAATGAAATTGACTTCTAGCTTACCAGAAACCCACCACCCCCAACCTTTTCTTAAAGCAATGCTAATTACAAGTCATAGCTCTAGGTTTTACATTTTTTTTTTCCCCTGGTTTTACAAATTCTTTAAGATATACAAGTGATTAAATGATTGAACAACAATTTTTCAGGCTTTTGACAAATGAAAACCAAACCAGACATAGAAACACAAAACAAAACAAAACATGGTTCTTAGGAAATAAAGAGCCCTGACAATGATTGACTTATATCTAACCAACAAATTTTTTATTGCGCTCCCAATATTCTACAAGTGATTAAGATTTTAAATGCAGCATAGTGTTACTTGACCACATGAAAAAAGATAAATGCATTAAAGAACACCTGACAACTATTAAATAGAATATTTAATAAAGTTCTGAATTTAGAGAATATGACATTATTAAAAGATTTAAATCTAAGTCTTCAGATGAAATTATTATGGCAGAACATTATGCATGCATAAAATGCAAAATAGTTACTTTTATTCAAACACCTGTTTAACAGAAATGGCACTTTTACAAAACGAAAAGGAATGAAACAGGAATAGTCTTCATTTTTGTTCCTCTGTTCTCCTAAAACTCTTTGGCAACTAGGCTGGGGAGGGAGTTCTTCTCAAAGAAATCAGTGAAGAATGAAGATGACTTATGTTTCCTGTTGCAATTTCATTTGCATTTTCCGGTTAATCCCTTTTCCACTCAGATCTTGCTGTCAGGGTGATTGTGTCCCATTCATTGTCATTGACTAACCCACTACCTCTTAGCCAGTACTCTTGTTTTTGATTTTTAGGATCTCTTTCTCACTCAAAATTTGCTTTTATAGAAAAATCCATGCATAGTTCTTATGTATTCCATAAAATAACATTCTTATATAATGTAACTGATTTAATTATTCAGGTCCACCTAATTAAAACTTAAATATTTAGGTAACTATAGACTATAAGATACAGCAAATAAAAGCTTATATTCATAATTGGTACAATTTTTAAAAGATACCTTAAAAACCTATCATGACTTTTTTGTCTTTCATATTCTCATTTTTTCTGAATATATTAAAAAGCAATTGAAATATTTAAAATTATCATGAGATTTACATGCATATCAGTAGACCTGAAAGATTGAAGAACAGATTATTAAGTCTTTTGTTATAATTTAAATATGTCTTGTGCAAAGCTAATGTGCCAGTTTCCATTCTCCACCTAAGTTTGATGCAGATACTATTACTGTTTCGTGAAAAGATAGACTTTTCAATCCTAGGTGGAGTAGGCTGCATAATGGGTCCCCAAAAGATATCCAAGCACTGATCCCTGGAACCTGTGAATGTGCAACAGAAAACGAATTTTGCGGATACATACAAAAAGTTAAGGATCTTGAGTTAGGACATTCTCTGTGATCAATAAACCTTTTCCTCTTCTGTCTGTCTCCCTCTGACTCTTTGAGTACACATGTGATTCCATGTAGGAATCACCTAGATATCCAGGGATAATCCAGGATATTTAGTATAAAAAAATATACATAGGTAAGTCCAAAATCTGCAGAGTACAGTGGCAGGCTAGAGTTCCAGGGAAGTGTGGATGTTGTAGCTAGAGTCTGAAGGCAGTCTGTAGACAGAATCCTCTCTTTCTTGGGAGAAGTCAGCTTTTTCTTAAGGCTTTCATCTGATTGACTGATTGGATGGATTCTACCCACGTGTGATAGGTCCTTTTCTTCACTAATTTACTGATTTAAATGTCAAAAATGCCTTCGAAGGAACTTAACCTCATCTTTTTTTTTTTTTTTTTTAAAGATTTTATTTATTTGTCAGAGAGAATGAGCACAGGCAGACAGAGAGGCAGGCTTAGGCAGAGGGAGAAGCAGCCTCCCTGCCAAGCAAGGAGCCCGACGCGGGACTCGATCCCAGCACTCTGGGATCATGACCTGAGCCGAAGGCAGCTGCCTAACCAACTGAGCCACCCAGGCGTCCCAACTTAACCTCATCTTAAAAATACCTTCAAAGTGACTTACGGATGTGTTTAGCCAAACATCTAGGTATCATGGTATACAAGAAATCATGGTAAAAGCACATTAAGACATAAAATTTACCATGACGGAAGGCATATTTAATCAACAAGGGAGAGAATGAAATAACCACAAAGCAATGATGGCAGCTACCGGAGGATATAAGAAACTGATTCTCCCCTAGAGCCTCTAGGGAAGAGCATCTTTCTTCTTCCCTTGATTTCAGCCTAGTGATACTGCTTTGCACTTAATGTCAGTCACGTTTCTGAAAGTAGTTATTCCCCAATAGGTTGAATTAGGGATTAGTGCAGAAAAGTCAAATTTGTGACCAATGACTGGTGTAGCCGTCATTCACATAATATAAAGAGGTCATTTTAAAAATCCCACTTTTCTTAAAGAAGATATATAATTATATTAGGTGAAAAAGTAATATCTTCTGAAATTGTATTTTAGATGATTTCTCAATGAAGTAAATTAAATTTTCAAAATTATTAGTTAAAACACACTTCTAAAATTCATTTTGATTTTGTAACTCACTGAAATGTAAACACAATGAGAACAGGCACTTGCTCTGTTTGGTTCACTAATGTGTCTCCACCAACACCCAACAAAGTTTGTCACATAAAAGGGGATTTGTAAAACTTGTTCAAGAAATAAAGAAATCATATTCACAAATTTTCATTTTCATATATTTATGACACTTTAAATTATTTAAAAATAAAATGTTTCCTTATATTCTTAGTGAGCAAAATCCCTCTTAGTTTTTCTTTTAGATTTTACAACAAAACAAAAGTATTTATATATGTATATACTTATAAAGCATATTGTAATTTTATATTTATGATAATAATTGAAATGTTAAAACTTATGTCATATCATTACCAAATAAATTTTATTCCACAGATACTAATGTAAATTGCTTTTGAAACCAAGTAGGTCATTTAATTTTGGATGATAGCCATGATTTTGATTAGTATTTTTATATTTGTTAACTTACCACTTTTAACATATTCACACTTCATAGTTAACTGTAAATAAAGAAGACTGATATTTTTGATTCTTAGCCTTAAAATTTGTTAATACAAAATGAAATAAATTATATCAAGAAAAAGTTCAATTATTGGGTTCTAAATTTAAACACTTTATTTAAAATTATAATTATATGAATAGAAAAGTATTGGTGCATAAAATATTTTTGCTAAATTGTTATATAGAAAATTAATGGAAATGACTTAAATTAAAATATATTTTTACTTTGATAAATTTGTTTCTCTATCACTAATATTTTCTTCAGTAATGTGAATTTTAATTTGCATGATTTATCACACCTTAACATTTATTTGCATGATTAATGAATGTTCTGCTATGATACTCATCCAGACTTCTGAAAAATGTGTTGAATTTATCATGTTATACAAGCATAAGAAGGGTGAGAATGGCAGTGTATTAGTTTCCTGTGGCGTCTGTAGCAAATTTTGATAGATTAAATGAATGAATTACTAGTAATTTATAATTTTACAGAATTGAAATGATTATTTTAAAGTAATAGGAAATCTGAATCCATATGTTTTAAAGAATAGGTCATTTGTTTGTTAAGAAGTTAACTATATTTCTTTATGCTAACAAAGAATAAATCAAAATTGAAATAGAAAAATAACTATTTGCAACATCAAAGAACTTAGGGATAAACTTAACTAAATATGTACAAGTTTTGTGGAGTGAAACTGCAAAACATTCCTGAAAGAAAAGAAAGGTGATCTAAATAATAGAGAAATACATTGTGTTCATGATTAGAATATTTAACATGGTTGTAACTTTTCCATAAATTCATCTATAGATTCAATCAGAATCATGGTATTCTATTTTGTTTGCATTGTCAAATAGTTTATAAATTTATATGGAAATTATGATAGATAATATTTAAAACATTTTTTTAAGATTTTATTTATTTATTTGACAGAGAGATCACAAGTAGGCAGCGAAGCAGGCAGAGAGAGAGGAGGAGGCAGGCTCCCCGCTGAGCAGAGAGCCCGATGTGGGGCTCAACCCCAGGACCCTGATATCATGACCTGAGCTGAAGGCAAAGGCCCAACCCACTGAGTCACGCAGGTACCCCTAGACAAAATTTATAATAGACAAAAATTTTGAAAAATAACCTTCAAGTTGGAGAAGTTAGATGATTTGATTTCAAGATTTACTAGAGAGCTCCATTAATTAAGATGGCATGACATTGGCATAGGATGAAAACAGGTCAGTTGAAGAAGACTGAGAGTCTAGAAACAGACCCAAATAAATGTAGTCAATTGATTTTCAGCAAGCATGCCAAGCTACTTCAATAGGAAAAAGATAGTCATTTCAACAAATGGTGTGGGGCAATGGGCTTATCATATGCGAAATTAAAAACTGCAAACGTGAAGTCATACTACACTCAAAAGTCAACTCTACATATATCAGATCTAAATGTAACAACAAGATATAAATGAACACATATGTTGGATTTTAAAATTCCTAGAATTTTTCTTCAAAATGTAAAACCTGGAAACAATCCAAATACTTATCAACAGGTGAATGAATCAAAAATTTGCAGTATATACATAAAATTCAATACCATCCAGAAATTAAAAAAAAAAATTGATACATGCAACAATATGGGTGAATCTCATAAATGTTATGTTGCATGAAGTCATACACTAAAGACTGTATAGTTTAAGATTATTTGTATCAAATTCTAGAACTAACAAACTCACAGTGATGGGGCGCCTGGGTGGCTCAGTGGGTTAAAGTCTTGCCTTCGGCTCAGGTCATGATCCCAGGGTCCTGGGATCGAGCCCCACATCAGGCTCTCTGCTCAGCAGGGAGCCTGCTTCCCTTCCTCTCTCTCTGCCTGCCTCTCTGTCTACTTGTGATCTCTGTCTGTCAAATAAATAAATAAAATCTTAAAAAAAAAAAAAACAAACCTCACAGTGATGGAAAACAGAGCAGGGGTCTCCAGAGGTCAAGTGGAGGAAGGGATTCACTGTAAAGGAGAACAAGGGAACTTGATAAGCCAATAACATAATTATAGTGGAAGTTACACTAATGTACATGCCAAAATTGTGCAGTTAAAATTGGTGAATTTTATGTAAATTTTAAATAAATTTTATTTTAGTAAATAATTAAAATTTACATACAATACAATTTATGGTTTAAAAATAAAATAAAAATGTTTAAAAGGATCTTGCCATAAAGATGCTTTAAAATATGAGTTCTACCATAATAGGTAATTCCCATCTAAGAACCGCACAAGTAGCAGGAGAATAAAAAATATGGGAATCCCCTTCAAATAATTTTATAATGCTAGTATTACATTGATAAATCAGATGAGGATAGTATGAGAATGTAAGTATAAAGTGACAGTCTTACATTATTCATAAATATAATAATAAACATTTTAAATGAATACATTGGTATAAAGATGTATTCAAAGAAAGGAATTAGTTATTCGAAAATTTTATGGTTTTAAAGAACTAACAGAAGTTATTATATTAACAGATTAATGAAGAAAAACAAAATCATTTCAGTAGATTAAATATTCCTTGGTATGTTTCAATATTCTTTTATGATATAAAACTCATTTGAAGATATTAATAGGCCAGACCTCTCTTAAACTGATATTTAATAACAAGAAAATTCTTGCTAAAACATAATATTCAATGATGAAACTTTAGAAGAATTCTTTTTAGTCAGGAATAAAACATGCATTTCTGCAATCCAACCTCATGTTACTATTTCTATTCAATTTTGTAATGAAAATTATAAAGAGAAAAATAAATTAAGTAAACCCTATAAAAATTGTAAGGAAAGGAACACAGCAGTCTTAATTTTTTTTTCAAGTATAGACCTAATATAATCTACAAGAACCATATTACAAACGATAAAACAGACAAAATAAGACCAGACTTGTAAACCTGGCATCTTAAATGTTAATGTCTAAGAAACTCAAAACTTAATACATCAGTTGGGTATTCAGGAAATGGTATCAATCTAAAGAAAGATAAAGAAAATGACTAAGTGGTATCTAACAGACAGTGGAACAACAACTTCAAACTGATTAAATAAAATAGCTGTCAATCTGGAGTTGTATAACCACTGAAAATAGCTTTGCAAATGAGTGGAAATAAATACATTTCAATTGAGAAAATTTGTCAGCAGCATACACACACTAAAGCAAATATGAAAGGATGTTCTTCTAAGGCCAAATGGGAAACCATGAAAGCCTGGATATATACAGAGAAATCAAAAGCAATGAAATAGAGCAAACATGAGAATAAATCTAAATGAATATTAGCATAAAACAAAAATAATAATATCCTAAGTGGATTAAAATACACTTACAATTTCAACAATAATAATACGAAAACAGAGACAAATAGGCACATTTAAATCACTTTCACTATTTATATTAGACATAAATCAAAGCAGTATCTCAAATACTACTAAAGCAATAAATCAATGCTTAAATAATTGAAAGTAAACAGAAAACCTTTACCTTTTCATGTGCTGAGATACAAGTCTGTATAAACTAAAATGATTTAAATAATAAATAGTAAATACCCTAATAAAAATACATTAAATATAAAATAATATGATATTTTAAATATCCCCAAAACTGAAATTTAGAAAATTTAAGATTAAACTAAGAAATAATACATTTGATTAATCCCTAGAAAGACTGGAGAGGGAGAGAGAGAGAGAGAGTGTGTGTGTATGTAAAACTATACCAGAACCTTAACAAGGGGTACTTCTGACTGGTGGAAATAGAGATGATTTTAATTCTTTCCCTTTATGATTCTTTGGAATCTTATTTTTTTAATGACACTGTTTGTGTCATCATTGTAACATTTAACTTGTTTCTATTTTGAAAAAGAAAAAAAATAGAAGGATTTGATTCTCTAAAAGTACTCAGCCCATTGCTGGCACCATCTCCTTAAACAGCCCGATCAGCATTTGTGCTCCTTGAGTATAAGTAATGTCTTTTCCTATCTTATTTACCACTGGAATGCCAGTACATGAAACAGTGGCTGACACATTTTAAATGCTTAATAACTATTTGTGGAATGAATGAGGAATAATTAAAGTTCCTATTAAGATAAAAAATAATGTGTCTTTTGACAGAGATCATAGGCTTCTTGATCAGTGGGAGGAAGAAGGCTTAAGTCTTCTCTAAAGAATGGTCTAACTGCCCTTAATACCCTATATTGGAGTGGCCCCTTTTGGAAGGTTTTGGAAGGTTTCCTGCCCTGTGGGTGGCTAGGCGTCACTCTCTCAACGCCCCAGGCAAGTTTGCCAATCTTGGTAATTTTCCTCCAAGTTCCTCACCTTTCTTATGTTCTTCTGGCTTTTTGTCCCCTTAAAGTTGTTTATTGGGTTAAAATTTCAATAAAATAGGGGCGCTTGGGTGGCTCAGATGTTAAGCATCTGCCTTCAGCTCAGGGCTCAGGTCATGATTCCAAGGTCCGGAGATCAAGATCAAGTCCCGCATCAGGCTTCCCGCTCAGCAGGAAGGCTGCTTCTCCCTCTCCCACTCCCCCTGCTTGTGTTCCCTGCCTCACTGTCTCTTTCTTTCTCTGTCAAATAAATAAATAAAATCTTAACAAAAATTTTAACACACTAAATTTCCCCTTTTAGATACCCTTGATTCAGTTCTATGATTTTTGACAAACATACAGTCTTATAACCTTCCACCAAAATAAAAATATAGCATCTTTTCATCACCACAGATGAAAGTTTCTTCTTATTCCTTTATCAATCCATTCCCCACATTTTCAGTTCTTAGCAACAACTGATTGATGTCTGCCTCTAGATATTTGCCTTTGTCAGATGTTTTCTGAGTAGAGTAATACAATTTTAATAGTTTTAATGTTTGCCTTTTCTTTATTTAACATGATACTTTTCCGATTTATCCATGTTGTTACACATTATCAGTTCATGTTTTTCATTGTTGAATAGCATTTTATTATGTGAGTATATTGCCATTTGTTTATCTATACACCTGCTGATGGACATTTATGGGGTTTACACTTTGTGGAGGTTGTAAATAGAGTTGCTATAAACATTCACATACAGGTCTTTTATGGTTATGTATTTTTCTTATCCATGGATAAATATGTGGTTGTGGAAACACTTTCTTAAATACTGTACATGTGTTTAACCATATACAACTGCCAGATGATTTCCAAACTTAGGATGTTTACTTCTGGGGATCACTGAGCCTGGGGTTGTCCATGTCATACATAAGATATTTCTGGACTAAAATATTCTATTTCTTGACCAGTGAAACTGTAACATAGATATTTTTATATTATTTATATTTATATTTTTTTATATTTATATGCAACAATACATTTATGACTTCTTTATTTTTTTCACATATGTTGTATTTCTTAAATTAAGAAAGTAAAAAAAAAAATAAATAAAATGAAGTAAATGGTGAGGAGACAAACTAAATCAAGAACATATGTCCTTAGTGAAGTTATGCATTTAGATACTGAAAGAAATTTTTGAGAGTTTATCTGTGTTTCCTATATTGAAGGATTGACTTTTCACAGCTAAGGTTTAGTGAATTAGTTAAATCTAATACCCTTTTCATATGGCAAACAAAATTGGTTGGATATTTAAGATTATTGCACTCAGCTTTGAATAATAAAATGATGATAAATAGCAGATTAAATAATGTTACTTATTTGGGTGTCTATTTTGAGTGATTACAAAGCATACCAAAGATAATAAATATTATCTTCTGATAAATTTTTGGCCATTGCAAATAGAAGTGAATGCCTGATTATTGACCAGTTAGACTTTTTTTTCCCCTTGGATCATTAACTCATCTCCTATGTGACTTGTGCATCTTTTCAATGCACCATAAGTATATGTTATTCAACAGATGTTTGGACATTTTAAAAAGTCCCGGAGCTGCAATCATATTTTCTAGTTACAAATCCTCCAAACTTACGCCAAGAATTTTTAATCCTTCTCCCCACTTTATCAAGTGATGACTTTAGCAGAATCACAATTAAGCCATATAGATTTTTTAGATCTCTTTTCTACATTGTTTTCTTTCTTTTTTCTTCCTTCCTTCCTTCCTTCCTTCCTTCCTTCCTTCCTTTCTTTTGATTTTTTTGTTTCAAGTTTTTACTTAAATTCCAGTTCATTAATATACAGTGCAATATTAGTTTTAGGGTAGAATTTATTGATTCCTCATCAAAGTGTAACACCCAGTGCTCATCACAAGTGTCCTCCTTAATACCCATCACCTATTTAACCCATCCCCCCACCCACCTCCCCTCCAGCAGCCCTCAGTTTGTTCTCTATAGTTAAGAGAATGTTTCTTGGTTTGCCTCTCTCTTTTTTCCCCTATGTTCATGTTTCATTTCTTAAATTCCACTTATGAATGAAATTATATTGCATTTGTCTTTCTCTGACTAATTTTGCTTAGCATTATATACTCTAGCTCTATCGATGTCATTGCAAATGGTAAGACTTCATTACTTTTATGTCTGAGTAATTTTCTATTTCATCTACATGTATGTATATGAAATTTCATATATATACTTTTCATATATATACCACAACTTACTTTCCATTCATCAGTGAATGGGCATTTGTGTTCTTTGCATAATTTGGTATTATAGTTAATGCTGACACAAACATTATGGTGCATATGTCCCTTTGAATTAGTATTGTTGTATTCTTTAGGTAAATACCTTGTAATGCAATTGCTGGATCATAGGGTAGTTCTTTTTTTAACTTTTTGAGGAAACTTCATAATGTTTTCCAGGTTGGCTACACCAGTTTACATTCCCACCAACAGTGTAAGAGGGTTTTTTTTCTCCACATACTTGCATGCATCTTTTGTTTCCTGTGTTGTTAATTTTAGCCATTTTGACAAGTGTAAGGTGATATCTCAGTGTAGTTTTGATTTGTATTTCCCTGATGATGAGTTGTGCTAAACATCTTTTCATGTGGCTGTTAGCCATATGTATGTCTTCTTTTGAAAAATGTCTATTCATACCGTCTGCCCATTTCTCAACTGGATTATTTGTTTTTTGGTGTTGAGTTTGATGAGTTCTTTATAGATTTTAGATACTAACACTTTATCAGGTATGTCATTTGCAAATCTTTATTCACATTCGAAAGGTTGCCTTTTAGTTATGTTGATTGTTTCCTTCTCTGTGGAGAAGCTTTTAATCTTGATGAAGTCCCAGTAGTTCATTTTTGCTTTTGTTTCCCTTGCCTCCAGAGACATATCTAGAAAGAAGTTGCTATGGTCTTTTCTATATTGTTTTAATCAACCCTTTAACACTTTAACTAGTTTGCTATAAACTTTCATTAAATCCTGTAACATATTTACTGAGCACCAGCTCTGTGCTTAGGTTTGCGTTAGCCACTATAGGAACATAAAAGTGAGTTTATAAAAAAATTGTCAGAAGGGGGACCTGGGTGGTTCAGTGGGTTAAGCCTCTGCCTTCGGCTCAGGTCATGATCTCGGGGTCCTGGGATCAAGCCCAGCATCGCATTGGGCTCTCTGCTCAGCAGGGAGTTTGCTTCCCCCTCTCTCTCTGCCTGCCTACTTGTGATCTCTCTCTGTCAAATAAATAAATAAAAATCTTTAAAAAAAATTGTCTGAAAGAGCTGATGTTGTATCTTAGCAATGTTTATGTCAGCTTGAATATAGACAATTTCTTTTAATATATTCCTTTGACTAAGCCTCATCAAATATAAATGCTGATAAAACCTTATCAGTTGATGGTCTACATATTCAGTTGATAGATGAAAGACTCAATCACAACAAGATGAAAACAAAAGCAAATAAAATTAATTATCTTGAAGAAAAATGCCAAAAGACATTATTAACTGAAGTTAATTCATATCAAAGTGTTCTCTTTTTTTAGTGTTAAAGAGCTCTAATTTCATTTAGAGTCAAATTTATTAGGGATTTACAATGAAGTATTTTGAAATAGTAACCCAAACAACAAATTAATGAATGCCTGATAAAAACAAACGCAATTGCTTACCAAGTAAATCCCTCTGTGCTCTGACATGAACCTCCCCTCTGTTGTATCATGATTGCTTGTTCCTTTTACACAGTGCTTTAACTGAATTGAATTTAATGTTAACTATTTAACCACTTAATGAAGGGACCATTAGCCAAACATCAGATTCAGATAAAATGGCAAGAACATTTAAATGTACTGTATTTAAAATACTAATTTGTTTGCTATTTGTTCAATATATTAAGATTATGAAAGTATAGTTATTCTCACTAAATAATGCAATCACCTTCCCCAAACCATCCTTAGCTCCCTGATACCTGCAGACCATATCAACAGTGCTTAGCATAATAGTTAGGTCCCCATGGTATTTGATTACTCATCTCATATATGTCTCTTACGTGTCTATTGACATAAGCAATGGTGACTTTCTCTATTTTTATCAATTCTTATCTTAAATCAATATTAAAAACACTAATCAAATGTTACATTTGCCAGAATTCTACTCCCAGTTTTCTCTCATGTTTTGATCCTTTTGTTTTTAAAATGTAGTTGTCACATATTCTTTTTTTTAATTTTTAGGTTGTAATGTATTCTTTGGAATAGTTCTAGGAAAAATAACAGTTCAAATTGTGTGGGTTCCAAACATACCTTAATTTTAATATATATATATTTTTTGAAGACTTTACTTATTTGTCACAGAGAGAGAGAGTGAAAGCAGGAATACAAGCAGGAGGAGTGAGAGAGGGAGAAGCAGGCTTCCCACTGAGCAAGGAGCCTGATGTGGGGCTGGATCCCAGGACCCTGGGGTCATGACCTGACCCAAAGGCAGGTGCTTAAGGACTGAGCTACTCAGGCACCCCAGTTTTAACATACATATTGATGAGAATGAAAGAATTGTTAATGGTGAACATAATAAAGTAACATATAATTCACATCCTTTAGGATGAAATTCTGACTTCATAATAGGAATCATTTAACACCTATAAGGAAATGTTAATCTGATTTTTCATATATGATTTTTCCACTTAAAAAACCGCCCCTTCTTGCTCTATTTCAGAGAAATAATGTCTTTTTAGTCTTTTACCCACCCCTTTGTCAGTTACTAATATCTGTCTGTCAAGAAATGAATTAAATAGGAAGCTAATTTTCAATATTGAAAGGAGATGAAATCTGCCTTTTTTTATTAGTTTATGATATCTAAGACATAGCTTTCCACACATTACAATTATATAATATCATATCCTTCTTTTGGTCCGTCATTATTCTTTTAAAAAGAATATCCTGATTAAAAGAGAACACATTGATCTGATAGAAGGATAAAAAAGTAAAGTCAATTATAGGCATGCCACAGAAAAGGAACTTGTCTTGTAAATCTGATATTAGAAATATATAAATATTCTGAGTCTGTACTACCATCCTGAATTATGAAGTAGAATAGCAATAGATTCATAGCAAATAATTTTAGAATAAACTGCATACCAAAACAATGTGATAAATAGTTTATTTGGAAAAATAAATATGCTCCTGGAACCTGAATTGAGCAAACATATATTTTAGAGTTGTAAAACAAAAGTGAAAACAACTACCCAGGAATGGCCATCCTCCTTGTCTGTGATGTAGTATAAACAGCATTTATGTTTTCAACCATTCTATTAAAAGATTTAACACATTGTTTCTTTTCAAGGCTCTAGTCACTGTGTTTAACACCCTGCCTTTCACACTCACGTAAGCTACAGTATGCAAAATTTTACTCTAACAGAAACAATCAAATCACTTCTCTGTGGGATATAAAACCCACATAGATCAGGTTTCTTGAGTTAACACAGGGTGCAAACATTATACATGTTCATCTTTCAGTTTGAGTCACTAATTGGAAAATCCCTGATTTTTCTGGAAACCTTTTTGACTCTCCATGTGAGATAAAATCATATATCTATATGGAATGTCAGCAAAGGGGTGAAGCGGGGCCTCCTTGAGAGAGGCCAGATCTGGGGAGTGGTTTATCCTGCTTCTTTAATCCAGGCCCTCTTGGCTCTCTCAGACTCTTTGTAGTAGGTGTGGTTAAAATGGTGGTGGGGTAGCACACTCCAGTTTGCTTCCATATTCCTAAACTTATTATTCTGTTGAGTATCACTGAATACTATGAAATAAGAAAACTGATTCAAAAACTGATGGTTTCTTTATAACATACATAACCTCTAATATTCTACTTAATTTCTAAATAAGAATAAGGAAATGCATGTGCTTGTCCTCAGTCTCTCCAGCTTAAAGAGCCTCATTACTCTAGCAAAGGCTACAGGGTATTTATCTATGGTATCCATTGAACATTCCTTTCTGAGCACATACCTTGCAAATACTAATCGGAATATTTGTACTGTATCTAGATTCATACTGAGGGTGCTGAAATAGGAGAGTATGGTAGACAAAATAAATAAATAAATGAGTTGTTTGTCCTTTTTTTTTTTTTTTTGGCTGTATTATCATTTTTTCTCAGGTCACTGTCTATTTTGTAAACAACAACTTTACTGACCTAATTCATATAGTACAATACTCAGATATCTAAAATGTATAATTTAATCTTTTTTAACATACTCATGGTATGCAAACTTCACCAGTCAATTTTAGAACATTTTCAGAATCTCACAAAGAAACTCGTACCCTTTTTTTGTCATCTCTATCCCCTCTTTCCCAGCTCTAGACAACACCAAACTATTTTTTTTTCCTCTATAGATTTGCCTCCTGTGGACTTTTTTTTTTTTTTTTTAAGATTTTTTTTATTCATTTGAGGGAGACAGAGAGCACAAGCAGAGGGAGAGGCAGAGGGAGAAGCAGATTTCCTGCTGAGCCCGGAGCCCTACATAGGTCCCCATCCCAGGACCTGGAGATCATGACATGAACAAAAGGCAAATATTTAACAATGCAAATATCTATAACAAGTGACTTTTTTGTAACAAACTTTTTCATTTAGCTAATGTTTTCAAGGTGCATTCATGTTGTAGCATGTATCATTACTTTATTCCCATTCCTTTTTATGGCCAAATCATACTTCATTGTGTGGCTATACCACAGCTGTTTATCCATTCATGGATTGATAGACATTTGGGTTACTTCGGTCTTTTGTCTATTATGAGTAATGCTGCTATAAACCTTCATGTATGAGTTTTTGTGTGAACATATGCTTTTTGGTTTTTTTTTTAAGGTAAATGCTGAAGAGTAGAATTCCTGGGTGATATGGTAACTTTATGCTTAATCATTTGAGGAACTGCCAGATTGTTTTCCAGAGTGGCTACATCATTTTAATTGTCTCCAGCAATGTATTGAAGGTTCTGATTTCTTCACATCCTCACCAACACCTGTTATTACCTGATGTGATTACAGCCATTCTGTGACTGTAAAGAAGTACCTCATGGTAGTTTTGATTTGCATTTTCATGAGGACTAATGATGCTGAGCATCTTTTCATTTGCTTGTTTGGAATGTGTATATCTTCTTTGAAGAAATGTCTGTTCTTTATTACTGAGTTGGAACTGTTCTTTATATATTCTAGATTTCTAGGTAGTAGCCCCTTATTGGATATATGATTTACAAACATTTTCTCCTGATAATAGTTCTTTTCACTTTCTTGATGGTATATTTTGAAGCATAGAATTTTTTAATTTTGATAAAATCCAGCTTTCTATTTGTTTTTTCGCTCATGCTTTTAGCGTCATATCTAAGAATCCATTGCCAAATCCTAGGTCATGAAGTTTAACTTTCTTGTTCTCCTCTGAATGTTTTACATGTAAGTTGTTGGTTTATTATGAGGTAGTTTTTAATATGGTGAAAGGTGAGGATCCAATTTCATTGTTTTCCATGTGGGAATTCAACTGCTTGATTAAAAACAAACAAACAAACAAACAAAAAAACTGTCTTTTTCCTTACTTAATGGTCTTGATACCCAAGTCAAAAATAATTTGGCAATCGACACATGGGCTTGTTTCCAGATTGTGAATTGTATTCTGTTGATTTATATGTTTATACATACACTAGCACTATGCAGTCTTTATTACTATTGCTTTGTTATAGGCTTTCAAAGTAGGAACTATGATTTCTTTTTTCTTTTCTTTCTTTTTTTTTTTTTTAAATTTTAGATTATTTGTCTGTTTTGGGCCAATTGTGATTTCTTAGAATTTTAGGATTAGCTTTTCAATTTTATAAAGCAGCAATATGGGGACACCTGGGTGCCTCAGTGGGTTAAAACCTCTGCCTTCAGCTCAGGTCATGATCTCAGGGTCCTGGGATCCAGCCCTGCATCTCTGCTCAGCAGGGAGCCTGCTTCCCCCTCTCTCTCTGCCTGCCTCTCTGCCTACTTGTGATCTCTCTCTCTCTGTCAAGTAAATAAATATTTTTTTTTTTAAAGCAGCAATATGGGATTTCGACAGAGACTGCTTTGAATATGTTAATTTGGGAAGTATTGCCATCCTAACAATATTACCTCTTCTAATGAACGAAAATGGTATATTTTTCCATTTATTAAGTTCTTCTTTGATTTCTTTCAACAGAGTTTTTCAGTTTATAGGTAAAAGACTTGTTTTTTTTGGTTAAATATACATTTTATTTTTTTTCCTTTTTGTTGCTATTATAAGTGAAATTCTTCTCTTAATTTCATTTTCATACTATTTATTTCAAGTGTATAGAAATTTAATTGATGATTTTGTTCAAACTAGTGCCTTTACAACTTTGCTGAATACATTTACTAGTTATTAGGTATAATTATCTTTTTGTGGAGTCTTTAAAATTTTATCTTTATTAGATTATGTCATCTGTAAACAGGTAAACTTCTTCCTTTCCACTCTGGATGTTCTATTTCCTCTTCTTGCCTAATTGTGTTGGCTAGAACTTTTGGTAAATGTTGAATTGCAGTGGCAAGGATGACTTCCTTGTCTTGTTTCTGATCTTAGAGGAAAAGCAACCAGTCTTTTACCAGCAGGTATGGTGTTAGCTGTGGGTTTTCATAGATGTATTTCATTGGGATGAAGATGCTCCCTTTTATTTTTAGTTTGGGTATTTCTTTTATGAAGTGACTTTGGAGTCTCTCAAAAATTTTTTTTTCTTCCTTGATTGAGGTAATCATGTGGTTATTGTTTGCTTTAGGTATAATTTCCTTTTCTTTTTACTAGTGTTTTATTGATTTGAGATCTTTATTCTTTGTTAATTTATAATATACAGCCAATAATCTCCCTGCACACTGCTTTAGTGAGTACTTTTGTATTCCAAAAGTTTTGTGCCTTCATTCTCATTAAAATGACAGTAGTGTCTAATTTTCTTTTAGATTTCTTCTTTGATCTATTGGTTATTTAGGACTGTGTTGTTTAGTTTTCACATATTTGCAAGCTCCCCAAGTTCCCCCAATTTTTGAGTCCCCCAATTTCTTTTTCTTATTAATATCTGATTTTATTACATTGCGGTTGGAGAAAACATGTTGCATCTTTTGTAACTTTTAAAATCTATTGAAGTTTTTTCGGGATTTAGTATATGGTTTATCCTGGAGAACATTCCCTGTGCACTTGAGACAAACATGTTCTGTTGTTGTTCGGAGTGTTCTATAGATGTCTGTGAGTTCCAGCTGGGTTATAATGATGTTCAAGTCTTCTATTTTCTTGTTTGTCTTCCCTAGATGTTCTGTGCATTGAAATCAAGGTATTGAGCTATCTAACTATTACTGTTGAATTGTCTTTTTGTCCTTTATCAGTTTTGTTTCATTTGTTTGGGTGTCCTGTTTTTAATTGCATGTATGTTTATAACTGTTATTATCTTCCTGATGGGTAGATGTGTTTATCATTGTAAAATATTCCTCTTTATATTGTATAGTTTTTTTAAGGTTATTTTGTCTAACATTAGTAGAGCCACAATGACTTCCTTATGTTAGCTGTTTGCATGATTATTTTTATCCGAACTTACACTTTCAAAATATTTGCATCTTTGAATAAAATGTTTGTTCTTTTTTTTTTTTTAAGGATTTTTATTTATTTATTTGACAGAGAGAGAGAGAAATCACAAGTAGGCAGAGAGACAGGCAGAGAGAGAGGGGAAACAGGCTCCCTGCTGAGCAGAGAGCCCAATGCAGGACTCAATCCCAGGACCCTGAGATCATGACCTGAGCCAAAAGCAAAGGCTTAACCCACTGAGTCACCCTGCATCCCAAAACATTTGTTCTTTATAGACAGGATATAGTTGGATTTTGTTTTGTTTTCCTTTGATTTAATAGAGTGTGATGATTTCTGCCTTTTGATAAGATTGTTTAATCATTCACATTTAATATGTCTATTAATATATTTGGGTTTACATCTGCCATTTTACATTTTGTTTTCCATATGCTAAATATCTGGTTGGTTCCTTTATGCCTCCTGTACTGCTCTCTTTTTGTAAGTGAATATTTTATAATACAACATGTTAATCCTTAATTATTTTTATAATATTAAATTTTTTTTCCTTACTGCTTGACCAGATTTATCATAATTTATCAGAAACAGCTTCATTTTATAGCATTTAATTCCAATAAAATATAGAAATGTTGCTCCTATATAGCTCTCCCCAACCCCCCTTTTTGTTGTATTGGTATGCATATTATATCTATAATGTTATAACCCCAAAATAAATTGTTATAATTACATAATTTTATATCATTTAAAGAAGCTAAGAGAGGAACTGAGAGTGAGCACCTATTTATAATTTTTGTTACATTAATCATATTTATCATTTCTGCTCTCTTCATTTATTCTTGTGATACCATCTGCAGTCTTTCCTTAACCTGAGTATGTTTTTACTATGATATGCGTATTTGTAGATGGATCACATTAAATTTACTCTACTTGGAGTTTGCTGAACTTCCTGAATAAGTACATTAATATTTTTCAATAAATTTGGGAAATTTTCAAAAATTATTTCTTTGAATGTTTTCTCTCCTTTTTTCCCTTCCTTCCATTCTGGTTCCCCTATTACACTTAACAGTTACCAGCACTTCTTTGAATTCTGTTAATTTTTTTTTTATTATTATTATTCATTTGTCTCTGTTTTTTGGGTTACATTATTTCTATTACTCTCTCTTCAAGTTTGTCTTTTGCCAGTTCAAATCCACTGAGTCCTTCTAGTTAATTTTTATTTTAGTTATCTTACTTTTTAATTAGTGAATTTCCATTTGTTCTTTAATATACTATCTCTTTATTGATATTATTTATTTGATTAGACACTGTAATTGTATCTCCCTTTACTTCTTTTATCTTGATTTTCTTTAGTTCTTTGCACATATTTATAATGGTTACTTTAAATTTTTGTACATTAATTCTAGACAACCTGGCACATTCATAGGCAGCTGGGGGGGTTGCACCCCAATATGTAGGTCATTCTTTCCTTTTCCTTTTTCTTTGCTTGTCTCATACTTTTATGTTGGAAACTGGACATTTTGTCATAGCACCTCTGGATTCTGGTCATCCCCCCCCAATTTATTATTATTATTCAGTTCTTTACTTGCTGCGTGACTAGTTGGATTATTTTAGTGAAGTTGATATCCACAATGCTAAGTCCCTGTTTTACTCCTCAGGGGATGTAACTTTAGAAATGTTCACCATCATCTTGGGATGTCTGTGGTTTTGTCAGGGCTATGTTTGACTGTTTCTTTCCCTGACCGCACCCAGCTGTTAACTTTTACTAATTACTGGGGATTTGCTGTATTTTTTTCAATAATGCCCTGGGACAAAAATTGATTCATAGTCTAATCCAATCAAATTCTACTAGTTTTGAAGGGAAAGTTCCTGAAGTCACTGCTTGATATTTATTCCAAATCCAGGAAGGTTCTTCCCAACAGTTTCTTTCCCCTTTCACTTTTGGCTAGCTAGTATGGTTATACTAGTTTAGCTTATATCTCCAGTGAATCTTTCAATCTAGTCCTGATTGTCTTTCCCTACTCTGCTCTTTTGAAGAATGCCTCCATGTTTAAACTTGCATATACTCTGTTGCAAATTAAGTCCAGTTGCTTTGGAGAAGAATTTGGAACTCTCTGTTCTGTAGAATCTCCCTTATATCCCTGGGAAGAAACTTTGGACCATAGCTACAGAGCTAAGATTGGGGATAATGGAGTGCTTCTCTCTGAGTGACTTTAAAATCTGAGTGGTTATTGGAGGGGATAGGCGAACAGTTTTAGGTTTCCTTGGCTTACTTTCTTGCTGTGGAAACCCTACCCCATAAGTCGGGGCAAGGTTGATTGAGGCCCCAGCATTTTTCACTGTACTGTACCCAAGATAGAGCTTCCCTGCCATAAATGGGTGTTGGGTGGAAGAAACAAGCACCTACCTCTTACTCCACTCACTTGGAACTTAACCTTGCCAAAAGATATCTAGGAATAGTGACAAATGCTAATGTTCTCCCTCCGCAGGAAGATAGCACTTTGGAGCTGCGTGGAGAGGGATCCCTGCGTATTTATGTGAAACAGTGTGGAGTAGAGTTTCTATCCTTAGCTCAAAAAGAGAGGGTATGAGTCTTAGTTCAATTATCAAAGACTTAGTTCAATTATCAGCTTATGTAGATATATTTTAACAAACATTTATTTGCTGTATATATTTAGGGCTATTTCCAGAGAATTTAAATAATTGTTATTTTTACAATTTTCACCAGTTTCTCTGAGGTTTGTATCTGTGGAGCTCCTCATGTTGTCATGTCATAAGTGTCCCTCCCATGTCTGTGTTTAAGGTTTTTCCCCATATGGTTAAACTTCTCAAACTGATAAAAATAACCCCGTGCATAACTTACTGTTATTTCAGATAGTTTGGTAGGGCCATATGATAAAGTTTTAGCATTTTCTTATTTCCTAATTTAACACATATAGGAGGAAAATGTTTATATTAAAGACATTATGGTAACAACATTTGATTCAGACAGATTTTAAGCATAAAACCTGATACCTTGAAAAAGAAACCTCTAGTAGTGGCCTCCCTGGGCCCACACCTCCAGACTCAGCCTAAGTTTGCATTTTCTTACAGGATCCGTAGTTGGCATTTGGCAAGTAACCTATCTGTCCATAGGAAAAAGAGTAACTTTGGGTACTGAATTTGGCAAAAAAACACATTAAAAATAAAATTATCTGTGACCTATGATGATATCCATCCAAAAATCCATAACATTTTCTTGTGAGCTATTACTTAATAATTCATGTTACATGCATAGCATAGTGCAGAAATTAAAGTGAAAGATGTGGTTCATTCTTCAAGTGTTCTATAATTTAATGGAGAGAGTGAACAAAATAATACATTATTTTACAGCTTGAATTAAAGTGCAAAAATATTATTATATTACAAACACACACAATTTAATAACAACAAGGAATGTTTAATGATTCAGTTTTAGTAAAGAAAATTCCATTAGTTCTAAGGCCTACCCTTTGCCCCCCACTTCTATCAAAATGTCCTTCTCAATAGCTCTTAATCTTTCTATATTCTTTCTTCTTTTCCCTCAAGATTTGACTATGCAACTTTTTATGCTCACATAGTTTTAACTGCATTCTCAAGGCTAATTATTCCCAAAAGAACATCTCTAATCTTGTCCTTTCTATCTCCCTTCATTCCACCAATCTAATTACATAGTGTTGTGTTCCAGAAAAATACTGACAGATAATTTTCCCAGTTGAGTTCCCCAACTATTAAAATGAATCTTACCCCTCACTTTCATTTCCTCAAACGATTGACTCTAGTGCTGAATTTAGCACAGCCTCTAAAATGAAAGTGTGCTAATGATTCCAGGGAACTATAAAACATGAAAATTACAAATATTTCAATATACTGCCAAGAGAACATAATACAGTACTCAGTGTATTGCCACTTGACAAATAGTTTCAGACTTTTAGGGTTTCTTATGAAGCTAAGATTAGTAGTTTAAAGAGCTATAACAGAATATCATATACCTTCCTAATTTATTTTCAAGATACACAAATCATCAAGAAATCTGTTTCTAAGATGCTGATTCTGAAATATGTTCCTAGTGTGTTTTGAGAGAAGAGTAGACTGTTTTCCTGTGTGACAGCCATCTTATTTGTAATATTTATCTTTGGTATTATATCTTTCTTTACACAAAATATATTTATCAATCTGAGTATTGATCATCATGTTATTTCTTGTTACAAATATCCAAACAAGCACAAATTCTGCTAGATGATTTCTGATGTCTTTTCTCTAATTGATGTTTTGGTAGGATGTATTTTGAGCTGAAGTGCTGAATACCTTGTCGGGAATTCCAGCTTATCTATGGAACCTGATACATTCCTACCCCCAACCAAACCCCAAATATAGACAGTTACAAGTTATGCTTTAGTATTCTTAAAGATGAGCTCAAATTAGATGTGTTCCATAGCATTGTGATCACCTATAATATTTAACAAATAAGTCCTTAATACAAAAACTAAATATTTTATAACCTTGCAATTTATTTGTAGGATTTAAAATGGCATCCACAAAAGATGAATAGGTACTGGAGTCATACTGAAATTTTCGAATATCAACCCTACATTTGCTGGCTATACAGATTTGAAAAAAAAAAAAATCCCTGTATTCTAAGAATTATATTTTTCATTAAAATAGATATAATAAAAACATGATATGTATAAAGTGATTTTAAAGATTAGATGTGGTAATGCTTATAAAATGAATAACTACTATGAATTGAGTTCTAACTATTAATGAAAATTTCAAGTACTTTACCATGTGAAGGATATTGTTTTTAGAAGTACACGTTGATTGTTTCAGGTTACTTTTCTAAATGAAAAAAATCTGTTAAGTAATAACACTGTTGTGTTACTGTCATTCAGCTAATAAAATGCGAGCTGAGATAGAAACCGACTGACTCCAGAAAATTCAATCATTATAATCTAACTGCATATAACCAAGAACCCATAATATTTAAAAATAGTATTTACTGAGTGCTTAAAAAGTGCTGCTGGGGGTTAGTGGTTTAAGCAATTGCATTTTAAGAACTCTTATAGGAACATGTCAGCTGGTCTCATTCCTTTTTTCCAGAAAACAAAAATTCTTTCCTTCTTTTCCCTAATGGTGATTTCTAGTATTGTGAGGTTTTTTAAAAATTTTTTAAATTTTTTGTTTTTGTTTTTGTTTTTGTTTTATCTCTAGTGTTTTGTTGTTGTTCTTAGAATTTTCATCTCTCTGCTTACATTACCTTCCTGTTCTTGTATGCTGCCTGCTTTATCCATTAGATTCTTTAGCATATTAATAATTGCTTTAAATTCCAGTGTCCCTGATATATCTGATTCTGATGTTTGCTCTGTATCTTCAAATTGTGTTTTTTGACTTTGGTATGCCTTGTACTTTTTCTTGATAGCCAGACATGTTGTACTGGGTAAAAGCAACTGCTATAAAGAAGCCGTTAGTAACGTGATGGTAAGGTATTGTGGAGGGGAATCATTTTATATTCCTTTGATTAGGTGTCATTCTTTTGACTAGCCTGGGCCCCTAGATAGTGAACTTCACAAGCATTTCTTAGTTTTGGGGGGTTTTTTTGGTTTCTTTTTGTTTTTTACTTTTTTTCTCTCCCTTTTTAGGCAAGCTAGCACAGCTAGCACCAGCTGGAGTTGAGTATTTCCTTTCCCTCAGGTTATGTTCTGATAATATCCCAGCACATTAAGTTCTGCTTACCTAGTTACTCCTGAGGCAGACCTTGTTCAGAAGAAGAAGAAGATAAACTGCTACTCCTTGTATTTGCTTCTTATACTCTCAAACCTCTGGATCAGTAGTTTGCTCTGTGTCCTCCTCTCTCTTATGGATCTAAAAAGAGTTGTAACTTTTTCAGTCTGCTCAGCTTTTTACTTGTTAGGATGGAGTCATGATTACTGAATGTAATAAATTTTTAAAAATCAGATAAAATAGTTACCTGGTGTCATCTTCTTCTTCGAATTGTTTTGCTCTTTTAGCACCCTTCCATTATCATATGATGATTTAAATGAGTTTTTTGAATCCTAAAAAAGAGTCTTCCTAAGTTTTTATTGGATTCAGTATATATGCATAGGTCAATTTGGGTAGAATTGACTTAACTATATCGTGAACATGAACATAGTACATAGTATTAAACAATTCAGTTAAGTCTTTTTTAGTTTATTTTAGCAATATATTTCAGCTTTCGGTATAAAAGTCTCACATATATTTTGTTGTATTTATCCCCAATCAGATCATTTCTTTAAAAAAAAATTAATTAAAGTATAGTTGCCATATATATATATTTCTTGCAATTATTGTAAATCATATAGTTGCCTTCTTAAATCTCAAGGTATTTTGTATAGTTTATAGAAATATAACTAGTATTTGAATATTTATATTCAATAGATAGATATTCAAATATAAATATTTGAATATTTATATAAATATGAATATTTATATTTATATTTTACATTTAAATTTTAGATAGTTAATGTACAGTGCAATATTAGTTTCTGGAGCAAAATTCAGTGATTTGTCACTTACATACAATACCCATAGCTCATCATAACAAGTACCTTCCTTAATACCCATCCCCCATCTAGCCCATCCCCCACCCACATCCCTCCATCAACCCTCCCTTTGTTCTCTATCTGTAAGAGTCTCTTATAGCTTGTTTCCCTCTCTCCTTTTTTTTCTTTCTAAATTAATTTAGTTCTAGTATATTTTTGTTGATCTCTTAAGATCTTTTTTTACTTGGCTGGTTGTGTTATATTTGAAGAAAAACAGTTTTACAGTTGACCCTTGAACAAAGGGAGAGTTAGGGATTGCAGTTGCAAATTTGCATATAAATGTTGACTGCCCCAAAACTACTAATATTCTACTGTTGACCAGAAGCCTTCCTGATAACATAAACTGTCAATTTACACACATTTTGCATGTTATATATATTATATACTATATCCTAACAATAAAATAAGCTAGAGAAAAGAAAATTTTATTTAAAAAAACAATAAGGAAGAGAAAATACATTATGGTACTTAGTACTGTCTGTACTTTATTTATTTTTTTTTAAATCACATATGAGTAAACATCCACCATTTAAACCTGTATTGTTTAAGGGTCAGCTGTATTTCTTTGTTAGCCTATATTGTATTTCTTTTTCTTTGTTTCATGGGCTAGTACCTTTAGTGCAATATTGAATGGTAAGACAAGTTATCTTTGAATCGTTCCTGATTTTAGAAGAAAAGCATTCAGTTTTTCAATTTTTATTAATGTTAGTTTCAGATTTTACAAAGCTGTTCTTTTTAATTCAGGGAATTACCTTCTGCATCTAGTTTTCTGAGAGTTGTTTTCAGGGGGTGGATGTTGGATTTATAAAATACTGTTTTGTACATCTTTTAAGACGACCATATGGTTTTATTCTTTAGTCTGTTAATATTGCAAATTACATTATTTGCTATTCTGATGTGAATACAGCCTTTCATTCCTGGTATTAAAACACATCTGGTCATGATGTATTACCACTTTCATATATTGTTGGATTCATTTGCTAATATTTTTTAAAGTAATTATTGAATCTATGATCATAAAGTATGTTGGTCCATATTTTTATTTACTTGTAATGAGTTTGACAGGCTTCGGTATCAGAACAATGCTGTTCTTTTAGAATGACTTGGACTTTATTTCCTCTCCTTCACTATTTTAGAAAAGTGTGTGTAAAACTAATGTTACTCCTCTTTAGGTGTGTTGGTAGGAATCAATAAAGATTTTATATAGGCTTGGCATAAAGTAAGATTATCCAAACAACATGTTAACATGTATGAAGGCAGTATATCTATTTAGAACACAATATCAAAAGATAAGGAAAGATAAATGGGTCAATAGACTAATATTTAACTTTTAGAAATTAAAAGATTATGTCACAGAATTAATAAAAACATCTACATATTATTTTATTAATATGTTGGTCTCCTATTCTGACACTATACATTCTAAACAGACAAGATCAAATTTGCCAATATATGAAGTACAGTACCTAAATGTAAACTTCACTTTAAGCTAAATTAAACTTTAAAATAACAATTTCTGAGGAAACTATTCAGAAAAATTGTTGGTAATACTAAATTATGACTCTACACATTTCTCTTGGTAAAAATATCAGAAAATTTGAATATGGAAGGGTATTTTTTTAATAAGCAAAGCAATGATTATAACCGTCATTAGTTGCATGTAACTAGTGTTACATAAATACAGTGGATGCATCTCATAAAGGTAATATCCATAAACAAAACTAGGTACAAAGTAATACATACTTCTAATAATATGTATGTAAGATTGAAAAACAGTATCAATATAGGATATCACAAGTCAGAAGTCTTATTATCTTTGAAGGGATAGGGGAAGGTAATAGCGGTTGGAAAGGCTCTAGAAGGAGGCTTCTGGCAATAGTAATGATCCGTCCTTTCACCCAAGTGGCAGTGGCATGTGTATTCAGTTTGTGATCATTTGTTGAGCTCTACATTTGTATTTTTAATGTGTGTTACACTTTAATGAAAAGTTTTTTTAAAAAGTTTCAAGTCCATAGACATTAAAATGTATTTTTTGTAGTGCAAACAGCTCATGGGAAACAAATGAATATCGGAAAGTATCTGTCATCTGTAGTCATTGATTAAAAACATTGAAGAAGTTATAATTTCATAAACCCTAGAGATTTGTTGACATACATACAAGTAAAACAATTTATTTATCAGTTCCTTCTATTATGGAGTTATGGTCAATGCAAATATATTTATTTCTAAATGTAAAAGAAGATCTGTGAAGTAATAAACCCATGAAATTTTTATGTACTAGGAAATCTGTTGCTCTGCAGGTTGAAGTATGGAAAAAATTACTTGTCATCAGATTTAGAAACCAACAACATGGATGATGGAATACTTTCCTTGAACAGTATTTTCCTTGTCATCTGTTTGTTTTTGCTCTGAGGTTCCTTTTCAGAGTTTTGTTTTGTTTTTTTCTTTTTCTATCACTTAATGTCTTTAAAATTGTAATCATTCTTTTATGATCTATACCCCCCTGTCTTTGTGTTTTTAAATCAGACTTCAGTGACATTACCACATTCCAGTTGATGCAGTCATCATAAAACACTGCTGACTAAAGCAAAGAGTTTTTGAATTATTATAGTAGCTTGCTGTTTTCATATGGACAATCATCTGTTAAAATTACAAAGCAAGTTTGTTTTGTGGGTTTATTTATTTATTTATTTTTTATTTTTTTCTCTCTCAGGTGTATCTTCTATGGCATTTAATTTCTTCTGGAAAAGTAGCAGCACCAGAATTTCAAGTTCCCAGTGGAGCTCAAGTGAGAAGTTGTTCTAGCTGGGGACACTCAGAGACCAGGGATGCTGTTTTGAGTTGGGGGCAGGAAGGGATGAAAAGGAAACAAAATGAGAGGTTCCTCTGCCAGACTGAACTGTACATGTTTAGTTTCCAGTAAAAGGTTATTGCCCTGAAAGGTCGAATTCTTAGTGATGGGTCTGAGGGAGACTGGAATCTCAGTAACTATCCAAAGAGAATAATCATTATTCAGTTTCAACACTGAATGTGACAGGGAACATTTGAACAAACTATGAATACTCAACAGCACCTCTATTCCCTAGATCTGAAAGCTAGAATACACATTCTAGAAGACGTTTCCTACTGGTTTTTTGGGAAAGAATTATAAACTGGAATTTAACTCAATCTGCAGAGGTGTAAGGGAGAGGCCTCCTTCCAGACATATGCTGAAGACTGACTTTTTCTTATGATAATCTTGTAAGAATTGAGTTCTGACATTGGCTTAATACATCTTCTAACTATATTGAATGTTAGTCTTTCCCAACTGGGACTTTGCTTCCAGGAGAGAAATCAATGCCACTCCAGTATTGTCAGAATCCCATAGGTCTAGATCAAGAAAATTGTTATCCAATTTAGTTATTTTTCAATATTAGGTTTGGGTATTCTGTCCTACATGGTAAGTCACATTTCATCATCACACTGATCCAAAATTGATAGCTCACATTTGAGATGTTTAATTATGTTTTTGTTTGTTCTGATCCATATTTTTCTCCCAGTCCTTCAGAAAAGCAGGGCCCAGTTTACAGGCCTTGAATTGTGGAGCATGTGCAGCAACAAACACTGAATAAGTTGTTGAATTTCACTTATCAGTGACTTTAGTGCATGGAAATGAGTAGAGGAGAGACTAAAAGAAATGCTTGTAATATAAGAAGCAAAACCCTGGGGGTGCCTGGTGGCTCAGTGGGTTAAAGCCTCTGCCTTCAGCTCTGGTCATGATCCCAGGGTCCTGGGATCGAGCCCCACATTGGGCTCTCTGTGCAGTGGGGAGCCTGCTTCCCTCTCTCTGTTTGCCTCTCTGCCTACTTGTGATCTCTGTCTGTCAAGTAAATTAAAAAAAAAAAAAAAAAGAAGAAGAAGAAGCAAAACCCTGGTTATTGCTATTAAAATGTCACACATTTAGTGCTTTATTTTTATTTTTTATTTTTTTAAAGATTCTATTTATTTATTTGACAGAGAAGGAGAGACAGCGAGGGAGGAAATAAAAGCAGGGGGAGTGAGAGATGGAAAATCAGGCTCTTCGCTGAGCAGGGAGCCAATGCGGGCTTGACCCCAGGACACTGGGATCCCGGGACACTGAGCCGAAGGCAGAGTCTTAACTGACTGAGCCACCTAGACACTCCAGCATTCAGTGAAACTATGCAAATATATTGAATGAATGAATGAATGCAATATATTGAAACTATGCAAATATATTATCTTATAGTTCTGGAGCCCAGAATTCTAAAATTGATAGGCAAGGGTGCCTTCCTTTTGGGATTTTGGGGAAGAACCTGATCTCATGCCTTTTCTAGATTTTGGTTATCCCTGCTTTCCTTGGCTCATGGCCCCGTATACCATCTTCAAGTCAGCAGTGTGTCATCTTCCAGTACCTCTTTCTCTCTTGGCTTTCATCTTCACATGCACTTTTGTTGACTATGATTTTTCTATCTCGTTATAAGGACCTTTATGATTACATTGGAAGCACACAGATAATCTAAGCTAATCTCACCATCAGATGATCCTTAATTAATTATGTCCGTAAAGTCCCCTTTGCCATGTAAGGTCACATATACACATGTTGCAGGGATTGGGATATGGACATCTTTCAGGAACCATTATTCTGTCTACCATATCTGGGTAATATATCCAAAGTGATACCAATCTAAAAGCCAAGAAGAGAACTTGCTCCCACATACCAGCCAAAGGGATACAAAACAGGAAAAAAAGTGTATGAAAATGAGAAAGAAAAGGAAAGCAGAATGAGACTAGTCCAGACTGTGAGTGAGACACCTGTTTTTATAAATCATGCTTTATTGGAAAACAGCTATGTTTGTTTACTCAGGTACTGCCCATGGTTGCTTTTGTGCTACAATGACAGAGTCATAATTGTGATAGAGTTCACATGGCCTAATGAACCAAAAACATGTCTATCTACTTAGCCCTTTATAGAAAATTTGACTAATCCTTGGTCTAGAGAATTATCTGAATGGAAAACTATAGCATTTCTTTATATAATTTTTTATCTCTGGAACAGGCACTTAATTCCTAGGGCTGCTATAACGACATGCTACAAGCAATATTAATTTATTCTCTTCAGGCTAGAGGCTAAAATTCCCAAATCTATTGGTACATACTTCTCTGAATGCTCTGAGGACTTCTTCCTCACCTTTTCTAGCTTTTGGTAGTTACCAACAGTCCTTGACATTCCTTGGTTTATAGATGAATAGCCCCTACATCTGCCTCTATCTCCAAATTACCTTCTTCTCTGTATGTTGCCATCTAAATTTCCCTCTTGTTATAAAGACATCAGTCCTTAGGTTAGGGCTCACTCTAACCCAGTATGTCCCTGGAGTAAAATTCAGTGATTTGTCACTTGCATACAATACCCGTAGCTCATCATAACAAGTACCTTCCTTAATACCCATCCCCCATCTAGCCCATCCCCCACCCACATCCTTCCATCAACCCTCCCTTTGTTCTCTATCTGTAAGAGAACCCTCCCTTATGACCTTACCTTATTTTGGCTACATTGGCAAAGACCCAATTTTTAAATAAGATCACATTCAGGGTTCCCCAGGGTTAGAACTTCAACATGTCTCTTTTTAGGGGTCACAATTAACCCATAGCAGACATCAAAGGATATTTTAAAAAAGTGTTTTCCTGGGCACCTGGGTGGCTCAGTTGGTTAAGCAACTGCCTTCGGCTCAGGTCATGATCCCAGAGTCCCAGAATTGAGTCCCACATCAGGCTCCTAGCTCCATGGGGAGTCTACTTCTCTCCCTGACCTTCTCCCCTCACATGCTCTCTCTCTCAAATAAATAAATAAAATTGTTTTTTTCTTTTTTAGGTGTTTTCTTAACATGAAAACCAGCAATGCTTTTAACTCACATTCTGTTTGACATCAATCTGGGCAAATGCTAAATCCTCCCCAGGACAGGTAACGTGATCAAATAATTTAAATGACTGTGTAATACATTTGCATTTGATGGTGTAGAGTATACTCAAAGTCATGTTGCTCTCAGTGAATCAAAACTCTTGGTTCCTATGTGGTTATGTGGCCTCATTTGAAAATCTGGAAGTAAACCCTTTATTTTGGTTTTGGTTTTATTTCTGATTCTTTTTGGTAGGCTTACCATGTGCTTAACCTTGTACATGTTCCAAAATTTAGAATATGTGGCGTTGGGTAACATGCCCATAAAATATGACTATTTCTCCAAAGCCAGGGTAAACTTTGAAATGCTAGTATCAGTCTCATATTCTTGAGATTTGGAAAAGGTTTTATTTGCACCTGTTTTTCATTTATGTTTCATGTGGCTAAGTATGTTTCCTTTTTTCTGCTGCCTATTAAATTGAAACTGCAGTGGCAGATTTTGTCTTCTTACTTTTGTAATTGTGCCCAAAGGTTATTAAGCAATGAACCCCTCTGATAAATATAATTTATGAATACTAAAATGCTCATAAATGATTTTTAATTCTTAAAGGGAGACACAGGAGCTCTAAATCTATTGGTCTCTGCGTTCTTTCTCTGGTACAGCATCAAGGTTGAAAGGAATAACTGACTTTCAGAACGGTTGTGCAGATCATAAATTAGAAAGGACTGTCATATCATAAGGCTGTATTGGAAAAAAACAGCATTCTCACTTGTGATGATTACCTGCTGTTGATGAGCTTACGTTGTTAGATACTTTTCCTCCCAAATTACAGGATATTTCAAATATTTACAGGAGAAATAATGTTATTGTACTTTTAATTAATATTTTACAGAAAAATTGTCTTTAAATATGAGCAATACACAGGCAAGCTATAATGAAGCAAGTTCATTCTTTCATCTATTTATGCTTTCACACTATGTTATACAAAATTCTGTAATTATCATGTATCATGTTTTATTGTAGTCATTCATTTATAAGGCTGTCACCCCTTCTAAACTGTGAAGACCTTCAAAGTAAGACAATGGTTCATTTATCTCTGTAACTTCTACTTGCATGCTAACATATGGCAGGCATTTAATAAATGTTTTTAGATTTTTTTAAAAAAACATGAGAATAAACTGGCATAGTCCCTAATAATTAAGCAGAATGTCCACATCCAATAAAAACTAAATATGTAAATAAGTTGTAATGAATTTTTCTTAAGAAAAACATTAAATATATATAAATCGAGATTGTATAGTGATTGAAAGCATGCCATCTGCTCTGGGGGTTCTGCTTTATTCACTTTAATTAGAAAGATGCCAGGAAAACTTAATATGTTCCAAGAAATTGGGAATCCATGAATGTCATGGTGGGATGTTTAGAAGAAAAACATGACTTTGTAAGCCTCTTTTAATTTTACTTATATATATGTATATGTAAGTTAGGTATATTATTTTATTATTAAATATTGTTATATATTAATATATTGTGTATATATATATATTACATATAAGCCATATGTAACTTTTTAGTTTATACTTAACATTTATATTTCAGAATAGACTCAATAAATATATATTGGACCCTGAACTGATTGTAGGCATTGTGCTAGCACTTTGGGGCACAGTAAAAATAGGGCACAGCTCTCCTTGCTTAGCTCTTTCTCTCTTAGGGCCAATAATAACTATCGAGTTGTTTCATATTTTGTTACTCATATTGGATATTTGATATTATATATTTTTGAAATATATTTCCTTTTTTCATGAGTTGGCATGTTATAACTACCGATAAACATCTATTGAGCAATTATTATGTTTAATTATGGGAGATATAAAATTCTTCCCTGTTTATTTTTCTTCCGTATTGAAATGCCTAGTTCAAAGAGAATATTGTGGTTCAATGAAGGATTTTAGATATTTTCTGGAATAATCATATATAAAAAAAAGAATAGATGCTCATATGATTATCCCTTATCTGACTAGACTCGTGTACCATCTAAGGCTATTTCCCTGAAATAGCTGTTACCATCATATTAGTGAGTTGCAGTCTCCCTTCTCCCCCTGTATCTGTCTCCTGCCCCACCAACAAGTCCATATTCCAGTCATCCTTTAGAGCAACATTAAAAAAAAAAAAAATCATCTTTGGCCAGCTACCACTAGGGTTCTAACCACTGTAAGCTGGAAATAATATCTCCATTCTCCAAATTCATATTGTATTATATCAGAATATGTTTCATTAAAGCTTTGTACCTTTCACTAAGAGCTGCATCCTACTCTATCTCCTAAAGAAGAGAGAATGCCCCACTCAGGTTTGAATACACATGTTGCCTAGCACAGTGCCTTGTGTAAAAGCTCCATTTTAAAAATGTTTATTGGATTAATAAATAAACTACTGCTATTCATATTATCTGCTAGAAAGACTTCCATTGAACAATGTAAAAATCATAGGATAACATTCTGTATGATTCTGAGAACATTCTCAATGGAATTGGAATTCAACCATAGATTATTAGGATGTTAGCATTTAATTACATTGGGATTTGAAAATAAATGAAGAGTTCATTGGCTTGGGAAGGATATGAGGGCTTTTACTGGAATTAGTGATTATTTCCTCAATAATTAAAAACTGTCTTTATAAAATATATCCTAAGTAAAATATAACAGAAGAAAGATAGGAAACTATAATTACTGAGCCCAAAAAGGTAAATTAAATTTATAATTTTAAATATAGTTCATCATGAAATATTAAACTCACACGGAACTTTTTTTCTGGAAAATAAGCATAAAGAGAAATTTAATTTCTTTAGAATAACAGAGTTTCCACAATTAACATTAAAGCTTTTTCCAGTTTTGAAAGACCATTACTTAATGAACACATAAACTTGACTTTTACTTTTATACCTCCTAAAAGAACATGTGCATAGTTTAGGATCCAGAAAATAAAATATGAGATTTTGAATATTATAAGGTGAAAAAAATACAACCAGATTCAATTTATTTTCTGAACTTTACCAATAACTTTCCCAATTACATAAGGGAAGAGCATTAACACTTAGATGGCCACATTCTGTTCCAGGTGACTGGCTGGTAGCATTACATATGACTTCACATTTAGTTATTATCACATAAAAAATACTCTGACCCTATTCTATAAATAAATAACTGAGGTTTAGATACTTTTCTAAGATTAAATAGCTAGTGAGAGTTGGAATTAGAGCATAAATATGTTTAAATCTATATTCTATGTTCTTTATATTTCCAAAGATTCAGTGGTGTGCTGGTAAATATCCCACATATGGCTGAGGGTGGGAGGGCCTGATTTGTACCATTTGCTGATTTCCATGGCACAAATACTTTTGCCTTAACCGATTTAAAGCTACCAACATCATCTCAATGTAGATGGAGTTGAAAAGACATTTAATTATTTGGAGCTAGTAATAACCATCCCCAACACATCACTGAAAAAAATGCTATTATGGGCAGTTATAATATCGGGACAATGTAATTGAGAAGAGATCAATTGTTCAAGCTGGCAATGCTGAGTCAAGACAAAGAAATGACATTCTAGGATTTTGAAACAGGAAACAATGGACAGACAAGGTAAAATCAAGAATTTCCAGTGACTAGATACCAGGAAAGGAACAAGGGATTACAAATGAAGTTTATAATTTTTTTTCAAAAAGTATTCTATTTATTTGAAGGAGAGAGAGCATGAGCATAAGGGCGGGGCAGAAGGAGAAGCATACTCCCTGCTAAGCAGGGAGAATGATGCAAAGCTTAATCCCAGGACACTTAGATCATGACATAGAAAAGGCAGAAGCTTAACCGACTGAGCCACCCAGGTGCACCAATTTATGAAATGTTTTGTGTTATCCTTAGTACATAGTTTTCCATATCTTATTATAAGATCCTTAAATAGCATGTCAATTATATGCCCCAAATAACATAATTTGAAGTTAAAAACAAAAAACAAGAACTGGAAACAACTCAAATGCCTATCGATAGTGGAATGTATAAATAAATGGTAAATACTCATATAATGGGATATTATACAACAATGAAAAAAGAATAAAATTAACTAACCTCCTACCCCAGGTTAGTATAGATGAACCTCCAGAATACTAATGTGGCATGATAACAAAATGGACACAGAAAAATACGAACAGGAAGTTTCCATTTAGATACACAGTTATTGAAAACAGGCAAAACTAAATATATTTTTGACAATGTATGCACAGATAGTAAATGTCATTACAAAAATTTAAAAGAATAGTTAACAATAAATTATAAGTGGTGGCTTTCTAGAAGGACAGAGAAAGGGAATCAGAGTTGGCTGGTGTCAAATGCGTTTCTGTATGTTGGTAATGTTCTATTTCTTGACTGAAAGCCTTGTTATAAAGTTTTTGAATTTTATTACTTCTTAAAGATTGTTTATGTATTCACCATGTTCTATGAATGCAATAGTTTATAAGAATATTTTGAAATATCAATAACAATCCTAATAATAATTTATAGATAGTACAAAAAATAAATTTTAGATTACCTCTGCTTGTGATATATGCACAATGTATTGATATGCAGACACAAATGAGGATAGTGTTATAGAAGAATCTTGAGGACTTTGTTTTGCTCACTTCTCTGTAATTAGTGATTAGAATAATCATAGGACATACAAAGCCCTTAAAAATAGTCAAGCCTTATAGCCCTCACATTTAACTATTTGACCAATATAGTTGGTATAAAGATGTATTGATGTAACATTGAAATAAGAGCAATCAAATCTAAAAATGAGTCAAATTCAAAATAAAAAAAACAGAAGCTCAAAAACCAGAATGATTTCAGATAGTTAAAAAAATGAATGTAAATATTCCTGTGAAAATGAAAGTATTTGGGAAATTTAGGAATTTATATTAAAAACATATAGTAGAGCTAAAAAATATTGGAATTTATGCTGAGATATGCTAAATTCAACAACAGATGTCAGTATACTAAAAATATGACTCTGAGATAGTAGTTTTATAAAAATCATATACAATTATATATAAATCTAAAGTTGTACTAACATAAATCAAGCAGAAAAACAACAAAAACAAAAACCTTAACATCAATGTTCATAACAATTACATAGTCCATGTAAGAGTCATTATAAAATAACAGATGATTTGAAAGAGCAGAATTAAATAAAATGTACATATTCTCAACTTCATTGGCTAATACAATTAACAAGCATTTATTTATTTACAATTATTGTATATCAGATACTGGACCTTATGCAATATAGAGAGAGCTCAAATTTAAGACCTGACAAAGTTTACAGAAAAAAAAAGATATTTTAATGCCAAAATTAAACTAGATATTTTGACTGAATGGTATTAAGTAGATCTGAGGGTATATACAGAAGGATTTTCAGGAAAGCTAAAGATAATATTGCTTTGTTTCTTATAATTTATATGGTATTTTTCTCAAGAAAAATAAAGATCTTTGAAGTTGTAAAAAAATTGTCATCCATCATTTTACCAAATATCAACACGAAAGCATTTCTCATCCTTTTTTTTCTGTATACATATATTTTTTAAAAGATTTATTTATTTGTTTATTTGACAGAGAGAGATCACGAGTAGGCAGAGAGGCAGGCAAAGAGAGAGGAAGGAAAGCAGGCTTCCCGCTGAGAAGAAAGTCCAATGTGGGCCTCGATCCCAGGACCCTGAGATCATGACCTGAGCCGAAGGCAGAGGCTTAACCCACGGAGCCACCCAGGTGCCCCTCTGTATACATATTTTAACATTATTTTAATCATAAAATAATAAATTTTGAGACCTACATTTTTCACCTAATATTATAAATAAAACATTTTTCTATGAGTATCTCCGGGAATATCCTTTTCCTTCCAAAGTGAAATAATTTCAAAGGTTATCCTTTGCTAAATCTTCACATGCAAAATTATTATTTTCAAGGTTCTACAAATCTTTGGATCCTATTACCTATAGCTGATTCAAAATTTTGTTGCCAATTTTTATACTAGATATATAAATGATTTGTTTTAAGCCTTATTAAATAGAATTAAGTTTTACCTTCTGAGGAAGTTTGATAGGACTTTGCACTGCAGATTGATTTGCAGACTTATTTCCAGAGATATAAAAAATACTTTCAAAAGTGTGTTGACTAGGAGCGCCTGGGTGGCTCAGTGGCTTAAAGACTTTGCCTTTGGTTCAGATCATGATCCCAGAGTCTTGGGATTGAGCCCCACATCGGGCTCTCTGCTCAGCAGGGAGCAGGGAGCCTGCATCCCCCTTTCTCTGCCTGCCTCTCTGCTTACTTGTGATCTCTGTCTGTCAAATAAATAAACAAAATACTAAAAAAAAAAAAAAAAAAAAAAAAGTGCGTTGGGGTGCCTGGGTGGTTCAGTGGGTTAAAGCCTCTGTTTTCAGCTTGGGTCATGATCACAGGGTCCTGGGATCGAGCCCCACATCAGGCTCTCTGCTCAGCATGGAGCCTGCTTCCCTTCCTCTCTCTCTGCCTGCCTCTCTGCCTACTTGTGATTTCCCTCTGTCAAATAAAGAAATAAAATCTCAATAAATAAATAAATAAATAAATAAATAAAAATTTTAAAAAGTGTGTTGACTGATTTAGGTTTAGATTTCCTCTATTGTGCATTATTTGATTATGTTTTTTCCTAATTTATTTGTGTTTTACTTAAAACTTTTATAAGCTCTGCAAAACAAAGAATCTGGGTAGTTTACCTATCATGTTTACAGAGGGAAATGGGGAAGAGTAAGATTTTAACAAGTGGACTAAGTATATTTTTTAAATTATTAATTAATACATATATTAAATAATAAATATAATAAATAAATAATTCTTCCTATGTCCATTGATTTAGGATGACAGGAAAATGCCATTAAAGCTAATGCTCTAAGAATAGTATAAAAGTTAGGATCACCAAAAGACTCAATCAAACTCTTCTATATACCAAAGAAAACATGTGATAAAAAAAAAAAGTCACTTGTGTCAGTAAAAAAAGGATAAATCCTAGTATATGTATTTCAATGCAATATTACTGCCTTTAATTTTTAACCATGTACTCTCAAAAGAGAAGGAAAAACACTTAACAAAGAAAGAGTATGTTGAGTAAAGACAAATTGTGGCTGGTTGGCAAGTCAGAATTTTACACTCATCTAATCTATAACAATTGTCTTATCTAAAATCCTGGTGAGGGGCACTTTCGTGGCTCAGTCGGTTAAGCATCTGCCTTCAGCTCAGGTCATGATCCCAAAGTCCTGGGATCGAGCCCCATGTGGACCTCCTTGCTGGGCAGGGAGCTTCTTCCTCTCCCCCCACATCCCAACTCCTTGTGCTTACTCTCTCTATTTCTCTCTCTCAAATAAATAAAATCTTTAAATAAATAAATAAATCCTGGTGAAAAACATTTTAAAAATTAAATTGTTAGGGGCTCCTGAGTGGTTCAATCAGTTAAGTACCTGCCTTCATGATCTCAGGGTCCTGGGATGGCGTCCTGCATCAGGCTTCAGGTTCAGCAGGGAGTCTGCTTGAGGATTCTTTCTCTCCCTCTGCCTGTCCTCCCACTCTCTATCTTTGAAATAAATAAATAAATCTTTAAAAAATTATATTATATTATATTGTATTGTATTATATTGTATTATACAAAGAATAAAGTTGCTATTATGAGCATGCTATCAATACTAAATATAACCTGATGTTATTTATATTATTATGTTATGTATTATTCATTATTTATGTTATTTAATAAATAATCAAATAACCTGATACCATGGTATACCTTCTAAAAAATACACACACAATATTGTAATAACATTACTAGTGTATAGTTAAGCTCAGGGAGACATCTAAGTTGTCTATACACTTCAGCGAGTAGATAAAAATTTCTTATTTATAGCAGTTTCCTTTATTAAAGTTAATGATAGACACATAATTGGGTAATATTCATGGACTCTTACAGTTCTTAAATTAGAATTGGTTTTTGCCAGTTCTCCAATTTGGGCTTTTAATTACTTCAACTAAAATAAGTCTAACTCTTTTCTTGTACTATCATTTAATCAGTAGGAATTTTTGGAAGGAATACTCTTCCTAAAATTATGTCATGAAAATTTTTGTTCAGGTGAATAAGAACCCTAAATTATTCATAATTACCTTAATCATCTATCGGAAGTTAAATATTCCAACTTCTCTCTAGATCCACAAATTGGTATTTATGTTTTGTACTGTACTCCCATGCTATAATGGGTTAATCAAACAATTGAGTGACAACTCATATTTTTCTGAGTAGTGGAAAGCATAAGTGTCTTATAAACTGAAATTAGAAGGGAGTTTTGAAATATGAATTGTTCCAATTTCAGTTTGTGTGTCTGTTTCTAAATAACTGTCTTTGAGACTTTGTGAATCACTGGATAAACCATGGAAATTATTTCATTGTGCAACATCAAATAATACCCTCTGTTCTTGGTATATTTTGTGAAAAAAAGGAGAAACAAAATAAGGGGAAAGCAATTTTATCAAAAAATACAAAGTTACCTGGTATGAGAGCCAAATTTGTCTGCTAACTGAATCCCACAATTACAACAGCTTACCTGTTGACTGGCAACTTTGGAGTTGAATCCCTCAATATGAAGGATGTGTCCTCATACTATTGATGGTCTTACGTAAGAAAGAATTCCTGCTTCAGGCAAAAAACGTGATCCCAAATAGTACCCTGCAGAACTGAGCTGAATGTAAGCAATTAATTCTTCTCAAATAAACCAATAATATTAAAACTTGCTATGTTCTTTGAGGGCAGAATGTTAAAAATGGTAGACAGAGGTCAAGGGTACTCCAAAAATAAAGCATTCTCCACTTGAAAAGAACCATAAAGTGGAAGTGAGCATCCCCTAATGAAATATGTAAACGTATACATAAAGACTACTTGACATTAATATATTCTTTTTGTATTAAAACTTAAAAAAATACTATTCAAACCAGTATTCCACTAAATGGATGGAGTGATAATTCACTTAACCAGTCCCCCCATAATGTTGATGATTTGGGAAGGTAACCATTTTCAACAATATTTATTTCTCTCTTTCTACAGATATTTTCTAGTTATGTGGTAATTTTTGGCAGAGCCATTTAGTAATGTGCCTTAGAGTCACATTTTTTTTTTCTGCCTAGGTAGACACTCTAGTGAAACAAAATTAAACTTCTTTTTCTCCAAATAATGAAGCAGTTTGGAATTATGCACTCTTCAATTTCATAATCCTTTAAATCTAAGGCCATTATATTTTTATCTCTTTTTAAGATACTGCTTATGTATTCCTTTGAGAAAGCATCTTGATTCTCACTTCAGTTATTTATGATTTAAATTTGCATACTGTCTTTCTTCTGAAAAGCTTATGGCATTGAATAAAAACACTTTCAACTTTCATTAAACATCTGTCACAATCCAGCGCTAAAAAAACAGCAGGGAAGCTTTACAACAATAACTGAAGAAATATGAAGAGAAAAAGAAAATACTAAATAGTAATAATAAGAAATTTATTGTACCACCATTCAGAGCCCTCTGACCCCGCTGCAAAAAAAGAAAAAAAAACACACTAAACTTACATGTTAATTACACATAATCCATTTTTTAGATAAGTGGTTGATTTCTATTTCTTTTCTGTATATGATAGGCAACCTCTTACCTCAGCAAATTTGTTGAATCTTTTGTTTAAAATGCTCATCCATTTGCATTCTAAGATTCATCGGTGGAGAATTTGCCTTTCATCATTCAGTATTTAGATAAAAATATGAGTTGGTTAGGCAGGCAAGTGGGGATATAAAGTTCGATTCACTGTGAATTCCTCTACTCATAGAGATTAGGCACTCCGGATAACAAAATGAGATACCTGGGGACAACAATTACAAAAAGTTGAGTAAAAAATATTCATCAAAAGGAAGAAGTCATGTGGTAACAATAAGTATTTGGGAGGAACAGGAGGAAAGCTTAAGAGAATCTACATTCCTGACACCAAGAAGAATCGAAAACGTTATAGTTAATAAGTTGTTGATACCTAACTAAGGGATCACAACTAAAATGGAAATCTCAACAGAATAGAACACAGGCAAAATTCCCAAAGAGTTTAACAAGCTCCCATTCACAGGCAAATAGAAGAGGACTGTGGAAAGTTTAGAATGCCAAGATGTTCTGTAACGAATAGACAGTTAATCAAAAGAAGAAACCAGCACTGAGAAGAAATTATTTATACTAGAAGTCATACTGAAATATACAAGAACATCAGTCAAAGAAGAGAGAAGAGACATTTATCATGAGATGTAAAAGAATAATGAGCAGGATGAATCTCAATAAAGGCCTTAGTAGAAATACATACCTAAAAGCATATACAAGATTTATGCTAATAATAAAAAGCAAGATAACATAATTTAAAATGTAATCAGGATATAAGTAAAACAACACAAATTAGAATTCAAAAAATTAAAAAAATAGAATTCAAAAAATTCAGAAATTAGGATTTTTTTAATGAAAAATGTAAAAAAGGGGCTGATACTATCAGAAAAAGATTATAAATTATAGAAATACATATTTTGTTATTGAAGATTAACCCAGAAGACACAAAATGGTAAATAAATGTCACAGATAACATTATAAAATAAATAGAAGATGGAGATAATAGCAAAATAAAGAGGTTATAGAGGAAAGAATTTTAAAATGTGAAAAAGTGATAGTTAAAGAAGATAGGCAACAAAGATCCAACATACACATAACTGGAGTCTCCATAGGAAAAAAAATCAAAGCACTAAAACAGAACAAATAATAAAATGTATAATTAATGCATATACTCTGAACTAAAATGTGACATGAACCTATACATTAGGTTATCATACCACAAAGCTAGGGAAAATATCCCAGAATGGCCAATATTAAAATATACTCTAGTAATAGTGATAGCTATTGAAATAAAACTTTAGAGAGGAAAAAAAAAATCACATATAAGGGGAAGAAAATCCTATTAGCATCAGATTTTTCTACATCAACACTTTATGCCAGGGAGTAATAGAGTAATATGGTAGACTGCACAAAGAAAGGCAACTGAATCATGAATTTTATATGGAAACAAATTGACTTTCAAGTGTAATGGCTACAGACACACTGCCACACACATGCAAAATTTTCAGGATGTTGTTCTCATGAGATTTTTCTATAGACATTGAATCATGGGTGAGCTACAGATAAATAAAATGAGTAGATAATTATCAGCATAAGCCTTTTGTTGAACAGTGAATATAGATTTATCTGTAGAACTCAGCCTAATTGATGGACCTAACAAAGACATTGTATAATGTTATGATGGTATGCCTTGACAATATGGATAGTATGACATAAGTTGGTAGAGTGTGAAGAGCACGTGGAAAATAAACTTGATGGTTTCCTGTGTTTACTGAAAAATATATGTTAGTTCAAATTAGACGTTATGGGTACAGAAGAAACATAAAAATGCTTATAATGTTCACGGTAGGGAATCATTAGATGTACAAAAGAAGAAGGAGAAAAAGAAGGGGAAGGAGATGAAGTCTGAAGATATTTTATCAGAATGCAATACAAAGGTAATCTCTTTCCACAGTTTGGCTTTTGTGGACATTGCTGGATTGAACACTATGAACATTATTATGAACATTGGGGTTCACATGGCCCTTCTTTTCACTACATCTGTATCTTTGCAGGTAAATATCCAGTAGTGCAATTGCTGGGTTATAAGATAGCTCTATTTTTAATGTCTTGAGGAACCTCCACAATGTTTTCCAAAGTGGCTGCCACAACTTGCATTCCCACCAACAGTGTAAGAGGGTTCCCCTTTCTCCACAACTTCTCCAACATTTGTTGTTTCTTGCCTTGTCAGTTTTTGCCATTCTAACTGGTGTAATGCAGTATCTCAATGTGGTTTTAATTGAAATTCCCTGATTGCTAATGATGATGAAAATTTTTTCATGTGTTTGTTAGCCATTTGTATGTTTTTGGATAAGTGTCTGCTCATGTTTTCTGCCCCTTTTTTGACATGATTATCTGTTTTTGAGTGTTGAGTTAGAGGAGTTCTTTGTAGATCTTGGATATCAGCCCTTTGTCCATAGTGTCATTTGAGAAAATCTTCTCCCATTCTGTGGGATGCCTCTTTTTTTGTTGATTGTTTTCCTTTGCTGTGCAGAAGCTTTTGATCTTGATGAAGTTCCAAAAGTTCATTTTCACTTTTGTTTCCTTTGCCTTTGGAGACATATCTTTTTTTTTTTTTTTTTAAGATTTTATTTATCCATTTGACAGACAGAGATCACAAGCAGGCAGAGAGAGAGGAGGAAGCAGGCTCCCCGCTGAGCAGAGAGCCCGATGCGGGGCTTGATCCCAGGACGCTGGGATCATGACCTGAGCCGAAGGCAGCGGCCTTAACCCACTGAGCCACCCAGGCGCCCCTGGAGACATATCTTGAAAGAAGTTGCCGGGGCCAATGTCGAAGAGGTTACTGCCTACGTTCTCCTCTAGGATTTTGATAGATTCCTGCCTCATATTTAGGTCTTTTATCCATTTTGAGTTTATCTCTGGGTATGTTGTAAGAGAATGGTCAGTTTTATTCTTCTGTATATAGCTGTCCAATTTTACCAGCACCATTTGTTGGAGAGACTTTTTCCATTGGATATTTTTCCCTAGTTTGTCGAAGATTCTTTGACCATGGAGTTGAAGGTCCATATCTGGCCTCTCTATTCTATTCCATTGATCTATGTGTCTGTTTTGGTGCCAGTACCATGCTGTCTTGGTGATCACAGCTTTGTAATACAGCTTGAAATCAGGCAATGTGATGCTCCCAGCTTTATTTCTCTTTTTCAACATTTCCTTGGCAATTTGGAGTCTTTTCTGGTTCCATACAATTTTTAGGATTATTTGTTCCAACACTTTGAAAAATGCTATTGGTATTTTGATTGGTGTGGCATTGAAACTATAGATTGCTCTGGGCAGCATAGACATTTTAACAATGTTTACTCTTCCAATTCATGAGCATGGAATGTTTTTCCATCTTTTTGTGTCTTCTTCAATTTCTTTCATGAGTCTTTTGTAGTTCCTAGAGTATAGATCCTTTACCTCTTTGGTTAGGTTTATTCTAAGGTATCTTATGATTTTTGGTGCTACTGTAAATGGAATCAATTCTCTAATTTCCCTTTCTACAGTTACATTGTTAGTGTATAAGATAGCAACTGGTTTCTGTGAACTGATTTTTGTATCCTACCACATTACTTAATTGCTGTATAATAATTTGGGATTAGAATCTTTTAGGTTTTCCACATAAAGTATCATGTGATCTGCAAAGAGAAAGAATTTGACTTCTTCTTTGCCAGTTTGAATACCTTTTACTTCTTTTTGTTTTCTGATTTCTGATTCTAGTACTATGTTAAACAATAGGGGTGAGAGTGGTCATCCTTGTGTTCCTGATCTTAAGGGAAGGGCTTTCAGCTGTTCCCCATTAAGAACGATATTAACTGTGGGTTTTTCATAATTGGATTTTATGAAATTGAGGAATGTTCCCTCTATCCCTATACTCTGAAGAGTTTTAATCAGGAAAGGATGCTGTATTTTGTCAAATGCTTTTCCTGCATCAATTGAGAGGACAGCGTGCTTCTTGAGTCTTCTCTTATTGATTTGTTCTATTGCATTGATTGATTGCAAGTGTTGAAACACTCTTGCATCCCAGGGATAAATCTTACATGGTTGTGGTGAATAATCCTTTTAATGTACTGTTGGATCCTATTAGCTAGGATCTCATTGAGAATTTTGGCCTCCATATTCATCAGGGATATTGGTCTGAAATTCTCATTTTTGATGGGGTCTTTGCCTGGTTTGGGGACCAAGGTAATGCTGGCTTCACAGAATGAGTCTGGAAGTTTTCCTCCTGTTTCGATGTTTTGAAACAGCTTCAGAAGAATAGGTATTATTTCTTCTTCGAATGTTTGCAGAATTCCCCAAGGAATCCATCAGGTCCTGGACTCATTTTGGGGGAGGTTTTTGATCACTGCTTCAATCTCATTACTGATTATTGGTCTATTCAGTTTGTCAATTTCTTCCTGTTTCAGTTTTGGTAGTTTATTGGTTCCCAAGAATGCATCCATTTCTTCCAGGTTGCTTTATTTATTGGCATATAGTTGCTGACAATAATTTCTGATTGTTGTTTCTATTTCCTTGGTGTTAGTTGTGATCTCTCCCCTTTCATTTGTAATATTATTAATTTGGATTCTTTTTCTTTTCTGGTGGATAACTCTGGTCAGTGGTTTATTGATCTTATTAATTCTTTCAAAGAATGAGCTTCTAGTTTCATTGATCTGCTTTACTGTATTTCTGGTTTCTAAATCATTGATCTCTGCTCTAATCTTAATTATTTCCCTTCTTATGCATTGGGTAAGCTTAATTTGTTGTTGATTCTCCAGTTCTTTAAGGTGTAAAGATAATTTGTGTATTTGGGATTTTTCTATTTTTTTGAGTGAGGCTTGGCTATATATTTCCCCCTTAGGATGGCCTTTGTCATATCCCATAGGCTTTGGACTGATGTGTTTTCATTCTCATTGGTTTCCATGAATTGTTTAAATTCTTCTTTGATTTCCTGGTGATCCAAATATTCTAGAGGAGGATGGTCTTTAGCTTCCAAGTCTTTGAATTTCTTCCAAACTTTTTCTTGTGATTGAGTTCTAGTTTCAAAGCATCGTGGTCTGAGAATATGCAATGAATAATCTCAGTATTTTGGTATCAGTTGAGACCTGCTTTGTGACCCAGTATGTGGTCTATTCTGGAGAAAGTTCCATATGTGCTTGAGAAAAATGAGTCATCTGTTGATTTAGGGTAGAATGTTCTGCATATATCTATGAAGTCCATCTGATTCAGTGTGTCAATCAAAGCTCTTATTTCTTTGTTGATTTTCTGCTTAGATAATCTGTCTATTGCTGGGAGTGGAGTGTTGAGGTCTCTTACTATTAACATATTATTATCAATATGTTTCTTTATTTTGATCAACAGTTGGCTTATGAAATTGGCTACTCCCATGTTGGGGGCATAGATATTTACAACTGTTAGATCATCTTGTTGGATAGACCTTTTAAGAATGATATAGTGTCCTTCTGCATCTCTAACTACAGTCTTTAGTTTAAAATCTAATCTGTCTGATATGAGAATTGCTACCCCAGCTTGCTTTTGAGGTTTATTGGCATGAAAGATGGTTCTCCATCCCTTCACTTTCAGTCTAGATGCATCTTTAGTTTCAAAATGAGTCTCTTGTAAACAACATATGGATGTGTCCTGTTTTAAGGGAGCACAGCCCTATGCTGTTTTAAGGGAGTATCCAGGCCATTCACATTGAGGATTATTATTGAAAGATATGATTTTATTGTCATCATGTTGCCTCTGAAGCCCTTCTTTCTATAGATTATCTCTGTAAATTTCTGTCCTATATCACTCTTGGAGTATTCTTACTTTTATAGAACCCCCTTAATATTTCTTGCAAGGCTGGCTTAGTGGTCACATATTCTTTCAGTTTCTGCTAGTCCTGGAAGCTTCTCACCTCTCCATCCATTCTGAACGACAACCTTGCCAGATAAAGTTCTTGGCTGCATGTTCTTCTCATTTAGTACCTTGAATATGTCTTGCCAGGCCTTTCTGGCTTGCCAGGTCTCTGTGGAAAGGTATGATGTTATTCTGATGCTCCTCCCTCTGTATGTAAGGTATCTCTTACCTCTAACTGCCCTTAGTATGGTTTCCTTGGTTCTAAGATTTGCATATTTTACTATTACATGCAGGGACATTGGTCTGTTCACCTTGATCTTGTGAGAGGTCTTCTCTGCCTCTAGGACACAAATGCTTGCTTCATTCCCCAGGTTAGGGAAGTTCCCAGCTATGGTTTGCTCAAATATGTCTTCTAGTCCTCTCTCTCTCTCCACCGTCTCAGAGATCCCAGTAACTCTGACACTGGAATGTTTCATGGTGTCATTTAATTTTCTAATTCTGTTTTTATGTATTTTAAGTGGTTTGTTCCAGGCCTCCTCCTATTCCTTCTTTTTTGTCAGTTTGTCTTCTAGATCACTAATTCATTCCTCTGCTTCACTTACCCTGGCTTTTAAAGTACCTAGATTGGATTGGATTTCATTGATAGCATTTTTAAATTCTGCCAGGTCAACTCTCATTTCTGCCCTTAGAGAATCTATGTTGCCATTAATGGTTTTCTCCATCCAATTTTTCATAACTGTTACCCTGAAGTCTATTTCTGACATCTTGTTTATATCTATATGCATTAGTTCTATGGCAGAGGTTACAGTCTCTGAGTCTTTCCTATGTTGGGGATTCTTCCTCTTAGTCATTCTGTTGAGGATGGTTGAGGGACCCTAGAGAGTCCAAATTATTGACTGCAACCCAAGCAAGATGCACCTATTTTATTGGGGACCTTAGGGTTGTAGGCCTCTTGTTCTTCCTGCCTGTCTTCTGGGGGAGGTGCCTGCCTGCAGTTACTCAGGCAATGGCTGTTTGGGCAGAGTTGTCTTGCCCCCTGTGAGGGGGATGGGCTCAGTGAAAACTGGCTTTGGGGGGCTTTTGTTCTTGGTGGCTTTCCCCGGTGGCTTTCTGCATCTCTTCCAAGAGTCAGAGCAGAAGTGACCATATCCAAACCGCAGTCTTAGAACAGAGATCACACTCACTTCTCCAGTGAGCTCTTCAGGCCACACTGTCTCTGTTTCTGTCTGTGCTGCTAAAAACTGCAGTGTCCTGGGTTTTTCACCCCACAGCAGCACTCCCAGCCCTTGCTTACAGGTCCAGGCACATCTCTGCCCTTTGTGCTTCTAAAACCACCAGCCACCCCCAGTTTGCACACACAGCCCTGCAGTTCCAGGTTTCAGTCGGGGGGGGTGCCCTAAAGTCCTTTCCCCACTACTACCAGTCTACTAGTCTATGTTTGGTCACCATTGTGGGGGGCTTTCGTGCTCCAGGGATGCAGGATCCCAGAAGCTCCCTCCCTCTTCCATTTATCTTCAGATATCTGCCCACAGAATCACAGCTCCCCACTTCCTACCTCAAGACCAACTGCCTGGGATATTCTATTTGTAAAGATCCAGATATAACTTCTTACATTGCATACTGATTTCATGGGTGTTCAGAAGGTGTACCAGAAGGTAGTAGATATCCAGCTAAGTTCAGGGAACTGAATGGACTAGTGAGATAGAATGACAGGAGCAAGACAAAAAGCTTGAGGAATTTGAATATTTAAGGACCTGTTAGAGAGTCCAAATAGAGAAGTTGTACTGTGTCATTGAAGTCAAGGCCAGCAAATATTTCAAGATAGGGGAAATGAAAGCTGATATTAAATGCTGCTGAGGACTCTTACTTACTCTTACTTAATTGTATATTTAAAAAATACTCTTCTACCTGTAGATGGAGTTATTGGGAGAAACAGTGAGATACAATATGTAAAATGGATTTCTATCCCACCATATGCTATGTAATAAATGTTCACTATTAGTTTAAGGATTAGGCAAGGAGGCTACACTAGATCCTCTTCATTGTTACAACAGCCTGGAGGGGGACATGAGACCCCAAACAAGACCTCTAGTCCACTAGCATTCTGTGTGAAAAATAATTCAAGTGTAAACTAGGCCAAGTATGGTTGGAAATTTGGAAGAATTATTAAGAGAGGGGTTTGGATTAGAGAATAAAGAAATAGGGTGGAAGGATCTAGGATGATCTTCAGGTTTCTGTTTAAGGAAGTTTAATAGAGGATTGAAAGGTTACTAATAGTGCAGAAATAGAAACAGAGAAAAGATTCTTACTTTACAAGTCACTGCCAATAATCCAGAAACATAAAGGCAAGCAGATAAATGAAATTATTGACCACCAACCAATGAACAACTAAGCACTAATCCTATACTCCAGCATACTGGGCAAATGTACAAATATCTGGGTGTCAAGTACAATCTGGGGGAAAGAACATCATTAGAGATTCTGTTTTATCTCATTTTGATAATCATGATATATGGAAAGCTTTATGATAGTAGAAGGAATAGAAAAATGTGTGCATATAACAAATCACTTTCCTGTGTCATATATACTCCTATGCATTACAATACTACTACTCACTAGTAACAAATTTGTCTATATAGCAGGGAAAGAAGAAATGAATAACATTGAATTCTATTTCTAAACAAACACATTTAGAAAACAGAAGCATCAAAATAACTGTTATATCTGCAGTGCAGTTCTTTTTTTCCCTTACAATTTGCCTATCCTGAATGAATTTTCTTTCCTATGTTTATATTAACTCACTCTTATGCCTCATGGCCAAAAAAATGCTAATAAAACAATATCACATATAATATTTGCACTTACTTGAAAATACTTTTCTGGAGGCTGCACTGACATATTGAAATTCATTTCATTTAAAATCTAACACTGTGCTTTAAAAATAAAATCAAAGCTTAGATTCCTGTATCAAATTATCTTTTGTCTATCTGGATAACAGAATTTTAATTACTTTTGTAATTTTGTCTTCTCTTTCTGACCAAAGCAGAAACATAACTCTTATGTTTAAAAAAAAAAAACACAAATAAAATATGATTAATAGTTTTTCAACTATTTTTGTATGGGAAATAGTTACTTATTAAATCCAGGAAGGGTTGCATTTGATTTCTCTTGCATATTAGTCATTTTACCTAGTTATTGTCTTTTTTTCTCTCAGATTCATTTATATGTATTTCTATTTTCTATCACTGATGTTTCATACTTGAGGCCTTATGCTAGTAGACATATACACATGCTCACACAAACACAAACATTCATGGGATAGAGGAACCTTAAATGTGGAACCTTAAGTGAATAAATATATTTTTAGCAGGACTATGTGAGGTTCATTTTCTTTTGTATTTTTCTCAAAAAACAAAAATGTTAGTACATCTCTCATAAAGTAGGCCATTAATTAAGCTTCTACAAAAAAAAAAAAGGAGATTTTTTTTTTGCCATTAACAACACATATTTTTAAGAAATCCAAATTTTAAACATATATGTGCCCCAAATTTCTGTTTTTACAAATAAAAGTGGTCAAGAATGTATGGAAAATTCCAATAGTACAATTACATTTGTTCTATTTTAAAGTGTTTGTACTAACTAGCAACTGATATGTTCATGAGAATGCTGAAAACATATATCAGAGATAAAAGCATATTTTTCTGTGTTTTGCAGCCATAACACTTAATAATAAAGGGTTATAGCATTTTTAATTCTTTTATTGGTTTTTCCTTTCCAGTATTTATGTTGATTTAAAATAGTTGTTTATTCACCAGAATTCCTTTAAAAACACACCCATAATTGATTACTTGCATATTTGTGAGACTCCAGTTTCTTTAATAACAATAAAAATGATTTCCATAAATTCTTCATAAGAATAGTCATTATGTCAAGACATTATTTGTACTTATTGATTTTCCTTCATATTATGAAATATATCCTCTTAAAATGACTTGATACAGTGTGATTGAACCCAGAAAGTTAAAGGATCCTTGACTCCCATTATTTTTAAGGTTATCAATATGCTGTTATGAAAAGGGGTTTGTAGGAGTTTATTATAGAGTTAATCATAAGTTGCATAGCTCTCCCTTTAGCCAAGTGAGAGGATTACACTTCCCCTTGGAGGTGGTACAGTGCTTAAACTGCCCAACTTGAATGGAAGTGTCATGTTTTGCTTACAAGTAGAGGCAGTTAATTGCCATTGCAAATCATTTTAGTGATCTCTTCTCCCTGTACAGTTTATCATGGAAGCCTCTTTCCTAAATAAACATGAAGAACAAAGACCCTTAATTAACTTCAGTGGGCATATAGTGAAATAAAACTTTGAAGTTAAATCACTGAGATTGGATGGCATTAGTTATTGCAACATAACAGAAGTATCCTGAATGACACAAAAGCCTAGAAGGAAATAATAACATGCTAACTCTGCTTTTTCTGGTGAAACAATTTCTGGGAATTAAATTAATTTTAACCATCACAAAGATGATATATAATCAAGTGATACAATCTTATTTGAGTTGGTTCAACTTAGACATTTTTAAAAAATTCTATACCTGCAGGTTAGAAAACTGCATATTTAATTGAATATGAGAAAGTCATCACGTTAAAAAAATACCTGATCTGGGGCACCTGGGTGGCTCAGTGGGTTAAAGCCTCTGCCTTCGGCTCAGGTCATGATCTCAGGGTCCTGGGATTGAGCCCCGCATCGGGCTCTCTGCTCAGCAGGGAGCCTGCTTCTCCCTCTCTCTCTCTCTGCCTGCCTCTCTGCCTACTTGTGATCTCTGTCTGTCAAATAAATAAGTAAAATTAAAAAAAAAAAAAACCTGATCTATGAGAAATTTCAGATGCTACATATACATATGATTCAACACACAGTCCATCAAAACTAGTTATATTTCAAAAAAGCTTTGGCTAGTGTATTTTATGTTTTATAATTTTTTCTATGCTTAGTATAGTTTTCCTGTGGATAGACTCATACTTAGCTTGGATATAAAGAGTACCAATAAATATACCACTTTCTAAAGCTAAAATTATAAAGTAAATTGGTTCTATATTTTTTTAATTAAAAGAGGGCCATTTATTATGAATGGTACATTGCCAGTTTATGTAAGTTACATACATATAATTATTAATAAATGCTTTACTCTTAAAATCACCCCAGTTCAAACAATACACAGTCACTCTACTAAATTTTGTGTGCTTCTATGAAGTTTACTATAGCAAGTAAAATGAATGTTGAGGTTTGCGAAGATTAATTAAAATCAGTTATGCAGACCATATTCATACCCCAACTATAATCTAACTTCTATGAGGACAGGGCCTTAACATTCTATCATTAGCACCTATTATGGTATCTAATAATTAATGAGCACAAAATATGTATTAAATGGATTCAAGGATAATGACACTAGATGAGATGACTAATATATTAATGGTAGATTTAGGGCTCAAAAAGATTATAATAATGAGAATCAGTCGACTAAAAATAAAATCATATATGAAAGAAATTCTGGATTTTCTTCAAAATTCGTCTTTCAAAAACATGACAAAAGATTTTTTTATATGTAACAGAATACAGAAAATTTGGGGAGTTTAAAAATATATTGATTAATTTATTAACTTCTTCCAAAAAGTAATGATTTTGAGACAGTGAAAAAATAGGACAATTTATTTTATAACTTGCATAATATTAATTTATATTAATCAGGAAGGAAAAATCTTACTCTATTCTGCACTGAATGCACATGGCTGCTTTATTGTTTAACTTAGGGGTTTAATGATTTAGAAGAGAGCCTTTGAGTTTGTAGGCAATATTTTTAAACCAGCTTAGCATTTGCTAAGGGAATTGGGACTATTTAGAATGGGAAAGAGAATACTTATCAGATTATAATAATTGTTTGCAAATATTTGGAATACTGTAATATATAGAAGAGTGTTCAGATTTTGTTTATCTCCAGAGGGCATAAATAAGACCAAACCAATAAGCAAAAGTTTGGAGGCATTATGTTAGAAGAATTTGCAAGAAATTAGAACTGTTTAATAGTGTAATAAGCTACTTCAGAAAGTATGGAAAACCATATGTTAGAGATGTCCATCTTTCAGGGATAAAAGTTACTTCTCCCCTGGCAAAATGAGTTGGACATTTAAGATCCTTTATAACCTTAAACCCCTTGTATTTATTATATCATTATATCATACTGAGAAATACTGGTTGAAAGACTTATGCATACACTAATGTGATTAAAATAAGAATTTTACTTCCTAGGCTATTCAAGCCCAAGAGTAAGTCAATGTATTAGAGGAATAACTACAATTATGACAGAATTTTCTATTCCCTAATCTCCAGTAGAATAGCTGGAATGCCAGAACCTTAATGTTTATCTTTCTCTGGCAGGATCATGAAGAGTGGCTCACAACTTTTCTTTGAGGGCCGTTAAGCCTCTGTCTTTTCTCATCTGTCACAATGATGTCACAACAATAATATCATTTCATCCAAATTAGTAGAGAGCTGGGTGCTCCTTCCCATTATTTGTCTTGCCCAGTTATCTTTTTTAGGCAGGGGATTTTCCCACTATTTTGTGAAAACTTTCTCACCATCATCAAGTCACTCTCCTGGAAATCAAAGTTTAATGGTGACACCAATATATTTGCATGTTACTCTTACTCTGAGTGGGAAGGACATTCTTTCATATCTTCTTTTCTTTCCTTTTTTCCTTAAGTCAACATAACAATAGCCTTGACTTCATAAGTTTTTTCCATAAGATTCACAGTGTTTCATGTTCTAGTTTTTATATTAACTTGCTCTTTCAGTTTAAAACATTATTCTCTAATTCAGAAATTAGTATGTTTCCCTCAGGGATGGTTTGTGAGACAATCAGGGTAACACTACATTAAAGAAACATTTCTGGGGTACCTGGGTGGTTCAGTTGTTTATACGTCTCACTCGATTTCAGCTCAGGTAATGATCTCAGGGTTATGAGATCAAGCTTGACTCTGGGCATGGAGTCTGGTTGAGATTTTCTCTCTCTACTTCCCTCTGTGAACCCCCTCCCCCAAAGAAAACATTTCTATTCCCAATGATTTTTTTTTTTTCCATCCACACACAATTCAAGAAGGGAGAAAATATTTTTCCTCTCATTTGCTTCAACTTCAAGTGATGTTCAAGTGATGTTCCCATCATTTCAGTAAGCATTTTTCCATTTATTCAATGAACACTGAAGAAGATACCTATTGTCTTCTCTTCCCAGCACACTCCTTTCTCTCCACTGCTCATACATAAGGCCATATCCACCAATTTACAGTGAGGGGTGGAGGAGTGGAGGACAGGATTGCTGTCATGCCTGACTCAAGATGAATCAGTCTTTCCTTGGAGACCAATTTGTAATGATAGAAGAAAAAAGGAAGAGAGAAATAAAACAAGAGAGGCAAGTATACTAAGGGGCTCATGTTCCCAGTTCTAGTTATTTCTGAGGCCCAAGGACATTCCTGCTACACATAATTTTAAATTCAGTAGTTCTAACCTGTCTTGGATTCCATAAAAAAGTAAATTCCTTTTTTAATCAGTGTGAGTGAGGTGTCTGGTTACTGAAAATCAACAGTTTAATGACATATGAAAATGCATGTCCTTGGTGAGGCCAGTTTCTGTAATCTCTTCAAGTATTAATTAACCCTAAATTGTAGCTTTCTCACAATTCCTTACTTGTATTTTATTATATATTTTTTTATTTTCTTGTGAAACAAATATTTGGCCATACTTTAGGAGCCCCACTTTCTTTCTAGCAGAAAGATTTAACACCAATATTAGATAGGTTAAGAAAAACCTAGAACTGAGGCTGAATCTCATTGGGTCCCTCAGAATTCTACCGGTTCCAAATTTCTTGACCATTTTTAAGCCTTAGAAAAGGCAGGAGGTTGGAAAACAGAAATCAGGGGGCTATGGGTCCTCACTGACTCTTGGTATTTTAATATTAGCAAAAAAGAGAGAGAGAGAGAGAGAGAGATTCATATTCTTGACAAAATTTGTGAAGATTGGCACATTGTAAGGTTCTGTTCATATAATTCTAAAGAGGAGGCAGACAGGGAAACCACTGCATCTTGTAGGAGGTCTTATTTATTGTTTTTAATCTGAACACAGTAAAATGTGAATATTTGGAAGTGTACTTTTTCCCAGGTGCACCTGGGGGAAAACCAACAAATGTCAAATGCAGGAACATAAATACCCTTGCCCCTTTCACCATGATAAAGACAACTCTGAGGTGTGTACTCCATGGTCTCCAGAGCTTCTCCACATGTTGGAGTCAGAGTTATCCTCAAAGTTCTGAGACTTTGCTTGATATCACACCCTTTGAGGTTTCTTTCCCTGTTCTATTTCATTCCCTGCTGAATTGCATGGAATTTCAATTTATCATAACAAACAACAAAAAATAACAAATCATTTTTACATAACTCCTATTTGCAGGAATACTTCTGGGGATACTGACTTAATGTGTGTATTAATGACTTCAGAGGTAATAATCCAAACCTGGGATATTTGTCCACATAGAAGGGAACCTCCAGCAGAGAACCACCTGTCACTCAAATCTTAATACGAGAAAAATTCACCCACTTTCTATGTAATCCTATCATTGTCTCCCCCCCCCCCCCAATTTGGTATCACAGATGATTTTCTTCTGAGTTTTGGGTGGGCACCAAATACGGTGGGCATTGGTAGCCAACCTGCACATTGTGAGTGCCTTCGGGTACACTCACATACATTTGCATTTTTGTTTTACATTGCACATTAGCTATACATAAAAAGCAGTAACTATCCAGAGTTTCTCAACCAGAAATGGGAAAATTATCACTTTTTTTTTTTTTTTTTGGTGGAAAACACAGAGATCATCTTATGGGCAAGAATATTTCCATTAACCCAGTCTTCCATAAAAACCATTTATATACAGACATAATATAAAATTACAGAGTTCTGAGGTCAGGGTTCAGGTCCATCTAAAATTGTTCCTCTCACTGTTGAAAGATTAATATGTAAACATTATCTCAGGGATGGTGAAGACAACAAGGGAGTATCCTTTAATCTGTTTTATTTTTCCTATTGTTTCTGTATTATTTTGGAAATTTCTTTGGAATTTATATTTTAGATTTATTAGAATGATTCTTCTAATAAAACTAAGAATCAGTGGATCATGAAATTAAAATAACTGTTTATGTTTTATGAGTTTAATAATCCTCATTACCAGAAACAATAGACTATCATATGGAAGTTGTTGGTACCCTGCTCTATTCCCCTTAGCGGCAGTCCAGGATCCCCCACCTGCTGTGCACGTCATAGCAGCTAATGCCTTACAGCTGCTCCCTTCTCAAATTGCCCATCACCAAACAGGGAGCCGCCTGGCCTGGATTAGGTTGCCAGGTTTAGCAAATAAAAATGAGAGGTCAGAACTATTTCATAACAGTAATACATCACTCGTAGTTTAACACTGATTCTCCTATAAGTGGACAATGGCAAGTTTTAAAACAGAACATGCATGTGATGAAGCCATTGCTCTGATGGCTAATGACATGTATGAGACAATGATGGCAATCCACTCTTTTCTGTTAAGCTAGACTTTGAAGCTATTTGAAAATAAGTACTCTTAAACATAGGGAACAAACTGAGGTTTGCTGAAGGTGAGGGGCATAGGGAGATTGGGTAATCGGGTGATGGGCATTAAGGAGGGCATGTGATGTAATGAGCACTGGGTATTGTATGCAACTGATGATTCATTAAATTTTACCCCCATAACTAATACTATACTATATGTGAATTAACTTGAATTTAAATAAAATCTTGAAAGAAAAAAAGACTTTGCCACCCTTCTCACCAAGTATTTTATCTTTAATATAGAACAATATTCATAAAAATTTTATGCAAATGTGTAATGTGCTTCCATTTCTAAAATGAATTAGTATCACACATATTTAATTAGCTTTGTTTTTAAAGGAAATTCTTTCTTTGAACAGTAGGAAGTGAGAATATAGGTAAAAGCTAACTTTGTGATTTGTTACTGACATTGTCACCTAAAATTGAGAATAATTGCCCAACACCTATCAGGTTTTTAAAATTAGTTTTAAAACACTTAAAGGTTAATATTAGAAGTTGTGGTAAATTTATATGGCAATAAGAGCTGCATGTGTGTGAGTTTAATGGTGTTAATTGGCTTAATAAGTCAATAATGTCTGAATCCTTCCTGAAATAGGCAAATCTGCCACTCAAACTCCTGAGGAGGATTCATGGACAGGAATCAAGAAAACCAAAAACAAACAAACAAACAAAAAAACCCGCCTTATTTTTTTATTGAGCTTAGTCCACAATTCCATTTATATCTTGAACAAGTTGGACTGGACCCCACTGAACTGACTTCAATATCTCTCTATTTCAGAGTTGCCTCAAGAAATCCTTGAAATAATAAGAGTTATAAAGCTTGCCTTATCTATTTTCCTGGAATTTCTAAAACCATTGTATGCATTTGGCTTCCACCAGTATGATGAGAGGAGTGTTGGACTCTAGCCTATTAATTGGGTGAGGCGAGGCAAGAAGAAAGAGGTAATTTGGCTCCAACCCTGCAGTCAATTGCTTATCTTCAGCCAGTTTAGCACTCTGGAGCCAGCTGCCAATTTGACAAGAAAGAGTGGAGGCTCCCGACGATATCATACTTCAGTAGATTTTTGGAGGGAAGGGGTTTAGAAAGATTTCCCCAATTAATCTCGTAAGTGACTGCCTCACATCAGGCTCCAGCATCTTTTACGTGGTTATCTGGAGCTCTAAGCCTCTTTGAAAACTATTCTTGATGGAAATGAGCAGAGATAGGGTCCTAGAATCTGACCTATTTAGATCAACACCTGCTACCTTTGAACAGTACAGTGGGAAGGGAAAGAGATGGTAGAGAAAAAACAAACAAAAAAACAAACCTAGTGTCAGAACCTGTGGTGCCTGTGAATCCCATGTAATTACTGGGATGCCTTTAGTGAGTCTGAGCTATGACTGCCCATTTTAGGGGGAAATGTAGGCAATCAGAAAAGCGTTTCCCAGACTTTTGATGCCACTTCTCAGGCCTTGTTGCTGTATCTCTAGAACTTCTTCATAGTGTTTCTGACATACGTAGACTCAAGATCTTTTGATTACCTCTCCACAGTTTCTCTAGAAGCTTCTGAGCTGGTTCAAAACAACACAATTTGAATACAAGCCCACATTAGACACAGTGCTGCTAATCAACCTATATTCTAGTTCCCTCCTTGAATTCTGCTCAGCTGTGTTGCCCAAGCAAACTCTAATTCCCACACCCTGCCTTTGACAGACAGAAATGAAAGTTGGAAAAAAAAAATAAATAAAGCATTCCACTCTTGTAATCACGTCAATTTAAAATTCAAATTCTAAAATTTCCCCTCACTCCCATCACACTCTGGCCAAAATCAGAAGGGTTTTGTGCAAGAACAGGTGCAAGGCCCGCAGCTGGCTGTGTTACTGAGACTATATACCAGCTCAGAACCACTCCTCTGTCCTCAAACTCTCATAGGTCCTACTTTTCTGAAGTTTTACAAAAATATACATGCAGACATTATAAAGCCAGCCTTTGATCTACAACTATGGAACACACACGTTACCAAAATGCTACCTGTTTAAAGTTTATAACCCATGTATAATCATGTATAATCCCTTAATACAGTCCTACCTGAGCAAGTCCCTAAATATATTCAATATTATGTTATGTTGTTTTTATTAGCTATAAACTACAAAACAAACTTATTGCTACCTGTGAGAAAGAGAGAAAATGAAATAAACCTAATTCTTGTTTCACAAAGTCTCATTTTTATTGGTTTACATATGTCTACAAATTTTGCTTTGGATTGAATCATGTCCCCCCAAAATTAGTACTTGTAGTCCTAATTGCTAGTACCTCAGAATGTGACTTTATTTGAAAATAGTCTTTGCAGGGGTGCCTGGGTAGCTCAGTCAATTAAGTGTCTGCCTTCGGCTCAGTTCATGATCTTGGGGTCATGGGATTGAGCCCAGCGTCAGACTCCCTGCTCAGTGGGGAGCCTAATTCTCTCTTCTCTCTGTCCTTCTCCCTCGCCTCCCCACTCATGCCTCCCCACTCATGCTCTCTGCTCTCTCTCAAGCTTTCTTTCTCAAATAAAATCTTAAAAAAAAGAAAGAAAGAAAGAAAGAAGGAAAGTAGTCTTTGCAGATGTAATTAGTTAAGATGAGGTTATACTGGAGTAGGGTGGGTCCCACATCCAATACGACTGGTGTCTTCACAGAAAGGGGAAACATGGAGACAGACATGCATGCAGGGAGAATGCCATGTGGAGATAAAAGCAGAGATTGGGGTGATGCTTCTACATGCCAAGGAACATAACAGATCACCAGTGAACCACCAAAAGACCAAATTTGTCCTTACGGCTCTCAGAAACTCCTGCTGACACCTTGTTCTAAAATTTCTACATCTACAACTATATGACAATATATTTCTATTGTTTAAGCCATTCGATTTGAGTACTTTGTTATGGCTGACCAATAAATGAATACAAATATTTTAGCTTATTTATTTATTTCTAGTCATTTGATGAATACTCATGAAATATCAACTGTATTATTCAAAAAGGTGAGACAATGCAGTAACAAATGACATTAAAACAGTGGATTCCACTAACAGTGTTCATTTCTTGTTGGTACTACCTGATCATTGAGGATCAGCTGGAACTGTTGCCCCCTTTTACCAAGTGAGTTGTGCCCTCCTTACTCAGCCACACAGCCAAGTGGCCAATTACAGTGTAGCAGTTGCTAGAGTGCTGAGAAGGGCTATGGTAGGTAGGTCATGCACTGTCTATTAAAATTTCTCCCTGAAGAGGGCACACGCCATGCTAGTGAGTCACATTTAATTTCAAAGTCACACTTTATTTCAAGGGGCTAGGGAAAAATCCTGTAATGTGCTCAAAAGGAGAAGAACAAAAATATATATGAACAATCCAATAACTGCCAATTCATCTCAAATCCAATAAATTATCAATAGTTTATATCATTATAATCTTGTTTTAGAACATTTACCTGGTCTTCAAAAGACCCCTTAATCACTTGAACAGTCAATCCCTTCTTCCAATCCTCCTTCTCTAGTGGAAGCAAACATGATTTGGTTTCTGTCTCTATCAGATTGCTTTTCTGGGCATTTCATAGAAATGGGATCACCCAATATGCAATCTAGCTTCAAATAACTTTATACCTTTTTACATAAATTGTAAAGTCTTTACAACAATCTACTTTAATTTTCACCTCTCATTGGCTGCACTATTAATAACATGAACTTTATTTCTATACCTGTTACAAATTTCATACATTTGTATATTTTGGATTTTAAGAATCAATTGTCTTTTAAAATATAATTTTTATTTTTTAAATTATTTATTCATTTATTTATTTGACAGCAAGAGCATGAGCAGGGGGAGAGAGAAAAAAAAGGGACCCTGGGATCAGGACCTGAGCCAAAGAGACACGTAGCCAGCTGAGCCACACAGGTGCTCCTAAATATTTTTTTAGTGGAAAAAGTAATATCAAAATAATATGAAGGCAGGGTGCCTAGGTGGCTCAGTGGGTTAAAGCCTCTGCCTTTGGCTCAGGTCATGATCCCAGGGTGCTGGGATCGAGCCCCAGGGTCCTGCTCAGCAGGGAGCCTGCTTCCTCCTCTCTCTCTCTCTCTCTGCCTGCCTCTCTGCCTACTTGTAATCTCTGTCTGTCAAATAAATAAATAAAATCTTAAAAAATAATAATAATATGATGAAATTCTGTAATTCAAATTAAGAAAGTATAAAACTCCACTTAAAAAACAAAGGACATGAGCAAACACATTACAAAAGGAGATGACACAAAGCACTTTACAAAAAAGACAGCACAAATGGTTAATAGACCATTAAAAAGATACTAAAAATGAGTAACAGGGAAATTTAAATTAAAACATACTCATACATACTCAGGCTAATGTATCATTTTTTAAATGACAAATCCACGTGTTGTCAAGGATGTAGAGCAACTAGAACTCTAATTCAAAACTGGTAGGAGTACTATAAAAAGTCATACACAGATTTACCATACTTCCTGACAATTCTTTCTAACTATTTATATCCCCTGTGAAAACAAATGCGCGCACACGCACACACACACACAATCATTTGGGCATAAATGTTTATGACACCTTTTTTCATAATGGCCAAGAACTCTAAATAAAGAAACATTGAATGCAATCCCCATCAAAATACCAACATTTTACACAGAGCAAGAACAAAAATCCTAAAATTTGTATAGAACCATAAAAGACCCCAAATAAACAAAGCAACCTTAAAAAAGCAAAGCAAAGCTGGAGGCATCAGAATTCCAGACTTCAAGTTATATCACAAAGCTGCAATAATCAAGACAGTATGGTAATGGTATAAAAATAGACACACAGATAAATAGAACAGAATAGAAAACACAGAAATGAACCCACACCTATATGGTCAATTAATCTTTGGTAAAGCAGGAAAAATATCTAATGGAAAATATAAACTTTCTTCAACAAATGGTATTGAGGAAACTGTACAGCACCATGGAAAAGAATGAAGCTGGACCACTTTCTTACACCATACACAAAAATAAATTCAGCATGGATTAAAGACCCAAATATGGGACAGGAAACCATCAAAATTCTATAGTCAGTAACCTCTTTCACACTGGCTGTAGCAAGTTCTTACTTTGTTGTGTTGATGGTTTCCTTCACTGTGTAGAAGCTTTTTATTATACCCAGAAATGAATCCACAACTATCTGGTCAATTAATCTCCAACAAAGCAGGAAATAATATCTCCTGAGACAAGGGAAACAAAAGCGAAAATAAACCATTGGGACTACATCAAAATAAAAAGATATATATAGAGAGAGTGGACTATTACTCAGCCATAAAAAAGAAGGAAATCTTAATCATTGGCAACAACATGGATGTAGTTAGAGAATATTAAGCTAGGAAAAATACGCCAGTAAAAGAAAGATAAATACTATATGATTTCACTCATACGTGGAACTTAAGAAACAAAACAAATAAGCAGAGGGGGGGAAAAGAGAGAGAGAGAGGAAAGTCAAGAAACAGACTCTTAACTGCAGAGAACAAACTGACATTTAGGGGTGGGGGAAGGGTGATATAGATGAGAATTAAGGAGTGAATTGTAATGAGCACTGGGTATTGTATAAAAGTGTTGAATCACTAAACTGTACTCCTGAAACTAATATGACATTATCTATTAACTAACTGGAATTGAAATAAAACAAAAAACAATAACAACAAAAAACAAAAACAACAAATTATGGCATATGAATTTAGTGGAATACATCTCACCAACATAAAGAAATAAATTATACATTTCAATGGGTTTGAATTGCAAGATTATGATGAGCTAGAGAAGTCCAACACCGAAGAGTATATACTCTGTGAATCAATTTATAGGAAGTTCTAGTACACACAAAACAAATCTGAAGTGAAACAAATCATGCAAATGTTTATCTTAGGTGGTGGATATGTTCTACATCTTGGTTGTATGGCAGTTATATGGGTAAATATATTTGTCAGAACTTATTGAATTGTTTCAATTGAAGTATATGCATCTTATTATACGTAAATACAATACTTCTAAATAAAATTGCTTTGAAAATGTCTTTCGATCACTCTGTATGACCCATTAATAACCAGCAAGAAATATTTAAAGATTTCCACCTTTAATGCCAGGTATGTCTATGTATATTTCACTTTCCCCTAAATATGTATCTACTCTGACTTATAAATTTCAGTATGTGTTTTAAATAAGACTTCTCTTCCTTTTCATTTTAATTTAAACCTTATAAAGGGGTAATGAAAGGGAACTTTATGGTGACAGAACATGTCTGTCTCTTGACAGTGGTACATCCATGTATATACACATGTGATAGAACTGTATAGAACTAGGGGCACCTGGGTGGCTCAGTGGGTTAAAGACTCTGCCTTTGGCTCAGGTTATGATCTCAGGGTCCTGGGATTGAGCCCCGCATCAGGTTCTCTCCTCAGTGGGAAGCCTGCTTCCCCCTCTCTCTATGCCTGCCTCTCTGCCTACTTGTGATTTCTCTCTGTCAAATAAATAAATAAAAATCTTAAAAAAAAAAAAAAGAACTAAATACTCATATACAAATGAGTACAAGTAAACTGAGAAAACCTAATAAGACCATTGGGTTATATCAATGTCAATATTCTGATTCTAATTTTAAAAGGTAATTTTGCAAGACTTTACCATTGGAAGAGTATGGGTAAAGGATAAAGGGATTCATCTGTTCTACTTTTTATATAAGTGCATTTGCATCTATAGTTATCTCAAAACAAAAAGTTTAATTAAAAAACCTAAATCTAGGGGTGCCTGGGTGGCTCAGTGGGTTAAAGCCTCTGCCTTCGGCTCAGGTCATGATCCCAGGGTCCTGGGATCAAGCCCTGAGTCGGGCTCTCTGCTCAGCAGGGAGCCTGCTTCCTTTCCTCTCTCTCTCTCTGCCTACCTCTCTGCCTACTTGTGATCTCTGTCTCTCAAATAAATAAATAAAATCTTAAAGAAAAAACAAAAAACAAAAAAACACTAAATCTAATCCAAGAAAAATAGTTTTTGTTCACTAAAAATATACTACATTCACTGCTCCTACTATTTACATTTATTTCTTACATGAAACCAATAAAAATCTGATTCAAAAAGCCAGTAACTTCCACAGACTAATTTTCTTTAACAATAACTTGACTTGGTAGTTATATAAATCACAGTTAGTTTTCTTTGAAGTTTTCCAACAAGAATCTATTGATTTGGGGCACCTGGGTGGCTCAGTGGGTTAAGCCTCTGCCTTCGGCTCAGGTCATGATCTCAGGGTCCTGGGATCGAATCCCGTATAGGTCTCTCTGCTCAGTGGGGAGCCTGCTTCCCCCTATCTCTCTGCCTGCCTCTGTGCCTACTTGTGATCTCTCTCTGTGTGTCAAATAAATAAATAAAATCTTTAAAAAAAAAAAGGAATCTATTGATTCTGGTATCCCACTGTATTTTTTTCTACCCGTTGCAGTACACTAAAAATCACTGTATTTAAACTCACACTCCAGGACCCTGGAATCCATAACAACAGTTTGAGCTAATCCAATACATAAGCAATAATCATTTAGGGAGCATTGTAATAGAGGACCAAGACAGTTTCCAGGTACCGCACCCATGTTTTCCCTCCTTTACCCTCTAGTGGTTCATAAGATGGAGCTGATATGTTGGACCAGAGGCTAAGGATCCTCTCCATGACCTCACTTTGTTATATCACACTCAAAATAGAAGACCCCAATTTGGGGGTCTTTCATGAGGGTAGAATCACTGTGCAAACATCTAAACTAATAGGTGTAGTCTTTCTTTCCCACTACCCATTTTGCAAGCATGGGAAGGCTACCTAGGGTATTTTCTTTTTCTTTTTTTTTTTTTTTTAAGATTTTATTTATTCATTTGATGGACAGGGATCACAAGTAGGCAGAGAGGCAGGTGGCGGGGTGGGGGGGGGCGCAGACTCCTTGCTGAGCAGAGAGTCTGAAACGGGCTCGATCCCAGGACCCCAAGATCATGACCTGAGCTGAAGGCAGAGGCTTAACCCATTGAGCCATCAGGTGCCCCAGAAATTTTCAAATAACTGTGATCTTTGCCTTCTTTTTAGATGTGTTTTGCTCCCACAAGAATATCTCTCAAATAAAATACTGGGTTGTATCGACTGATCAATGCATAAAGAAGATTTGAGATATATATATATAATGGAATACTACTCAGCCATCAAAAAAAGAAAAATGAAATCTAGTCATTCACAATGATGTGGATGGAGCTAGAGTGTATTATGCTAAGAGAAATAAGTCAGTCAGAGAAAGACAAATACCATATGATTACCCTCATATGTGGAATTTAGGAAAGAGAACAGATGAACATATGGGAAGGGGGAAAGGAACAAAAGGAGAAAGGGAGACAAGCCATAAAAGACTTAACAATAAAGAACAACCTGAGGGTTGATGATGGGAGGTGGGATAGGTGAGCAATGGGTAGTAGGGAGGGCACTTGCTATGATGACCACTGGGCGTTGTATGTAAATGATGAATAACTGAATTCCATTCCAGAAACCAATATTGCATTGTATGTTAACTAACTAACAATAAAAACAAAATACTGGTTTATGCACCAAGAGAGGGAGATTAAAGAACCGCTGCTTATTTTTTGTTTGTTTTTGTTTTTTACTGGATTTTTTTTTCTTTCCACAATAGAGGTTTCAGGGGAGAAAATCTGCCTTGAAACTCTGAACCCCTGACACTAAAGAAATTAGTAAACTTCCTAAACATACCAGGGAAGATGAAGTTCTTCATTTTCTGAGCAGATTAGTCAATTTTAGCAAAAAAAAAGAGACTGGAAGAGATACATAGTTTTCTTTGTTGCTAACTAGGAATTGGCAATAGACCCTGGAATAGCCCGAAAGGAGCACAGCCCAGTAACTGTCAGGGTGACTGTGGTTAACAGGGCTCCAAATTATTACTACACATAGTGGTTGTTCAGCTCTTTACTCTCCTCTCTGCCAACTGCCAGCCATTCCTTATAGTTTGTCTTTTTTTTTTTTTTTTTTTTTTTTTTTGCTACTGTCTGCTATTTTTATAAAGCAAATCAAGGTTTCATGGTGTTAGTGACTCCCACCAAGAATTGAATGGACCTGCTTTGGTCTTTGATCATTTGGTGTCATATGGCACCTTCTGAATCCACCTTTAAACAAGTGCACCCTACCTTCATGTATACTCCTTTCAAGTGAACTAACTAGTTATAAACCACCTAGAGTAGCTTTGTAAAATATATTCCTTGTAAGAATCCTCAATGTATCCTTTTGTGAAACAGCTACTAAATTAGTCCTGCCTTCACCTCAATAACTGTCTGTAGACCCCAAATTCTTTCTCTCTTGAAAACCTATTCAGTCTTGCCCTGTTAATTTTATTTGTAGGATTTTTCTATGTTCTTTAAGAAGTAAGTTTCTAAGATTGAACAGTGATTCTAACAGAGATAATACTGCCTTAGGAGCTAATCAACCACCTGGGAATCAAGGACTCTGACTTTTAATTTCCTTCCTTTGACTAACTTGCCAAAATTCTGGGACAATCACAATTTCCAGGTACATCAAATTCTGCCTTAAGTAAAGTAGGATTAATAATGTAGCAAGGATTTGGTGAGGTGGAACTAATGGATTTTAATATTTTGCAATGGTAAAATATCACATGGGGACATTTGGAAATAGGTCTGTCATTCTATTGAATGAAATTTCTAAACATGTGAATTTTTTAATGAAACCTGAACCCAGTTTTTAAAAGTGTGTTTATTTTGTTTCTGGGCCCTGCAGGTTTCCAAAAATTTATTTATTCATGAATAGGTTAAGAACAAGTAAAATTAAAGCAATTTTACCATTGTTCATTTTGAAAATACCTCCAAAGACTAAATAGTAAATGAGGCCTAAAATGAACAGTCAGCGTAAACCCAGCAGGAGAGTTCCTCAGAGGGGGACAGATTTGGAAACTAACACTTTCCATTTGCTATATCTCTACAGTTGTGCGAATTTCTAGGAAGTCACACAGACTGCTTAAATGGGAAAACTTGCAGAGCAAATTAAATCCTACTCTCCTGGTCATCTCAAACTCCCATCCTTCCCCTGCACCAGAACCTCTTATTTCTTATCAGTGTTTTCTGCCTGTCAAGAGTACATATCTCATTAGTGTACTTACTATAGATCCTAAATAGACCACTGCTCCATCAGCTTTTTTTTTTTTTTTTAATAAGAAAACTGATCATTTCTTACATCAGCCAGGTTTAGAAAGTGCAAGCTCACGGACTTGTAGGCAACTGTGGATAGGAGGGATAGTGTTGATTGTAACAGAGCATAAAACAATGCATGTCGCTTCAGTTCCAAAAGGCTACACCCTGATTTTTTTTTTTTTTTCTCCTGAACTCAAAGTATATATAAGTCTCCTGGCAGTGAACCATTACTGTTAATGACAATAATCACAACAATGATTGAAAAACCTGTAATTGTTTCAACATATACTACATGCTAGACATACAGCTCTACCTTTTCTTTATATGAGATCTGATTTTTTTATTCTCCCAACCAGCCTGTGAGGCCTTCCTATCCTCATTTTATATATGAAAACGTTGAGGCTTAGAGAATTATAGTAACTGCTTATAGCAACACACCTAGTAAGTTGTGGACCTACATGAAAACTCAACTTTCCATGAATCCAAAGTCCATCATGCTGCATTCCCTCATCATTACTGTCACTCCTCATTAAAAGATGCTGGTATATTGCATTAGTCATGCTTAAATGGTGGCCTGGGGATGTGATATTCTGAAAGGTAGGATGACTCCAATTTTCCTGACATGGGGTCTAAAATTTCATAGTTGAGCACTACGTGAATTGGATCATTAGAAATCTCTTGAAAAGGCAAATACTTGGTATTCTCAGGTGAGTGGAAATAGATTTCAGCTCTCTCTTCTCCAACAACTGTGGATTCCTGGTGGCTATGAAGTAAGCATTTTAACAGAAAAGAGGTAAACTGAAATATCCCTGTTTTGTTGTTTTTCCCTTTCTCTGCTCTTCTCTTAGATCTCTAGTTATGTTTCCACAGCTTTTTTCCTTTCATTCCCACACCCTTATCTCACTCTCCATAATTCCCTCCTGCTCCCTGCACTCCTCTTTTTTCCTTTCCTCTTCTCTCTTCTCACCTCTAAATCATAAATACTGTTGTCAAATTCAGCAGTCTGTACCATGGGCCTGCTCTGCTTGCACATTCAAGTTTGTTTTATTTTGAGTTAAAATTTGAAGACAATGTCTGTGACCCCCTCAGAGATCGAATTAAGGTACCGGACTGGCTAGTGGAGGTTTTTGATTGGTTGGTTGGTTGGTTGGTTACAGTGGCCTTTTTAGAGGGTCTAGAGCATAATTCTTTCTCTGTGAAATCAGACTGGAGAACAATAAATGAAAATATTTTTTAAAGATTATTTATTTATTTATTTGACAGAGATCACAAGTAGGCAGAGAGGCAGGCAGAGAGAGAGGAGGTAGCAGGCTCCCCGCTGAGCAGAGAGCCCGATGCGGGGCTCGATCCCAGGACCCTGGAATCATGACCTGAGCTGAAGGCAGAGGCTTTAACCCACTGAGCCACCCAGGTGCCCTAAATGAAAGTATTTTTGAGACTTCAAGTGATTAGGGAGACTTGTCCGGAGGGGAAATGTGACAAGTTGGCCTTGTAGGAGGCATGAAAGCTAATCCTAGAGCTCATCATTGAGAACACTGGGTTTTCTAATTGTAAAATATTTGCCAATATGGTAAATGCCAGTTCTTGGCCAAGATTCACAAACTGCTTCAGTAAAGGCTGGAGAGTAAATATTTTCAGCTTTGAAGATCCTAAGGTCTCCATCATGACTTCTCAACTCTGGTAATAAGAAAGTAGCTAAAGACAATTATAAATAAATCACCATGGCTCTGTTCTCATAAAAACGTTATTTACAAAAATGGGTAAATAGCCAGATCTGGCCCACAGGGTGTTCTCCTGATCTCTGTTCTAGAGCCTGTTTTATCTCTCGGTGTCTATATCTAACCAATCATATTTTAAATAATCTACTTCTAAATGAGAATAATTCATCATCTCTCCTTTCCTGGGCACTTATGTTGTTCTATTTATTGAGTTTAATCAATGTCTATGAATTATCTCATTTAAACTTCCAACCATCTGGAAGTTGTTCTACTATCATCATTATGAGGCTTAGAAAAGTTTAGAAACCTGGCCCCCAGTATGCAGTTGTTAGTAGCTGGAATATGTTTGGGAGCCTATGGTTTTAGTAGTTTCTTCACTAATCTCCTAAAGATCTTTTTGTCTAGGTCCCCAGCCCTCCTTCCCTCTGCACAAGGCTATTGGAGTGATTAACCATAGCCTAAACATAATCAGATTTTTCACTTGTTTAAAAGTCCTCAATGAACTGGCCCTGGATAACTTCTCAAGCCCTTCTCTGGCAAGAACCCACTCATCCTCACCCATTCCTCCTCACACACATGTACAAACACACCCACTGTGGGAACCTAAATCTTAGCCACAACAAACTGCTGTAGGTCCCATAAACACATAAACAGTTTCCATGCCTCCATGGTTTTACTCATGAAGCTGCTGATTCCTCCTCCCTCCTCACTCTCCTCCACTCACCCCTTCATTATTCTCTGCTTTTTAGTGTGTTTCTCATGTTCTTTGACCCAGTTCAGTTGAACTTTTACCTCTACCTTCTGAATGTTTTTCCTACATGATATATGTAGTATATCATTTTTGTCTTATCATGTAATGTTTTCATTGCCTTTTTATTGTATCTGTCTGTCTTTCTACATATAGAGAATGGTACTATTTGACAGGAAGTTTGACTAATTATTGTGCAACCAAAAACTTCACACAATTTTCAAGAGAATAGAGAGTCATGCAATTCTGAGCAAATACAAGAAAGGGTGACAAATATTAACTGTGATTATTCAAAAACACATACTACATCCTCATAAATATGAAAGTATATCTTGGTGATAAAGGACATGGATAGGATGCAGTTTTACAGTCTGTTTTGTTTTGTTTTATTGGTTTTGGGAGGATGATGGGAGCTGTAATGTGAGATATGCATTATGATCTAAGTGATGTGACCCCTGTGGGTCTACATCTATGATAACATAGATTGTTCTGTAATGAAAATTTGACTTAGATAAAAAATAGTAGTCAATTCTTCATAGTTACTTTATGCCAAATAAAAACAGTACTATTTAATAAAGTTTTCAAACCGCAGTCTAGGATCATTTATTTTTATTTTTTTTTAAGATTTATTTATTTGGAAGAGAGAACATGCATAAGTAGGAGGAAGGGCAGAGGGAGAGAATCTTCAAGCAGACTCCCTGCTGAGTGTGGAGCCCCATATGGGGCTTGTTGATCTTATGACCCATGAGATTACGACCTTGACCTAAGCCAAAACCAAGAGTAAGACGCTCAACTGACTGAGCTACCAAGGGACCCCTCTAGGATCATTTAAAAACTCTGATGATGATTACAACCATTATTTAGGAGATCAACTATTATTATTGTTCTGAGGTACATATTTAAGAATAAAATCTAGGAAACAGGTCTATAAAATGTGAAAATAACACTTGGAATCTTTATGATGTTTATAAAAAACCATACTGAAAAAATATTTTAGCATGTAAAAGCACAAAAGTGTTTCTTATTATTTAAGGAAAATGTATTCAGAGTTAATGTAAGTAATGTTTTTATCCTATTCTTCATTATTTTTCAGAGACCATGTTTTACTTTGCTATAGTTGTCTTCTTCACTTGTAACTGACTTTTTAATATAGGGATAAAACCCAAAACTCTGATACTATGAAATAACCTTGACCCTCATATGTGAAATTAGTTTGGAAACCCTAATAGAATGTAACCCTTCTGAAGGGGCCATGTGCAGGCAAATAATCATCTTCTACAAAATTGGCATAAAGCTGTCATGGTCCTGCCATTTATATGGCTAGGGAAGAGTCCTTTGGGATGAGTGAATTGGGAAAAAGGCAGCTTTGCTGTGAATTTACCTGAGAACAGTGTTTACTAATGAACTCTTCCAAACACATTTGTGGCCCGAGGGAGTGTTCTCCATGTCTCAGAAATATAGTATTCGATAGCTACGACACTTCACTCACAACAATTGTAAAGTGATCCCAGCCTACAATCCCGTCTCGGAACAAGGAAGTAAGGGATCCCCAGGAGACATTGGGGAGCTACAGTTGTCATTACAGTATCTAATTCCAGGAAGCAAACAGGAACAGAAATAAAGTCACAGGAGTTACCGTTTCTGACTCATTAAAATTAGCTGAGAGTATGGTGTGCCAGCCGTCAAATTAATACAAGATTTTGTGTTACCTTTGTTTTGGATAATAATAAGAACTCAATTTTTCATCGCTCATAAATCATTATATGGCATGCTGTGGCTGAGTCCATTGCTGTTTATCAGCAACCAACAGGTAATAAAATAGGAGACAATGACGATATATGGTTTCAATATACATGACTTAATCTGAGGAAAATATGGAAAATGTCCTAGGTTTGTTGGCAAATCAAGATCCACTAAAAATCCAACTGGCAGAGTATACTTCTTGTTTTCACATGAAAAAAAATTCTGAAGCATATCATTGAGATGACTGATCAAGGTCAATATAGTAAACAGACAACTAAGAAAGACCATCCTTCGTCACCTGTGTAAGGAAACTCAGAGGGATGCCACAGGGTATTTTAAATGTTCAAGGGAAACACAGATATATCATACAAACTACTAGAGCATTATATTTTGTACTTCCATCCTCATGATGTCATATCTTTACAAGGATGGTATTTAGTTGGTTGCTATTATTGAAAGCAAGTACTGTAGGAAAATAGTCTGTTGCTGTCCAAAGTTTGAGAAGTTGTACAGTGCCTAATTTGTGCACACATTCCGCTAGTGAATAATTGATGTTTTGAATTGTGCCCCAGGAGTCAATATTTGTTATGCTATTTACTATGCAAGATGTTAATTGTGTTCTCTCTTTAATTGAAGTGAATTTTATTTTACTAATAAAGTGACTCAAGATGGCAACTATAGAAACAACATTCAGATAGGATTAGTCAAAATTAATGCAATCTGTTTCAGCATTAATAGCTTTATTATCTGGTTTGTAAATGTATTTGGGACAGAATAAGGTGGAGAAGGGTTTGGATAAATAATCTAGGCAAGAAGAAGAAATATGAGACAACACAAGTTTCTTCTGTACATAAGCTGTCTGACAGACATTTGCTGACAGTTTCAGTAAGTGGTGAATCTTTGTCTACCCTAAACTCGAAAACCCCCAGAATGTACTGCCTCTGTTGGGACATTTTTGAATAAAGCAGCATGGTACTGCCAACAGTCTCAGACCCTGTAGTAGATTTTAGGGGACAGAGATGGCCCTGTGAGAGCCACAAGAACAGATGGCTCCAAACCATCTCTTAGACTCTACATCTGAACAATAGGAGGGAAAAGGAGGGGGCTAAAGGCTGGAAAAGAAGGGCTGCCAAAAGTAAAACTAGGGGAGAAGGGATGTGAGGAGAAGTGGGACAGAGAATCTGACTTGTACTTATGGTTTAATTTTCACGTTTTGAAGTCACACCTCCCTGTTGTGTAATGAAATGCCGAGAGCAGTAAATGAGACTAGACTCTTTAACACAACAGCACACATAATGTGAGAAGCCCTTCAGCAGTGCTCTCTCTGTTTATCCATTGGGCTCCAAGTCAGAAAACATTACTTGAGAGGCTGGTGATAATTTGATGAGCCAGCACCAGCTCCACCTGAGTAGAATGCTGTGGTCATCAAGTCTACCCTGCCACTGGCAATTAAAAATTAACCTTGGTATTTGCAAAAAAGAATGTAGCAATTTAGATGGAGCTTCTTCTCTGACAATATGCCTGAAGAGCATCTGCTTTCTTAAGTCAAGACAGTTACACACAATGAACCTCTTTTGTGTGCAACGTGCAAAGCGATGTCATTAACACACCTGCCCGAATACGAAGGAAGGAGGAAAAAAAATATCTTGGTAAACTCATTCATTTAAGACATTCTGGTTCACAGCGCTATCCTTTGAACACCCCAATTACCTCCTCTTGCCCTTACAAACAAGCAGTGTGAATATTAAACAGCTGAAATGCAATCAAGGGCTGAAATAAATAGTGCTGTTAAATCATTTTCGTGGAGAAAAGCAACTCACAGACCTTCGCTACATGTATCTCTAGTTTTCACAAGGGTGGAATGTCCTTGCTTTGGACCGAAACAACGTTTTATTTTTGTTTCAACCTCTGTTGACTTTCCTATGCCTTCCTTTCCCCTCCTATGCCACAGCCTCAATTCTGAGAATAATTAGCAACACCCAGGGGTGATAACAGGGCCGCGGCAACCGAACAGCGATATCTTGCCGGCGCCAGCTGTGCTTCAGTATTTATTTATTAAGATCACAATATTTACACAGTATGAACTCGTTGAGATGGTGGGGGATTGAGCAATGCTCCGGCAGCTAAATTTCTTCTGTATTTTTTAATGGAGAGGGAAAAACTTCGAGACTATGTACTGTTTACTTCCCGGGATAGAGAATTCAAGCTTCTGATTCCAATCCAGTCCTGTTTCCTGGCAGTCTGGTGTACGGACTCCGGAGAGGTTCTGCAGACATGCGCGGCAGGGGCTGCTGCCATGAAACCTGCTTGTCTCACACAAGGGGAAGCTTAAAGCAGCCGCATGTGTACGGAATGACACAGCAAAGAAATCAGGCAGCAGGTTTTCAGTGGCTGATAAATTCCACCCAACCCAGCTCTGTGACTAAACAATTTAAACATTTGCTCAAGATCCCACTTCACTTGAATGATTCTCTTTTTTCATTTGCTCTTCTGCAAGAGTTTGCTAACATGGGGGTGAGCAGCATGCGTTGTGATGTCCATCTGCTGAGTGCTACCTGAGACAGTTTGTGAAGACAGGCAACTGTGGGACTTCAGTTTGGGGGGGGGAAATGTTAAAAGTATATTTCAGGCCGGAAAGAAATAAAGGCCGAAAGAACAGGAACGAAAAATATGAGCATTTTTTTTTCCCCCATCAGGTAGGACTTCCTGTTACTTCTGTCTACAAGTTCCTCTAGGAAGAGTTGGTTCTACTTTTAAAAAGTTCATATTGTTGGGACGCCTGGGTGGCTCAGTTGGTTAAGTGGCTGCCTTCGGCTCAGGTCATGATCCCAGGGTCTTGGGATCCAGTCCCACATCCGGCTCCTTGCTCAGCGGGGAGCCTGCTTCTCCCTCTGCCTCTGCCTGCCTCTCTGTCTGCCTGTGCTCACTCTCTCTGACAAATGAATAAATAAAAAATCTTTAAAAAAAAAAGTTCATATTGTTGATCAGTGATCTCATGATCACTGAGAAATTATTATAGGATGCAAAACAACTGGATTGCTCTTTTAAAATGGGACTTCACACAAATTTCCTAACTTTTGTGCATTTTTATTTTCTCACATCATAACTATAAAGAGAGACATGTTTATCACCCAGTTAGTTCAGTATCTTTAAAATAAATGGCTTAATATTTTTAGGTACACTGAATATGGAGGTTTAGTGTAGTCACATAAATAGACTTCAAAAATAATAAACTATATTAAATCATAGATAATACAAGAGATATGTCAGTATTGAATAAAACAGAATCTTTAAAATTTGGCTGTCGGGGCACCTGGGTGGCTCAGTTGTTAAGTGTCTGCCTCCAGCTGGGGTCATGATCCCAGGGTCCCGGGATGAAGCCCCCCATTGGGCTCCCAGCTCACTGGGGAACCTGTTTGTCCTTCTGCCTCTGCCACTCTCCCTGCTTCTGCTCTCTCTCTCTCCCTGTCAAATAAATAAATAATCAAAAAAAATTGTGGCTGTCAACATATAATAATAATGATAGATTATTCTGGTTACATACAATAATTTATATAATCATATATCTAATTATAATCACATATCATAAATTGTATGTATATGTATAATACTATGTATAATAATGTATATATGATAATATAATGATTATATGTAATATTTATCATTATTGACTGATAAATCTTCCATACAAGAGTTGCAAGTTCCTCTTTTAAGGAAGATTTATCAGACAATATTGTTGCACAAGGTCATAAATTATAAAGTTATTCTCAAGCACTGGTTATTTTCATGCCAGCCTTAGCCTTTTTAAAAATTAAAAAGAGGATAATGCAGCAGTTCAGTTGACATTTAATATTGTATTGTCCATATCGCTTTATCTTGCATCAGTCTTACTGCTTTTATATTATTAAAATATCCCAGAATGATCTAACATGAATAAGAAATCTAATTTTCTGCATTCCTTTGACTTTTGTTTTAGAAAATAGCTGCAAAAATCATGGCTATATTTTGGATGAACTTATTAGTGAAGTAAAATATACATACAAAGAAGTGAAGAGAACATAATGGCACAAAGGAATGTTCTCCACCTGAACACATCTTTGTTTCTAGACCCAGATTAAGGAATTAATTAGTACCTGTACACGGAAATCTCTTGGGCTTTTCAATGCACGGCTCAGTCTCTAAGATAATAGCTTATTTTGATTTCCAAAGGTATAGATTTTTGGGGGAGGATAATTTAAACAGTCACAATATAAAAAGATCACATGAATTTCTGGTTTACCATTGTTGTTATTCTAAATGTCGATGCATAAAAATGATTAAAGCTAGCAAAAGAAAAATTTGTTTTGAGTTTTCAGAGGAAGACCATAGACACATTCAAATAGCAACTGCTGACAGGGATTACTGCTGTGTTTATGTTTGGAACACAAAACAATCCTGTTCTATCTTCACTTAACTACAGGCAAAATTCAGTGAGCTGGAACTTCACTGCTGCCTCAGACACTGAGAGCACATTTTAAGTTGCCCCCAAGTTATTCAGTTCAAAAGTTGCCATGCAGGAAGAGTTCTAGTCTAGATAGAACAAATAGATAAGATGGGAATCTAAACACTAGGTAAAGCTAACAGTGTCTTGGTCTTTGTTTTTGTTTTCTTTCTTTTTTTTTTTTTTTTTTTTTCAGTTTCAAGTGACTATTTCAAGCAAATGTTCAAAGATACTCAGAATTTTTTTATCCTCAAAAATAAACAGATTTCTTTAACATTAAGTGATTGAGTTCTCAAAAATAAACTTGAATCGTATTTTTAAATATTGTTCATCTGATGCTATTTTAGGGAATCTGCTAATACTTGTGGTTTTCTTATAAATAACTGAGTGCGAGCATAATTCACCTACAGAAAAGATCCCCCAATGACTTCATGTAATCCCATGCAATTAGGGGATGATCTTGTGTGTATAAGTACATATTTAGTTCTATTATGAGATATCTCTTTGCCTTTGATATTCTTGAATTTTTTCACTAGTGAAATAATACCCCAAAACCACTCTACAGTGAAATTCTGGAAACACTGAATTAAATAAAAATCAGTATTCAGCCATGCAGTGTCCATACTGACAGTCAAACAAACACTCTTTCTTTTACATATTCAAAGTTGTAGATTGAGATTCTCAAAATGTATTCACCCTTTAGCAGGATATAGTTGAGTGGTCCTAAATTTAGGACCAAGGGTTCAGAGAAACTTCAGGATCTCCTAATGACTTAAGTGTTTCGGATACTCATTATTTCTTTAACAGTTTACCTTCAGTCATCAAGTAGAATGTTTCAAATGAAGAGGGTATAGAATTATAACAGGAAGCAAGAAATAAAATTGGCAAATCTTTATGGATTCTTTTTGAATATGTGTCTTTTCCTAATCCAACTGGGTGCAACTCTATACCTTTATTTCTTGCATCTCATCAACTATTCATCAAAGATTATTGATTATTCACAATTTCTGATAAAGATTCTATGCATATGGCCAGAACAGTGGTGGGTTGAAAATATTGTCCACCAGGTTAAATAGGACAAAGAGCAATATGTTAGCTGTAAAATGTCACTGAACTGATAAACTTAGTCAATTTCAGTTCAACTTTGTGACAATTCCAAATATTAAATATTTTTCCAAAAAGTTTATACGATATGGCATGCATCGAATATTTTATATATTGCCAAATAATCCAGGTCTACTGAATTTTTCACCATTTTCTTAAATAATTTATATTTTGATATAATATATAATAATTGATATGAATAATTAAAATGTATTTGAAATATTGAAAACTTTGCTTTTCTCTATTTAAAGGTTTGTCTCTCTGGCAGTCATTATACCCCAAATTCATTGTATTGCCTATTAGAAGGGATTTATGATACCAAATAATCAGTTTCCTGATTAGTTATAATTTTAATAAAATTTTATCTAGATTAATAAAGGCAAAAAAAGTGGAAAACATCTCTGGGATATAGGATGCCCAACACATTTGTTTTAGTTTAATCATCTTTTGCAACTTTCTTTATAAACTGGATCATTTTACTTGTCCAAGAAAAATGAATCCGATGAATCTTATCTTCCCTCCTAATCTGGAATTTATAGTAAACATTCTAGCTGTTTCTCTTGGGCCTAGCCTCCCCAAATGGTGATGTTTAATTCTGGGCCAAAGTGTGATGACATGCACGGTCTCAAATGAAGTTCAGTGCTCTTTGGGGAAATTTGAGCTAGTCTGGTATTGCAGCTGTTAAGTAAAAAACAGAATCTGAGAATTTAGGGTCATGTTCATTTTCTATCAGATTATCGTTTTGTGTCCTTAAACATGTTTCCTAATCTCCCTATGTCTTTCTTTTTTGATATCATGAAGACCATTATAAGTTATTTCACAGAGTAGTAGTAAGCTAGACACTTTCCATTTCCTTCTGCTTCATACCCCATTCTTTTTTTTTTTTTTTTTTAAGATTTTATCTATTTATTTGACAGACAGAGATCACAAGCAGGCAGAGAGGCCCGGAGAGAAGCAGGCTCCCCGCTGAGCAGAGAGCCCGATGCAGAGCTTGATCCCAGGACCCTGGGATCATGACCTAAGCCGAAGGCAAAGGCTTTAACCCACTGAGCCACCCAGGCGCCCCATACCCCATTCTTTTAGGAACCCTATATTCCATACAGCTCTTTGCCTGATGCCTGAGTGGTGAATGTCTGATTCCCGGTGGAATAATCAGACTTTCTCATTGTTGTTGAAAGTGAATTGAGATAAGAGCTAAGTTAATTAAATGATGGTGGGCTTTGGAGCCTCCTATGTGCACAAACAGTGAACAAAACAGACAAAAACTTCTGTTTTCAAGGAGCTTTTGTTCTAGTGGTAGACAACAAACAATAAATCGGTAAAGCCTAAAGCATGTCCATGGTGAAAAGTATGGAGAAAAATAACCAGTAGATAGGAATAAGAATTCCAAGAGTATATGTTTGCAATTTTAACATCTATGTGATTTTTTTTTTAAAGATTTTATTTATTTATTTGACAGACAGAGATCACAAGTAGGCAGAGAGGCAGGCAGAGAAAGAGGAGGAAGCAGGCTCCCCAATGAGCCAAGAGCCCGACACGGGGCTCGATCCCAGGACCCCAGGACCACGACCCGAGCCGAAAGCAGAGGCCCCAACCCACTGAGCCACACAGGCGCCCCAACATCTATGTGATTAAAGAGAATTCAAACAATACCCATAGGGCATTTTGGAGCTTATGTAAATTAATGCCCATGATATATACCTCTCCCTGTCCTAGAAATGGCCCACTCTCAGATTCAAACAGCCAAAACTTTAGGTTTTACTGGAACAATTCATTATTTTGGGGACAACATAATCTACCAGAATTTTATGAAATTTCCTTTTGGGAACTGCTAAGTTAGCTAATCAGCATTAGGACAATTCCTTGGACCCTGAGGTCTTAATATGCTTCCAGAAACCCTGCAAGAGAAGCAATATGCAAAATACAAACCAACCAATTGGGGTTTCAATAATTTCTAAGTATATTCCTGCCAGGATGACTTAACTTATTTATGGAACAGATATTGAATTACCCATTGAGAATCAGCTAACATTTGCTTCTTATAGACATCTCTTAAATGTGTAAATCAACAGTGAAAGAGGCCAAATTCAATCTTCACCCCAAAACTAATATATTGTGTACATCTGTCATTTATATGCAACTAGTATAATATATAAACAGCTTTGTTTAGAAAGATTCTGCTCTATGTGAGGGGCTATTAGTTAAAGAGAGATCAGTGTATCCAGGTCAGAGGTCACTATGACTCAATGGTAATTCATGTGTTTAGTCTACTTTCAGTTCTCTTGATTCCATGCAATTTATTTCTCTAAACATTTATATCTATGTACAGTTTTGTATGCATATTATAAGCTGTTAAATCCTGTTAGAAGTCTGGACTAAAGGCTAAAAAGTGGGAAAATATGATGGAGAAAACATATTACATATGTAGGAATTCTCAGTTCCGTAAAATTGAAAAGAATAAAGGTTAAACAGAAAAATGAAATCCCTCTTCATTTTGAGAACCCCTCTTTACAATGGTATCTTACTCATAGCCTTGATTTGTCTGCATTGCAATTATTAGGTACTTGTTTTACTTTTTTTCAGTACTTATAGGTAAATTGCTCAAAGACAAATGCTATAATATTATTATTTTATTCTCTATATTTGGAGCATAATGATGTGAGTGTTAGTCATTGTTCCATACAAATTTATTGGATGAATAAAATAATGCCTGTGATATTCTTTTTTAAGGAAACCATATCTTTAGTTACTATTTTTAAAAAAATCAAATACCATCATATATATATATATATATATACACATATGTATACATATATATACACATATATATCTATATGTAAAAGAACTACAGGCTTGTTTTTCAAATTGTGTTATCTACCTACTCTAGGATATCTGAAGAAAAACTGTAATATAAAACAAATCTCTTGTTACTCATGCTCCAAGGGTGCCTCGTAATAAGCAAACATAAATCTGGAACGACACTCTCTTATTCTCATCCAGACAGGATTCCCCTGGCAAAAGCCCTAAGTAATACGAAATCACATTTCAAAGTTACAAAACATGTAAAGAAACGATCCATCAAAAGCAAGCCTCAGCAGTAATCATGAACATTAGAACAAGAAACCAAAGAATCTCAGTTGATAAAATCATAGTCAGAAACCATAAATAAATAAGCTTAATAATCACAGATATCAAAATTCATCAAACATAAAAATAATAACAGAATAATTTGAAAATAACATAGTATATTTATTCTGGAAACAAAGAGAGACATGGAAAGTAAGCAAATTTAAATAGATAAAAGAAGTTAAAAAATGAAGGATAGAATTAGAACCTATAAAATATGCCCACAAAATTTTGAGAAATAACAATGAAAGGGGCTCCTGGGTGGCTCACTCAGTTAAGCATCTGCCTTCGGCTCAGGTCATGGCTTCAGGGTCCTGGGATCACGTCCCACATGGGGCTCTCTGCTCAGCAGGGATTCTGCTTCTCCATCTGCCTCTGCCTCTACCCCTACCCTGTGCTTGTACTTGCTCTCTCTCTCTTTCTCTCTTGCACTTTCTCTCTCAAATAAATAAATAACATCTTAAAATGAATAAATAAATAAATAAAATCTAAAAAAAAAAGGAAGAAGAAGTAGCAGTGAAAGACAATGGGGGAAAGACAATATTCAAAATAAAAAGGCTGAGTAATTTCCAAAATTACTGTAAGTCATGAATCCTTACAGGTATCATAGTGATTCTCAAACAGAACAGCGAAAAATATCTCAAACATAGATGTTCTGTCCCCTCAGAAATTCATAGAGTGGAACTGTAAGTTTGTGTCCTCCCAGAATGTAAACTGAATGGTTGTGTCCCCCCACAAATTCGTATAGTGGAATCTAATCCCCTATGTGATGATATTTGGAGGTGTTTAAGTCATGAAGGCAGAGAACCTCATGAGTGGGTGTCCTCTTAAAAGGGACAGAGCCTCTGGAGGGCTCTCTCACCCACTTCTGCCATGTGAGAACACAGCAGAAAACTACCTGTGGACCAGGAAGTAGGCCTTGACCAGATACTGAATCTGCCTTTGAATTAACTTTGACTTTCCAGAAGTGTGAAAAATAAAGTTTTCTTTATTTATAAGCCACCCAATGTGTGATATTTTTGTTTTAACAATGCAAATAAGACAAATATTTCTTAGTAAATTTAGAATATCAGTGATAAACTTGAGAGCAAAATTTTCTTCAGCTAAGAAGCAAATTGTTCACAAAGAAACAATTTGACTGATAGCAGTTTCTGCAATAGGAAAGATAATTTACTATGAGTATGTTTTCAATAAAAGAATTTCCAAATGATACATTTTAGGACATGGAAAATTGACCAGAAATAATAAATGAAACTCAAACAGGAATATGTGAACAAAACTGATGTTCAGCTGTGGGTGTATAGAGTTCTGCCTCCAGTTAGATACAGAAAGCCACAGGGAACATTGTTCCCACTTCAACAGTTGTAAAGGCTTTATAATTCACAGAACCCTAACTTTCCAAATTGAGCTTATCAGAGAGCTGAGGTCACAAGACAACTAGTGAACAAAGTTCCAGATATGGGACACAGAGTTCATCATCAGGAGAAGAAAAGATGAGTGACCTCCAAAGGCTGGTAGGAAGGAAACAGGTAAAATTGGAACGAATTCCTAAAAGTTGAATGTGGGATACTGGGAAGGTTTAGAACCTCCATGAACCCCAGATGTAAGTCGAGTCAATCACTAGCTATTTTCCATGAGCCTCCATGTAGTGTTCATGAGAAAGACAGAGATAGAGAACACCTAAGAGGGTTCCGACCCCCTTCAGTGGCTCAAATGCAAGAATCCTACCCACTTTCCACCCCCTTTTCACATGTTAATCAACAGCTGGAAGCTGCCGCAAGGCACAGCCATTGCAATTGAGGGGCTGCTACAAGAAAGGCCTTTTGTCTATTGGCAAAAGGACAAGAAAACCTGTGAGGGGCCAGGATCCTCCCATGGCGTTAAGATGTTTGTTGCTATTGGGGTAGGTCCTAAAACTCTGCCCTGATTAACCCCCCATGAAATACAAGGCAGAGCTCACACTCTGCAGGGTGGGCAATAATGCTGACAAAGATCCATATCAAAAACCAGACAGACATCCCTTTTCTAAAATTGTTATGCCCCAATAACGGGTCCGTGATTAAAGGAGCGAGACTGATACAAAGCGAAGGTCAAGCAAAGCTTTATTTTGCGCCAAGCATCAAGAATCTAACCGAACGTTCGGGGCCGCACCTCTTACAAGAGAGGGCGACCCTTCTCTGTTTCACAGTCTAGCTTTTAAGGGCAAAGGCCATGCGGTTGGGCCTGGCCACGCACAGGTGGCCAATGAGATTGTAACACACCCAGGAAACTCCACAGTGATGTTAGGTGACCAATTGAATTATAATTTACCCTAGTAGACATTTGAATCAGCCTATTACACCTTGATTAGGATTGGCGCCAAAAGGGTACCCAAAGGGCGGGGGCCCATACTCTTTGGTAGCTAGGGAGACAGTATGCAACCCCCTACTGATCGGATGTCTCCACCTGGCCTGACCCACCTTTGTATCTGGGCATTGTTACCTGGAGCTGGTTTCCGGGACCCGCCTTTAAGTGAATTCCCTGAGGGAAGGGGAGCGAGGACAGTTCAAGGGCTAAACAAGGTTTTGTTTGACCTCAATGAAAGCCTCTTGACAGAATATAAACATAAAATAGGTCCTTACAAAATAGGCTGGTGAAGAAGAACTGAGAAACTCTTGTGATGGATTGAATTGTGTCTCCCCAAAACTATGCTGAAGTCCTAAACCCCTTCTTCGAATGCCTGAAAATGTGACCTGTTTTGGAAAGTGGCTCTTTACAGATGTAATCACATTAAGAGAAAGGTCACTAGGGTAGACCCTAATCCAACATGACTGGCATCCTCAGAGGAAGAGGAAAAGAGATAAGAAAAGAGACAGAGGGAGTATACTGCAAGATAATGGAGGCAGAGATTGAAGTGATGCATCTACAAGCAGAGAAATGCCTAGGATTGCTGACAACATCAAAAACTAGAGAAAAGCATGTAACAGAGTCTTCCAGAGAAGCTTACAGAAATCATGACTCTGTTGACACTTTGATTTCAGACTTCCAGCTTCCCATTACTGTAAGAGAATTAGAGCTTTTGTTTTAAGCCACCCAGTGTGTGGTACTCTGTTACAGCAGTCTTATGAATCTTACTCATCTTTTCTCTACCTCTCTTGTAAGAATCACACTGAGTAACAATCAAGAATGCACTAGTGGGGGAGGGGGAGCATAAGTGCTGCAAAAATCATTAACATCCTAGGTCTCATACTAAACCACGTGGTAGCAGGTGTACACAGTTGGAAAAAAAATTGAAGTGAGTGTGTGCTGAAGATAATTATAGCAACATTGAAATTCAAAGCAGATCAGCATCTTTACTCCATTGACTCACTCCTCCACAATAACAGTATGACAGAGGGTAAGATATGCCCATTTGGAGCATAAAAGCTATTTACTTCAATCTCAGCTGTTTTTCACAGACATTGTCCATCATTGAATCAAAAATGGTGAGACACACAAAAAAGCAAGTGAGGAAAATATTCATTAACTAGATACAAAGCAAACAACAGAACAGGCACAGAGATTATTTAGATGTCGGAAATACCTGACAAAGATTATGAAATGATTGGTAAATATGTGAGAGGGTCTAGTGGAAAAGATGGACAGCATGTATAAATAGATGAAGACTTTATAAGAAAGATAGAAAAACATATTTTTAAAAAGAAAAATGTGAGGGACGCCTGGGTGGCTCAGTGGGTTAAAGCCTCTGCCTTTGGCTCAGGTCATGATCCCAGGGTCCTGGGATCGAGCCCCGCATCGGGCTTTCTGCTCAGTGGGGAGCCTGCTTTCTCCTCTCTCTCTCTGCCTGCCTCTCTGCCTGCTCGTGATCTCTGTCAGTCAAATGGATGGATAGAGTCTTAAAAAAAAAAAAAAGAAAAAGAAAAATGTGAATAGTAGAGGAAAAGAACATTATTAAAGATGAAGAGCTCTTTTGACAGACTAATTAGCAAACTTGCTATGGCAGGAGAAGAATCACTGAAGATAGGATTTATCCTATCTAGATTTTATCCAAACTGAAATGCAAAGGAAAACAGAATAAAACAAAACAAGCCAACAACAAGAACAACAAATAGAGCATCTGAAAGTTGTTGAACAAGGCCAAATGGACTAGCATGTGTGTAATTTAAGATGAGTAAGGAAAAAAGAAAAAGAGGCAATAAATTACTTCAAGAAATACTATCTAATAATTTTCCCAAATTAGCAAAAGACAACAAAGTACATATGTCCAAGGACCTCAGAGTACCCCAAAAAGGATATATGCAAATAAAAACAGGCCTGTACATATTATAAACCACTGAAAATCAAAGATAAGGACCAATCTTGGAGACAGAGAGCCAAGTAAAATGTTTGAATGATAGCTTTATCATCAAACACTGTGCAGGCCATACATTTTAAAGTCCAGAAAGAAAAATAAAAGATAAGTTTATCCTATAATCTAGATCCAGTAGAATTATCTTACAAGTTTCAGGTACATAAAAGAAATTAATTACTAATAAAGCAATATAACAATAACTAATCTGGAATGCACCAAATATGCTTATTATTATTTTAGTGTAGCCCTTAAAAGAATAGAAATGGTATGTTTAGCTTATTTATTAGTTAAGCTAATATTGGAGGGTGATTAAGAGAAATGAAAAATACATTGATATAAATCACAATATGTCAGTGTCTCAATAATATTAAACAGGCCATCTCACAATTTAAAAGACAAATTTTGAGGAATTTTTATTTTTTTTATTTTTATTTTTATTTTTTAAAGATTTTATTTATTTATTTGACAGACAGAAATCACAAGTAGGCAGAGAGGCAGGCAGAGAGAGAGGAGGAAGCAGGCTCCCTGCTGAGCAGAGAACCCGATGCGGGGCTCGATCCCAGGACCCTGGGATCATGACCTGAACTGAAGGCAGAGGCTTTAACCCACTGAGCCATCCAGGTGCCCCTTGAGGAATTTTAAAAAAAATGTTTAACTATGATGTATATAGATGACACAATGGCAAAGCAACATCAGAAAAATAACAACTGAAGTATATACAATATAAAATATAAACATAAATATACATAAGTGAGATACATAATAAAATATGAATATTGAATAAAGAAAGAAAGAAAGAATAGGTAAATATTCTTTACAGAATAATTCCAAATAAAACACATAGATAATCTCTTCTTTAAGAGTTAGAGCTTAATCACTTCCCTTTGTATGTGGGCTGAACTTAATGAATTGCTAAGAAGAATAGAGTAGAAAGGGAAAAACAAAACAGCATCTTTACCTATGTAGTGCCCAAAACTGGCAAATGCTGAATTAACCAAGTGAGCAAGGTTACATTGCAATTGATAAAGGATGGAATATGATGAGCATAGCACTTAACCTCTCTGGCCTGTCTACCTACTCCAATTCCATACCTGATCCAAATCTAGTCATGAGAAAAACATCAGATATCTACAAATCTACAAATTTCTAAAGTGATAGTCTACAAATATCTAAACATTGTCATGACAAATAAGAAAAACCTGAGCAACTATCACAGACCACAGACATGAAGGAGACATGATGATTGGATGGTATATGGGATTGGATCCTATAAGAAAAGGTTAGTGGGAAATTGGTAAAATCAAAATAACACTTGGAGTTTAATTAATAGCAACGTAGCAATGAGGTTTTTGTTGCAGTTGTTTTTTTTAGTTTTGACAAATGTACTGTGATAATATAGGATATTTTAAGGAAACATTTTTCCTATTATCTTTGCAACCATTCTGTAAATTTAAAATTGATCCAGAATTTTAGTTTTTTAAACAAAGACTGTACGAATAGGTAAAGAAGGACACTGTATAGTAATAAAAGGGACAATCCAAGAAGGAGATATATCATCTTCTAAATATTTATGCACCCAACATGGGAACATCCAAATACATAAAACAGTTAGTAACAACATAAAGGAACGTATTAATATGAATACAATAATATTAGGAGATTTTAACACCCCACTTACATCAATGGACAGATCATCCAAATATAAAATCTATAAGGAAACAGTGGCTTTGAGAAACACACTGGACCAAATGGATTTAACAGATATATTCAGAACATTTCATACCAAAACAGCAGAATACACATTCTTTTCAAGTGCACATGGAACATTCTTCCGAATAGATCACATTTTAGTCCACAAAACAAGTCTCAACAAATTGAAAAATATCAAAGTCATACCATGCATATTTTCTCCCTGCAATGCTATGAAACTAGAAATCAACCACAAGAAAAGATCTGGAAAAAGTGCAAGTATATGGAAGTTAAATAACATTCTACTAAACAATGAATGGGTTAACTAAGAAATCAAAGAAGTAAAAAATTACATGGTGAGAAATGAAAATGAAAACACAATGGTCCAAAATCTTTGGATGCAGCAAAAGCAATTCTAAGAAGGAAGTTTATAGCAATACGGACCTACCTCAAGAAGCAAGAAAAATCTCAAACAACTTAACCTTACACCTAAAGGAGCTAGGAAAAGAACAAACAAAACCCCAAACTAGCAGACAGAATTAAATTATAAAACTAGGGAAGTAAACAATTTAAAAAAAAAATAAAACAACAACAACAACAACAAAATCAAAAGAGATCAATAAAACCAGGAACTGATTCTTTGAAAAGAACAAAATTGATAAACTGCTGTCCAGACTCATGGAGAGAGAAAGAGCAAGAGAAGAGAGGACTCAACCAGAATCACAAATAAAAAAAGAGAACTAACATCTGACACCACAGAAATGCAAATTATAAGAATATTATGAAAAATTATTTGCCAGTAAATTGGACAAAATATAAGAAATGGATAAATTCCTAGAAACGTACAACCTACCAAAATGGAAGCAGGAAGAAATAGAAAATTTAACAGATAGATTTCCAGCAATGATATTGAATCAGTAATCAAAAATTCCCAATCAATAAGAACAGAACCAGTTGGCTTTACAGATGAATTCAATCAAGCATTTAAAGAAGAGTTAATACCTATTCTTCTCAAAATTTAAAAAAAAAAAAAAAGTAGAAGAGGAAGGGAAACTTCCAAATTCATTCTAGAAGGCCAACATTATTGTAATACCAAAACCAGATAAGAACATCACAAGAAAACTACAAAGCTAATATCTCTGATAAACTTAATGCAAAATTCCTCAACAAAATATTAACAAACTGAATCCCACAATGCATTAAAAATATCAGTCACCACCATCAAGTGGGATTTATTTCAGAGATGCAAATGTAGTTCAATATTTGCAAATCAATTAACATGATATATCACATCAATAAAAGAAAGGAGAAGAGCCACATGATCATTTCAATAGATGCAGAACAAGTATTTGACAAAGTACAACATCTATTCATGATAAAAACCCTCAACAAAGTAGGTTTATACCTCAACATAATAAAGGCCATATATAAAAAACCAACAGCTGCTATCATCTAAATGGGGAAAATAATCAGAGCTTTCCCCGATTGTCAGGAACAAGACAGGGATTTCCACTCTCACCACTTTCATTCTACATAGTACTGGAAGTTCTAGCCACAGCAAAGAAAAGGCATCCAAATTGATAAGGAAGAAGGAAAACTTTCACTATGTGCAGATGAAATGATACTATATGTAGAAAACCTGAAAGACTCCACCAAAAAACTATTGAAACTGATAAATGAATTCAGTAAAGTTGCAGCATACTAAAACAACATGGAGGAATCTATTGCATTTCTCTGCACTAATAATGAAGCAGCAGAGAGAAAAATTAAGAAAACAATCCCACTTAAAATTGTACCAAATATAAGAAGATAACAAGAAATAAATCTAACCAAAGAGATGAAGGCTTTTACTCTGAAAACTATTTTAAAAAAATGAAAGAAATTGAAGATGATACAAAGAAGTGGAAAGGCATTCCATGCTTATGGATTGAAAGAACAAATATTGTTAAAATGCCTATACTAGGGTTGCCTGGGTGGCTCAGTGGGTTAAAGCCTCTGCCTTCAGCTCTGGTCATGATCCCAGGGTCCTGGGATCAAGCCCCATATTGGGCTTTCTGCTCAATAGGGAGTCTGCTTCCCCTTCTCTCTCTCTGCCTGCCTCTCTGCCTACTTGTGATCTCTGTCTGTCAAATAAATAAATAAGATATTAAAAAAAAGTCTATACTACCCCAAACAGTCTACATATTTAATGCAATCCCTATCAAAATACCAACAGCGTTTTTCCCAGAACTAGAACAAAGAATCTGAAAATTTGTATGAAACCACAAAAGACCCCAAAGAGTGAAAACAATCTTGAAAAAAAAAAACTATAATTATCACAATTATATACTTCAAGTTATATTATAAAGCTGTAGTAACAGTATGAGCAAAAAAATAAATACATAGATCAATAGAACAGAATAAAAAGACCTGAAATAAATACACCATTATATTGCCAATTAATCTTCAATGAAGGAGGTAAGACTATGCAACAGAAAAAAGACAGTCTCTTTAACAAATGGTGTTGGGAATACTGGATAGCAACATGCAAAAGAATAAAGCTGAACCATGTACACCATACACAAAAAAATAAACTCAAAATGGGTTAAGGAACTTCATTTGAGACCTGAACCATAAAAATCCTAGAAGAGAGTACAGGCTGTAATTTTTCTGACTTTGGTAGCAACATCCTTCTAGATGCGTCTCTGAGGCAAGGAAAATAAAAGCAAAAATAAAATATTGTGGCTCCATAAAAATAAAAAAGTTTCTGCACAGCAAAGGAAACAACCAATGAAACTAAAAGTTATCCTGCTGAATGGGAAAAGATATTTGCAAATGACATATCCAATAAGGGGTTGGTATCCAAAATATATAAAGAGTTGTTACAACCCAATACCCCAGAAACAAATAAACCAATTAAAAATGAGTAGAAGATATGGACAGACATTTCTTCAAAGAAGACATACAATTGGCCAACAGACACAAGAAAAGATGCTCAACATCACTAATCATTGGGAAATGCAAATCAAAACCACAATGAAGTATCACCTCACACCTGTCAGAGTGGCTACACCCAAAAACTCAAGAAACAAGTGTTGGTGAGGATGTGGAGAAAAAGGAACCCTTATGTACTTTGAGTGGTGGGGCAGCAACTGTGGAAAACAGTGTGGAGGTCCTCTAAAAATTAAAAATTAAAAATTCCTATGATCCAGGAATCACACTCCTGGGTATTTATGCAAAGAACATGAAAACACTGATTTGATATATGTACCCCTGTGTTTATTGCAGTACTAGTTATAATAGACAAACTATGGAAGCAGCCCAAGTGGATAAAGAAGATGTGAGATACATATTATGAATATTATTCAGCCATAAAAAAGAATGAAATCTTGTCATTTGCAATGATAGGGATGGAGCTAGAGAGTATCATCTAAGCAAAATTAGCCAGTCAAGGAAAAACATAAGTGATTTCACTCATATTTGGCATTTAGGAAACAAAACCAAAGAGAGACAATCCAAAAAAAGGACTCTTTCAGTGTAGAGAACACACTGATGCTTAGCAGAGGGAAATGGGTGAAATAGGTGTAGAAATTTAAGGGTGCACTTATCTTGATTATTACTGAGTAATGTATGAAATTGTTGGGTCACTATATTGTATACCCGAAACAAATATATCACTGTATGTTAACTATACTATAATTTAAAAAGAATGAATGACAAACTTTAAAGTTTATTAAAATTAGAAAATAGAGGGGCAATGGGGTGGCTCAGTCAGTTAAGTGTTGGACTCTTGATTTTGGCTCGGGTCATGATCTCAGGGTCCTGGCATTCAGGACGAGCCCTGAGACAGGCTCTGTGCTCAGCATGGAGTCTGCTTGAGAGTCTCTCCTTCTTCTCTGCTCCTCCCCCAACTCATGCATGCTGTCTCTTAAATAAATAAATCAATCTTAAAAACTAAGAAAGTGGGTAAAAATTTAATATCAGACAAGACAGATATAAATATGAAATATGAAAATATTTTAGGTAAACTTAATATCCAGTGATAAAAGCAATATAGAAGTATATTAAATATAGTATAAAAGCAATGGAAATATATTATTGTTCCAAAGTATATATACTAAGACTTTAAAATATTTATAGGAAATTATAAAGAGATTATAAGGTGAAACCTATGATGAAATAATGAAATATTAACATAGCTCTCCACAAATAACTCAATTAGATAAAAAATTCCAAAAAACAGAGGACTTCAATAACATTTAAAAAGTTGACTTTGTGAGTATTACTAGAGTGTGATGTATAATAATTAAAGAATATCTTTGCAAGTGTACACAGAAAACATTTATAAAATTTGGTTACATTCAGTTCACAAAATACACTGAAATGAGTTAGAATGGAAATTAAACTTTACTGAAAACTGAGAGATAAAGAAAATACTACATCTCCAATCTCTTCGACACAGATGAAAGACTACATTGCCTATTTATACAGAGAAAAAAAAACAAAAAACAAAACTATTAACTTGGTTTGTGCAACAACTTTTTTCCAATATTTCTACCTTAAAGGTTACGAGCTCTTTAGTTTATTTAAATCTCCAAATTTATTTTTAAAAATATTACTAATCCATCATTTTTCAAATTTTTCTGTACTAAGGAAACCTGTCTCAAATACCTAAAACCCTCCCACAAATGGAGCATTCTATGGAACACTTGGGGCAAATCTATCTTCAAGTATATTGTTTTCTCAGGTTATAGCAGCAAATAACTAATGCTGTGTAATTAATAAGTACATGCTATATGTAAATCTTTGAAAAATGTATGTATGTGTAATGAATATAGATCTTATAAGGATCCCTGAGGTATGTACCTCACACTAAGTATGTTCCAAATGGCAGGATGAGGTACAATCATGGCTCAATCAGTGAGATAAAACCTGCTAGTTATGTCCATCATAGTGAATTACAACAAGGACCTTATAACATGCTTGGAATGTATAAAAGTGTACTTATAATGGACACATTTGTACCATTGAAGAAGAATAGAATTTGTCTTTCAATAAATATCTGTACAAATGGTGGTCTTTCCATGAGTACCGTTATGTAATATGTTCACTGACAATACTTAAATTATTTTATAAAATTAAAATATAACTGGTATAAGTCAATTAATTAGCATATTGAAGGCTATGATATATGTTTTGCACTCTAATAACCTTATCATTAAAATGTTGGACTAACTGGAAAATTGAGCACCCGTTGAACACAAATAGAAAAGTTTCATTAATTTACTATGGTAACATAACAGAAATTGTTTTTGTGTTTTTGACTGGTAACATATGTAAGTTAGCAATTTTTGATTATGCTTCACTGGTATAATATAACATTCTACATGATGGAATCTAAATTAGTTGGCTTTGACCCCAAGCAAATTATTGATTGTAACTGTGTTGTGGTTGGCTCATATGTTAAAAACATTTAGTTCAGGAAATAAGTGATAAAAACACCAAAGTAATGTTTAACACTGACAACTCATTCTTCCTATTAAATTCTAGGCTCCAATGAAACTAGATGGTAATATGTTTAAACTGACTAAGTCAGGCATCTTAATGATCAAGTCATAAGACTTGGCCAATAAAATATGAGTATAGACTAAGACTTTGTAAATAAAGTTTACCCCAGACTTTTATTTATTTTTGCATAATACAAATTTAAACAATTAAAGAAGTAAGGAGGAAGTTTTGCTAAATCCTCACATTAATACTCAGAATAAGTAATATATTAATATGCATATTAACTCACATAAATGTTTCTTCTCTTTAAAAACTTGCATTGAAATTCTGACTAGACATTGTGTTTTGTAAAATACCAAACAGGGAAGTTTGCTAATGAGACATTTTTACAGAGAGCTGAAAATTTACATGTAGTTTTAGTATTCAAATATAAAAATTTCAGTATACAAATTAAAATGTCTATTCAAACAGAAAGCCATTTTAGAGTAAGGGATGAGTTGAAATCTTAGAGTTCAAAAACTGTTTTCTAGTATATCTCCATAATGTCATGGATATCCTTAACCATAATTATTTAATTGACTCTTCATAATTATAGTTTAGGATGCAGTTCAATTATTAAAAGAGTTTTATATTTGAAATATTTTATTCAAGATGTTATAAAAATCTGTTTGGCTTCTGTTCTAATGGACATTATGTCTGCATCCAGCATTTCCATTTATTAAGTCTTGACACCTTCTCTCATTTGAATGATGTTATTAGCTATTTTAAATGAAGTAAATGTTCTTCAAAGCATTATAAATTACTCTTTAAGTATCTGATAATGTGTTTAAATGGGCAACACACCAACAAAGTCTTGGAGAATCAATAATGAAGCTTAATTCAATCTACTACAGCTCTGCTAGCTAGTACAGCATTTAAAAATTTAAGAGTATTTAAACTACTGAGAAATTTCCTGGCATTTTAATAGACCATCTTATAACAATCTTTTATCCTCTTATACAAGCAGTCATGATCATTTCTAATGGAATCAATTCAAAACTCATTAGCTTTTTTTTCCTTTCTTCCTTTCCTTTTTTCATTTGTTCTTTCTCTCTTTTCTCCTTTGTTTTTGTTTTGTGTTATTTTTTCTTCTCTTGGTAGGACATCAACCTTATCACATCATTTATTACTGACAGTCCTGGCAGAGAAGAATCAGTTTCACTCATCAGAGATAACTGCAGGGTACTTTTTAAGTAGAAAAAAGGTGGAACCTTTGTAGTACTGAAAATCAATCATAGGAAGTAAGAGGAAACACTGTTCCAAGCTGTAAATAAAGCTGTAAATAGTATTGAATCGTTAGGAGAATATCACAGAATTTTACTTACCAGCCAGTGCTCTATGTACTAACGGGAAAACAAAATAAAATGTTGATTTAATTTCAGCTCAATTTTTCTTCACTTTTGTGACTACATTAAATTAAGGTTTGAAATAGTGAAGTAGAAACCTGAAGTTCTATCAATTTGCTTCATGCCAGAGAGTTAACCATACAGTAGGCAAATGACAGTATACCAGTTTTTAATTATAAATAATAATAAAATACTATCAAATGCTGTGAAGAAACTAATATTTGTAAGTGATCTGCTTTTTTACACTAAAGCAATTATAATTTAGCAATGATTTATGAAAAAGGGATATGTTCTCATCCATCTATCATCTATCTCTATCATCCATCTATCTACCTATCTATTCTTTCAGTAAACTTATATAGTTCATTAGTTAATGATAATTCCTAATAAGCTAAAAATCTCCTCAGTAGTTTCTGGATGTAATTTCTGAAGTCCCAATATACTTTCAGAAATTTCAACTATAATTAGAACAATTTACATCAGTTGACTCTTTTTCTGATTTCCACATTTATTAGAGGTAATTCAATTCTCCCTATCCAAGATGTCTGCCAAAAAATGTAATTCTGTTGTTTTTCCTGATATGCAAAGAAAAGAAGTGATTTTAAGATGAATCAAAAGAAAAATAGAAGTTTTCATATTGTTTAATTGAGAATATATTAAATGTGTCAAATAAAAAACTTAGTAGTTTCAATGTGTTACTCTACTGTATTTTGGATTCTTCTAATTCTTTCTCCTTCATTCAACGTTTCCCTGCACATACATTTTTAGCATTGCTTATCCAAATATTGCAACTTACAAAACTAAAAATAGTTTTCTTGGTCAAAGATGAAGACCAATACTTAAATAGTACTCTGATGGCACTTCGAAAAGAATTCTAACTAAACAAACAAAAAAAAAGGGGGGGAAGAGACTAATGTTTTGCTAGAAAATCTTATCATTTGGCACATACTAAAAAGGAACTTTTAGAAAAGGAACTGTCAAATAGGAGGTCAGTGTCTTTTTTTTTTTTTTTTCTTTTAGCACAATCTGTTAGACCTGAAGTTTTGAAAATTTCCTTTTGTAAGCTAAAGTGACTACATTTGTAACTGAACAAGAGTGAATAGGACTTTTATTATTTTTTTAAGATTACATTTATTTGAGGGCGGGAGCACAGAAGGAGAAGCAGATTCCTGACTGAGCCAAGGGCCAGATGTGGGTCTCCATCCCAGACCTGAGATCATGACCTGAGCCAGAGGCAGATGCTTAACTGACTGAGCCACCCAGACACTTCCCTGAATAGAACTTTTATTTTATTTTTTTAAAAGATTTTATTTATTTATTTGACAGAGAGAGAGATCACAAGTAGGCGTAGAGGCAGACAGAGACAGAGGGGGAAGCAGGATCCCCACTGAGCAGAGAGCCTGACACAGGGCTCAATCCCAGGACCCTGAGACCATGACCTGAGCCGAAGGCAGAGGCTTACCCACTGAGCCACCCAGGCGCCCCTGAATAGAACTTTTAAAGGAAGCTTTGTAAATAATCATTTTGAGTGGTAGAACTTTCTATAAACTCTTAAGTCATAAAACTCTAAAAATAAATCATCAGTGAGAACAATACAATTAATTTGTTATCTACTCTTAAATGATTTAACATATTTCTTCACAACAGCACTGATCTACTCATTTATTTCAAGCTTTTAGTTAAATTCAGCAAATATATGTTAACTGGCATCTTGTCTCAAGATATAGTTTTATTAAGCAGATTGACATATTAAATAATTTTATACTATATTTGTAAAGTATTTTAAGAAATCTCTAAGTATTATTAGCAAGAATTGAATATGAAAACTAATTTTATTTTATTTCTATGTGCCAGAAACCAGCCTGAGCTTTGTAGATATGCCATTTAACCAATTTTCATATTGTGCTTCATACAACTATTACTGTCAGGAAATTGAGTGAAATAGATAGATTGCTTTATATCACTAATTATTAAGTGACAGAACTAAACTTCAAATCCAGAACTAACTCCAAACACAATATTTCAAAATTGCATTAGTTAACATTGGACAAGTGCATCTTTGGCTAACAAGATTGCCTAAAGGATATTCTATTCTTCCAGTAAGGGAAACATGCAAATCTGGAGGATAAAAAATTAAATAGAAAGAAATTTTAATAAAAATAATTTAAAATAGGAGCACCTGGGTGGTTCAGTTGGTTAGGTGTCTGCCTTTGGCTCGGGTCATGATTCCAGGGTCCTGGGATCGAGTTCCACATCGGGCTCCCTGCTCAGCCAGGGAGTCTGCTTCTCTCTCTCTTAGCTGCTCATGCTCTATCTCTCACCGTCTCTCTCTCTCTCTGACAAATAAAACATCTTAAAAAAATAATTTAAAATAGAACTAAAACAAACTTAAAGTAAAGAAATAAATGAATAAGAGATTAGAAAATGTAATTTGTTAATAGACTTGAAAAACGAACACTTTCCTTTTATGGTTGGAAAAAAAAAAACGAAATAGAAGAAAGAATGTAATATATATGCAATGGATGAAAGAGGTATAACAACTTGTCTTTGGAGTTCCAGAGGAGGAGGATAGACAGAATGGAGAAACACAGTATTTGAAGAGGTATTATGGTATCAAAGAAATTTCCCAAACTGACAACAAGAGAGCTGATACAGATTTAAGAACACTATATACCTCAAGTAGGAAAAATAGCAGGAAAACAACTAGGAATATTACACTTAAGCTGCTATAGGCTAAAGGAATAAAAAAGACAAGGAGGAGGAGAGGGAAGGGGAGAAGGAGGAGGAAATGGAAGGAAATCCTAAAACTAGGCAAAGAGAAATAAAAGACACATTGCTTTCAAAGGAGCCAAATTTCCAACTGACAGCTTTCCAACAAGATATATAAAAAAATAGAAGACACTGGAATTGTATCTTTAAAGTGCTAAAGAAAGGGGCACCTGGGTGGTTCATTTGGTTACGTTTCAGACTCTTGATTTCAGCTCAGGACATGATCTCATGGTCCTGAGATAGAGCTTAAGATTCTCTCCCTCGCTCTGCCCCTCCCCCATCCCAACCTCCCCTCCCACCTCCTACACTTGCTTGCACAAATGCGTGTGCTCTCAAAAAAAAAAAAAAAAGAAAAAAAAATCCTTTAACTAAACAAACAAATAAGTAAAGTGCTAAAGAAAAAGCACTAGAATTCTAAACCCAGCAAAAAATATTTTTTTACAAGCATAGGCAAAATAAATACACTTCCATACCAACAAACACAAGTGAATTCATCTAAGGATAAATGAGGTTTTCAAACTGAAGGACAATTATGTGGATGAGAACATGGGAATGAAGAAAGAATAAATAACAGAAAAGTGGCTGGGGCCTGGGGACTCAGAGAAACAAGATGGAAGAAAGGAGATTTGGATTTAAGGAGACAAAAGTACCAAAGTGGCAGATGACTTGACAGTGGTTCCAGATGAAAGGACATAACTAATTGGATTTAAAAGCCATGATACTTACTTGTTGTGCCCACTATGCATTGATTATTGAAACTGGGTAGGGATCCATAGTGAACAAAATATACTTTTGGACATCAGGATCTTAAATTTCCTAAATAATTCTCATATATCTCCTCTCTGCCTCTGTCACTGCCATGGCAATGATATCTGATAGCCAATTCTATGATTTTCTTCCCTGCATGCAATTTTAGTAGCTATTCTATCTATTAGGCTAGATTAAATTTATCAGGTCTGTAGCTGAGTTTGTCAAAGACTTCAGAACTCCTGTCACTGTTCCCTTGGGAAAGAAAGATAGAGGCTTATATCCATGTTCTGAGTTGAAGCAACCAAAGAAATCATTGACAGAAATGAATAACCAGTATAAATTGGTTATGGGCTATCAAAGAAAAAGCACTTAATGTTAAGTAAGAGCAATTATTATAGTTGGGAAAATAGAAATAATTTCAAAGATTCTTGGATGTACTGGAAAGTAATCAGGTTTCTTTTAATCTCAAGAAAAAAAATTTCAATTATGTTTTTTAGAATATTAACAAGAAGAGTGAACACAGAGAGTGGGGAATTTAGGGCATTTAGGGGACAGAATGAACAGAGCACCCTCCTCTTTTCAATGACCACATTTTCTTTCTTTTGAGGCTTCCTTCTTTCAAGTTATCAGTAGTCTTAGTGTCAACCTTTGAGTGTCTTAAACTGTTACTGTATTGTTGCAGTGAGGTCTAACTTCCTCCATGTAATGGTTATTTTCCCACTTTTGGTTCTATAAACCATAGTCCTAGTCAATTGCAATCAGCTGTATGCAAGAAAATACTCAATAAAATCATTTCCAAAATGGCACTTAATGATTGATATGGTTTATCCTGGAGATCCTGAAGGCAGAAAGCTTTAAACTTAAATAAATTAATATTTGATATTGGCATTTAAGGAACCTTAGCCAAAATAAGAAAAAAAAAATTAAGGTTTTATTTATTCATTTGAGAGAGAGACAGAGAGAGCACAAGCAGGGGGAATGGCAGGCAGAGGGAGAAGCAGGCTCCCCCTAAGCAAGAAGCTGCTCATGGTCCAATCCCAGGACCTGGAGATCATGACCTGAGCCAAAGGCAGATGCTTAACCATCTGCCACCCAGGCACCCCAGAAAAAATCTCTGAAGATACAGAAGTTACAGGTGCCTATTATTACTCTGGTAGTCTTCTACTTGCCTGTGAGAATTGAGAAATACTTCTCAGCTTCCCAGTTTTTTCCATGCCATTACTAGGCACAAAGGATGGAGAGGGGATGCTTAAAGCAGTGATGGTACAGCTCTTAGGGAGTCCATATTAGACTTTTAGAACTAACTGTTTTGATTATCACTACAAAATAATGAATAGTGTTGTAGACTTCTACAGGAAGATTTCTATTTCTATAAGTTGTAGTGTTGACTATGAAAAGTCTATGAAAATTTCTATTGCTGCACTACATTTTTTCCAACTTTTTTATTGTTGTTATTCTCATTGACTCTTATTTAAATCCAGTATTAATAAAATAACTCCTTAGTAATACCCTTATTTAAATATTTTATGGGAAACTAAATACTTCTCATAGGTAACTGAGTCCTGATAATTTAAAGTGTATTTCATTCATATTAAAAATAAAATGAGAGACTGGAATTACAAATGACAAGATGTAAATTATGATTAACAATGAAGGTGGAAATTTTCATTGTTTAGTCGGCATAGAAAAACTGTATATTGGCAGATATTTATTTATTTATTTATTTTTTATTATTTTTGAATAATTTTAATTCTTATTATTTATACTTACATGCTTTCAAAATGATAGTGCATTATAATTTTTTAATCATTGAAACAGTCACTGAGTAAACAATTTTAGTCATTACTTTCAGTTAAACGATTTAACATATTTTATAGGTAAGCCTTATTAACAATATGATTTCATCCCCTAGATTTTATACATATTTTAATAGTGTTTAATTAATTAACTTATTTGTTACTTCATTTGTTTCATTAATTTTATTGTTTACTGAGGTTTCATAATGCATCACCAGGAATGATTTCAGTGCATGGTCTGTGAACAATTAAATGAGTTAGATTCAGGTTTCCTAATATTTTGGCATTCTTTTGAAGTGTTTCTTGTTTTTTTAACTTTTAATCTTTTGTATCTTGTGCTGATACCTTTTTCAACCTTTGGTAGAAAGTTTTATGATGGCTATATTTTGATATGATGTAGAAAAATAAGCCATAATTTTTTGTGCATGTTTAACGAAACTATTTTAATTAATATTGATCTTCTTAGGATATAAATATTGTGAAGTCCGGTCTACATTTTTGAATGTACATAATATTATTTAATATCCTTTTACTCTCATTATTTCTTTGGCATTATCAAGTGACTCTCCTATAAACACCATATGGTTGGATTCTACCTTTTTTTTTATCCCTGAAAAAATATCTTTCTTTCACTTTTGAAGACTACACTATATTTATTAGCTTATATGTTTAGTCTTAATTTTATTATCTTATTATTTTACTATATATCTCCATAGATATATAGATATCTACATATACAAACATATTTTTAAAAGCTTGATTGATTGATCGATTAAATGGTGGGGAGGGCAGAAAGAGAGAGTCTGACATGGGTCTCAATCTATGACCCTGAGATCATGACCTGAGACTAAGTCAAGAGCTGTACCAAGGTGACCCCAAACATAGATTTTTAAAATTATTATAAGTTTTTTAAAATGGTCACTTTCCCTTGTAGTCTAATTCCTATTACATTTTTTTAATCTTTTGATGACTTATCATTATTTTAAGTAACATAGCCCATTTATTCTTATTTTATATTCCCTAGCACTCAATCTTAGTTTTTGATGATATACTCCCAGATTATTTTGCCAGGCTCCTATAGCTAATTGTTAAAATTAATTTACATTTTCAGTTTTATTTTAAAATAGTGTCATATTTATTTTCTATAACACAAAAGTCTTTACCAAATTTATTTAGACAATATTATATACTATTAAAAGAATTCAGTGCTGAAAATAATCAACAGTTATTTCATTAATGAAACCATTTCGATTTCAAGTTTTAAGGCTAGATTTTATCTTTAAGACTTGTTCAAGAGTTTAGATGGGTGTATTTTACAATTTGGTATATGGAAGAATTTGTTTTTTTTCCTCAAAATGTAATAATATTTCCATTTTTTAGCATATATTTCAGAGAAGATGTCTTAGGCCAATTAGCATATTTTTAAAGGATTTAAATTTTATTTTTTTAAAAGATTTATTTATTTACTTATTTGACAGACGTCACAAGTAGGCAGAGAGGCAGGCAGAGAGAGAGGAGGAAGCAGGCTCCCTGCTGAGCAGAGAGCCTGATTTGGGGCTTGATCTCAGGACCTTGGGATCATGACCTGAGCTGAAGACAGAGGTTTTAATCCACTGAGCCACCCAAGAGCCCCAAGGATTTAAATTTTAGAGTGGATTTAGGTTCACAGTGAGATTGAGAGGAAGGTACAGAGATTTCCCTTATAACCCTTATCTCCACACATGTAAAGGCTTCCCCATTATCAACTTCATTCAATAGAGTAGTGATATATATTTTTTTAAACACTTGTAAAAATTGATGGACTTATCATGACAGATCATAATCACCCAACGTTGGTCCATAGTTTATATTAGAACTCACTCTTGATGTTTTACCTTCTGTGGGTGTGTACAAATACATAATAACATATATCAACCATTATAATATTATAAAGAGTATTTTCACTACCCTAAATATTCTCTATGTTTCACTTGTTCATCCCCCTTCCTAGTAACCACTGAGCCTTTTGTTGGTAAAGGTCATCAAAAAGATATGACTGCTGATTGACCATGAGCTAGACTAAGACAACTATGAGCTAGACTGAGTCACGCCTTCACCTATTCTTGGAATGTGGGTTATACTTGCCTTTCTACTCCCAGAGGTTGTTCCAAGGACAAAGTCTTGAGACAGTGATGTGGCGTTGAGAACACCTGAATGGTATACTTGACTGGACCCAGTTAAGACTTATTTGTAAACTTTTACGATTTGATGGGTGGGTATAGGGATCCATTCATCTTGCTGCTGCTTAAGTCAAGCCTTGTATGTAAGTTCCCATGTGTATAAAAACCGTCACCTACCAACCTGGAGTGGCCCACCTTTTTCTTTTGTCTCTCCTTGCTCTCAGTGTATGGGGGCTGGTTTCAGACTATACCAGAGAAAAGCTCCTGAGGGAGCTATGAACTTACAGTTGGTGAGTCAGCCAGGAGAATGTGAAGAAATGATCCTCAGGGATGTATCCTCCTGGGGAAATCCCTTGTTGGCCATCAAATTCTATGGGAGAGGGGTGGCCCATAAAAACCCCTTAAGTAAGTTTCCTAGAGACAAAGGGGCTTCAGTGGGGGGAAATCCCATGTTAGCCATTCAGCCTCTGTGCAGGGTAAGTTGGCCTGATGTTAGATGCTTGTGGACCACCGCATGAGTATGGGGACACCCCGAACATACCAGCCTGTCCAGTGCACTTGTTGAAGGAAGGCACATTTTACACTGCAATAGAGAAGAGAAACAAATGGCTGGCCTCTACTGTGGGCACTTTGGCTGGCCATCAGTGCCCAAAGAGACTGAAGCTTGGGTCAGGAAATTAGCAGAGAGTAGACAAGCTAAGAGTAGAAAAGGATGTGAAGGTGTCCACTAGCTTGTTGACTTCAGTAGTTGCAGACAAGATGGAAGAGCAAGATAATGAGTTAGAGACCTTGGTTTGCCATTTTGCAAATCTAGGAAGGTTGAAGATGTGTAAATCCTTGTGGCAAAGCATGATTAGGATGCTAAGAGATGGAATCTCTAATGAAGTGATAAAAATGAAAAAGGATTTTGTGGTAATTGATGAGAAAACAAATGAAATACCCCATGCCTCTCATCCCTGATAATAAAGAAAATTTTTATTTTATTATTTCATTTTATTTTACTTTATATTTTGTTTTATTTTATTTTATTTTATTTTATTTTATTTTAAGTAGGTTCCACACTGGGGCCTCCAACATGGGGCTTGGACTCATGACCCTGAGATCAAGCTCTGAGCTGAGATCAAGAGTCTAAAGCAACTGAAGGAGCCACCCAGGCACCCCCAGGAAAATTTTAAATAGCAATTACTACAAAACTTCTTAGGAGAAAACTTGCATTAATGCATTCTTTCTCTGTTTCTGAAAGTTATAAATCCTTTCATGTCTTCGAAATGTCAACACTCCAGGAGACAATCAAAACACTGCCCACAGAGACTGAATAAAAAAACCTGTGTGTGTGTGGGGGGGGTGCTTTTAAAAATACACACTGTTGTAAAAGTTCCTTGTCTATTGTGTTCTAATGAACTCTCATCAGATCTTTAACCACGGCCATTTTAAAGTCTTTTGTCATTTACACACAATTAGTGTTTTACTCTGATACTTTGGTAAAAACTTCCTGCAAAAGCATTTCATCTCCAAGAGATTCATGGAAAAGACTTTGCCAAGTACAGGTTTCTGATAACTAAGATCAATTTACCTTCATATGGGAAAGACAATATGAAACTTTCAAGTGCTCCCCCAAGACTACCTATATAACCCCACAATATGTCATAGGATGGTAGCCCGAGAATTGTCCCTGTTCTCCTTCCCCACATTATTAAAATGGTGACATTACATTGATGATACAATCTTAACATTATATCTGCTGGAACTTCTGTGAAGGAGAAAAGGGGCAATGAACCCACAGAAAATTCAAGGCCCAGGCACTACCATAAGGTTTTGGGTATCCTCAGGTCTGATAAGACTCATGTTGTCTCAAAATCTGTAATTGATAAGATGTTAAGTTTATCCAATCCCTAAGAATGTGAGATATAAACTGTTATGGGGCATTTGGGGGTTTTGAAGTACTTCTAATTCCCTCCCAGCACAGTGCCCCTATCCTTTATGCTATCTGGTAAAGGAAGGGCACCTGTAGGACTGGGAATCAGAGGAATAAGCCACCTTTGAAAGGGTAGAAATATTAGTGAAACAGATTAAAGCTCTGGGCATCTCCGAAATAGGGCTACCATTTGAGTTGGATGTGTCTGTGTCTCTGGAAGATATAGGTCAGGCACTGTGGCTGAGTCAGCAGAAGGAGAGAGTGCCCTAGGATTTTGGTCCTACCTCTGGAAAGGAACAGAAACCCTCTATACTCCCCTTACAGCAACAGCTCCTAGCAACGCACACAGCCCTCCTCCTTGCTGAACCTCTGAGACAGCAGCCAGCCCACCTCTACAACAGATGGTGGGCTGAGCTCTGTGTAGTTTGGCTAGTGGTGAACCGTGGCTGCTGAACTTTTGCACTGGCAGTTGGGCTGTTCTGAAGGAATGAAACCTATGGCTTGGACAATGGGAAACCAAGAGGTGGATGATTATAAAGAAGACCTTAAGGGGTCAGGATGCATGAAAAAACATTTGGGTCCACATGCAAAAAGCCTCAGGCAGTCCTCACTGCTTTTCTTGTCACAACTGATAAGGCACGGACTCCTTTGACAATCAGGAAGTCGGTGGTTTAGCTCAGGTTCAAAGCTTAGCTATTGACCCTTCAGTAGATAAAGCAAATTGGATATATGGAAAGAATGGCCACAGTAATGCCCAAGTAGGATGGCCTGTTGCTGGGGTTGCTATATTGCTCTTAAAATACAGTGACTTGGTCAGGGCACCTGGGTAGTTCAGTTGTTTAAGCATCCGCATCCAGCTCAGGTCATGATCCTGGGGTCCTGAGATTGGACCCCATAAGCAGGGAGCCTGCTTCTCCCTCATCCTCTGCCTCTCTCTCTGCTTTTGCTCTCTCTAGCTCTAGAAAGAAAGAAATGAAAGAAAGAAAGAAAGAAAGAAAAGAAAAGAAAAGAATATCTTTAAAAAAAATATAGTGACTTGGCCAATGCAATCACATATGTCCTGTGTGTGCTAAATAGCACCCAAGGCAACTTCCAAGAGAATCTGGGTCCACCCACCAGAGTTCCCAGCCAGTGAAGGATCGGAAAATTGGTTATGTCTACCCCTTCCCTCTGAACGAAGTTCTAATTATGCCTTGGTTTGTATGAACACTGCATTATGGCCTAATCCAAGCTTGTCCTTGTCAAGCCAGGCTGCCACCATCAGGGATTAGAGAAGCTAAATGTCAAATACTAAAGCTAAATATTAAGTAAGAGTAGAGATACCCTTATTGACTAATCAGTGGGGTTCACATTTCAAAAGTCATGATATTCAAGACTGGGCAAAAGAATATGACACCGAATGTAGCTTCCATCGCCACTATAACCCACAGCAACAGAATTGGCCAAAAAAAAAAAAAAAAGAATATACAGAACATTAAAACACAAATTAAATTGTTAACAGGTAAACCTACATTGGCCAGGGGGACTAAAGTACTATCCCAGGCTTTAATACATTTAAATAACCAATCAGTAGGGCCCATTGTCCTTTTTGCCAGGGACAATAGGCCCTCCAGTTTGGAGACTCCTGCTGAGACAACCAAAACCATAAAGGTCCTGGGAAATAAACATTGCCCAGACTCCCACTGTAGATCAATGTGCTGTGCTGCTGAGAACACCAAGCCCCATCACACATGGAAAATGAATTATTTATGGAATTTACAATGCAATGTCCCACAAAGATGGGTGAGTTAATTTGTACCTCTAGGTGAGGGGAAACTAATTAAGCTCTATTAGAATCCTGTTATCCTTCTGTAAGCTGGACCTGTTAGAATGCCCTATACCTGGAATAAAATATGCACTGCTAAGAGAGGGGAGAAGATAGAGGTCCTCGTCTGGCATACCCTGCCCACAGTCCATCTCCTCATTCCTGACAGTGCTATCTCCCCAAGCCATTGTGTATAATATGGACAACCAGGTCAAGTTTCCAGAGCTGCCAATCTCCTTCTCCTCAAGACCCAGGCGGGACATTCTTGTTTTCCACTGGTATGATAATTTGGCTACCATCTTTGTCCACTCCATTGATTTGGAGGATGTTAAGAGAACCCATAGAAGCCCTTAATAAATTTATTGAGCCAGCCCTGAATGATAGCAAATATAGCCTGCCCTTACTTAACACTGAAATGGCTATAATGAGACAAACTGTTCTCTAGAACAGGTTGGTCTTGAACATTATTACTCCTCACAAGGAGGCCCCTGTGCCATTATCCAAACAAAATGTTGTGTGTTCATACCTGATAATTCTGTTAATGTATCATCTTTATTAAATCACAGGAGGACACAAGTAAATGCCCTGAGTGATCTGACCTCCACTTTAGGGGACTTAATAAATCAATGGTTCAGATCCTGTAACTGTTTGTGGAAAAAGTTGTCATTGATTTTGGCAATTACTGTCTCAATCTGTGTTTTCTCATACATGTACTTGTATTTTTGCAGAGGCAACTGCCTCCAGTGTAGCCAGATAGCTGCCAAAGGAGCCACCTCCACACTAGTGAAATCCCTTGCTGGCCGCTCAGGACCTATTGCCAAAGGGGAGGGAGAATGGGATTGTAAGAGCCAGTCACAAAGAGTGGAGTGTTTGGAAAGGTCATCAAAAACACGCCTGAGCTGGACCCAGACAATGAGAGGCTCCTCACCCCTTCCCCTGTCTTGGAATGTGGATTATGCTTGCCTTTCCCACTCCCAGAGGTGCTCCAAGGACACAACCTTGAGATAGTGATGTGGTGTTGAGCACACCTGCACTGTATATGTGACTGAACCCAGTTAAGTCCTCTTTGTAAACTTTTATGATTTGGAGGACAGGTGGTGGGAAGCCACTCATCTTGCTGCTGTTCAAGACAAGCCCTGTATGTATATAAGTTCCCTTTGCTTACTAAATCTCCCACCTACCCACTTGGAGTAACCCACCTTTTTCTTTGCTCTCTCCCTACTCTTTGTGTTAAGGGGGCCAGTTTCAGGTTCACCAAGAAAGCTCTAAAAAAGGATTGCCAACAGACATGTTTTATTCCATAGTTTTGATCTCAGTAGTTTTGTGTATTCCAGAAAAAAGCTGAGTGTTTCTCTTCCCCAGATGAGTTAAGTTCTGATAATATCCCAGCAGATTAGATTTGCTTAGTCAGTTTCTCCTGATGACAGACCTTTGAAGGAGAATGCAGTGCTCTGGTATGTTTCAAAAATGGATCTTCTCCCACCTCCTGAGGGAAGTAGAAGAGGATCTTACTTCTATATTCACTGTAGGGATCTGGTTGAGCTCCTGGAGATAAGCCCCACAAAACTGTGGGTTTCCCCGGGACTGGATACCGTTAGAATTTTTAACTCTCAGTCTTCTCTAATATGATTTTCCAGGAATTCATCAACTGTAGTTCGTGTTTTCCCACATGGCCACTGATTCTGCCCCAGAGTCTCTGCTCAGTTGTTTTGCTGTCTTTGCATGCTGGTCTCCAACCTTGAGGGCTTGTGTTTGCCCTGCATCCTACTCTCTTATGGCTTCTAGAAGAGCTGTTGATTTTTCAGTCTGTTCAACATTGTTGTTAGGACAGAATGATAATTTCTAAGCTTCTTACATGCTGAAACAGAAGTTGGCCAGCAGTTCTTACTCTTGGTCAGCAATGGAATTTTAAATAGCATTCCAGAACATAACAGTAAAATTCATAGAGTTGGGAAAAATAGTAGTTGTGAGCCATTGTATAGAGAACCTTATGAACACACTTACTTAATTTGATGGTTAAATGGGGAGAAGGGACACAAGATAGTACTGTTTTGTTGTTTTTTTTTTTCCTTTTTTCTCCATCTCCACAATTCTCACTCTACCTCAAGGGCAGGTACATTCTTAACGTCTTATCTCTATCCTACACCCATCTACTTTACAAATCCAAGAAGACGCAGAAACAAATACTCAAAGATGCAAGTAGCTTGTATGCAAGAGAGGCAGATTTACATAATACATACGATTCTGAGTACCTTTTAGATAGCATATATTTCAAAAACGTCAATTCTGAAAAAACTATGCTTATTATACATATTATAGATGTGATAAAATTAATGTTCAACAACTACTATTTGTATATATTATTTTAGGTAATTTCTGGGCATTATCTATAATGCGATGTTATCATTCCTGGCAAAATGAAAAAACTCACACAGCAATGAAAATATAAGGCAGAATAGTCTGGGGATTATTTTAGTTTCAGCAAAAATGCTGCATCCAGAAGGTGACATGACCTTAGGCAAAGTGACTTGCTACGTTCGGCTGAGGACAGCCTTCATGAAGGGAGACTAAACTGTAAGGCGTAATCTAAGACTATACTTTCAGGGATCATTTTTATAGTTTGTAAAGTGTAATCTGACAATATGCCCCACAGCTGTGGAAATGAGAGTCTCATTCCTGCAATTAGGCTGGTGTTGAGAGGGAGTGTGGATTTTAACATTGCTCTGAGTACCCTGTGGTCCTCCAGCATTGATGGGATAACAATGCAAAAGTATTGCTATAAATGATAAATATTTTTTATAGCAGGGTCAATAAAGAAACTAAAAAAATTAGCTATTCTTAATTGGGGATAAATATGTTCCAGGCACTATACTTTTGATGCCATAAATACAACAGTTTAGGCCACACAGTAGTCATTTAAAATGATTGAGAAAAAATAAATGGAATTCATTAGTTCTGCAGAAAGAGATCTAATGGAAGAAGCTTTAAAGTTCTTTCTGACCCTATTTCTCTAATTCACATAATTTAAACAGCCCCCTCCTTTTAATTTTCTGGTGTGTGCTTTTTGAGACCATGCTTTTCTTAATGTATTCTGGGTGTCCTAATGGGCACAGCAGAGAGGAAATGAGGACCTATGAAAATATATAACGCAAGTACACATTTTAGCTAAAAATATTCAAGACTTCCAATAATCCAAAACAAATAGTACAGAACTGCACAGGGGATCATTTAAAGGTCAGTTTTCAGTATCACGTGCTTTTTAGACCCAGCAAAGTAAATATAATGTTCTTGCACTTATTAAGCTAGAACAGTTTAAACATGAGGCATGAACCAATTAGATAGGCCTGTAGTACATTATCATTAAAAACAGTAATTATCTTTACTGCTGAGTGAATTAGTAAATTGCTCCTGACCCGCTTTCCCATGTAGTCATAAAACAGGCCAGATTGCTATTGTTTTCCTAAGGATTATATCCAGTGTGTTGGCCTCAGTGTAATAAACCTGAACTCTGAATGAAATTATCCCAATAATTTATGAGGCTCTGTCTTTATGGAGCCATGTCGTTGAGTAGAGAATTTCTAAACCTGAAAAATGTCTGTTACTGCTCTATGTATTTCACTATAAATCAAAAAATTGTTGGTCTGCATTTTTTTTTCAAAGATTATCAAACTCTTGATCAGAGGAAAGATCTGAAATGTATTTTACATTCTTAACTGAGAATGAGAATACTTCTATTAGAAAACTTATTCCAGTGAAATATATTTATGCTCTTTAATGCACAGATCATGGGCCATTAATTGCATATGTTTGTACTTTATAAATACACACTCACGGCCACATTTATAATTGAAAACTTAACCTGATAGCAATGCTTCTGATACAGTATTATGGATGTATGATTTAACTTGATATCAAGTGATGACATTAAATCATACTCATTTTAGTATCATAAACATATATCCATCCCCCCCCAGGGATATATACATAAATCATTATATGAGTAAATTTCCATGGAAATCAATTTTATGTGAATAGCATTTTAGAAAGGGCTTGAGAAAAGGTTCAGCTGAAGGCCCAAGTGACAAAACTCTGGTTAAGCTGGCTAGAACTCAGATTAGGCCTTCTCATTTGACAAGAGGAGAAGGCAGATCTTGGCAAGAAACCGGAACACAGACATTTTGGGTCCTTAGAGTGCAGTGTGAGATTCTCTGCCCAACACACACCAAAAAAAAAAAAAAAAAAAAAAAAAAAAGTGCCTAGGAGAAGTAAACATCCATAAACATATCAAGGGGTTTTGGTTAGTTTTTGTGGGATCTTTGGTAGTTAGATGAGGGAAGAGGGAATTTGTTTCATTGAAATTCTTCTGAAGACTACTAAGTGCCCAATAACCTGAGCTACAAGACACCGAAGTCCCCTTACTTTAAATAGAAACCCTTCCTTGGCCCTCCAATATTGGAAAGAATAGGCCCTCTCCTATTCTTTCAATTTCACTTAAAAGTTTCCTTTTGTTTACATGAACTATTACTGTGGATCACTCTATGATAAAAGGAAAAAAAAGGGATTGATAGTCAAAAGTGGTGTGGATTAGTTCAATAATGTCTTTTTTTTTTCAAGTTTTTATTTGAATTTTAATTAGTTAACATGTAGTGTAATATTTGTTTCAGGAGTAGAATTCAGTGGTTCATCACTTATATACAACACCCAGTACTCATCACAACAAATGTCCTCCTCAATGTCCATCACCCATTTAGTCTATCCACCCACCTCCCTCCATCAACCCTCAGTTTGTTTTATATCTTTAAGAGTCTCTTATGGTTTGTTTCCCTCTCTCTTTTCTTTTTTTACCCCTCCCTTATGTTCATCTGTTTTGTTTCTTAAATTTCACCTATGAGTGAAATCATATAATATTTATCTTTCTCTGACTGACTTATTTCACTTTGAATATTCTCTACCTCCATCCATCTTATTGCAAATGGCAAGATTTCCCTCTTTTTGATGACTGAGTAATATTCCATTGGATAAAGAAGATGTGTGCACACACACACGCACACACACTCATCAGCCCTTTCTTTTAAATGTCAAGAAGAATGTTAAATCTGCTAGTATGCCTATACAAAAATCCTACTCTTGGGCATTTAGGTACTGATTAGTTTGGACTTTGTTTGATAGATATATAAGATACATATTGTGATACAATAATGTTTCAACATCTTGAGGTTTGTTTTGGGATATTGTTTATTATGTATCTACTTCAATTTATTGTACACATAATTCTTAACCCAGTATGATAGGGCATTTTATGCTCCCTGTCTCTAAGAGTAACATCCAAAACTCAGAATTAAGTAAAAAATGTCAAATCCTTGGACTTTGATTTTTTTTTTCAAAAAAGAAATTCTGAAAATGGGGAGAATGGAAACTAATGCAAAGAAGAAATTTTTAGTGCCTTGGCCTAGGAAGATCTTCCTTATGTTGGGTTTGGTATAGTGGGAAGAAGAATATCAGGCATGAAAAAGTGAGTGATGTGTCCAAATAGCACACAGGGCTAAACAAGCTCTGGCAGTAGTCATGGTAAAGAGTTCATATAAGGACCTGTGTGTTCTGTGTCACTATCCAAAGGCTGGACAGTATGCCTTGCCATATGTCAGCTTTGACAAAAATGGCCTTAACCACCTTGTTAGTTGACGTTGTTACTGTTACTCCCCGACATGGCCCCTGCGTGGGTGGGGCTTGATGTCTAAGCTGTCTGAACTGAGATGAACCCAGGAAGAAAGGAAGCATGGAGCCTAGTTTGAGATTAATTTCTCTCACTTAATAGAAATTGCTCTTGTTATTTTATACAGATGTTGGAAGGACACATTGCTCACATCCCAGCGGGTTTTCAAAAGAGAATTAAGCCAAGAAATACAGCCTCTTTCTACCCTTAATGATAAGGGAGAAATAAAAGTGCCTGGAAAGAACTTCAATGTTCAATTTAATAACTGCTATCTAAATATTTTTTCTAATCTTTACTATAATCCGTTTCCCTCAGAAACATCAGAGTTAAGGAAAAGAAAGTTAAGTCTCTATACATGTAGATTCTAAATTTGACATTTGAAATTATGGTAATGACATATATTATAAAATATTTCATTTATAGAAAATAGAGCAGGAAAACAAACTACACTGTATAAAATACCAGGAGAACATAAAAAAATACAGTATTTGTACATAATACTTATAGTAATATTCTCTGTAAAAGATGTGGCAGAACGATTAATTTACTTTTTTAAATGTTAAATAACCTTTCAAAAACTTTCCTAGAAAGAGCAAAGATTTCTCAGAACTTGTGTGTGAGTATATTTTAAAATGTCTATTATTGGCAGAACAAAAAGTGGCAATCTATTTTAGCTGCACTGCCTTTAGAATGTTATCCGTTCATAGAACTAAGGTCTGAGGCTACTGTATTACTGTATTAGAGAAATAATCTCCTTTTCTTTCTCTCTCCCTTCACCTCCTTCCCTTTCCCTAATTATACACTGTGAATTGCACAGATGTTAAATGCAAAACTCAGTTTTATGCATGTAGCCTCATGTAATCACACACGGTAATCACGTTGTAGAGTATGCACATCAGCCCAGAAACTTTGCTATGCCGTCTCTTACTACTATTCCCAGCACAGCATTGGCAATCACCATGCAGAATTATTATTATTTTTTTTGTATGTGTGTGTGTGTGTGTGATGGATTAGTCCCAACAACTTCATAAAAATGGAATAACATGTACCCATTTGATTTGGGCTTCTATCACTTACTATAAGTTTCTTCTTAATTTTTAAGAATGTCCTTACATATACCACTATTTAATTTCCTTTTGTTGGTTAGTGGTAGTGTAGTAGGAATATATACCACGATGTTTATTCATCTTCCTGTTGATGGTCATTAGGTTTGGTATTGCTTGAGTCTTAGTATCTTTCCCTGAACATCTATTTTTAGTTCTTATGGCTAAATACTGGCTAAAAGTAGAATTGCAAGGTGAAGGAGTAAGTGTATATTTAATTTCATAAAACAAATATAGTCAAACTGCCTTCCAAAGTGGTTGCACAGTTTACATTCCCATTAGCAATTCAGGAATTTAAGATGCTCTAAGTTGTTGCTGACATTCGGTGTTAATGTGTCTCATTTTAACCATTCTAGTGTCTGCAATGGTATCCAATTGTAATATTAATTTACATTCCCAATCTGTAATGGTGAGCTACTTTCTTTTTTAAAATTAATTATTATTTTTTCAATTTTATTTTTTCATTGTCCCAAGATTCATTGTTTATGCACCACACCCAGTGATCCGTGCAATACGTGACCTCCTTAATACCCACCACCAGGCTAACCCATCCCCCCACCGCCCTCCCTTCTGAAACCCTCAGTTTGTTTCTCAGAGTCCATGGTCTCTCATGCTTTGTCTTCCTCTCTGATTTACCCCAATTCACTTTTCCTTTCCTTCTCCTAATGTCCTCCATGTTATTCTTTATGCTCCACAAGGAAGTGAAATCGTATGATAATTGACTTTCTCCACTTGACTTATTTCACTCAGCATAATCTTCTCCAGTCCTGTCCATGTTGATGCAAAAGTTGGGTATTCATCCCTTCTGATAGAGGCATAATATTTTGTTGTACATATGGACCATATCTTTCTATGTACTCAATCATTATTCATAGAATTTCTTTTGTGAGGTATATACATTTTGCCACATTTTATTAGTTTGTGTTTTAGTTATGATTTGCAGTTATTTATATATTTTGTATACAAGTCTCTTGTCAGTTTTATATATTCCATATAATTTTTTCCTCTTTGGCTTACTTTTTTTTTTAGTAGTATTAGATGAGAAGGTTTTAATTTTGATAGTATAACTTATCATAATTTCTCTCAAAATTTGTACTTTTATCTATCCCAAGATCAGAAAGATATTATCCATGTTTTCTTATAGAATCTTTAAAATTTAAGCTTTAATATTTAGGCCTATATCTACTTGGAGTTAATTTTTGTATATGGTTAAGTTAGGGGATAACATCTGTAGTTTTTTACATGTGAATATAGTGCTTCTGAAAACATTTGCTAAAGACTATCCTTTTCCTATAGAATGACATTGGCACTTTGATTATATTTATGTATCCTTTTCTGGAATATCTACTCTTCTATTTTTTTAAAATTTTATTTATTTGTGAGAAAGAGAGTGAGCACAAGTGGTAGAAGGGGCAGAGGGAAAAGAACAAGCAGGCTCCCCAACTCAATGAGGAGCCCAACTCTGGGCTTGATCTCAGGACATGCAGATCATGACCTTAGCTGAAGTCAGAAGCCCAATTGACTGAGCCACCCAGGCACCCCTCTACTTTTTTTTTTTTTTTTAAAGCTAATTTACCTGTCCTTATTACCAGTCCCACATGGCCTCCATTACTGACTTTTTTTTTTTTTTTAAGATTTTATTTATTTATTTGACAGACAGAGATCACAAGTAGGCAGAGAGGCAAGCAGAGAGAGGAGGAAGCAGGCTCCATGCTGAGCATAGAGTCCAATATGGGGCTCGATCCCAGGACCCTGGGATCACGACCCGAGCTAAAGGCAGAGGCTTTAACCCACTGAGCCACCCAGGCGCCCCTCCATTACTGACTCTTTAGTGTAAAGTTCTGCTAACCTGAATTTCCAACATTACTCTTTTTCCAAGATAGTTTGAACTTTTCTTTCACTGAATTTTATTTTGGAATCATCTTTAATTTCTATTAAAAGTGTGTAGGTATGTTAGTTATTGTGCTTTTATAAATCTATAGATAACTGATACCTTATCCATATTGTTTTCTAATTCATTAAGTTCATATATAATTCTGCTTGTTAAGTTATCTTTATTTCTGCTGGCGGTGGTCTTATTTACAGATTTTCTTGAATTTATTCCAAAATATTTTGTATTTTAATCCTTTTGTAAATACAACATTCTTAAATAAAATTACATCTTTTGGATGCAAATATAAAAGGTTGATATTTTTAAAAATTCTGTATTATTTGAATTTGTTACATTGTTAGCTCAGCAAGTTGTTGACTGGGAATATAGTTTTACTTCTTTGTTTCCCATACATATGGCTTCATTTGTTTTTCTTGGTTTACTGCATGTACACTTAGGACCTTTAATACAATGTTGAATAGAAGTTAAATAAAAGTGAAGAGCAAAGATATCCTGGCCTTTTTCTGAATCCTTTTATACCACTAAGTCTATTATCAGCTGAGCTAATTAATACCTTTATATCAATTTAAGGAAGTTCTCCTTTACCTTGCAGAGGTGTTTTTTTTTTTTTTTAATGTGTCAATTTTTATCAAATATATTTCCTCAATTGAGTGAGATAATCGGGTTTATTCCTTACTTTCCTTTAATGTGATGAATTATATTGACTGACTTTTTAACATGGAGAAAACATTTCATTCCTAGAGTAGACCCCAGTAGTTATGCGATGTCTTTTTAACATTGATGTATTTGATTTGCTAATACCTTGTTAATGACTCTTCTGTCAATATACGTTAAGAGGTAGTCTGCAACTTTTGTTGAGCCTTTGTCAGGTTGTGATAAGAAGGTCAAGTTGGACTCATCAAATGGATTGTGAATTTTACTCCCATTTTTCTGAAAGACTTTAAAAACGTATAATGAATAATGTTGTCATTTCTTCTTTAAATACTTTACATAATTTGGTGTAATACTGTGGCTTTGGACTTCTCTTTGTGGGAAAGTTAATAATTTAACAGATAAAGAGCTATATGGATTTTCTATTTTTTTTTCTTCAGATTTCACAAAATGTGTTTTCCAAAGAATCTGTCAACTTAAATTATAGACACTTTATGCCAATAAATTTAATAACTATTCCTTCTATCCTGTATGCCTTACTATTTATTCATATTTGCCTAATCTTATATTTTGGGCTTTTTATTTCCCCATCTAAAATAATCTTCTAAGCATTTCTCAAGCTTTTGGTTTTTTGTTTTGTTTTTGAAAGTATTATTTAACTCTGACTTTATCTCATTTTCTTCTTGTCATGGATTTTGAATCTTTTTTTTTTAATTTTAATTTTTTTATTTTAATAAACATATAATGTATTTTTATCCCCAGGGGTACAGATCTGTGAATCACCAGGTTTACACATTTCACAGCACTCATCATAGCACATACCCTCCCCAATGTCCATTTCCCCACCACCCTATCCCGTCCCCCCTCCCCCCAGCAAACCTCAGTCTGTTTCTTGAGATTGAGTCTTTTATGGTTTGTCTCCCTCCCAATCCCACCTTTTCATTTTTTCTTTTCCTACCCTCCCCCAAACCCCCCCCCGCCTTGCATCTCCACTTCCTCATATCAAAGAGATCATATGATAGTTGTCTTTCTCCAATTGACTTATTTCGCTAAGCATGATACCCTCTCCCTCTAGTTCCATCCACGTCGTCGCAAATGGCAAGATTTCATGTCTTTTGATGGCTGCATAGTATTCCATTGTGTATATGTACCACATCTTCTTTATCCATTCATCTGTTGATGGACATCTAGGCTCTTTCCACAGTTTGGCTATTGTGGACATTGCTGCTATAAACATTCGGGTGCACGTGCCCCTTCGGAGTACCACGTTTGTATCTTTAGGATATATACCCAGGAGTGCAATTGCTGGGTCATAGGGTAGCTCTATTTTCAGTTTTTTGAGGAACCTCCACACTGTTTTCCAGAGTGGTTGCACCAGCTTGCATTCCCACCAGCAGTGTAGGAGGGTTCCCCTCTCTCTGCATCCTCGCCAGCATCTGTCATTTCTTGACTTGTTAATTTTAGCCATTCTGACTGGTGTGAGGTGGTATCTCATTGTGGTTTTGATTTGTATTTCCCTGATGCCGAGTGATGTGGAGCATTTTTTCATGTGTCTGTTGGCCATCTGGATGTCTTCTTTGCAGAAATGTCTGTTCATATCCTCTGCCCATTTCTTGACTGGATTATTTGTTCTTTGGGTATTGAGTTTGATAAGCTCTTTATAGATTTTGGATACTAGTCCTTTATCTGACATGTCGTTTGCAAATATCTTTTCCCATTCTGTCAGTTGTCTTTTGGTTTTGTTCACTGTTTCCTTTGCTGTGCAAAAGCTTTTGATCTTAATGAAATCCCAATAGTTCATTTTTGCCCTTGCTTCTGTTGCCTTTGGCGATGTTCCTAGGAAGAAGTTGCTGCAGTTGAGGTCAAAGAGGTTCCTGCCTGCATTTTCCTCAAGGATTTTGATAGATTCCTTTCTCACGTTGAGGTCCTTCATCCATTTTGAGTCTATTTTTGTGTGTAGTGTAAGGAAATGGTCCAATTTCATTTTTCTGCATGTGGCTGTCCAATTTTCCCAGCACCATTTGTTGAAGAGGCTGTCTTTTTTCCATTAGATATTCTTTCCTGCTTTGTCAAAGATTAGTTGACCATAGAGTTGAGGGTCTATTTCTGGGCTCTCTATTCTGTTCCATTGGTCTATATGTCTGTTTTTGTGCCAGTACCATACTGTCTTGATGATGACAGCTTTGTAATAGAGCTTGAAGTCTGGAATTGTGATGCCACCGACTTTGGCTTTCTTTTTCAATATTCCTTTGGCTATTCGAGGTCTTTTCTGGTTCCATATAAATTTTAGGATTATTTGTTCTATTTCTTTTAAAAAAATGGATGGGATTTTGATAGGGATTGCATTAAATGTGTAGATTGCTTTAGGTAGAATAGACATTTTCACAATATTTGTTCTTCCAATCCATGAGCATGGAATATTTTTCCATTTCTTTTTGTCTTCCTCAATTTCTTTCAGGAGTACTTTATAGTTTTCTGAGTATAGATTCTTTGCCTCTTTGGGTAGATTTATTCCTAGGTATCTTATGGTTTTGGGTACGATTGTAAATGGGACTGACTCCTCAATTTCTCTTTCTTCTGTCTTGTTGTTAGTGTAAAGAAATGCAACTGATTTCTGTGCATTGACTTTATATCCTGACACTTTACTGAATTCCTGTATAAGTTCTAGCAGTTTTGGAGTGGAGGCTTTTGGGTTTTCCACATATAGTATCATATCATCTGCAAAGAGTGATAGTTTGACTTCTTCTTTGCCAATTTGGATGCCTTTAATTTCTTTTTGTTGTCTGATTGCTGAGGCTAGGACTTCTAGTACTATGTTGAACAGCAGTGGTGATAACGGACATCCCTGCCGTGTTCCTGACCTTAGCGGAAAAGCTTTCAGTTTTTCTCCATTGAGAATGATATTTGCGGTGGGTTTTTCATAGATGACTTTGATAATATTGAGGTATGTGCCTTCTATCCCTACACTTTGAAGAGTTTTAATCAGGAAGGGATGCTGCACTTTGTCAAATGCTTTTTCAGCATCTATTGAGAGTATCATATGGTTCTTACTCTTTCTTTTATTAATGTATTGTATCACATTGATGGATTTGCGGATGTTGAACCAAACTTGCAGCCCTGGAATAAATCCCACTTGGTCGTGGTGAATAATCCTTTTAATGTACTGTTGAATCCTATTGGCCAGTATTTTGGTGAGAATTTTCGCATCTGTGTTCATCAAAGATATTGGTCCGTAATTCTCTTTTTTGGTGGGATCCTTGTCTGGTTTTGGGATCAAGGTGAAGCTGGCCTCATAGAATGAGTTTGGAAGTTTTCCTTCCATTTCTATTTTTTGGAACAGTTTCAGGAGAATAGGAATGAATTCTTTTTTAAATGTTTGGTAGAATTCCCCTGGGAAGCCGTCTGGTCCTGGACTTTTGTTTGTTTGGAGATTTTTGATGACTGTTTCAATCTCCTTACTGGTTATGGGTCTGTTCAGGTTATCTATTTCTTCCTGGTTCAGTTGTGGTAGTTTATACGTCTCTAGAAATGTATCCATTTCTTCCAGGTTGTCAAATTTGTTGGCGTAGAGTTGCTCATAGTATGTTCTTATAATTGTTTGTATTTCTTTGGTGTTGGTTGTGATCTCTCCTCTTTCATTCATGATTTTATTTATTTGCGTCCTTTCTCTTTTCTTTTTGATAAGTCTGGCCAGGGGCTTGTCAATCTTATTAATTCTTTCAAAGAACCAGCTCCTAGTTTTGTTGATTTGTTCTATTGTTTTTTTAGTTTCTATTTCATTGATTTCTGCTCTGATCTTTATGATTTCTCTTCTCCTGCTGGGTTTAGGTTTTCTTTGTTGTTCTCTCTCCAGCTCTTTTAGGTGTAGGGTTAGGTTGTGTATTTGAGACCTTTCTTGTTTCTTGAAAAAGGCTTGCACCACTATATATTTTCCTCTCAGGACTGCCTTTCTTGTGTCCCACAAATTTTGAACCGTTGTGTTTTCATTATCATTTGTTTCCATGAATTTTTTCAATTCTTCTTTAATTTCCTGGTTGACCCATTCATTTTTTAGAAGGATGCTGTTTAGTCTCCATGTATTTGCGTTCTTTCCAAATTTCCTCTTGTGATTGAGTTCTAGCTTCAGAGCATTGTGGTCTGAAAATATGCAGGGAATGATCTCAATCTTTTGGTAATGATTAAGACCTGATTTATGACCCAGGATGTGATCTATTCTGGAGAATGTACCATGTGCACTAGAGAAGAATGTATATTCAGTTGCTTTGGGATGGAATGTTCTGAATATATCTGTGATGTCCATCTGGTCCAGTGTGTCATTTAAGGCCTTTATTTCCTTATTGATCTTTTGCTTAGATGATCTGTCCATTTCAGTGAGGGGAGTGTTAAAGTCCCCTGTTATTATTGTATTACTGTTGATGTATTTCTTTGATTTTGTTATTAATTGGTTTATATAGTTGGTTGCTCCCATGTTAGGGGTATAGATATTTAAGATTATTAGGTCTTCTTGTTGGACAGAAACTTTGGGTATGATATAGTGTCCTTCTTCATCTCTTATTATAGTCTTTGGCTTAAAATCTAATTGATCTGATATAAGGATTGCCACCCCAGCTTTCTTCTGATGTCCATTAGCATGGTACATTGTTTTCCACCCCCTCACTTTAAATCTGGAGGTGTCTTCGGGTCTAAAATGAGTTTCTTGTAGGCAGCATATTGATGGGTTTTGTTTTTTTATCCATTCTGATACCCTGTGTCTTTTGATTGGGGCATTGAGCCCATTAACATTCAGGGTAACTATTGAGAGATATGAATTTATTGCCATTGTATTGCCTGTAAGGTGACTGTTACTGTCTCTGTTTCTTTCTGATCTACTCCTTTTAGGGTCTCTCTTTGCTTAGAGGACCCCTTTCAATATTTCCTGTAGAGCTGGTTTGGTGTTTGCAAATTCTTTCAGCTTTTGTTTGTCCTGGAAGCTCTTTATCTCTCCTTCTATTTTCAATGATAGCCTAGCCGCATATAGTATTCTTGGCTGCATGTTTTTCTCATTTAGTGCTCTGAATATATCATGCCAGTTCTTTCTGGCCTGCCAGGTCTCTGTGGATAGGTCCGCTGCCAATCTAATGTTTTTACCCTTGTATGTTACAGACTTCTTTTCCCGGGCTGCTTTCAGGATTTTCTCTTGGTCGCTAAGACTTGTAAATTTTACTATCAGGTGACGAGGTGTGGACCTATTTATATTGATTTTGAGGGGCGTTCTTAGCATCTCCTGGATTTTGATGTTTGTTCCCTTTGCCATATTAGGGAAATTCTCTCCAATAATTGTCTCCAATATACCTTCTGCTCCCCTCTCTCTTTCTTCTTCTTCTGGAATCCCAATTATTCTAATGTTGTGTCGTCTTATGGTGTCGCTTATCTCTCGAATTCTCTCCTCGTGTTCCAGTATTTGTTTGTCTCTCTTTTGCTCAGCTTCTTTATTCTCTGTCATTTGGTCTTCTATGTCACTAATTCTTTCTTCTGCCTCATTTATCCTAGCAGTGAGAGCTTCCATTTTTGATTGCACCTCATTAATAGCTTTTTCGATTTCAACTTGGTTAGATTTTAGTTCTTTTATTTCTCCAGAAAGGGCTTTTATCTCCCCAGAGAGGGTTTCTCTAATATCTTCTATGCCTTTTTCAAACCCGGCTAGAACCTTGAGAATTGTCATTCTGAACTCTAGATCTGTCATGTTACCAATGTCCGTATTGATTAGGTCTCCAGCCTTCGGTACTGCCTCTTGTTCTTTTTTTTGAGGTGAGTTTTTCCGCCTTGTCATTTTGTCCAGGTAGGATTTGCTTTCTCCTGCTGTGGAATTCTGCTGTTCTTGGTGACTGAAGTTTGTTTTGGATGGGTTTCTTGTTGATCTTCTGGGGGAGGGGCCTGTTGTAGTGATTCTCAAGTGTCTTTGCCGCAGGCGGAACTGCACCGCCCTTGCCAGGGGCCGGGCTAAGGAATCCGCTTGGGTTTGCTTTCGGGAGCTTTTGTTCCCTGAGCGCTTTCCGTAGATTTCCAGAGGACGGGAATGAAGATGGCGGCCTCCCAATCTCTCGGCCCGGAGGAGCCGAGAGCTTGGGGTTCCGCTCCTCTGTGTGCTCTCAGAGCAAAGCGCCCAACCACCCCGCCTCCCTGGCCTGCGGTCGCACCTTGAGGAAAGCAGTCAATTGCTGGAGCTGGAGAAAAGCGCCGGGTCGCTTTCGTCTCTGCAGCCTCCAGCCGCGCTCCAAGCCCACCCAGCCTGTGACCGGCACAAGGTAACCCCGGGCTTAGAGCTCACTCCTCGGCTTTGTCACTGTAGCCGGCTTCCCCGCTCTAATACCTGCGTGCTCTGCGGTACTCAGACACCCCCAGTCCTTCTGTGACCCCGCGGGACCTGGGGTTATGCTGACCCCGCCTGGGTTTCCCCCCGGTTTAGCCTCTGGAGCGATGTCTCCCAGTGGAGCCGACTTTTAAAAGTCCCAATTTTGTGCTCCGTTGCTCCGCCGCTTGCCGGGTGCCGGCCCCTCCCCCCGTGGTCTATATTCCCGTCGCTTTGGATTCACTTCTCCGCAGGTCCTACCTTTCAGAAAGTGATCGATTTTCTGTTCCTAGAATTGTTGCTCTTCTTCTCTTTGATTTCCCGTTGGATTTGTAGGTGTTCACAATGGTTAGATAAGCTGTCTAGCTGATCTCCTGCTACCCGATGTCGTCTCAGCCTGCTACTTCTCCGCCATCTTGACTCCTCCCCTGGATTTTGAATCTTTGTTATTTCCTTCCTTAGGTTTATTTTAGGTTTAATTTTCTCAACTTTTTCTATTTTTTTTTAATTTTAGGTTTATTTTAGGTTTAATTTTTCTCACCTTGTAAACTAAATGGTAATATTATCCATTGCTTATTAAGCCATTTTTCATTTAAAAATATCATTTAAGCTATATATTTCTATATATGTGCCACTTTAGCAGCAATCTGTGATGTTTTATTTTCATTATCCTTCTCTTCAGATTATTTTCTAATTTTCACTTGTGATATCTCTTTGGCCCATTAGTTATTTAGTAATGCTACTGACTATCCAAATATCTGGACCTTCTAATTAAATTCTGTTTTGTTCCAAGAATATTATTTGTATTATTACAATCTTTTGAAATATATTTTCACATATGGTCTGGCATGTGATTTATCTTGATCATTTTCCATGTGAACCTGAAATGAATTTGTATTCTGCTGTTTTTCCAATCTTCTATATGCTTAATAAATTTTATCTAGTTGCTCTATCATTTACAAATTGAGGGTTGTTAAAATATCAAGCTATGCATGTGGGTTTGTCTGTTTCTTTTTATTTCTGTCAGTGTTTGTTTCATGTATTTTGACACTCTGTCATTAAGTGTGAAAATACTGTTATGTCTTAGTGATGAATTGAACTTTTCATTACAAAATGTCCTCATTTCTCTCTAGTAATAGTCTCAAAGTCTATTTTTTCTGAAAATTATATAGCCAGAGTAACTTCCTTATGCTTAACATTTACACACTAGATCCTTTTTCTATCTTCTTGTTCTCGCCATCTTTTTTAACATTTAAACTATATTATAAATAACATACACTTGTGTATTACTTTATTTTCCTATCTTATAATATTGCCTTTTTATAGGATGTGTTTAATTCTAAAATCTATTTGTAACCTATTTTTCCTGTCTTCTTTTTCCACTAACAATCTTTTCTTGCTTATTTTAGATTAGTTGAATATTTTCTAATATTCCATCTTATTTCATTTGCTGTTAGCTATATTTTGTGTTTTCTAGTACTTGTTCTCAAATACTATTGTCCTTAGGGGTGACACTGTGCCAACTCTTTCAAAATTTAAGAAACTTAAAACAGTAAAATCTGATTTTTAACTCCCATTACTTTTTTTTGCTATTGATAACATATATTTTCTGTCATAATATACAATATCATAAAATATGGATACGTAATTGAAATGTGAATACATAATTTGTTTCCAACTTGTGTTAATTTTTCTCAGTCTGAATTTAAAAATTCTAGTAGTACACATTTGCTGAGGATGACTGTTTTCAACATTTATTTATCTAAAATATATCTCCTCTTAATTTATGTAGGATACTTGTGATGGTTATAGAATTTGAGGGTTTTTTCTTTATTTTAAGGTATTATTCAAAAGTCTCTTAGCTTCCATTGTTTCTGATACATAGCCATCATCCATGTCATTGATATTTTCTATACAATGTCCTTTTTATTCCCCCTCTGACTGCTTAAAGATTTTCATTTTTTCTTCATCAGCATGATAGTATTTGTATATGTAGCTTTTTTATGTTCAGGTTTTGCTGAGATTTTTATGTTTTCCCCAAACTAGGAATTTTCAACTACTATACAAATAATTTTCCCAAACAATTATCTACCTTTTAATTTTAAGACACTACTTAGATTTATAACTTAGCACTTATTATCACTTGATGGTTTTCTACAATGACACTAAGGATCTTTCTTTAGATTGGATAACATATATTTTTAAGATTACTCTTTGTCTCTAGTGATATATTGATGTTAATCAATCCAAAATATAACTAAAGACATAGGGTGCCTGGGTGGGTCACTTGGGTGTCTGCCTTTTGCTCAGGTCATGATCCTGAGTAAATCCAGCCCCACCTCCCCTGAGTGGAGAGTCTGCTTCTCCCTCTGCCCTTCACCTCACTCTCTCCTGCTTTCTTTCTCTCAAATAAATAAAATCTTAAAAAATATATATTACTAAAGACACAGAAGACTTGAACACCTATCATGAAAGTCGATTTAGTTAATATTCATAAACATCCTACACCTAACAAAATCAGTATATATTGCTTCAAATACACATGTAATATGAACCAAAATAAACCAAATCTGGGACCATAAAATATTTCTCAACAAACTGAAGACTGAATAAATCAAAATATGTTTTCTGGTCACATCAGAACTAAATTACAAATCAATAACAAATCTATACAAAATCTCTAATGCTTGAAAATCAAACAGTATATTTCTAAATTGCCCATGGATTAAATAAATTACAAATAAAATTAGAAAATTTCAAATTGAATGAATATGAAAGCACAACCCATTAATATGTATAAGATACAATTAAATACTTTTATGGGGATTTATAACATCGAATGTTTGGGGTAAAATAGATGTGAAGATCTCAGACTAATGTCCAAATGTTCACCTTAAGGAACTAAAAAGAAATATTAAGTAGAAGTATAGAAATAAGAAGTATAAGACTGATAAAAAAAAAAACAAAAACAAAAAAAAAAACTATAAGTCAAGGTCAATAGAACCAAAATTTGTTTCAAACCAATTAATCTCTGGAAAGACTGATTTTTAAACAATGACAGGATACAAATCATCAATATCAGGATATGGATGCCCTGCATATCATATAGATATACAATAAGTATTGAATCTTAAATATTGTACTCTTCCACTCTAGAGTTTCTGTGTGGTTCTTTATTTCCAGGTCCTCGTTCCCTCAAATATTTAGTCATTATGGCTGCCTTTACCTTAAATCATTGAAAATATTTATCTTAACTTTTAAAAGTGATTTTAAAGACATATTTCCCTTCTTCATTGCATGTTTAGTAAACATTTATTTTTGGGTGATATATTTGAGAGAGACTATCTCTTTTTTTAAAGGGTTGAATCTTATTCTAATAGACTGCTAAAATATTGACAGATGTTTTTCATCCTTTTGGGTTTGTGTTTATTTTTTATGTGTGTTTCTGTTTGCTCTTAATTTTTAGTTGTGGTCTTTAAGGATGAACATGTTTCACACTCATAAGATGGGCTTTTCTGTTGTCTCAATCTGGTGTCTTTATCTGTGGTGCTCAGGGAGGTCCTTCCATTCTGATTATTCCAGAATATCAATGTCTCCCAGAAATGTAGGTGTTCTAGTATCTCTGTTCAACTCACAACCCCACAGAAACCATCTAGTACTTAGCCCTCTTGCCCACCTTTGCCTTTAGTCAAGGACCAGTGTAAACCCTCACATAGACTTCTGAAGACCCTTTGTGCCATTATCCGCCCCCACCCCCCCCAGAATACTGCTACATGAATCCCAGCCATTATTGCAGGCTAGAACTCCAACAGCTACCTCCTTCCCTCAGATATACTTATAGTCCAACTCCTTATAGCATAACATAAATGCCACTGTGCAAACACCTGGGGAGAGAGCAGAGCTCATCCTGTGTGTTTGCTTTCTCTCAAGTATCACAGTCTTGTGCTGACACTTATTCAATGCCTGGAACAATTGTCTCATATATGCTGTCCAACTTCATAGTTGCTATGGCAGTAGGCAAATCTGAACCCATTTTTTTCTGCGGCCAGTGAAAGTAAATGCTTTATTTTTTGAGATCGTTCCCCACCATGTAGCTTATTAGTAATTACTAGAACAAACCTATACGTAGTGCATAGTTTATCCCCTTTATAATATAAGCAACTTTATGTGGTGTGGAACTATAATATCAGGTAATTTCATCATAATTGAAAGTATTCATATGTACCTCCTTGTTTGGGAATCTGTTTAAAACATTTAAACTAGATCTAATCTCAAGAAAAACAGATTGCCAGGGCACCTGGTAGCTTAGTTGGTTAAGTGTTTGTCTTCCACTCAGGTAATGATCCCAGGGTCCTGGGATCAAGTTCCACATCAGGGAGTATGCTTCTCCCTCTCCCTCTGTGTGCTCTCTCAAGGAAATGAATTTAAAAAAAAAAGAAAAAAAAAAGAAAAAGAAAGAAAGAAAGAAAGAAAGAAAAAGAAAAGAAAGAGAAAGAAACATCTTACCAAAAATTTCTCTTCCTATTTAACACCATTTAGGATTTTCTCAAACTCAAAGCAAACTCTGTGTTGGCTCATGATTATTCTCTTGGCTTTATGTAGTGAATTTTATTGAGAATTATACATTTTTAGCCCCCAGCAGATATTCTTCCTATTTTCTTACTATAAAATATTTACATCTGGTAACAAGAATAATGACTTCAATATAAATATGATAGGACATTATAGTTTCATTTATTGAGTATCTGTTACCACCTAGTCATTTCACTGAGCACTTGATATCTTACACAAGTTTCTTAAACTTTGTGGCTAAATTATTCATCTATAAAACAAAGCTAAAATAATTCCTACTTTATGGAGTTGTGAGGATTTAACAGCATAATTCATGCAAAGTCATTTAGATAGTGCTTGACACATAAGCACACATGAATTATACGTTATTATTATTTGACATTTATTATTTACATCTTACAACCCTTGGGAATAACTTTCTTCTTCATATCTCCATTACACATCATCCCCTGTGATTACATCCTCCATAAATCCTCCATCAATACCTGACTCAGGTTATTTACCATATTTTTCCTAGCAAATAATATGTCTATCTTAAATTCAATCTACTTTAAAGTAAAACTATAGTCTTCTTCTAAAAACAATAATTCTGCTGCGTGATTTGTATATACTAATGTTATATTTATATGATGATTTGGATAAGGAGGATTCTTCTCTTTTCCCCTACACCTTCTCATCTTTCAGGCCAGTCAGATCCATATTTTACATCCATTTTATTTGCTCTGTTAGTGCTCTTGTTTAGCCCTTAATGTCTTGCTCCTGACAAGGGACAATAACTCTCTGTTTTGGTCACTTCCAGTCTCTTCTTTCATTCTGTATAACCCAGATATGAGAGTTTTCCAGCACGCCACTGCATACTTAGAAGATATTAACGCATGCCCACTGACTGAAAGATAGTGTCTATACTTCCTCTCCTACCATTTTATAGCCAACACATCCAAAGTACTTTTGAGGAGTTATCTATTAATTATTTAATATAACATTTTTAAGTGATTATTATGTGTCAGGCATACTGTCATGGAAATCCATGGAGATTAGGCTATTAATACCTCTATTTCATGTTGAAGGAAACAGAATCCTAAATAGCCAGTGTGTATAATGTTTAATGGCATAGATTTTGATCTATTTCCCTGTGCTTCAATGTTTTATTTGTAAAACAGTGGATTATGATGATATTTATTTAATAAGGCTTTTGTGAGAAGTAAGTAACTTAGTATATGCATTATGCCTTGAACTGTGCCTGGTATGCAGTAAGTTTTCAGTAGCTGGTAGTTCTTACTGTTCTGTGGAGGTGTTAGTAACTGACATATATGGCAGGATTGAGATATGGAGCCCACAGAGCCTGGTACCAGAGCCCAAAGACCAGCATTATGCTCTACTCTTTACCTTGGAAGGCTGCCAGACAATGTACCAGAAATTTTTCAAATTACCTCCCATAACTCCCTTCAGTTAACCATTCAACATAAGACAAACTTATTTTGATCCCATAGTAAACTTGTCCACTTCTTTTTATATGGGTGCCACCTACTCAAATTGTTTTTAAACTTCAAAACTGTGCTTATAATTCTTCCATGGAGATTTCCATAACACATTTTCCCATATTGCTACATACTTTACCTCCTCTTCAATCTTGAATAATTATCCCAAAGAACATGTAGTCAATACTTAGGAGTTCCATTTTCCTCTTTATAGTCTTTGGTGATGTCTGTTATTTTGAATCCATAATACTACTTCATTTGTTATATGCTTACATTCCTTTATAATCCAATCCAATTTTTAAGTATATAAGAATGTTGAAGTAAGTAACTTCTTTTGCTTCTATTGAATTTTGTTCAGTGCTGTGAACATGTAGTAACTAGTAAATACCTATTTATAGTTAGTAATATTCAAGGGTATTAACTTGATAACTAATGTATTGATTTATATTTGCCACAGGAAATTCTTCTAAGACTTAATGTTTAACATTTTACAGATAATTCTGTTTAAAATATTTTGAATCATATATACTTTATTACAGTTTTCTAACCAAATGCAATGAAAGCAAATAACATATTATGTACTTACATAATAAAATAAAATATAGAATTTAAGAACCTATTCAGAAGCCAAATCAAGTTTTTCCAGATGATTTTAACATTTCCTGAGTTATACACCACAGCTCTATCTTATTAGTGATTTTATTAAATAGACCCAGTCAAATATTACTATTTCCTAATAGCTGATTTATATTGAATCCCTGAATTATGTAACTGCCAAATCAAAATTTCTACATGACTTGGGAATTTTCTATTAGTGAGAACCTTAATTTCTTCAACAATATTATTTTTTAATGTTTAATTCCTAAGAAATGAAAATGAACAAATTATTTCCCCTCCCCACCAATGAGGGGAAAAACCATTGTCTTGACTACCCTACTTGGATACATCTCTTATATAGCAAATCCTTGTCAGCCCCTTTAAAAAAAAATTCATTCCTGGAGTTTGCTCATACTGCCAAAAAATACTTCCTCATCGTTGAAAAATAGAATTGTATTAAATAATTTGATTTTCTATGTACTGTTGGATCCTATTAGCTAGGATCTTGTTGAGAATATTAGCATCCATATTCATCAGGGATATTGGTCTGAAATTTTCCTTTTTGGTAGGGTCTTTGCCTGGTTTGGGGATCAGGGTAATGCTGGCTTCATAAAAAGAGTCTGGATGTTTTCCTTCTGTTTCTATATTTTGAAACAGCTTCAGGAGAATAGGTATTATTTCTTCTTTGAATGCTTGGTAGAATTCTCCAGGGAACCTGTCAGGTCCTGGGCTCTTGTTTTTTGGAAGGTTTTTGATCACTGATTCAATCTTGTTACTAGATATTGGTCTATTCAGGTTGTCAATTTCTTCCTGATTCAGTTTTGGAAGTTTATAGGTCTCCAGGAATGCATCCCTTTCATCTAGGTTGCTTAACTTCTTGGCATATAACTGTTGATAATAATTTCTGATGATTGTTTCTATTTCCTTGGTGTTAGTCATGATCTCTCCCTTTTCATTCATAATTTTATTAATTTGGGTCCTCTCTTTTCATTTGGATTAGTTTGGCCAATGCTTTATCAATCTTACTGATTCTTCCCAAAAAAACAGCTTCTAGTTTCATTGATGCATTCTATTGTATCTTTAGTTTCTATCTCATTGATCTCTGCTCTAATCTTGATTATTTCCCTTCTTGTGTGTGGAGATGGCTTAATTTGTTGTTGATTCTCCAGTTCTTCAATGTGTAAAGAGAACTGGTGTATACTGGATTTTTTCAATTTTTTTGAGGGAGGCTTGGATGGCTATGTATTTCCCCCTTAGGGCCGCCTTTGCTGTATCCCATAGCTTATGGACTGAAGTGTCTTCATTCTCATTGTTTTCCATGAATTGCTTAAGTTCTTATTTGATCTCCTGGTTGATCCAAACATTCTTAAGCAAGGTGGCCTTTAGCTTCCAAGTGTTTGAATTCCGTCAAACAGTACATTTAAAAGTTCCACCATGACCAGGTAGGATTTATCCCTGGGATGCAAGGGTGGTTCAACATTCTCAAATCAATCAATGTGATAGAACAAATCAATAAGAGAAGAGAGAAGAACCACATGATCCTCTCAATTGATGCAGAAAAAGCATTTGACAAGATACAGCATCTGTTCCTGATTAAAACAATTCAAACTATAGGAATAGGGGGAACATTCCTCAATGTCATAAAATCTATCTGTGAAAAGCCCACAGAGAATATCATCCTCAATGGGGAAAAGCTGACAGCCTTCTCTTTGAGATCAGGAACACAAGGATGCCCACTCTCGCCACTCTTGTTCAACATGGTACTAGAAGTCTGAGCAACAGCAATCAGACAACAAAAAGAAATAAAAGGTATTCAAATTAACAATGAAGAAGTCAAACTCTCTCTTCACAGATATGATACTTGTTATGAAAAACCCAAAAGACTCCACCCACAAACTACTAGAACTCATACAGCAATTCAGTAATGTTGCAGGATACAAAAACAATGTACAGAAATCAGTTGCTTTCTTATACACTAACAATGAAAATATAGAAAGGGAAATTAGAGAATCAATTCCATTTACTATAGCACCAAGAACCATAAGATACCTGGGAATAAACCTAACCAAAGAGGTAAAGGATCTGTACTTGAGGAACTACAGAACACTCACAAAAGAAGTTGAAGACAGAAAAAGATGGAAAATCGTTCCATGCTCATGGATCAGAAGAATAAACATTATTAAAATGTCTATACTCTCTAGAGAAATTTATACTTTCAATGCCATCCTGATGAAAATTCCACTGGCATTTTTCAAAAATCTGGAACAAACAATCCTAAAATTAGTATGGAACTAGAGGATACACTGAATTGCTAAGGAAATAAATGTTGAAAAAAACAAAACAAAACAAAACAAAACTGTTTGCATCTTGTTGCCTGATTTCAAGATTTACTACAAAGCTGTGATCACCAAGACAGCATGGTACTGGCACAAAAACAGGCACATAGACCAGTCGAACAGAGTAGAGAGCCCAGATATGGATGCTCAACTCTATGGTCAAATAGTCTTTGACAAAGCAGGAAAACATATACATTGGAAATAAAACAATCTCTTCAATAAATGGTGCTGGGAAAATTGGACAGCTATGTGTAGAAGAATGAAACTTGACCATTCTCTTACACCGTACACAAAGATAAACTCGAAATGGATAGAAGACCTCAACGTGATACAGGAATCCATCAGAATCCTAGAGAAGAACATAGGCAGTAACCTCTTCGATGTCACCCACAGCAACTTCTTTCAAGATATGTCTCCAAAGGCAAAGGAAACAAAAGCGAAAATGAACTTTTGGGACTTCATCAAAATCAAAAGCTTCTGCACAGCAAAGGAAACAGTCAACAAAACAAAGAGTCAACCCACGGACTGGGAGAAGTTATTCGCAAATGACACTACAGACAAAGGGCTGATATCCAAGATCTATAAGGAACTCGAACTCAACACACACAAAACAGATAATCATCATCATCATCATCATCATCACGTCAAAAAATGGGCAGAAGACATGAACAGACACTTCTCCAAAGAAGATGTACAAATGGCTAACATACACATAGAAAAATGTTCATCATCACTAGCCATCATGAAGAGTCAAATCAAAACCACATTGAGATACCACCTTACACCAGTTAGAATGGCCAAAATTAACAGATAGTAAACAACATGTGTTGGAGAGGATGTGGAGAAAGGGGAGCCCTCTTACATTCTTGGTGGGAATGCAAGGTGGTACAGTCACTTTGGAAAATAGTGTGGAGATTTCTTAAGAAATCAAAAATAGAGCTTCCCTATGACCCTGTAATTTCCCTACTGGGTATTTACCCCAAAGACACTGATGTAGTGAAAAGAAGGGCCATCTTTACCCCAATGTTCATAGCAGCAATGGCCATAGTTGCCAAACTGTGGAAATAACTGAGTTGCCCTTCAATGGACAAATGGATGAAGAAGATATGGTCCATATATGCAATGGAGTATTATGCCTCCATAAGAAAGGATGAATACCCAGCTTTTGTATCAACATTGATGGGACTGGAAGAGATTATGCTGAGTGAAATAAGTCAAGCAGAGAGAGTTATTTGGTTTCACTTACTTGTGGAGCATAAGGAATAACACAGAGGACATTGGGAGATAGAGAGAAGTGAGTTGGGGGAAATTGGAGGGGGAGACAAACCATGAGAAACTGTGGACTCTGAGAAACAAACTGAGGGTTTTGGAAGGGAGAGGGATCGGGGGTTGGGTGAGCCTGGTGTTGGGTATTAAGGAGGGCATGTATTGCATGGAGCACTTGGTGTGGTGCCTAAACATTGAATTCTGGAACACTGAAAAGAAATAAAATGAAAAAAGAAAAAAAGAATTTGATTTTCAAATACTTAATAGAAAAAAAATTAGAAGTGTATGACATGGATCCAAATTAGTGTTTTATAAAGGTTAGCTTTTATAAATTTTTATAACTTTTATATTTTAATTTATTTATAATCTTTTATAACTTTTATGAAATTGTAACAAACATGGAATAAAGTCTGTGTTGCAGTGTAGTTTCCACCTGGCTGAAAATCTTACTTTCTATTAAGCCTAATCTTTTAAAATATTCTTTCTGAAACTCATGGCTAATAATGAATAAGCCTAACACCATTTCTATCTGTAATAAAAGTATCAAAACAATAAGAAAATGTCCAATATATAAGTTTTGAAGTATATTAAGGAATCAGTGAAAATATGAACCTTTATGTACTAGATCTCTGTGTGATATCCGGGTAATCAAAAACAGTAGGTCAGGAGATGGAAAATGTGAATATTTCATTTTTTCATAAGTTTTATCTAGAATATTAATATGGAAATCAAAAACGATATAATGCATTTATTATATCTTCAGTTATCTGGAAGCCTTCATCTTTCCGATCCTCTCTGTGTATTTGCACTAATTATACTTAAATATTTTTAAAGTATTTTAGACATAATTTGAATTAAAATTTCTTGATCATTCATAAAATCCTTTGTCCCATTACTATATCTGTAAGCCTCATTTGGAATAAGTAGTACAGATATGTGTAAAGGGTAGATGGCAAATCGACATTAATTTTACAAGTATCTGTTTCCCAGTCCAGCTATCAAGCAATTTCCTTGCAATCATTCAAAAGACTGGTAAGTCAATAAAAATGTACATTTTCCTCTAGTAATATTGCAACAAAACCAGTGAAACTTGTTTGAACAACTAATGTCTTTCAAAATAGTGAAAAATAAAACCAGATTAATAACAGAATAAAAATTATCAAAAATCAAAATTTGAAACTAAAACCTACATTAGGCAAAACAATTACAATTATGGCAGTTTCTTCAAAAAATAAAAGCTGAAGCAATGTACTAAATATACTACTTAATCAAGGAAGAAACAAAAACATAGTTTCAACAAGATTGGAAATTTCTTCAGGGGAATAACGCAAGTATATGCTTTCAAAATAAAGAGAACAATCTGTTTAACATTATGCAAACAGATTTTTAAACTATGAAGGTTCTAGAAAAACATAGATTACCAAAAATGACCCCTGAAAACCATGTCCTTGTGCATGTAAACAGAGAAATTACCTTCGAAGGAATTAAAAATCTTAGAGTTAATTTGAAAAGCACTAGCCTAAATATTTATATACTGCTATTCCATAGAAAATTGAAATCCCAACAGCTTCATTTTTCCATTGTTAATGGGTAATGGAAAATAGAAGAGAGGTTAATTTATTAAAACTCTTTAAATACTATTTTAAATGTTTATTCTTACTCACTATAGTAAACATTTTAAGTTTCTTTTTAAAGATTTTATTTTTAAGTAATGTCTACACCCAACATTGGGTCCAAACTCACAACACCAAAATCAAGAGTTGCATGCTATACTGACTGAGCCAACCAAGCACCCCACACTATAGTAAACATTTTAAAATTAATTATCAAATGATAGCAATTAATAGCCGGTTATATTCAACCTTTAGAATCTAAAGTAGCAAACATTAGTAGACATAAAATAGTCAATCCCGATGACAGTTATAATTTTTAAGAACTCCAAAATGCTTTCTCTAGAAACCATGTAATTTGACAAAATGTATCTATCAAAACCTATAAATCATACCTTAGTCCAATATTTCTACTTGAAATTAGCAGATCTTCTAATCAAATATTAGCTTGAAGTATTTTTTATAACAGCATTTAAAAAGTACTATTCAAATTAAGCAACAATCTTAAATACCCAATAATAAATAGAATTTAGACAGTGGCATAGGCAGCCATTAAAGTTTATGTTCAGGGACACCTGGGTGGATCAGTTGGTTAAACATCTGCCTTAAGCCCAGGTAATCACCCTGGGGTCCTGGGATCAAGTCCCTGGGTGGGTTCCTTGCTTCAGTGGGAAGTCTGCTTCTCCCTCTGCCTGAAACTCTCCCTGCCTGGCACTCCCCCTGCTTGTATGCTTTCTCTCTTTCACAAATAAATAAAATTAAAAAAAAAATAAAAATAAGGTTTATGTTCACCGTACATTTATAATGACCCAGTAAAAGTCTACTAGACAATTATGAATAGAAAAAAACAATATGTCCATACTGACTGTGGTAAATGCACACACAATCGGAATAGAAAAAATCAGAAAAAAAGAACTTTTCTCTGATCCGATTTAGACTTGGAGGATAATTATGGGTGCTTGCTTGTATACTTCTCAAGTTGTCTGAATGATCATCAGTCAGTCTTACAGTCAAAGTCGTCTTTGTTCTAGGATGAATACTCCAAGGAGTCATACACAAAGATAACCCACATGAAATTTTAACACCTAGAATTATCTATTAAAATTGGTATGCAAGGTTGTATGTACTTAGATTTACTCATCGACAGATTTAGTAAAAAATGTGCATTAAATCAGTTGTCTTAGTTAACGTATTTGGCCTTTTTTTTTCAAGATTTTATTTTTATTTATTTGAGGGAGTAAACACAAATGGTGGGGAGGAGCAGAGACAGAGGGAGAAGCAGACTCCTCACTGAGAGAGAACCCAACACAAGGGTCAATCCCAGGACCCTCTGACCATGACCTGAGCTGAAGGAAGATGCTTAACTGACTGAGCCACCCAGACACCCCTATTTATTTGGTCTTGATGCTAATTTTCTACTAAAAATTAATAAACTTATAGACAGCATATGTTATTTTATATATTTATCATGTGTTATCTTAGTTTCTTAATGATATAAAGGAGAGGTATTATGAGACATTAAAATGGTATCAAAGAATTTTTCCAGTTATCTGAATTTTAAGGCACTGGTTTTAAATATACAAGTTAAAAATCACAAACCTTCCTTGGGCAAAATTATCAAAAAGTGAGTCTGTCCATATATGTCGATATTGTGTCAAGAAAAAGAAATTTATTGGCATACCAAAATCTCTTGTGACCCACAAAGTTATTACTATCTATTTGAAAATGAATTCTGATTTAGCACCATAAATTAATTTTCACAGTTCTTTATATAAGCGCTATCATATAGTGTGTATAATTTTGTTTAACATCTTTCCCTCCTCATTGTACTTAGTAGTCATACATGGTACACACATAGCTATAGATCATTATTTTAGTGTGTAGAGTATTCCTGTTATGAATATACTGAATTTTATATGCAGCTCTAATGTCAATAGGTATTTAGCTTGTTATTTGTCACTATGTATATTTTTCTGAATGTCTTTGTGCATGTATGTTGGTGCACAGGTTTATTCGTATGTATATGAAATTGCTTGGTCACAAGGTAGGCACTCATTCAAATTTAGTAGAAAACAGCAAAAAGCATTCAAAAGTGGGAATATCAATGGATAATCTCTAGCAGTGTAAGAGAATACCAGGTTATCCATAACCTTATCTATAGTCAATATTAGCAGACTTGAGTTTTAGCTGTTTTTCTTGACTATAGTCCTGTCTCTGGTGTTAGTTTGTACTACATTGAAACTAAGGAGTTTGAGCAATTTCTTTGTTTGTTTGTTTCTTTCTTCCTCTCTCTCTTTTCTTTCTTTCTTTGCCACTTTTGAGGTAGCTAGTTAAGTCTTCTCCCCATTCTTAATATCCTTTAGTTGATTTGTAAGACTTCTTTATATACTCTGGGTACACGTCTGTTTTCAGATATGAGTTGTGATTATCTTTGCCTTTTTGAGATTTGTCACTTTTTAATGTGTGTGTGAGTGTGTTTGTGTGTGTGTGTGTGTGTGTGTGTGTGTGTGAGAGAGAGAGAGAGAAAGAGAGAGATAGGCATTCCTTAATCTTAATTTAACTGTATTGGTATCTCTGACTTTATGCAGTTTTTTTTTTTTTTTTTAATACTATGTCTAGCTTTTCTGGCTGTTCTCATTGGGAGAATTGAACTCAATTACTTTGTTAATCACTACCAGTATGTCTGTGTGTGTCTGTGTGTGTCTATGTCTTTCTATGTGCAAGTATAATTCCCTTGGTCCACATGAATATTGTATTATTCTAATAGTTCTTTCAGTATCTAGATTTCATGACATAATCTGATCTTTACTACTTATCTAATCATGGAAAATGTTGTCTTCTGAACAAAGACCAAGTGGAAGCTTAAGAACATCAAGTACATATCAATAAAGCATACAATACTATGATACTATTTAAGCTTCAGTATTATAATGCATTATAACATATAAATACCAGAATATTTTTAAAATACAATACTCAAGTTTCTATGTGTTAGCTTTGGCATAAAACCCACTATAAGATGTTTAATATTCAAGAGAAATTCTTTTGATTACATAAGCTAAGTAAATCTATCTTGTTTTCTACTCTATGCCAATCCTTGTCCCTAACGATATTTAATTTTAATGAGCTGGATCTCTATCAATGGCTGTCCTTATTCTCTCTCCATTTCTCACATACCTTCAAATCAGGGGTGCTAGTGAAAGGACTCTGATTAATTTCTTCAGTAATAACAATTCATGGTTTATATTTCAAAGAAATTTCAATGTTGATTAAAACATTTTGAAGGCTAACAATTATGTAGCACAAGGGGAAAGCCAACAGGAAATTATTGAAGCATTGCTATGTGTTTGGTGATTATTGGAAGAGGTTAATAGAGGGGAAGCCAAACTTTAGCAAGGTCTGACTGCAATCCTAGGATAAAACCTAAGATCATCACAACAGTCATACTTTTGTGTGTTTTAGAGATGGATAATGCCACTATAGTTTTCTGAAAAAAATCTAAATAAAAATTTGATAAGCTTCTGAAGGGATGTTAAATTGAGGGCCAAACTTTAGTGGCAATTCTGAAATCTCTCAAAAGGATATTCACATGCAAGCCATCATTTTTAAAAATTATGAATATTATACATTTAAACGAAAACTGAAAATGTCCATAATAGCTGTAAACTCCTGACCAAATAATGCTAAACAATGATAATTATAGTATATTTCAAAGTATGATTTATTTCAAATATTCAGTACACTTTCACATACTTTGAGCTCACTATGAGTTGTTTATCCTTGCTGTGTTTTATAAAAGAAATGCAAAGCTGGACCTATCAGTCCTCAGTTCTCCTGCTCTGACAACACGCATGTTCACTCTATATCCTTTAACTTACCTCAAGCATCATATGTTGAATAATCCAAAACATAGTTATTTTCAGGCTGTGGCAGAAAGTCTACAAAAGAAATTACTAAGTTCAGTATAAGAGTTGTGTGCTTTCATTTGTAAAATAAGAAAAAGAAAATGGGGTGAAATCTACCTCCATTTTCATGGTAGATGAATTCTATCCAGGAAACAATAACATCTTAGTTTCTCCCATGTTGGTCATATATTTCAAAGAATATTATCTGTTCCTGGATTTTCAGAACATAAAATTGGTTATCAAACACAAAGTTCACTTAGAGAACAAGCCAGCAAATTTAGGATTAAAATTCTCAATCTGTAGTAACTATTTGTTCAGTAGGCTATTACTGATTTTACTTCAGCAATTTCTGATTCTATTTCTTTACTCTAGTGAGAATTAATGTCATTTAAAGGTGCTTTGAATGTTTTATTCGAAGTGGATATTTGGAGGAACATGGTAGATTATAGCAAATTGAAAAAAGTCTTCCCCCCAAACCTAATGCACTGATTTAAAAATCCTTTAAGATAAGAAAATAAAAACAAAATAAAGCCATAGCAGGAAAAGGAGCAGGTGAACCCAACCAGCCTTACCACATTTTTCAATGGGAATTTGGAATGATAGACTTTTGACTCAGAAGCAGTATGTTAAAACAGAAGTTTAATGGGTAAATATCCCTGAGAAAAAGTATTAGTGATGCACATTTTGGGGGGGGGAGTAATGAGACCATGAGGAGTGTTAGTGGTTGATTTGAGTCCCCCACAAATTCATATATTGAAGTCCTAATCCCCCATTACCTTACAGTGTGACCTTCTTTAGAAATAAGGTCCTTATAGATACAATTAGTTAAAATGAGATCCTACCGGAGTAGGATGAGTCCCTGTTTCAATTTGTTTGGTGCCCTTCTAAGAAGGAGAAACATGGTCCCAAATCCAGGTTCTCATGGCTTTTCCTTTTCCCTCTCCCCCTTCTCACTGGCTAAGGGAGAGTGTCTATAGGTAGAAATAGGTGAAGAGATAGATTGAAATATCTCTATTAAAACCAGAAGTTCCTAGGACTTCTTGGAACTGGAGAAATAACGGAAGCCTGAAAGATGCAAGGAAATGAATGATAGTTTGTTCTGTTTTAAGATTTATTTATTTTAGAGTATAAGCTGGCAGAGGGGCAGAAGGAAAGCAGACTTCCCAGTGAGCTTGGAGCCCAGTCCTACTGGGGCTTGATCCGGCTACCTGGAGATCATGACCTGAGCTGAAAAAAGAGTCAGATACTTACCACTTTACCCAGTGAGCCATCCAGGGGCCCTGTGAATGATAGCTTTTGAAATGGATGAAGTTCTAGGACATCAGATTTCAGACCAACTTCAAGAAAAGCTTAATGATGGAATTAGCCACATTCAATAGATGGTATGAAAGTACAAGCAGGTTAGTAAAATCTAACCAAGTATCAAGTAGGCCTTAAAAGTAGCCAGCATGTGGAATTATAGTTACATGAATTTTAAGATGCTTTCTAATCCATTGTCAAATTATTTCTACAACAGCCTAATTAAACCTTATATTTGGCACTAGAGAAAATCCAGAGCCCTCACAAGAAACTAAAAGAAATTGATATGAGGTTTGTACCACTTGGATCAGTTTTGTTAAATTCCAGCAAGACAGGAAAACAAAAGGAAGGAACAGGAAGAATGATATTCCTATGAGAATGTTTTGCTTTTGTTGGCCTGAAAAAATTTGAGTGATAAAACTCACACCAATAGGATGATAAAAAAGAATAGCCATTTTAAATAAACCCTACCAGTTAGATGTGGTGAAAAGCAATATATTTGACAAAATTATTGTCCCTCATGAAACAGTATATCAAGGATTATCATATCATTTGTTTTCACTAGAATATACTCATTTCTTTCAATATAATCTGATGTGTGGGAGTATTTGGAGGACAATTCTAATGAAGATTGGCGTTTGTCTGATTAGCCTAATCAAATTTCCTGTCTTTTCATACTTCTATTTTATATGGGTGGTTATTGCCTTTGTTTTCGTTGGCAATAAACTTGCTGTTTCAAAGATATAAGGTACCAATTACTTGACATATTATTTATGTGTAGGAAAAGGAATTCTGTATAGTTTTGAAATTTACAGATTCACTAGTAATTAAATAGAAAAAAATGAAATACCTGGAAAAATATTCCCTTTTAAAGAAAATATCAATCCTTATCTTATTAATAAAATAATATAATGGAATATTTAGTATAAAAATTCTCCACAGGATATAATCTTATATTCTTGTAAATAACTTCTTTGTTTTTCTTCGATGTTTTTATAATTATTAGATTATATATAAAAATAGTATCTTTATTCCTTAGTTTACTGCTACCATTGCCTTTTCATCCACAGTAGTGTTAATCTTCTAAATGTGGCATCATTGTTGCTTGCTATAGAAATGACTCAAAGAAATGTCAAACTATAGTCACACTCAATGTGGGTAGGTTGACACAGTGATTCCTTATTCCATAGAGAAATATCTATTAAGTTTTTGATGTATATGTATTCAATGCATTTCATCAAATAGATTTATGAGTGAAGGTGCATTTTAGAAAAATGTTCATATTCATGAAAACTTTCAAGAACAGAAGAAGAATGTGTAATTTCAGCACTGCTCTGCAGGTAACTGGAAGGGCCAAGTCAGAGCTGGTTACCGGGTGAATGAAAACACACAAGGCTTGCCTTCCCCTTCTGCACACAAGGGTTACCAGTGGAGCATAGATGTAGATTTAGAAGTAAGACTCCCTTGTATTTTCTCAATTCTCCACATAGTTCCCCAGGAATATGAATGGACTTTGAGCTGTGAAACATAGTAAAGACTTAGAGGAATTTCTCATGACGAAGTTCACAGCCAGACACTCTGGGCCTGCTGCAGACCGCATTGTTCATGCATGCATGGCGACAATGTTTAGACATGAATAGGCTTGAGTTAGTTGTTCTCTTCCTTCCGGAAAATTAGCTTTGGGATATCCAACCAGCCTTGAACCTATACACATTTCTTGGCATAAAAGGGCAATTACTTTTTAACTCCAGGAAGACAAAGTTTTCCTTTAAATTAAAGTGAAATAAAGGTTTGAATTTAACCATTTTAATGGAGCATAGCCCAAAGCATAATTCTATTAAGAAATCCTAGATAGCAACATATGAAAAGTCCCCAAAATTTAAAAAACAAACAAAACCAAGTATCTTACGTCCTGTAAATTCTAACATAAAGAGAAAAATAAAAGAGGCAATCACTTATATATATATATATATATATATATATATATAACCATCACATTGTATACTTTAAACTTACTAAAATGTTAACACCACAAAGCTGAAAAAATATATTTTTTTAAGTATTTTATTTATTTATTTGACAGAAAGAGAGATAGTAAGAGAGAGAACATAAGCAGAGGGGAGTGGGAGAGGGAGAAGCAGGCTTCCCTCTGAGCAGGAAGCCCAGTAATGGGCTTGATCCCAGGACCCTTGGATAATGCCCTGAGCCGAAGGCAGATTCGTAATGACTGAGCCACGAGGCTCCCCTGAAAAAAATGTTTTTGAGTGAGAAAAAGCATGAGGCATTTTTGCTATATTTCTCCTTCTAGAAATCATGCACCATAGAGCTTTTTTAAAGGTAGGTAGAAAATGTTTTGATATGGTTAGAATTGAAGGGGAAATGGAAAAAAATATATTATGGTTCAGTTTTATCACATATTAATGTTACAAACTTAGTTTTAATATCTGTCCTTTGATTTAAAAAAAAATATTAAGAATGTGAGAAAAAAAGACCAAGATACAAAAAGTTAGGAAATCCTGTTAAAACTTCCTCTTCATTTACCTTAATCATATAAAATTTTGGTGTCCTACAAACATCACCCCGCTTGATTTAGGCTCATTTCTTTGTTTTTATAACCTAATTTATAACCTTTTGTTCAAGCAGGATTCAGGTTCCTGGACTTATTTCTCCAGCGACTCTGTTGTACTGTTTCTCCCAGGGTTATTACTCTAGCCAGCGAGACATCTGCTTGTTGAGAGGCTTACTTCTGCATCTTTTATTATCTCTGGTATCTCTGTTTTTGTCTGACAGCTTTCCCTTGACCCTCTTCAGGAATAGAGAAAAATGTCTTTGTATATTTTGGTGGATTTTGCTATGAATTTTACTGTGTCTAAGACTCCAAGCTGTAAAGGATAAATATACACATGTTTGAAACAGGCTCATTCCAGATAATCACAAAACTTTTTATATTAATTATCACTTTCAGATGAACACATACACTAGAATGCATGATATACCTTGTTTACAACATAAAGCATTGGAAAAATGTTTTGAATGTGTTATTTTGATTATATTTTTAACAATGTCTGAATTGGAATTCAAAAATTATATGGAGTTCAAAAATAATTAAATTATTACCTATTATGTAAACTTTATATTGAGGAAAAAGCCTTTGTTTTGGCAAATAGAATTTTATCATAAATAATTTTTAATTCTTCCATAAGAACAATAAAGTTTTCTAGTTATTTATTTAAAATTATATTCTTTGACCTCAAGGAGTACAGATGATTTTTAAAGATTTATTTATTTTAGAGATTGGTGGGGTAGAGGGAGAGGGAGAGAGGTAAAGAGTGATACATATATGTATCTTGAGAGAAAATCCTCAAGCAGTCTCCTCTTGAGTGTGGAGCCTGACTCGAGACTGGACCCAGGACCCTGAGATCATGACCTGAGCCAAGACCAAGAGACGGACACTTAACCAACTGAGTCACCCAGATGCCCCACAGATGATTCTTAAAATGAAAATATGAGAAAAAGAACTTACTCTATATTCAAATAGTGCTTAAATATGATCATTAATTATTCAAAATTCCATCATTTGATATGTCTTTATTACATGATTACATTTCTTATATATGTCATATTTAAAGTCACACATTCAAAATTAACTTCTGCACGTGTAAGAAGAGTGTTCTAGAAGCATATTATTTTCATATTAGTAGCTTAAAGGATTGAGTAACCATGATATTTTCAGGGTTATGTGGAGAGAATGGAAAGGATGGTCAAAGAATGAGGAGACATGTTTGGAGATGTGAGGAAAGGCTTCAGTAAAGGAGATTATTCAAAAGAACCTAGTAAGGAAGAGAAAGAAAAAAAATAGCAAAGTGGGGAAAAATTAATTACATATACATAGAAATATCTTTTTATGTTTCAAGCCTGGAATTTCTGTCTCCCTTGCTCTCACACTCTTGGTTAAGTAAAAGCCTTACAGTGAAATTATTACTAATCTTCTGGCCTGGGTCTATTTCTAATATAACAACAAATGTGTTGCTAACTGCTTTGTCATTTATATCGGTACATATTATGATGAATATTCCATTTATGTCATCTACTTGGCCAAATTTCTAAGTTTGAATATTCTCACTTGTTAATCTAGTTTAATAGGAGAAATCAAATTTTGCTGGTCATTGTAGAAAAAAAAAAAAAAACTATGCTATAGTATTCTGGTAAAATTTATTTCTTTAAAGAAAAATCACTGAAACTGCAGGTAACAGACAAAACTTTAAAGTCCTCCTATGTTCTGGGCCTAATAACAAATAACATTATCTGTTGTCTCAGGCTAATTAAGATCATCTTGAAACTTAAACTTAAGGGATTTAATTTAAAACAGAATATAAAGATCTATAATATGGGTGAACTTCCACCTTGTCCATCTTGGTTCAAAAATTAAGCATATTTTTTTCAATTATTAGAATTGAACTACTAGTTCACATTAATGGTCTGTTTTGATTGTAAGATGTATAGACAGGGCTTTATATGTGAGAAAAAAGAGGCATTTATTAGTGTTGCAATCTTGGAGTTTTAAGATTGATTTGGATTAAATTGTAGTTCATATTTGCCCAAATTCTATGACCCTTTAAAAAGGTTTTAAACTTTATTTCCATGTTCTTGTTATATTGCAGTAAATGATGCTCCTACTTTATTGGCTTGCCATGGTAAATTGAATGCAATATGCTTGTCCTACTGTCTGGGACATAGTATGAGCTCAATATATTTTAACAACCGTTAATGTTTTAAAATGAAGATTTGAGGTAAATTTGAAAACCATTTTGTTGAAATGGACCCAAGACAAATCTTGAATAAATGTTTCAAGTACATATTAAAGTCCATTTTGTATTGATTTCCTATATGGTTCTGTATTTTTTCCTTTTGGTACCTAAAAATAGAAAACTAATTTCAGTAAATACAGTAACTGCATTCTTCCCCAGTAACTTTCCTTAGAAACTGCCCTAATTCAATGTGTTTTGGTTTTTTAATGCCATATCCCAAGGGCAGAACGGCCAACCATTAACTTCAGCTCTCTCGTCTCCCCATCCCGTCACTTCCTCCAGCCCGACAGCTTTAAAACGGGGTAATTTCAATAAATGCCCCCCACATACCTGCAGCTTGATCTCCTGGAACTCGGGTACTCTGTGCTAAAATTCTGGGTACTGAAATCATGTCCTTGTCAAAACCTATCAGTTCCTATTTTATATTGTTATCGTCTTGTTTTGAAGTCCTTTTATAGTGGCCATCTCTCTTTATGCATATATATTCATATCTTCTTCTTCACCTGATGTTTTATAGACTGTCAGAAACTTAATTTTTATTCACTTTTCATAGCTCAGAAAAGTCCTTCCCTATTCTAAAGGTCTTTTTCTGATTCCTCTAACCCATGTTTTCCTATGACCCATCTGCCGCAGACAGGATCATAATTGTACACTCTTGTGACAAGGTCTTTTGTTGCTCACTTAAATTTTCCTTTTGGTCTTCAAATACATTGTAAAGTTATTTCTTCAAGTCCCTGCTATCCTAGATTTCATTTCAGACCAATTATATAAGACAGGGGAAACCTCACGAGTTCTATAGGAAATATAATTCATTATATGGATGCTCTATTATGTTTTTAACTACTTTGTATATATGAACTAAGGATATTCTAGATGTTCATTTGTATTTACTAGTTTGCTTAAAGAAGTAAAGGAGACAAAGGATTGAATTCAAGAGGCATTTTGGGACTAGAATTATTGGATATGGCTAAAAGAAGGCAGCAATTAAGGATAGTATTTCTAAGGATAGCGTTACTGTCTTGGGTGACAGTTGAAATACAAAGAACCACAGGGAGAAATGGATGCAGATTCTAGCCAGAGTAGAGCATTTTGATAAATCCTGGGATTTATAAGTTTTGGTAGAGCTGTGACCAGCAAAGACGTTCGAAGACCATCTTCAGCTGTTGAAGCTGTGTACGTGGACTGCAAGGAGCCAGCCCCAGCAGGAGGCATAGTTTCTGTAAAACACAGTTACACTCTGAGTAGGGAAAGTAGCTGATGTCAGAGCTTTATTCCACTGATATTTCAGGCCCACAGCCAAGGTAGCATTCTTATGCAGATGGAGACCTGAAATTTGTGCAGTGAACCTGAAAGGACTTACAAGAAGAGTGAGTGAGTCTCCTTTCAGAACAAGCCATAGCAATTCAGCTGCTGGGAGAAATTAACTCTGGACACTGATCCTCTTTCTTAGTGAGGAAATACTGATGAAAAGAACCCTATGCTGAGCTATAAATACACACTTACATGTGCACATGTGGGCACACATGGGACTATTCTCATCTGTGGCAAAATTTCCTGTAGATTTTTTTTGTTTTTTTAAAGCAGACACATTTGGTAAGCAGAATGAGTGAAGATTTAGGAAAGTTCATTTAGTAATTGAGGTTCAGACTGCATGGTTATTAGCCACCCCAAAACAAATTTTTTATCACGTAGTAAAAAGGGCTTTTGTCTCTGAAAATTACAAAATTTCTGAAGGTGGTAGTAAATTTGCTCTTAGAGAAAAGCCCATCGAAAGATGAATGTAGTGAGTTAGATTCATGACTTAAAATGCATGCAGAGAGCATAATCATAAAATGTTTATGTATATATGTCAAATAAATGAAGCAAAGCTTTATGGAGGTTACCTCTAGATGGAATTCCAAGTATTTTTAAAACTTGTTTTCTTCATATTGCAAATTACTTTTTATATAACCATTATTTTATAGCCATATAAGGTATATATGTATATGTGTGTGTATATATAAATATATATACACATATATATATGAAATGAATGATAGATAAAAGACTGAAAGACTTAAGCCCATCTGTTTCACAAAAATATGAAAGAAGGGCTTTATTTCAATAAACTCAATTCGCTAGGCAAGTAGTACAGATACATAGTTATACTTTTCAAATAATTTATCCTATGCTTACATATTTGAAAATCTTCAAATGTGTAAGTTACAATTCAGTTGTTTGCATTGCTAACACCTTCTGTTCAGATTTCTGAAATTCTTTCTTAGGAAAAGTAATAGGTCATGATTCACCTGGGTGATTTTTGATAGTGTATACTAAAGTCAATACTAAATCTTATTTGGGCCCCATGGATGGATGGCTTTATTTATCCACAAGTACCACTTTAGACTGGTTTGGATGCTAAATGAGTAGTTCATTTCTACTTGCTAAACTTTCATGAGTCAGTGAATGCCCCATTAACTCCTGGGGACATTATTACTCATTCTCCCTAGAATCAAAACTGAAATTGTCCATAGCTGCTTTTTATTTACAGTGTGGTGTTCATTCAATTATGAATATTATATTATTTACTGTAATTGTTAGGAAATCTACTCCTATTCTCTTTGCCCCACTTTTTTCCATCTTTATCATTGTTGTTCTCTTGATAAATTTCCATATTAGTTGATATAATGGGTAAGCTACTAAACCACAAGAATAAGACAGTCTTCAAAATTATGGTCTTTCAATACTTTACAATTGCTTTATGTGACACACATAAATTTCTACATATGTAAACATTTTAAGTAATTTTTGCAATGAAAAAAGTCTTAAAGTAGTATTTATAGACAGATACTTAGTAATTATACTTTAAAGTGCAGGTTTTGTAGCTTTAAATAACTTTTCTGTAACAACTCAATAAAATTGAAGTAGAAATACTTAAAATTTCCTTGGGCACCTGGGTGGCTCAGTGGGTTAAATCCTCTGCCTTCAGCTCAGGTCATGATCCCAGGGTCCTGGGATCAAGCCCCGCATTGGGCTCTCTGCTCAGCATGGAGTCGGCTTCCTCCTCTCTCTCTGCCTGCTTCTCTGCCTACTTGTGATCTGTCAAATAAATAAATAAAATCTTAAAAAAAAAAAAAAAGAAATACTTAAAATTTCCAGTTAGAAAGAAATCTATGTAACACTTTTAGTTTGCACATCAAACTTCATGTAAAAGACCCATGAAATGTTCCATATTTTGTTGTCTTATAAAATCTTATTTGATTTATATTTAATTATAAACCACTAGTATAAAGTTTATAAAAACTAGTATTTAATATTTGTAGTTGAGAAATTTAAAGCTGAGGGAAACTCAGTTTACCATTGATAAAACTTTTTTCTAATAATTTTATATTTGTGACAATAAGGCTGTATAGTATACTAAGCATAATGTTGGGTTTCTATGACGTTAATGCAATGTAATAAGCACTATACTTCTACGTGTTTTCAAGTGGGTTATGACTTATAAATAAATTAATATTTTTAAATGATTATAAAACAACAGTAAACTTTCACATCCAAAGTAAATATTCACAAACAAAGAACTATATATATTTAAAGCATAAAATCTACATTGACTTCATACACAGACCTCTGTGCACAAGATATATGCTAGTGACTTTAAACTAAATGTCCTAAATAATCACTAATGACAAAAATCAAATGAGAAGAGTTATTTAGAAAAAAAAATTATCATTGCATGATTTTGGGTCAAAACTGATGGTGAGTCTGGTGGTGGGTATTAAGGAGGGCACGTATTGCCTGGAGCACTGGGTGTGGTGCATAAACAATGAATCTTGGAACACTGAAAAAAAAAAAAACTAATGGAATAGAATTAAAAGTTTTTTTCAAGCAAGGACTCAGATTTTCAAATCAATTCTGTTTAAAATGAAATAAGCAAATGAACTAAATACTCATAAAGGAACAAAAATACTCTAATTAAATTATTCCAAGGAAAGCAAGTAGAAAGAATCAAGTAAAAGTATTTTGAAAAGCTGATATTCTGAAAACCTTGCATTGTTGATCAAGAACAACAACAACAAAAAATACAGATGAAAAAAAATGTGTTAGTGATATATAGGAGGATTTAACTAAGATTAAACAGATAAATATTACATTAAAATACATGAATCTATTAAAATGTTTCACTGGAAATAACAGGAAATTCAGTTCAAAGTGGCTTAAGTATCTATTGGCACACAATAATTGAAAAATACCAGTGTTGAATTGATTAATTTTAGGTTCATAGGACTAACATATCATTAGTGCCTGCTTTTTCTCAATCTCTCAGCTACACACATCTTCCATATATTTCATTCTTAGAGAAGTTCTGTCCTTATAGTCTGAAAGTAGCAGCCTTTAGCTTGGTATCATCCCATGTTCAAACCCTATTAGAAGAGTACCTCTGCTGTCCTTGCCATCCAAGAAAATGTCTCACCATCTCTCACTGGATGTGACTGAGTCAAGTACTTATCATTCAATTAATCACTGGGCCCAGTGTATTGACAAGTCCCATTGCTTGTATTTCACCTACATGGGTTGCTCCAGAAGTGGGTTTGGAAGCAACCTTAAGTCCACTGACTGAGATTGAAGAAAGGATGATTTCTTCAATGCAAAATTAGGATGGTAAAGTTAGTCAATAATAGGAAAATAAGTGCAAAGTGGTAAAAACGAAAGTATGTTGTTTTTCATGTACATGTTCTAATGTATTTATTCATTCAAGAATATTGGTTAAGTGGTTACTATATGCCAGGTATTCGATCAGGTTTCAGTGATAGCAAAAATCACAAGGCCTATACTACTGCACAGTCCACATTACACTGAATTTAATGTCATTTGAATAATTAATAGTTCAGTATGACTTAATGGTAGGAAAACGTAAATTACCTAAATTCTCTTAGCAAGATGTTCCAGTACCTTGCAAAATTAAAAAAAAAAAAAATCCTTTCATAGTAATGTACTTCTCAGTATCATAGTTACTGATCAATGTTAAAAATGTCAAAACTTAGTTGTTGCAGTTTTGTGTGTAGTAACAAAGTATTAAAAAATCCAAATAGTCCATCGAGGCAAGACTTGAAAATTATTTACATGACGGCTTGCTGAATATAGTATATCCTTGAAATCAGCTGAGAGTAGATATTAAGTGCTCTCACTACAGACACAAAAAAATAGTAACTATAGGAAGTGATGAATATGTTAATTAGTTTGGTGGTGGTAAACATTTCATGATGTATACTTGGTATACAAATATGGCAAACAAATTCCAAAGCATCATGTTGTACATCTAATATATATATGTTTTACTTACAAAAAATTAAATCTTTTTAAATGAATAAAAAAAGAAAATTATTTACATGATAGAATAATATCTGCATAAAAATATGAAAAATATATTACATTCTAAGATTCTCCAAGATGTATTAAATAAAAAAAAATAGATTATCTTAGACTATACTTGTGGGATATTACCATGATGGCTAAAGAGTTAGGAAATATGTGTGCATGTGTGTGTATAAAAATATTACTGAAGAATGCAAAATGACATCATTGGTTGCCTTGGGGTCAGGAAACTAGGTGTATGAAAATCAGATCTAGGAGAACTATCAATTTTTACTCTATTAAACTGAATTTTGAATTATCTGGGTGTAAAAGTCCTTGTATAATAAAGTCTTAAATATTCACTGTTACTACACAAAAATCTCAAAGTCGCTAGATGGAACACTTGGTTTTATTTTAAGTATACTCTCCTAGAATGTGGGAAGAAAGAATGAAGCACATGAAAAACAAATTAAAAAAAAACAATTTAAAAAGCCAATTGTTCAAAAACAAAACAAAACAAAAAAACAACTTAAAAAACAATTACCTTATAGTCAACTTGGATTAGGGCCCAACCTAATAATCTCATTTTAACTTAATCAGTTCTTTAAAGGCTGTTTCTAAATTAGTCATACAAGGGATTAAGACTTCAACATATAAATTTTGGAGGAGCACAGTTCAGGCTAAAACAGGAAGAGAAAAAATAAATACAACATCTTTTTAAACTATTATAAATTTCAGAATTATAATAGTAAGTTGGTAGATTAAAATAGGCATCCCCATCATGATGAATATATTCTACAAATAAGAGCATTTTAAACTTGCCTATTGCCATTTCGTACATTAAACTCCTTTAAGATATTAAATGTAAGTGGACTAAATTTAGCAGAAAATAAGATTGTTGAAAATTGTTATAATTTTAATCCATTGAAAAAGGAGCTAAATGTTATTTGCCAAGACTCCTCTAAAGCATAAAGACCTGGCAAGGATGAAAGTAAAAATATGGAAAAATATATCACAAACTAACTGCTACTATAGTTATGTGAGGATAAAAGTATTTGGAGAAAATCCTTAGAAACAAGATTAATAAATAATGATACAAATCCACTTCAAAAGAAGTTATAAAACTTCTGAACATGTATTTAGTGAATAAAATAGACACAAAATATATAAAATTCATAGAACTACAAGAAAAAAATACATCTTTCTCAATTACTGACCTTTGTGGGTCACCACAATGTTATAAAAGGCTTGAACAACAGTTTATAAACTTTGCTTAATGGCCATAAGTAGATGTCTGCTTCAAACGTTATTCCCATGCACTTAAATATCAATGGCATAACAAATCATATACCAATATCAAATATTAGCTATTACAAAGACCACATTCTCTGACAATAATTTTAGGTGTTGTTTAAAAATCTAAATTATAAAATGACCTATTTTTGGAAATCAAAAAAGATCTTCCCAATACTCAAGGGTCAAGGAAGAAATTCTAATAAAAGTATAAAATTTTAGAATATGATGATAAAGCAAATACTTATAAAAATTTGGAATAAAGTAAAAGCAAGAGTTTCAAGTGAAATCTTAATCCAATGCTATTTAAAAGGTGGAAATCATCAACTTGAGGAATACCTTGAGAGAAAAAGATACACTACAAAAGGAACACAAGTGAATAAAATGAAATGACAAACAAAATAAAAGTTAGAAAAAGAATAAAATAGAAATTACAGTAAGGATCAGTGATAGAGAAAATTAGAATGGAGACAAAGTCAAATACAATTTGAAAATACTTACAAAACAGATGAAGATGGGCTAAAACACAAAATCCAAAAGAAATGAGCAAATATGCTCAAATTTTTATTTATGACAAAAATACACATTTAAAGATGTAATATTATATCATTATGTTAAATGCTTACAAATGGAGAACTACTTCCTAAAAGAAAAAAAGTAGATTGGAATTGAATCAAGAAATGTAGATCATGAATAATTGTATATTTAAGAAGCTGAAGAAGTACTTAGACATTTTGGTATAAAGAAGACACCAGGCCTAGATGATTTTTGAGAATTTTTGACAAACTTGCAAAGGATAACTTAGTACACTCTTATACAAAATCTTCTGGAGAACAGACATATAATATTTCTCACTTTATATAGGATCACTATAAAACCTGGAAAAAAACTGTATATGTGCATATATAAAAACTATATATAAATTTAAATTTAGATATATTTCTATATACAAGTATAGCTATGTAGCTTTTTATCTATACAGAGATAGCTAGATTTCACTTCCATATTTTTATTAACATATCATATTTTGGATCATTTTAACTTAGGCACTATTTTGTCTTAAGAAAGCTTAAGAATCACATAGCTCATCTTCCTTGAGAAGAAATCCAGTATTGTAAAAATAATTATTGTTACCAAGTTAATGTATACAATCCTAGTGAAAAACATAAAAGGATTTTTTAACAAAACCTGACACATTGATTTTAAAATTCTTATGAAGAAGTAATTAGTAGGCAAAAAGAATTTTAAAACTACAAAACAAGACAGACATACTCTAATAACCAAAATGAAACCACGTTTTTATGCTACGGTAAACTTAAAAAATGAAATTATGTATGTATATGTAGATGATGTATGTATATGAAGATGCATGTAATATGAGTGAGTAAAATAAAAAAATATATACATTTCATAATACTAGAGAGAAGGATAAATTATTTATACATTGGTGAGATGAAATTAGGGATCAAAAATGATTTTAAAATTACTACAAAAGTTCAAGGGGCTAAAATTGTGAATTCAAAAAAACAAAACAAACAAAAAACCAACTGTGATGATAGCAGAAAACTGTATAGCAAACCATTAAATAAAATTGTGAGGTTAAAGAAGGCCTATGCAATTTAGGGTATTCTTAGTAGCAGTAAGGAAAAGAGGTATATAATTTACCCTTCAGAAAACTTTTATACTGCAAATTACACATTAAGGACAATTTAAATACAAAAATGAATTGATGGACAATATTCGTCTTATATTTAACAAGTAAGTCTTCATAAGCAGAACATAAAATAATTACAGTAAGTTTAAATATATATCTGATACTTCATTTCCTTTTTATATACTTTAAATACAAAGTCTCAACAGAGGTTAACTTTGAGCAAAAGAGAAGGATGGAAGGGTAGGTGTGAAAAGAGAGATTGTGCTTGCTGCAGATTGACTGAATCTTCTGCTTCTTGCACTAGATGAACTTTGAGGCCCTTTTGAAGCTTAGATCTGAAACAGTCCTGAGAGCTCTGTGTACTTAGCAGTAGTTTTATAGAGCTAAAGGTCACAGTGACTCTGGGCAGAGGTTTGGAATTGAGGTTAGAGGTAGACCATGAAGCTAGACATCATGCTAAACTGTAGATTATATGAGAAATCACTGAATGTATCTGAAATAGAAGGATGAAACTGTTAAATTTGTGTTTTTGGAAAGATCATTTGGCAGGGAATTCTGAACTTACAAAGACAAAATAAGCATGCTCCTTCGTCTCTGTTAACTTATTTTTATTCCCAGCGCTGGTTGGAACTCATTGTCTAGGGACACAGATAGATATGTAAACCAATTACGATACAGTGCAGAAGTATTGAAGTATTTAGAAGCAAAGGAGAGATGAACAAACCCAACTGTGGAAAGCCTCACAGGCAAATGACGTTTTATTTTGGGGGAATGCATATTTAGGTGATGAGCTATCATTTTACTTCTTTGTGAAACCTAGAACTCCTTTATCATGTCTCCATGGATCAGGAACATGAAAATATGAATATTCCATGGTGTCACAAAGCAGTGTTTTGGTGAGCACTTAATCATTTTCTACATATCATTTTGTGGGTACAGGTTTAGATATAGTACTTCCTAAATTTGTCTTACGCATATTTGAAATAGTTGAGCAATGAATATATAACTACTAGGCCCAAGGATTGAATATTTGATAACATAAAAGGAAACTTATGTTATTTAGGAATAACTTAAAATGATCAGAGAAAGATTATTTTCTCATCATTTGTTTCTTTTAAAAATCCAGTGTTTATTTCAAATTAAGCAAAATTAAATAAATGGATACATATGGGATGGTAATGTTCATTGTTGAGGCATAGAAAATGTACAAAACTGATTTTATTTACTCTGCTTAGCTGATTCCACACTCATATTAACCATTAATTTCAATATGTAATAGTAGAAATACTACCTATTGAGGCAAAATTACAATTTCCTTGACCTATTTTTAAGGCAATAATGCTAGTTTTATATGTGTCTACCCCAAGAAAACTCAATATAGGAAAAAGATCTAAATCAATAAAGGACTATTAAAATTACAATGATCCACATCTAGTGTCTGCAAATAGTCTAGATGTGATACAAATGTATTGCATAATTTAAGAATACTGGTAATTAGAATGTTGAATATCAGATCTGTTTAAATGTCATTTTTAAGATGCATGCTTGCATTGTTTTGTATTTATAGAATAAGAGAAAGATGATGATGTATAAGACATAATGAAGGGGGTGCCTGGGTGGCTCAGTGGGTTAAGCCTCTGCCTTCTGCTCAGGTTATCATCTCAGGGTCCTGGGATAGAGCCAACATCAGGCTCTCTGCTCAGCAGGGAGCCTGCTTCCCTCTCTCTCTCTGCCTGCCTCTCTGCCTACATATATGATCTCTGTCTGTCAGATAAATAAAATCTTTTAAAAAATTTTAAAAAAGACATAATGAAGGACCTAGGAATATAACATTGATCTCACAATGTAATAATGATTAATGGAACTGTCAAGGTTATTTCCTTTTGGAGATAGAGATGCTTGCTGAAGAATGCATCAGATATTAAAATGAAAAATAAAATGTTATTTATGTTTTCTGTGAGATTAAAACACTAAGTGGGATTTGTATTTCCATTATGATCCCACATTACTCTCTATTTTGTATATTCAGAATGATCTAGTTCATGTTTTTATTCTGTTTCCAGGTGAAAATATTATACTTCCTGGCTGGATCTCCTATAATTAAATAGCAAAGTATAAAAATCCTGTTTTCTGTTAAAGATCATATAATAGATTTAAAAAAAAATAAGTGCATGCACACATTTTTTAATGTGCAGAAAATTTGCATTCATTTGCACTTTGAAATTGTCATCCACTCACATTTTTTTCTACTTTTGTTACTTTTAAACTAATCTGCATAAAGCATGAAAGTTACCCAGCTGTTCAGTGGAATACATTATTTTCTGCTTTCAAAGAAAGTGCAAGTTATATTTTCTGTCCCTAATTTAGTACTCATTTTATTAAATTTCAAATTAAATGTAAATACCACATAAACAATTACATGCTTAGAATGAGGAAAGCTGAAAAATTAAACTCAAGGTGAGGAGCTTAGGGCTTTATGAAATGTAATTACATGATAAACGCATATTTCTAATGTTAACATACTATTCCAAATATGTCACAAAAAGTCATTAACTAAGATAGCAAAGAAGTTTGCAAATAAATACAAATGATCATAGTAGAATAGATACATTTCAAAAGTTTTTTATCATTGTGTCTCACAATTTAAGCCTAGAGAGTCTTCATACTAAATGAAGTAGCAGACATATAAACTAAATGTAATTGAATAAGTGAGTACTAGATTATAAGCCAATTTTCATCAATTAACTGTGTTAGGCATCTGTGTTGTAACTCTTGACAAGTAAAAAGCTTTCAATTTCTGACACATTTGTTTCAATTTCAGCATCTAAAAGGAAAAAAATGCCATAGTTAAATATATTTTTAAACTTTATTTTACTAACTTGAAATATTACATTCCCAAAGAGTGGGGGAAAGAAGTACTTTTCAGGTCTCTTCATATTCAGTTTGTATTGTAAACTGTCATGTTAAAATATTCTGTTGGAAAATCTCAACCATTCTGAATTGAAAGAAGTAGCCAAAAATTTTGTGCCAATTTTGTTATGGACAGTTTTGTATATAGATAATTATTCCCTAGAGTCATAAGTGAATATAAAAGATAAAATTATGGTTAAGAGTAATGTTCACTTGTAAAATTTTACTACAGGAAACAGATAAGAAAAATGACAGTTTTTGTGGGTTTTTTCTGGCCCAGTATCTGGAATGACATAAAAAAATATATATTTTTTCTGAAACCATTTGAAATACTGGCAAATTCAGCTAATCTGTCAAGTTCCTTAAAAAGATAAAATTTGAGTCCAGTCATTTATTTTGATAAAAATTTCAGCATGGAAATTTATAGTTCATAAGATTTATAATACTTTATAATCTACTCCACCTTAGAATTATTAGGCAGTTCTCATGGGTTGATTTTGGTGTGACAAATAAAAGTGCTTTAAGGAAATTATAAATGTGTTTGTGTGAAATTTATGAAATGGTATCCAGTGTCTGAGTATCTAAATAATAATATATTTCAAAGCTAACGTATCAAAAAAATGAGAAAGAGCTTTAAACGTTAGATTTTCTTAAACAATTAGAATGTTTCCTATAGTAGATTCTGTATGTAAAATACATGTATAAAATAAAATATTTGTTTATGTCAAAAGAGAAAAATATAGAAATACAGAGAATAAAAGATGTATCATTAAAAAATTACACAAGAATAGACAGTTCAGAATTCACTCTGTACCAAACGGTACCACTCATGTCTCCTTTTTTGATGTTTTAAGTAAAATTCCTCTCTGCTTCATAGAAACTTATATACTAAACTTTCAAGTTTTATTTACATGATATTTTAATTTGTAAGGTTTAATAATAATTGCCATATTTTTCACCAATTACTTGTTTTGCTCATATACATATTTCTATCTATATTACATATTTATTTTTTTTTAAAGATTTATTTATTTATTTATTTGACAGAGATCATAAGTAGGCAGAGAGGCAGGCAGAGAGAGAGGAGGAAGCAGGCTCCCCACTGAGCAGAGAGCCCGATGCGGGGCTCGATCCCAGGACTTTGGGGTCATGACCTGAGCCGAAGGCAGAGGCTTTAACCCACTGAGCCACCCAGGCACCCCTATATTACATATTTCAAAACAATTTGAATAGAGTAGAGATATGACCCTTTACTCGTATTACAAACAAGTACATGATCTTACATAAACACAATTTTTCAATTATAAAAATTAGTAAATTTAACATTGATCGATTTAATTGATATAGTCAAATCAAAAATCGTTGCATTTTCGTGATTCTATTTTCTTTTGTGGATATTTTTTCAAGGTCTGAAACAGTTAGTGGAGATACATTATATTTTATAGCCATATGGGTTTAATCTCTTCTTAAAAATTTATGTATTTATTTTAGAACACGCGTACGCGCGCGCACACGCACAAGGGCAGGGGAAGGGCAGAGGGAGAGAAGAAGAGGGAGAGAATATCTAGCAGACTCCCTACTGAACACAGGGCCAGAAGTCGAGCTTCATCCCACCACTGAGATCATGACCATGGATCATGACCTCAGACAAAATCAAGAATCAGTCATTTAACCCACTGAGTCACCCAGGTATCCCTGGTTTAGTCTCCTTTTAAAGAAAAGGTGAAGAACCTTCCTACTTTTTATTTTTTTAAAAAATATTTAAAGTCAATTTAGTTAACATATAGTACGTTATTAGTTTCCGGGGTAGAATTTAGTGATTCATCAGTTACTTACAACACCCAGTGCTCATTGCATAACATTCCCTCCTAAATGCTCATCACCCAATTACCCCATCTCCCACCCACTTTCTCCCCAGCAACCCTCAGTTTGTTTCCTAGAGTTAGGATTTAATTATGGTTTGGCTCTCTCTCTGTTTTATCTTCTTTTTCCTTCCCTTCCCCTATGTTCATGGTTTTGTTTCTTAAATTCCACGTATGAGTGAATACATACAGTATTTGTCTTTTTCTGACCTATTTCACTTGTCATATTTCCCTCTAGTTCCTCCATGTCCTTGCAAATGACAACATTTCATTTATTTCATTGTTTTTGTTCGCTGAGCACCATACACACACACACACACACACACACACACACACATATATTACACACATATCACATATTTATTTATTTAAAAGATTTTATTTACTTATTTGACAGAGAGAGACACAGTGAGAGAGGGAACACAAACAGGCAGAGTGGAAAAGGAGAAGCAGGCTTCCCACTGAGCAGGGAGCCTGATGTGGGGCTCGATCCCAGGACCCTGGGATCATGACCTGAGCCAAAGGCAGATGCTTAACGACTGAGCCCCCCAGATTCTCCATACCACATCTTTAACCGTTCATCTTTTGGTGGACGTCTGGGATCTTTCTGTCTTGGCTATTGTGGGCATTGCTGCTATAAACATTGGGGTGCATGTGCTCTTTCAGATCACTATGTTTGTATCCTTTGGATACATACCTAGTAGTACAATTGTTGGGTTGTAGCAGTTCTATTTTTACCTTTTTGAGGAACTTCCACAGTGTTTTCCAGAATGGCTGCACCAGTTTGTTTTCCCACCAGTAGTGTAAAGAGGGTTTGCCTTTCTTCACATCCTCGGCAACATCTGTTGTTTCCTGAGTAATTAATTTTAGACATTCTGAGTGTGAGGTGGTATCTCATTGTGGTTTTGGTTTGTATTTCCCTGATGATGAGTGATGTTGAGCATCTTTGCATGTGTCTGTTACCATCTGGATGTCTTCTTTGGAAAAGCGTCTATTCATGTCTTCTGCCCATTTCTTGACTGGATTTATTTTTTTGTTTTTTGAGTGTTGAGTTTGATAAGGTCTTTATTAATTTTAGATACTAGCCCTTAATTGATTAAGTCACTTGCAAGTATATTCTCCCATTCCATAGGTTGCCTTTTAGTTTTGTTGATTGTTTTCTTTGCTTTTTATCCTGATGAAGTCCTAATAGTTCATTTTTTGTTCTTGTTTCCTTTGTCTTTGGGGATGTGTCTAGTAAGAAACTGTTATGGCTGAGGTCACAGAGGTTGCTGCCTGTGTTCTCCTTTAGGATTTTGATGGGTTCCTGCCTCACACTTAGGTGTTTTACCCATTTTGAGTTTATTTTTGTGTATGATGTAAGAAAGTGGTCCATTTTCATTCTTCTGCATGCAGCTGTCCAGTTTTCCCAGCACCATTTGTTGAAAAGACTGTCTTTTTTTTTTTTCCCATTGGATATTCTTTACTGCTTTTTTGAAGATTAGATGACCATAGTGTTAAGGGTCCATTTCTGGGTTTCTGTTCCATTGATCTACGTGTCTGTTTTTGTTCCAGTACCAGACTCTCTTGATGATTACAGCTTTGTAATGCAGCTTGAAATTTTGAATTGTGATGGCTTCAACTTTGGTTTTCTTTTTCAACATTATTTTGGTATTTGGGGTCTTTTTCGGTTCCATTCAAATTTTAAGATGGTTTGGCCCAGCTCTGTGGAAAAATACAGATGGTATTTTTATAGAGGTTGCATTGAATGTGTAGATTGCTTTAGGTAGCATAGACATTTTAACAATACTTGTTCTTCCAATCCATAATCATGGGATATTTTTGCATTCCTTTGTATCTTCCATAATTTCTTTCATAAGTGTTCTATAGTTTTCAAAGAGTAGATTCTTAGCCTCTTTGGTTAGGTTTATGTCTAAGTATCTTAGGTGTTTTGGTGCAATTGTAAATGGGATCAATTCCTTCATTTCTCTTTCTTTTGCTTCATTGTTAGTGTATAGAAATGCAATTAACTTCTGTGCATAACTTTTATATCTTATGACTTTGCTGAATTCCTGTATCTTTTCTAACAATTTTTGTATGTGTGTGTGTTGGGTCTTTTAACTTTTGTAGAGTATCATGTTGTCTGCAAAGAGCAAAAGTTTGACTTCTTTGCTGATTTGGATGCCTTTGATTTATTTTAGTTGTCTGATTGCTGAGAGCTAAGATCTCCAGTACTATGCTGAACAACAGTGGTGAGAGTGGATATTCCTGTCATGTTCCCAGCCTTAGGGGAAAAGCTGTCTGTTTTTCCCCATTGAGGATAATATTCGCTGTGGGTCTTATGTATAATGCTTCTATGATACTGAAGTATGTTCCTTCTATCCCTACGTGGTGGAGGGTTTTTATCAAGAAAATATGCTGTATTTTGTCAATTTTTTTTTCTGCAAAAAGATGATCATATTGAGATGATCATATGGTTCTTATCCTTTTATTTATGTTGCATATCACATTGATTTGTGGTTGAACCACTGCTCTAGCCCAGGAATAAATCCCACTTGGTCATGGTGAATAATCCTTTTACTATATGGTTGGATCCTATTTGACAGTATCTTGATGAAAATATTTGCATCCATGTTCATCAGGGATATTGGTCTGTACTTCTCCTTTTTAGTGGGTATTTGATTTTGGGAACAAGATAATGCTGGCATCAAATAGTGAGTTTGGAAGTTTTCCTTCCATTTATATTATTTTGGAACAGTTTCAGAAGAATATGTATTAATTCTTCTTTGAATGTTTGGTAGACTTCCCATGGGTTCCTCATCTTTTCTTTGTCTTTCTTCATCTTGCTATTGTGTGGTCAAGTTATTCTGTAAAATGTTCCTCAAATGGTGTGCCTAGTATTTCCTCATAATTATTTTAATCATTTTTGCATGAATACAGCAAAAGTGAAACTGTTTTCTTGCTGCTTCTAATTAGCTATGTAATGCTAGTTGTTACAACATTGGTAATAATTACTTCACTGACTTGTTTCAATTCTTGCCACTGTAAAATAAGATCTTTGAACCCATAATAAGAATACTGTTACGCTGAAAATAAATTAAAAAAATTAATAAAAAAAATAAAATTTGTTTACAACAGAATGCCAGTTAATAAATATAGGAGAAATCAGAGTTAGAAAATCATCATTGGAGTCTAAAAAGAGTGATTGAATCAATCTCAAAATATCTCACAAGCTGCTCAAAAAGTAAGTAATAAATTCATAAGTACAAAAGATTAAGAATAAGGCAAAGAATTAGGATCACACCTCTCATATTTAAAATTTTATTTAGGATTCTAGCCATTGCAATAAGGCAATAAAAAGTAAAAGTCAAAAGTATTGGCAAGAAATAAAACTAGCTTTCTTCCAAAATGGTATGACTTCTTAAGAAAATCCTAAGGAATCTATAAAACAACTAATGATCTGGATATTTTCTTTGAAGTGCCTGTTCAAATTCTCTGTCCATATGTTATTTGGGTTGATTACCTATTGTTTTTTTGACTGCACTTTATTCTCGATATAAGTCTTTCATAAGATATATGGCTGGCAAATATTTTAATTTGGTATGTGAGAAGGTCCCCCCTCCCCATAACTATGTTTTTTAAGAACAGCAGTTCTGAAGTTTTGGAACATCTGGGTGGCTCAGTTTATTAAGCAGCTGCATTCAGCTCAGGTAATAATGAAGGACCCTGAGATCAAGCCCTCGGTCAGGTTCCTTGCTCAGTGGAGAGCCTGCTTCTCCCTCTGCCTGCTGCCCTCCATGGTTGTGTTTGTGCTCTCTCTCTTTCTCTCTGACAAATAAATAAAAACCTTAAAAAAGAAGAGTAGAAGTTCTTAATTTTTTTATTAATTGCAATTTATCAGTTTATTATTTTTTGTATCATGCTTTTGTATCATATTTAAGAAGTATTTGTTTACCAAAACTCACTCAAGAGAAAAACAGATATTTGGGTGCCTGGGTGGCTCAGTGAGTTAAGCCTCTGCCTTCAGCTCCGGTCATGATCCCAGGGTCCTGGGATTGAGTCCCGCATCGGGCTCTCTGCTCGGCGGGGAACCTGCCTCCCACTCTCTCTTTCTCCACCTACCTCTCTGCCTACTTGTGATCTCTGTCAAATAAACAAATAAAATCTTAAAAAAATAGATAAACTGAATCACATTTACTGTTAAATTCTATCAAAGGGGCTGATTAATTGTTCATAATACTTTTAGAGAAGATACAGTTGATTGGGCATGTTAGTGATTTTGTTTTCACCATATGACATATGAGATACTTTTGTTACTTCTGGGCTAACATAGTAAAATAAATAAATAAATAAATAACAATAATAGTAATAGAGCAGTTGAATATTGGAATTTGGAATTTAATCAAAGGTAGAAGCTAGCAATATGTATTTTGGAAGCCACAGGGTTATAAAGATGACTCAAGAAGAAAATTTTTATAGAAAATAGGCTAAATAATTGACATTACCATAATTCAAGATACAGATGGAAGACAGCATATAAGAAAGAAATGATAGGGGTAAGAAAAAAGCTAGAATCAAGGCATGGCACAAAATTCAAGGGAGGGGAAAGTTGAAGATAAAAGAAAGTATTGAATGTGTGAAATGCTGTAGAGAGATTAATAAAAGAATGAAATAGAAGAATTAGTATAACAATTACAAAGTCTCTGATGACCTGAAATGGAGAAGGAACAGAAACCAGCTTGAGAAGGAATAGAAACCAGATAATCCAGGGCAAAAATAAATATGAAGAAGCATATTGAGGCAGTATGCATAGACTACATTCCAAGATACTTGGATTTAAAAGAAGTAATGGAATTATAGCTAGAACAGTTAAGGAGTTTTTCTTCTTGAAAGGAGAGAGTTTAATATAACTAAGTGTTGGCATGGGAAGGAAGGAAAGAACAGTGTGTGAAGATTTACCGAGAGCAGTATCTTGGAAGAGACAAAAGAGCCAGGACCTAGAACACTACTGGTGAGAATTATGTTGCTAAATAGCATGAAAGCAATCTAGAAAGAGGGAAGAAATTAGTGGTAGTTTCAGGTAAGTTTATAGGCACAGGACTTGGAAGTGGAGTGGTTAAGACCCTGCACGAAAGGGCTTTAGAGACCAGACAGTGGCACTAGGACACAGCTTTGGGGAAGGGATTTCATTAAAATTATGGACTCAGTATTACACACAATGTAGTGAAATGTGCATAGAAATAAAAAAAAAAAGTGCTGCTGAGTGATGACTAAGATCCGGCTGACATTGGCAAATTTAATATGTAATGGCTCCAGGACATACAGTTTTTTGGTTTTGTTTAGTAACCTTTGAGACTTAAAGTGCTAAGTGGTGAGGAAAGATGAGGGAAATTTAAAAAAAAATAGAAGTAAAACAAAGTAGTAAAAATTACTGCTCTGTTTTCTTTTGCTTTTCATAACCCTGAAATAGGTTGTGGTCATGTATTTGAATAACTGAGTAAAAATAACAAGACTAACTTTTAATAAGAGTTTACTGGGCTCTGCCCTTGGCCATTTTAGGCTTGCAGTGGGTAAGACAATACTCCTTAGACTACTGACTCTAAAATTCCTTTTCCATATGATCCCTAACATGCTGCTAAAGTCTGAGCCAGTCTATTACTTATCCCTCTTCTGCAAGTTACTCTGTGCTTGTAGCGCATGCTCCCACCGACCTGGATGGTGGCTGAGAGTGGCTGCATCCTGGCTGAATTAGGAGATGAGTTGAGGACATAGAACTTGGATGTTGGGACTGGGGTGCCAACATATATGCACATGCTCCTTGGTCCTTTCCTGATAACGGGATAGAGAAAGGTATGGGAAAAACTGTGGGGCAGTTCATGGGATCAGGGGCCCAAATTTGTACTCTTGTGCCAAATGCCAAAACCAAAAAAATTATCAGGGCTGTTCTTATTTACTGAGTAAGAGTTTATCCCAGAGAGCTGAGCTGGACACCAGAGCTCCCATTCTTATCCAGTATGTGACATCATGTTTTGATACCTTGACAATGAGCTAGAACTTACCTATTGATCACATCCTAATGGCAATATGAAACAAAATAATGAAACAAGGTATAATACCCAGAAAAGTTTTAGTAGGATCATAAGGGATACTTGAAGAAACAAGAAGCATATTTAGACAGCAGAAGAGAAAATATTCTATTGCCAGGTTGAATATGGCCTCATTTGTACTTAATGGGAATTCAGATTTTGTCTGTGTGAACGTGGTGTGAAATTAGGATTGGTTGATTTATACTCAACAATTTGTATTACTTGGTGCGCATGAGTTTCAGATGATTAGGAAGAAAAAAGTATGATTGCCAGGAGAGAAGAACTGAAATAGTATGTGTAATGAACCAGTTGTGATGGCATGGCAAATCCTAGCCAGCCTGCGGAGCAGTGGACAAATATCTGATGCTCCTAGGAAGAGAGTTTTAATAATTATCACTTTTGAAGACCAACTTTAACAAAGCATTGTAGAAGTCTTGTCTATATAGTCCCAAATGACATCCCTACACCAGTGAAAAGCTTTATGTTGAAAGGGTAGAGTTTTGTTTTGTTTTGTTTAATGTAGATTTGTTATTATTTCTACTACTATGATTAGTATTATCTTATTTTGTGCTTTTGCTGGTTTGGAATGCAGAAGGAAGTCATTGTTACCGAGAAGTAACAGTGAGAGACTTGGCAAACTAAGGCGAGAGTCAAAAACCTCTAGAGCAGGGTAGTGAACAAACAAGCATGGAGGAGCGCTTGAAAACATGTCACTTATGTCAAGACCCCCCCCTAAATATATGGAGTGAGAATTTTTAATGAATAGGAGATCTCCTGCTTTATAATGGGAGCTCAAAAGCCAGTAGTGTTTAGTTAGTTAGTTGGTTAATTAGTTATGAATGAGGACACAAATGGGAAGGGACAGAAGGGGAAGGAGAATCCATCAGGAGCCAACCAGGTGCCCCCTTACTGCTGTTTATGTGACTTTACTATTACAGAAGAAGAAATATGTTTGTTTTACAGATGAAGGACTGGATGTACTCTGTGTGGCTCCAGAACACCGGGCTGACATCAAATCATGGGTATTCTAAAAGGTGCATTTTGGTAAAAGTGGTATTTTGTTTTCCAATTATTAGAGCTATTGAAAGAAGGTCATTAATAGAAAGTAAATCAAGCAGAGGCAAGAAAGCCACTTGGCAAGGGATTTTATACAGGGAAGCCAAATGAAAACACAGGATAAATATTAATGCTTATTTTTTCTAAAACATTTTGATATTAATGGTAGGGAGTTTTAATTCTATGGTCTTATCACATTCACATTCAAAGACAGAATGAAAAGAAGGTGGACTTAGGAAGAGTTCTGGGGATATTAGCAAATTTGAGTGGACATATTTTAATGATTCAATTTGATAGAACTTTGTGAAAGTGCTTATTTAAAAACTATTTTTTAAAAATGTTAACTCCCTCAGGAACATCAGGAAAAGACCCACTGCTGTATTTCTGGCACATTTTGTTCCTTATCTGGAAGGACACCAGTCTCTATTCATACTGTATCTTCCCTCATAAATCCCAGTAATAGTTATTCAAGAGAGTACAAAGACAGTATATTATCCTTATAGGAGATACACAAACCCTTGACTCACATGTCCATACATACCAAATACAAAATAGTTGAAATTCCATAAGGAAACCTTGTGTTTTCTATATAGAGTGATGGGTAATGGTGGTAAATGAATGTTTGTACATTATATGTACGTAAGGGTTAATATTTGAAGAGGTAGCTGGTCCCTTAACAAGGGATTTGATTAATGAAAGCATGTCTGTCTAATAACAAGGTTGGCATTTAACCTTTTCTTTTAAGAGTTTCATTTGTTTTCCTAGTTGCTTTTTCTGATCTGGTCTCTTATGAGTCTGTGCATATGCACCTACCTTTTATACACAGACTGACATAGGTGTGAATATGTGTGCATGGACAAGATTGGGGGAATTGGAACAGGGTGAAGCGAAAAATATATTCCCATTCTCTGTGATGAAGGATTCAGTCAGCTGCCTGCAGAACCTATTAAAGTTGATAGATCTCTTTTCTAGAATAAAGGATAGAACTGCTTAGAATGAAATATTTTTATTTGAAAATGAGAACTTACTTCTCTCTAGATATGTAGATTATAAATCAACTTATTTCTTTTCTGGTATTCTCCTTAACCCATGCCTTTACCTTTAATATAACAGAGAGAAAAAATTAAAATGTATGATTATTTTCAAAACCAATTTTTTCTCTAATATCAAAGTCTTACAATTCAAAGAAGTATGTAGAAATTACTCTGTCCTTTTCATAATTATCCAAGTGGCATTAGACAAAAAAATAAGGCTTTTCTTCATAAGTGAAATTATGTTCTATTTTATTCCAGGGTTTCATGGAAAGCTTTGCATGTGTGAGTCGGCTCCTCAAAGCAAATCTCATTTACAATTCATGACATCTTTTCATCCCAATTATTTAGTTTCATTTCCTTTGCATGTTAGTTCTTTTAACTTTTAGACTCACATTCATTTAGCCAAAATTGCTATAAATCTTATTCTCTCCTTGCCGAAAATCCGCCATGTACATGAGAAGACTTGATTAAATTTCTTTTTTTTTTTTTCCTCTCGTGAAGTTGTAAAATTCAACTATGGATCTGCGTTACTGGTTTACCAAAGAAGGAATGCAGCAAAAATTTCCTACAACTGCCATATTTGTGCCGTATATCATTGGTATTCGGGTTAATTTTCACAGTTGTTCCTTTCAAATTGTTATGTCAACAATTTGACCATTTGAACATTTACAATCCTATTTTATTTCCTATAAACATGGCTGGGGAGTTATTTTATTTTTCTATTTTGTATTGTTTGGCATTACTTTCCCTTCTTTATGGCATTGATTTTGAATTTCTACATATATTTCCACCTTCCATTGCAAGTAGCAAGGTCAGTTTTAATACTGTTAGGTTTTTAACATTGTGTTTTTATAAGGCTATATTTATTTATTCTTGTATTTAAAATTAAAATTTTTTTGTGGTTACATTTTCTTTGAAATAATTTAAGCTTCATGAGAAGTTGCACAAATAGTAGAGAAATTTCCTGGGTACCCTTCATGCAGCTGTCCCCAATGAGAACATCTTACATAAACGTAGTACATCATAAAAAAACCAGGGATTTAACATTGGTACAATACTATTACTTGAGGGTAGATTTTATATGGATTTCACCAGTTTTAAAATGCTGTCAAAATTTTTTGATGTATATCTAGATTTGATGAATAATCACCACATTCAGGGTACAGAATTTTCCATCACTACAAAGAAATGTCCTCATGTTACCCCTTCATAATAATACCTGTTCCCCAGCTCCTGACAGAATGGGTAAAAGGGAGAGGCGGATAAAAGCCTGTATTTAAAAAGAAACCATATATATGCTTGAGAAACTGGCTGCTGTTTGCCTCTTAGACTGTAAATAAGCTCTGCTTAAGTAGTTATCCACCTTTCCTTCCAGCCATTCTAATGTGTCCCTCGTCCTTTTTAATCAGACCAACAGTTTATATTCCTATGCACACCTGGGAGGTCTCTCCTTTCCTGGTGAATTGCCTGATTCCCTCCTGTTCATTTTCAAATTTACTTAAGTCCCTAACCTGTCACCACAACCTCTTCTTCCAATTCCCTTGTTCAACAATTGCACAGGGTTATTCTTTGATTTAGAAAAGCTATCCTCTTGGGGTATCTGGGTGGCTCAGTAGACTAATCATCTACATTTGGCTCGGGTCATGATTCCAGAATCCTGGGATATAGCCCCACCTGGAGCCCTTCATAGGACTCCCTGCTTAGTGAGGAATCTTCCTCTCCCTTTCCCTTTGCTCCTGCCCCTGCTTGCGTGTTCTCCCTCACTCTCTCTCTCATAAATAAAATGAAAAAAAAAAAGAAAAAAAAAAGCCATCCTCTCCAATGACCCCTCTATTTTCTCACATAAAACACCTTTTCATGTATCCACTCCCCTCTTTATACAGCAAAGATGTTATTGTTCATGATATCTTTCCCTTTATACACCTGTTAGCAAAAAGCCTACCATCTCTTTGCTGCGCTCTTGACTTAGAAGTGCCAAGCATGGCTGGAGAAACTTACAAAGTGGCAGATCTAGATCACTCTAAATTCATAATCGCCGGCCTCAAACTTAAATCTTGTCCATCTTTTATTTTTCTGATAAAATTTCTCAGTCCTTTGAAGAAGGTAAACTTCAAACTACTACTGCTCTCTTCTCACCTACTCCTCCTTCACCATGTCTTATTCTCCAAAGGCAAACAAAGTATAAGGTGCACTCTGGAGCTCTCTCCTCTTTCATTACCAGATCTCTGGACTTGCCTGCCTTCCTTATTCAAATGCCCTGTCTGGTTGATATCTCCTCTTGGATGTTCCCTAGGCATCCCCCCCACACCCACACCCCCCAGAAAGCTCAAGGTAAATCTTGTAATCAAACATGGCTCCCTTCATTCAGACCTCCTTGAGTTTCCCCACTCAGATGAAAACTTCAATGTCCATCTGAAACTTTGATATCATCTTCAACGTCTTCCTCTTTCTTACCCCAATTTTCAATTCACAACAAAGTCTTGTAGATTTAAGTATTTAAAATACCTTTCACTATTATCTATCCTATATTATAAGTTTCACAAATGCAGAAAATACAAGGATATCTTTTTCTTTAGCACTACAGAACAGTCATTGTCCCTATACGTGTTCATTAGTTACACATTTCTCCACAAGTTATCTTTTTAATACTTTATCTTCTTAAATTATTTCTTAAATTTCTCCTGCACCATCTAAAATGTATATTTACATAGGTGGTATTCAAAATACTTGACTTGGCCTAAAAGATGCAATTCAGAAGATGTTAATGTGTTTATCTTAATTATGAGTTTCTAGTGGATATGATGCTTCCTTGATATTTGTTATACAACAAAAAATGTATAACTTTGAATATAAATAACCATATTACACTACCCTTGATTTTCACTTTATATCACTAATACATACCAGGGATAATACTTAGGACTGGAAAAATGTGGCTAGTTACTTGAGTCTTTGTCATTTATTTCAGCATGCTTTAGATATTTTTGTATCTTCTTGATATAAGAAGATACAAAATAACATACAAGAAGATACAAAATAACATACATAAATATGTCACTTCAAATCTCAGGACATAAAAGCACATTATAAATTAAGGAGACTTTTTTTTTTCAAATCAGTAATTAGTTCAGAATAAATCTTGACTTTAGAAGAATATATGGATTTAGTTCAAAGCAAAAGGGATTTTAGAAATTCCTTCCATTCTGCTTTTATGGGAAATATTAGCCAAGCAAATGGAATGCCACATTTATATTTGACTTCATTATGGATGTATGTATGTGAGGTGTTTTCTAACTTAAATATCAAAATGAAGATTTTGGAGTAATGTGAATGCCACCAAAATACTTATAAATAGTAAAAATGTATTTTCTACAAAGTAATATAAACATATTTAGGTCGTCTGGAAATTATTTGTGAGGGTAGAAAAGAAAGTATTTCCAACACTCTAGTGCAATCATCTGTACTTCTGCTTACACTTTGTCTTTTTTTAAGGAAAATATTATACACTAGTTTAATCATAATATTTCTGCAATTTTGCAGTTTTTATATATTGTAAAGCTATAATGTTTCCTTTTTATTTCTTATAACATATAAAATTGTCATTCACAATATACTTTATATTTTATTACAATTACATAATTTATGGATAATGCTCTGAGTGCACTTAATGTCTCACAACTGACCTAGTTGAACATATGATTTGAAGAGACGATTAAAAAATTCAATTTTATAAATTTCTTCCATGGGAAAATAGTAGGTCATCAATTATAACATAAATACAGATTCCATATTATAAAGGGGGTTATATTCCTTGGCTGTCAACACAGTATTAAAAACAAGTAGAAATCTTAAGCACCCAAATGTTTATTTTAATGTAATTAACCACTTGATGGAATGCCAGCTTTATAGTGAATGATGTCGATATAGGTCTGTTTTTGTATTTCCATGTCTCCTTAACAAATGCACTACAGAGTCTTACAAATACTCTTTATGGTTTACCTTCTAATCTGTTACATAGACATGATCAACAGTGAAGTAGAAGTACTTCCTTTAAAAGATGAACAGTAGTTGGCTTAGTTCTTAGCTGTCTACCGCTCTAAAATCATTGTGCATTTGACTTCAGCCACTATACTCTATTGTAAAAAGAATAAGACATTAAATTCTTTGTTTACATTTTTATGTGTTTGTGAAAATAAACATTTTGAGTGAAATAAGACTAAGTGAAGTAGAGTTAAATTTAGAAAAAAAAGATTATTTGTATGTTTTCCCTCTTTTTGTTTCATGTACCTTTTCAAGGATATGTAGGGGATAACAAAGTGTAAAGACATAATTTATTTCAATATTCTCTAATGTAGGCTTGATGCAGTTACATGCAGGATCTATATTTCAGCTGTTTTTTTCCCCAGCTTCATTGATTATAAAATTGACAAAATTGTGAGATACTTAAAGTATACAATGCGATGATTTGATCTATATATACACTGAAAGATTTTCTCCCATGAAGTTAATTAACACATCCATCATCTTATGTATTTACTTTTTTTTTTTGGTGAAAATATTTAAGTTCTATTCTTAGCATATATCAGATATACAGTATTATCAACTATAATCACCATGTTTTACATTAGATTCTTAGAACTTTTTCACCTTATAATTGAAAGTTCATACCCTTTTACCAACCTATTCTTATTTCTCCCAAACCACCAGCTCCTGGCAACCAAATTTCTATGAATTTGGTTTCTATGAGTTTAATTTGTTTTAGACTATATATAAATGATATGGTGTAGTATTTCTTTCTTGGTCTGACTTATTTCACTTAGCATAATGTCCTCCAGACTCATCCATGTTATTGCAAATGACAGATTTTCTTTCTTAAGGCCAAATAATATTCAGTAATGTGCATGTGTTAAAATTATATGTATATATCACTTTTTCTTGATCCATTCATCTGTTGACAGATGCTTAAGTTGCTTGCATTGTGAGTAATGCTGGAATGAGTATGGAAGTCAGATAATGGTTTTGTTTCTTTTAGGTGTGCCCAGAAGTGGAGCTGCTGGATCATATGGTTATTATATTAATTTGAGGAAACTTATATCCTCGAAACTTATATCCATAGTAACTGCAACAGTTTATATCCAGACCCCCAACGGTCTACAAGCATTCTCTTTTCTCCACACTCTCACCAATATTTTCATTTTTTATCTTTTTTATAATATCCATTAACATATCTAAAGGTATACCTCATTGCAGTTTTGATTTGCATTTCCCTGATGACTAGTGACAATGAACACATTTTCATGTACCTGTCCATCATTTGTATGTCGTCTTCGGAAAAAATTTCTGCTGATGTCCATTGCTCATGTTTAATTAGGTTGTTTTTGCTATTGTGTTGTATGAGTTTCTTGTCTATTTTAGATATAAACCCCTTATTGAATATGTAGTTCACAAATATTTCCTCCCACTGAATAGGTTGCTTTGTCATTTGGTTGAGATTTCCTTTGCTGTACAGAAGGTTTTTAGAGTGATGTGTACCCAATTGTTTCTTTTTCTTTTGTTGTTTTTGCTTTTGGTTATATATATATATATATATATATATATATGCATGACTAATATTTGCCAAGGAATTCACTTGTTTTCTTCTAGGACTCTTAAGATCTCAGGCCTTAAATTTAAGTATTTATAATCCATTTTGAGTTGAACATTTTGTATGGTGTAAGTTAGGAGTCCAGCTTCATTCTTTTGCATGTGACTATCCAGCATTCCCAGTACCATTTATTAAAGAGATTATTCTTTCCCAATTCTGTATTCTTGGGCCTTTTGTTAAAAATTAGTTTACTATATATGTGTTAGCTTACTTGGGGCTTACTTGACCCATTGATCTCTTCATCTGTTCTTATACCCGTAACATAGTGGTTTTTTTTTTTTTTTAAGATTTTATTTATTTATTTGACAGACAGAGATCACAAGTAGGCAGAGAGGCAGACAGAGAGGAGGAAGCAGGCTCCCTGCTGAGCAGAGATCCCGATGTGGGGCTCTATCTCAGGACCCTAGCATCAGAACCTGAGCCGAAGGCAGAAGCTTTAACTCACTGAGCCACCCAGGTGCCCCGTAACATAGTGTTTTTATTACTGTAACTTTGTAATATAGCTTAAAATCAAGAAAGGTGATGCCTCCAGCTTTGTTTTCCTTTTCAAGATTGCTTTGACTATTCCAGGTCTTTTGTGGTTCCATACAAGTTTTTTGGTTTCATTTTTGTTTTCTAAAGCAAAGTGCCATTGGAATTTTGATAGGGATTGCACTGAATCTATAGATTGCTTTTGGTTGCTGGGACATTTTAACAACATTCTTCCAATCCATGCACATGGAATGAATATCTTCCCATTTATTTGTGCATCTTCAATTTCTTCCATCAATATATCATAGCATTCAGTGTGTAGGTGTTTCTGTTTTATTGTTTTTTCATGCACTTCACAGGCATTGCTTTTTTTTTTTTTTTTTTGTACATCAAAGGTTTGCAGCAACCCTGTATTGAGTTAATCTGTTGGCACCATTTTTTTTTTTTTTTCTCCAAAAGCATTTGCTCACTTCTTATCTCTCTCACATTTTGGTAATTCTCACAATTTCAAAACTTTTTACTATAATTTTCATGGTGATCTTTGATCACTGATCTTTAATGTTAACATTATTTTGAGAGGCCATATATCCTGCTCTATAAGATGGCAAAGTTAATAAATGTTGTGTCTATGTTGACTGTTCCATCGGCTAGCTATTTTCCATCTCTCTCCCTCTTCTTCATCATCTCTGCACTCTGAGACACAGCATTGTTGAAATTAGACCAATTAATAACCCTACAATGACCTCTAAATGTTCAGGTGAAAAGAAGAGTTCACATGTCTTTCAATTAAAATTCAGAAATTATTAAGCTTAGTGAGGAAGACATGTGGAAAGCTGAGATAGGGGCAAAGTTAGGCCTCTTGTGCCAAACAGTTAGCCAAGTTGTGAATCCAAAGGAAGTGTTCTCGAAGGTGATTAAAATTGTTAGTCTAGTGAACACATGAATGATAGGAAAGTGAAATTACCTTCCTGATAGTGAGAAAAATTTAGTGGTCTGAATATAAGGTCAAACTCACTACAACATTCCCTAAATCCAAAGCCTAATCCAGAGCAAGTCCCTAACTCTCTTCAGTTCTGTGAAGGCTGGAGAGGTGAGGAAGCTGCAAATGCCAAGTGTGAAGCCAGCTGAGGTTGGTTCCTGAGGTTTAAGGGAAAAAGCTGTCTTCAGAACACCGAGTGCAAGGTGAAGCAAGTACTGATTTAGAATCGACAGCAAGTTAGCCAGAAGATCCACCTAAGATAATTAATGAAGTTTGATACACTAAACAATAGTTTTTCAATGTAGATGAAACAACTACTATTGGAAGACGATGACATTTAGGACTTTCATAGCTAGAGAGAACAAGACAATGTTGGCTTCAGAGCTTCAGAGGACAGACTAACATTCCTGTTAGGGACTAACGCTGCTGGAGATTTGAAGTTGAATCCAGTGCTCATTCACCATTCTGAAAATTGTGGTAGGAACCTTAATAATTATGCTATACCTATTCTTTCTGTACTCTGTAAATGGAACAAAAAAACTGCATGACAGCACATCTGTCTACAACACGGTTTCCTGAATATTTCAAGCCCACTATTGAAATCTAATGATCACCAAAAACAAAGCAAAGCTAAACAAAACAAAACAAAAAAATCCCCAAACTTTTCTTTCAAAATATTACTGTTCATTGACAGTGGACTTGGTCATTTAAGAGCCCTGGTGGGATGTACAACAAATTAATGTTGTTTTCATGCCTGCTAACACAATATCCATTCTGTAGTCCTTAGATCAAGGAGAAATTTTGACTTGGAAGTCTTATTATTATGCATTTGTAAGGCTGTAACTGCCATTGATAGTAATTCCTCTGATGGAACTGGGCAGTCAATGGAAAACCTTCTGGAAAGAATTCACCATTCTAGATACCATTAAGAACATTTATAATTCATGAAAAGAGGCCAATATATCAACATTCACAGAAGTTTGGAAGGCGTTGATTCTAATGCTTATGGATGACTTTGCGGGGTTCTAGTGGAGGAAGTAACCGCAGATGTGGTAGAAATATCAAGAGGACTAGACTTAGCAGTGGGGCCTGAAGATGTGACTGGATTGCAGCAATCTCATGATAAAACTTGAGCAGATGATGGGGCACCTGGGTGGCTCAGTGGGTTAAAGCCTCTGCCTTCAGCTTGGGTCATGATCCCAGGGTCCTGGGATCGAGCCCCACATCTGGCTCTGCTCAGTGAGGGGCCTGCTTCCTCCTCTCTCTCTGTCTGCCTCTCTGCCTACTTGTGATCTCTGTCTGTCAAATAAATAAATAAAATCTTAAAAAAAAAATTGAGCAGATGAGGAGTTGCTTCTTATATTTGAGCAAAAAAAGTGGTTTCTTCAGATAATATCTTCACCGGGAGTAGATTCTGTGAAGATTGTTGAAATGATAACAAAGGATTTAGAATGCTACATAAACTTAGTTGAAAAGCAGTATCAGGGATTGATTCCCACTTTGAAAGAAGTTTTACTATGGCTGAAATGCTATCAAAGAGCAGGTTATGTTACAGAGAAATACTTCATGAAGTATTTCTTCAAGAAATATTTCACTGTTTTATTTTATTTTATTTATTTATTTTTTATTTTTAAAATATTTTATTTATTTATTTGAGAGAGAGAGATCACAAGTAGGCAGAGAGGCAGACACACAGAGAGAGAGAGATAGAGATAAAGAAGCAGGCCCCCAGCTGAGCAGAGAGCCCAGTGCAGGACTTGATCCCAGGACCCGATCCCAGGACCCCGGGATCAAAACAACCCCGGGATCAAAACGAAGGCAGAGATTTAACCCACTGAGCCACCCAGGCGCCCTATTTTATTTTTTAATTGCCACATCTACCCCAATCTTTAGCAGTCAAAACCCTGATCAGTTGGAAACTATCAACATCATGGCAAGACCCACCACCAGCAAAAATTGCATGACTGGCTGTGAGCTCAGATAGTGATTAGCACTTTTTTTAAACAATGAAGTATTTTTTAAAGGCATATACATTGTTTTAGACATATTGCTATTGCACACTTAATAGACTAGAGTTTAACTTTTATAGTCACTGGGAAACAAAAAAAATAATAATTTGACTCACTTTATTGTGATATTTGCTTTATTGTGGTAGTCTGGAATTGAACCCACAATATTTCCATGGTAAACCTATATAGATTTTTCACTTCTGGTTAAATTTATTTCCAAGGGTTTTTTTTTTATGTTATTATAAATGAAATGAAATTGTTTCCTTAATTTCTCTGATAGTTTGTTAGTATATAGAAATGGAACTGATTCTTGATGTTGATTTTTATATCCTGCAACCTCACTGAATTCATTTATTCTGACAGCTTTTTGGTGATATAATATCAGGCCATCTGCAAATAGAGGCAGTTTTATTCTTCCCTTCTGATTTGGAGGCTTCATATTTCTTTTCTTGTTTAATTGCTCTAGCTAGGACCTCCAGTACTATGTTGAAAAAAGAATGGCATCCTTGTCTTGTTTCTAAAAAGCTTTCAGCTTTTCCTTGTTGAGTATGATGTTAGCTGTGTGTGGGCTTGTCATATATGGCCTTTATTATGTTCCTTCTAACCATATTTGTTAGTTTTTATCATGAAAGGATTTGAATTTTTCAAGTATTTTTTCCTGTGTCTATTAAAATTATGATTTTTATCTTTCAATTGTTAATGTCATATATCATGCTTATTTTATGGATGTTTGACCATTCTTACATCCCTGGAATAAATCCCACTTGATAATGACATGATTTTTAAAATGTACTATTGAATTCAGTTTGCTAATATTTGGTTGAGGATTTTTGCATCTGTGTTCATCAGGGATATTGGTCTGTAATTTTCTTATAGGGTCCTTGTCTATTTGGTATCAAGGTAATACTGTCTTATAAAATGGATTTGGACTTGTTCCCTACTTTTCAATATTTTTGTTTAATTTAAGGACTGGTATTGAATCTTCTGTAAAGTTTTGATAGTACTCAACCATAAGTTCATTTGGTCCCAGACTTTATTTTTATTGGCAGATTTTTAATTACTGATCAAATTTTCTTACTAGTAATTGGTCTGTCAATTTTTCCTATCTCTTCATGCTTTGATTATGGTAGGTTGCATAATTCCAGGAATTTACCATTTCTTCCAGGTTACCAATTAGTAATCTCTTATCCTTTGCATTTTTTAAAAGATTATTTATTTATTTATTTATTTATTTATTTATTTGATAGAGATAGAGAGAGCACAAGTAGGCAGAGCAGCAGGAAGAGGGAGAAGCAGGCTCTCGGCCAAGCAGGGAGCCCAATGTGGCTGACATCATGCCCTGAGCCCAAGGCAGCCGCTTAACAGACTGAGCCACCCGCTTAACAGACTAAATCACCCAGGTGCCCCTCCTTTGCATTTCTATGGTGATATCAGTTGTAATGTCTCCTCTTTGATTCCTGAATTTGAGTTCTTTTTTTCTTGGTGCATCTTGCTAAAGTTTTGTCTATTTTGTCTTTAAAAAGAAAAAAAAAAAAAACAGTTTTCACTGTTCTGAATATTCTAAGTTTATTATGGAAAGAAAGTGTTAGGTTTAAAAGGGCGAGAAAATTTAGTTTAGAAGTTGTAAAATGTGTAACTAAAAATTTTATACAGATTTCTATAAATGCAGATGAGACATTGTATATACATATTTTCCTGGAAAACCCTTTTACATAAACTTTATGTTAGAATTTTTAATTTAAATGAAATTATAAAGATAATATAGAATTCCAGTATACTTTCCACAGAGATGCTGCTCTTAAAATCTCCCATGAGGGGGCACCTGGGTGGCTCAGTTGATTAAGCTTCTGCCTTCAGCTCAGGTCATGATCCCAGGGTTTTGGGATCGAGCCTTAAATCGTGCTCTCTGCTCAGCTGGGAGCCTGCTTCCCTCTCTCCTTCTGCCTGCTGCTCCCCCTACTTGTGCACTCTCTCTCTCTGTATCAAATAAATAAATAAAAATCTTAAACAAAAAAGAGAAAAACTTCCATGAGTATGCTATATTTGTTAAAATTAACAAGCAATATCAACATATTATTAACTAAAACCTATACTCCCTTTAAAAATTCTTAGTTTTGCCTGATGTTTTTTACTGTACCAAAATCTCATCTAGAATACTAAAATACATTTAGTTGTCATGTCTCCTTTTTCTTTTGTTGGCTGTGACCGGTTTTCAGACTTTTCTAGTTTTCAAGGACTTTCAGAATTTTGAGAAGTATATTGGTGGTCAGCTATTTTATAGAAAGATGGTCACTTGAGATTTGCCTGGTACTTTGCTCACACAATTAGGCAGAGGTTTTGTGTTTTGTGGGGGAAGAATACAGAGGTAAAGGGCTTTCCTTACATCATACTATCAACATGTCTGTAGAAATTATCAACATATTTATCAGTATTGATGTTAACTTTTATCTAGGGGCTGAGGTAGTGCTTATAGGTTTCTCCACTATAAAATATCCTTCCACCCTATTTTTCCACACTGTACTCTTTGGAAGGAAGTCACTATTAGCAGCCATGGTTAAGTAATGGAGAACTTTGCTCAATCTGTTGAGGGCCAGGTTTTTGCCTCATGCATTTCGATCTGTTTTTGGGTGCAAACATGTCTAGGATTGTTAGGTCTTCTTAGGTAATTTACTACTTTATCACTATGAAATGTTCTTGAAAACTGATTAAACTATGGTTTGTCTGAAATTAATATAGCTACTCCAGCATTCTTGGCTACTCTTCGTGTCACCTGTTAGATGCCAAGACCTGACCTTTACTGTTCAGCTGCTTATACTCACTAAACTTTGTCTTTCATTTTTCCCTAAACTCTTTTCCATTTACCTCTTAATTCAGGGAAGTGAAACCCAAAACCATCCCTCAGGTGATAGAGACTACGTGGACAAGACTTCCTCATGGCCCAGGCCACCCAGACCCTTTGAGCTGAATTTCCAACTTGTGCCTGTACAGATGGACCACGGAGTTAACCCTTGGAATGATCTAGTTACCTTTACCTCATTGTAATACTAAAATCTCCACTCAAGGAGACTCAGCCTCATCTACATAATAGACCGTGATTGTATAAGCATATTTCTTTAAGGTACACATGTGACCTTATGACCACTGCTACAGATCATGACAAGAAGTACCTATCTAAATACTCATCTTAACCCTAAACAAAAGGATCCCATTCCACCCTCTCTCAGGGAGTCATGGCTTTGGAAGCTATTCCCCATGATCTCCTTATTTGCTGCAAATAGTTTTCTTTGTGTGACAGCTCACCTGGTGTGGTTTCTGTGATTCACCAAGGAGTGAACTCAAGGTTGATTTGCTCACATTAGCATGTTTTATCTTTCTCCATTCTTTTGTGTCTTTAAAATGGCTTTCCTGTATAGTATACACAGTTTGATTATGTTTTGTTATCTACTCTGATAATTGAGATATTTAGGTCATTAATATTTCAGTGATTATTGATATAGGTAGATTAATGTTTACCATGTTTTAAATATTTTCAGTTCACTGGATTTAATTTTGTTTATTTTTATTTTTTCTCATATTCTGTTTGTGGTTTTCTCATTGCCTTTGGCTTTTTTTAGTTTGAATAAAATATTAGTTTTCTGTGGCTGCTATAAAAATTACCATAAATTTGGTGGATTGAAAAAATTAAAAAAAAAAATTCTCTCACTGCTGTGAAGTCTAAAATTTCCCCAAATCAGTTTTTCTTACTGATCTAAAAAGCAAGGTGCCAGCAGGACTGTAAAGGAAGTTCTAGAGGCTAGTGATGGGAATCTGTTCCCTGTCTCTTCCAGTTTTGGCTGGGCCAGACTTCTTTGAGTTATGGTTTTATTATTTCAGTCTCTGCCACAGGGGCAATGACTTCTCTTTTGTCTGTGTCAGTTCTACCTGTTCATCTATTTTGTAAGGTTACATATGATTGCATTTAAGGTCCAGACATTCCCATGAATAGCGTCTGAGGGTTCCTTGGTCCCCACATCCTCACCAACACTTGTTATGCCTTGTATTGTTGATTTTTAGCCATTCTTTTTTTTTTTTTTTTAAGATTTTATTTATTTGCCAGAGAGATCACAAGTAGGCAGAGAGGCAGGCAGAGAGAGAGGAGGAAGCAGGCTCCCCGCTGAGCAGAGAGCCCGATGCGGGGCTCGATCCCAGGACCCTGGGATCATGACCTGAGCCAAAGGCAGAGGCTTAACCCACTGAGCCACCCAGGTGCCCCGATTTTTAGCCATTCTGATGGGTGTTACCTGATATCTCATTGTGGTTTTGATTTACATTTTCCTGATTATTAGTGATGAACGTCTTTTTGTGTATATGTTGCCTATCTGTATGTCTTCTTTGGGAAAATGTCCATTCATGTCTTCTGCCCACTTTTAATTAGGTTATTTGAATATATTGGTGTTGAGTTGCATAAGTTCTTCTTTTTTGTTGATCAGTTTGTTGGTATATAATTTTCATATTATAATCGTTTGCATTTCTGTGGTGTTGGTTGTTATTTCTCTTTTATTTCTGATTCTATTTCAGTCCTTGCTCTTTTTGGGAGGAAGAGTAGGTTTGGCTAAAGGATTATCAATTTTGTTGATCTTTTCAAAGAACCAGCTCCTGGTTTCATTGGTCTGTTCTTCTGTTTTTTTGTTTGTTTTTTTTCCTTGTTTAGTTGTTTTTTTTTTTTTAATATTTTATTTATTTGACAGAAATCACAACTAGGCAGAGAGGCAGGCAGAGAGAGAGGAGGAAGCAGGCTCCCCATGGAGCAGAGAGCCTGATGTGGGGTTTGATCCCGGGACCCTGAGATCATGACCTGAGCTGAAGGCAGAGGCTTTAACCTACTGAGCCACCCAGGCGCCCCTGGTGTTTTTTTTTTTTTTTTTTTAATTCTCTATTTCATTTATTTCTGCTCTAATCTTTATTATTTCCTACCTTCTAGTGACCTTGGACTTTATTTGTTATTCTTTTTCTAACTTCTCTAGGTAAAGGTTAAGTTGTTTATTTGAGATCTTTCCTCTGTAGATAGGGCCTGTATTGCTATATTCTTCATTGTTAGAACAGCTCTTCCTGCAAAGATTTTGGACAGTTATGTTTTCATTTTCTTTGTCTCTATGAATATTTTGATATCTTGATTGACCCATTTGTTGTTTAGTAGTATGTTATTTAGTCTCCAGGTATCTGTGTTCTTTCCAGATTTTTTCATGTGATTGATTTCTGGTTATGGTCATAAAATACACATATGATTTTGATCGTTTTAAATTTGAGAATTGTTTGTGGTGTAACATGTGATCTGTTGTGGAGAATGTTCCATGTGCACTTGAAAAAACATGTGTATTTTGCAGTTTTTGCATGAAATGTTCTGAATAAATGTTAGATCCATCTGGTCCAATGTATCATTCAAAGCCAGTGTTTCCTTGTTGACTGTGTGTGTGTCAGTGTGTGTGTGTGTATGTCTAGATGATTCATCCATTGATGTAAGGTTGCAAGTGGAATGTTAAAGTTACCTACTGTTACTGTATTACTTACTATTAATAGTTGCTTTATGTATCTGTGTGCTCCCATATTGAGTGCATAGATATTTGCAATTGTTATATCCTCTTGTTGGATTGTTTCCTTCATCAAAATGTACTGTGTTTCTTTGTATCTTGTTATGGTCTTAGTTTTAGTGCCTATTTTGTTTGGTATAAATATCACTATGACTTCTTTCTTTTCACTTCCATTTGCATGATAAATGTCTTTTTATCTCTTCAGTTTTAATACCCAAGTGTCTTTAGGTTTCACATGAGTTTTTTGCAGACAGCATATAGATGGGTCTTGATTTTTTTTTTAAGACTTAATATATTTATTTATTTGACAGAGAGCAATCACAGTAGCCAGAGAGGCAGGCAGTGAGAGGGGAGGAAGCAAGCTCCCTGCCAAGCAGAGAGCCTAATGCAAGGCTCGATCCCAGGACCCTGGAATCATAACCTGAGCTAAAGGCAGAAGCTTAACCCACTGAGCCACCCAAGTGCCCTGGGTCTTGATTTTTTTATCCATTCAGTTACCTTATGTCTTTGATTAGAGCATTCAGTCTATTCTCATTCAAAATATTGATATGTATGTACTTATTGCCAGGTTTTTAGATGTTTGAACGTTGTTTTTGTACTTCTTCTCTGTTCTTTTCTTCTCTTATTCTCTTCACTTGTGGTTTGATGGCTCCCTTTAATGGTATGCTTAGATTCCTTTCTTTTTATTTCTTGCATATCTAGAGCAGGTTTTAATTTGTAGTTACCACTAGGCTCATATATAGCATCTTATGTACACAGCAGTCTATAGTAAGTTGATGGTTGCTTAAGTTTGACCTCATTCTAAAAGCACTAAATTTTATTCCTTCCCCCCAAGTTTATATATATACACACACACACACACACACACACATAATATGTACACACACACACATAATATGTACACACACACACACACACACATATATAATATGTTATTTTTTTTTTGTGTGTGTGTGTGTGTGTGTGTGTGTGTATATAATGATGTCATATTTTACATCCTTTTATTCTGTGACTCTTTTTATAATTGATTTAGTGCTTTTGTGCTTTAACCTCTGTACTGGTTTAAAGAGCGATTAATCTACTACTTTTATTGTGTTTGTATTTATCTCTAAAGTCTATTTCTTTCATGATATTCTTACCTCTGATTATGGCCTTTTCTTTCCACTCAAAGAATCCCTTTTAACCTTTCTTGTACGGCTGGTTTAATGGTGATGAACTTCTTTAATTTTTGTTTGAGAAACTCTTAATCACTCCTATTATAAATAGTATTTCCGGGTAGAGTGTTCTTGGTAGAGTTTTCTTGGTTGCATGTTTTTTCCTTTTAGCACTCTGAATATATTATTCCATTCTTTTCTGGCTTATAAACTTTCCATTGAAAAATCATCTCATAGCCTTTGAATTTCCCTTGTAAGTAATTGTTTTCTCTTGATGCTTTTTAAACTTTTTTGTCACTACTTTTTGCCATTTTAATTTGTATGTGTCTTGGTGTGGGCCTCCTTGGATTTATTTTACTTTATTTTATTTTATTTTAGTGCAGGGCTCTCTATGCCTGCTGGATCTGGATGTTTGTTTCCTTCCACAGATTTGGGAACTTTTCAGTTATTATTTCTTCAAATGAATTTTCTGCCCTTCTTTCTCTTTCTTCTCTTTCTGGGATCCCTATAATGTGAATGCATTATACTTGATATCACTGAGTTCTCTTGACCTATTATCATTTTTTTTTTTTTTTTTTTTTTTTGCTTTTTGTTTTTCAGCTTGGTTGCTTTCCAGTGCTCTGTCTTCTAGTTCATTGATCCATTCTTCTGGTTCCTCTAATCTGCCCGGATTCCCTCTAGTGTATTTATGGAAGTATCTTTAAGTTCTTCATCAGGTATATTGCTTATCTCTGTTGTATTAAACTCTTTTGTTGTAGTTTTGTTCTATTCTTTCATTTGAGGGATGCATTACTTTGTCTCCTTATTTTACCTAACTCTGTGATTGTTTCTGTGTATTAGGAAAATCAAGATCTACTGATCCTGAAAATTAGTGACCTTATGTAGAAGAGCTCCTGTGCTGCCCTGCAGTGCAATGTCCCCTAGTCACCAGAACCAGGTACTTCAGGGGTGTTTCCTATGTGGGTTGTGTACACCCTACTGTTGTGGCTGAGCCTTGTTTGTCTTCAGTCCAGTTGGATGCAATGTCCCACTGTGCCTGCTGTTGGCCAGATTTGCTGTTAAGAGGTCAAACATAGACTTGGAGTTGGGCAGTATTAGCAATCAGACCAGATGCCTAACTTCAGCCTGTTTGCTGGGTGCTATAGTCACATTGAACTGCAGGGCATTCTCCTTATTTTGTTTCCTGAGAGGCCAGCAGGCAAATCAAATATCTGCTTACAGTCCAGCTGTTGAGACTGCAGTAACACAGACCTGCAGCATGCTTTCTTTTCCTCTGAAATGACTTTATTGGGGGGCAGGGCTGGCAATCAGTCCAGTTACCTGCTGTGGCTGCAGAGACACTTGTTGCAGGACACCTTCTCTGTACTATCATTTATAAGCTTTGGCTTCCGAATGCACTGGTGTGTGTGATTATCTTCATTTCTCCTAAGGTCAGGAGTCACTTTGGAGTGATTAGAAGGACAGCTTGCAAGATGAGACATGGCAGGAGCTGCTTTAGAGGGACTCCTAGCATATGGGGCCAATTGGATGGGGCATATCTGCAGAAGAACATGGAGGTGGGGTTCATGGTGTTAGCAAGCTAGATGGAAAGTGTTCATGCTGTTTCCTGCAGGTATCAGGCTATATAGACTAGAAGGGGAGAGAGAAATGGTGCCTGCCAACTCTTTTGTTCTTAGAGAAGTCTTCTGAAGACTTCTGTACCTCTAGCATATACTCTGAGATTAGTAAATAAGGAGTATTAACTAGTAAATAAATCTCCCTCGGGCTGTTATACCCCAGGCAGTTTTCAAACTGCTGTTTTTATGCTGTATCTCAGTGGGTTTTTTGGTTTTTTTTTTTTTTTTTTTTGTTATGCTGTCTCTTTAAGGGTGGGGACTTAGTCTCCTATTTCCTTCCAGCTCTCTCAGCTGAACCAGCTGATTTTTAAGGTATGGATAGTTAAGCCCTGAGAGTTATAAAAACTCATGAAGTTATGCCCCATTGGTGTTCAAAGCCAAGTGTTATGGGGACTCATCTTCCAGTGCAGGTCCCCCATGTCTGGGTGCCTGATGAGAGGTCCACTCCTCTTCCTTCTCTGTGTTTGTCCTGTCACTCCTGTTTATGGTTAGTCCCCCCAGAGTTTGATTTCCAACCATGTCTCTATCCCTCCTACTCTTGTGAGTATGTCTCCTTTCTACAATTAACTGTGGAAAGTTCAGCAAGTCTTTGGGTCATTTTCTGGGTTGGATACATTGATGTGACTGTTATCTAAGCATATCTGTGAGACAGGTGAGCTTAGGATTCTCCTATTCCACCTTCTTCCCAGAAGTCTGTCCCACAGTTTTGGAGGCTCTGTTTTGTTTTGTTTTGTTTTACATTCTTTTGTCTCCTTGAATTTCAGTTTGGGAATTTTTTTATAGCCAATCTTGAAGCCACTGATTCTTCTTACCTTGGTCTTATTGACTGCACTAATGAGCTCAGCAAAGACACTCTTTATTTACAGTGTTTTTGTTTACAGTTACAGTGTATTTGTTTTAGCATTTCTTTTTATTCTTAGATTTTTTTCATCTCTTTGCTAACATTGCCAGTGATATCTACTTTTACATTAAAGCTCTTAAAATGTTAGTCATGGTTAAGCTAAATTTCCTGGCTGATCATTCTGGCATCTGTGTCATATCTTAGTCTAAGTCTGATGCCTGCCTTGTGCTTCCAAACCATGTGTTTCTTCTTGTCTCTTGACATGCCTTAGAGTTAAAGTTGAAACCCTCTATATTTTTGATTTGGAGACAAGTTTGTGTTGTCATTGCTATTTATAATAGTTAATTAAACAATCATCTAAAAATGGACTGGAATGAAGAGAGGTTAAAAAAAAAAATGGCAGTGCAGGAAGCCTAGAGAGGAGTGATTCAGGATCTAGGTTATGGTGGAAAAGAAAAGGTATAGATTAGAAAGAGATTTTTAAGGTATATCTACCTTGAACAAAAATTATGTACATACTTAAAAAAAAACTAGTTCGAGGTATCTGACAATAAAATATGTATTGTCCCACATATTCATTCTTGGATTCTGTACCACAAGAAGCTTTGGGATGCTTCAAGAAGACCCCTTTCATTTTCGTTCTTGTTTGGGTTCAGCCAATAGGAGGTGTATTATAAGTGACAAGAGCTGGGATATCTGTGAGGAGAGTAAGTTTGGGATATTTGTCCCTTCAAGATTCCCTCTGCAGAACATTTTATAAAAGGTCACCTTCCTGTTTCACAACCTATCTTTTTTTTTTTTTTTTTTTTTTCCACAACCTATCTTTTACGGCTATATTGCTTTTCTGCTCTCTCTCGCTTCTGGAAACAGCTCTTTCCCCTTTATTCCTTCAGGCCTGAGGGTAACAACAGCCAGCTTCCAACTGCTTATATATCCAGGGTGAGCTACTCCTCCTGTTGATTTCCTTTAACCCTAATCATATTCCTCTGCTTTATTTTGATTACTCATTTTGAACGTACTCAGTGTTTCCTGCTGAGACCATGATGGCTAAAGCAGTAGCATCTAGCTCAGTTTTTACCATAAAGAAGGCGATCACTAAATATTATATTTGTTTTCTTGTTATAGGAGAAAGAAAGATAAAATAGTAATAAAGGATATAAGGATTTGAGCCTATTGACTTTAGAATTTAGGTGCCATAAGAGGAATGAGAAGTCCAATACTTAGTTTGTTAGAAATATAAGAAAGATTGGATAAAAAGTTCAGTGTGAGACACGGAGATGAATGAGACATAAGATGGACAAGAAATCAACTTACCATGCAGTTGAAGAGGATTGGAGAAGTGATTTGTTGAAATGTTAATTTGGGATTAACTTGGGCATACATGAGAAGCGGTGTATAATAAAACAAAGATAAACTTATAAAATAATGCCATGTGTAGAATGCTCAGAATAAAAAATAAGATCCTGTATACAGACAGAGAAGGGCAAGAAGTGGAAGTAGGTGATTCAGTGTCAGAGAGGACAAAAAGGGAAAATTTATGTTTTTAATAAATTGGTCTGTAGTTTTAAGGATGTCAAAAATCAAGAGGCTTTTGAATGTAACAGCTAGTAATGATTTTGAAATTTTCAAAGAATAGTTATTTCTTAATTTTCCCACCAAAATATCACTGTAACAGAGGAAAACAAACTATTTGGGCCTGGGCGTAGGAGTGAAAAAAATGGTGGTATTGTGATAATATTTCATCTTATTCTCTTATTAAATTTGTAAGAAAAAAGGAAATTATTTTCCACTCACATATATCTTTTGTGTTTTATATGGAAAAATGTTTTTAAATTACCATGTTTTTTAATAGGGCATTCATAACACATTACCGGGAAAAGGATGGCTTTACACAACAGAAATATATTCTTTCACATACCTGGTAGTGAGCAGTTCAAAATGAAGGTGTAGGCAGTGTTGGTTCCTTCTGGAGACTCTGAGGGAAAAATCACCCCATGCCTCTTTCCTAGCTACTTATTCTTGCTGGCATGCTTGGCATTCCTTGACTTGCAGAACTGTCACTCCAATTTGTTTCTATTTTTACATCATATTCCTATCTGTATCTCCATGGTCATTTGCTCTTTGTATTTAGGGTCTACCCTAATCTTATATGATGTCATCTTATGTCTACAAAGACCCAAATCACAATTAAAGTCACATTCTGAGGTTCTGGTTAGACCTGGATTTTGAGGGAGCATTACTCAAACCATTACAACTACCCAATTAAAATATTTTTCTCAGAAAAAATCTCTACTTAAGTTTAAGCTCTAATATAATTAACCATTTTTATCTAGTTCATGGCTTGATGTAACCCCATGAGAAATGATTATGAATAGTTTCAGTAGGATAAGCTCTAGATTATATGAAGGAAGAAAAAACCAGATTTCAAAGTATTAAGGAACAAGTGGAATAAAGTATTGAATTAGAGGCGAGAAGTCTAGAGATCGTGGTCAGTGGCTTTAACCGTGGAAAGATAGGGACAGGATGAATAGATCATTATGTAGACATAAAGGAAGGCTGCTTTTTAGAGGTGAGACCTAAGAATATTTTGGAGAAGAATGAAGAAATTGAGTACAGAGAAATGAATGAAGACACTGAGTACAGAGAAATGTTTATAAACTAAGATAAAAAAAAAAAAAAAGCCCATCAAGAACAAAAGTTCAGAAGGTGTGCTGAGTCTTTGCTAAGGAACTTTACTTCAGAGACAAAAAAGCAGGGGAGGGGGGAAGGAGGTGCATATAGAGTCACTGTAAGAAAAAGAAGGTATGTGATGGTATGTATGGTATGCCATCCAACATGTTGTGGCATGTTAGACGCCGACTTTTTGAAAAATTTTTAACATTTTTCCTTTAAAATGTAACCTGTTGCAATTATTCACGACTTTTTCCACCTTGCAGAATGAAAAGTAAACAAAAATAAAACATTGCATTTTGAACTAAGTGGATTTTCTTGAGTGGTGAAAAAATAGAGGAAACAAATCTATCAGGGAAAGTGTCTTCCTTAATGTTTAAGATTGAGATATTTACTAATTTGAAAGAAAAATAATTCCTCTGAATTTTTACAGGAATGTAGTCATTATAGGCTGCAAAGTGTGTAGTCATTAAAGCTGCAAACTTTCTCTTCCATTAACAGCAAATAGGATTTCTTGTTTAGGGCTGGTAAAGCAATTCTAATGATCTGAATAAGCCTGGAGGCCCTTCAAAAGCTTTATAAGGAAAATTAATTGAAGATTCACTGTCCTTGGAATTTACTGCTATTGGCATTTAATAGCTCAGACAAATTCTACCTCATATGTTTCTGAATTACTGGGGCATTTTAGCACTTTTCTCTTCAGTCATTGTTCTGTGTGACCACAATTATATCTATATTTATACAATTCCCTACACCCTCGTGAGTACCTATTTTCTATTTAATTCACAGGCATTTTGAAAGATTATAAATTTAACTTAGGCTTTTGCGCTCTGTATTATCACATGATATTCAGTGTTAATGCCAATTGTTCTTTTTCTGATTCAATTATTTTGTTTTGAATTGAGATTCTCTTAGGGAGAATTAGCCTGGCATTCCAAAGAGGAAGAGTAATACTTGAACACATAAGAGATACACACAATAGCACTCAGAAAGCCCTAAAATTCGTTTTGCCCTTCTGGCAATGTGGTTATGTTCTCTCTTGCTATTGCCTTCTTGTCTCTGGTTATTGAAACTGAACGACTAGAGTAAGATAAAGAGCTGCTACTTCTCACAAGTTTGTTCACTCAGTACAACAGTAGCTCTGTTTTCTTTTTCTTTTCCTGGTGTGAGGCTTGATCCCAGGACCCTGAGCAGAAGGCAGCCGCTTAACCAACTGAGCCACCCAGGTGCCCCAGGAGCTCTGTTTTCATTAACTGAAGACCCTACCTATATTTGGTTTTCACTGAGTATTCTTGTAGCTCTGAAGAGAAAGACCCAATTCATTCAAATCGCACTTCGCACCAAAGTAGTTATATTAATCCAAAAACATAGTTAATCCAAAAGCGACAAAAATAATCCTGTGTTAAAATTACTACATCCTAAACAAACATGACCAACACTTCTGTTTATGCATTAGTCTAGGTGTGTGCATTTTTCTGTGTTTGTGAGGGACTGAGGTGACCAAGGTACTGAAGTGGTAATGGAACAGGTCACAGGCTCAAACAAAGCCTTAGCTTGTGTGTTACAATTCAGTTTCTTGATGGAAGGGAATGGCCCTGGAGTAAGCAAAGGAGTAGCAGCCATTGTATAGCTATTGACATCTTTAGGGAGGGGTGCTAAGCTCAGAGTCCCTGAAATTCATTGGCTGGGCAGGACCAGAACTACTTCAGCAGCCGTTCTCTTGTGTGCACAAATCAAAGGATACGTGTTGGAAGGTATGCAATTGGCCTTAGGACACCTAGGGATTCTGAGGCCAGGACCATTCAGGAGTTGAACAGAATTTTTTAAATACCTTTAAGTAGTTTGTCAGAATGATTGTCAACACAATTTAAACTTACAGAGCTATTTGGAAACTACACATTTCTGAGAGTGTAGCCTACATTTCCAGCTCTGACTCAAGACTTAAGCAGAGTGTGTTTTGCATGACCTTTCTCGTTTTGGTAAAAACGATTTAAGAATCAGGCTGATTTCTGACTAATCAGCAGGGATGTTGAGAACTCACTCCTGCAGTTTCTGCTGACACTTATTTATGGGATTTGTTGATGACAGATAAGAAGACACGAGGATGTGAAAGCCCATGGGTGGGAGAGAAAAGTGTGGATAACAAGGCAGATACACTATCTAGTTAATTTCAGTAAAAACCCAAACTTTAAAGTTAAATGAAAGGTTGAACCGAGGGATGTATAAGATAGGAGATGTGAAGACTCATGCAATTTCAAAACTGATAAATCTCTGACTGGTGCATAATGGCAGATCTTCCATTTAACCACGTAGCAACGTTCATAAATTCTTTGGCTGTGGAAGCTGCACTATAAGAAAATGTGCTCAGGTTCTTTAAGAAAATATATCTGTGCTCCAGCACTTATCCTTGTGTTTGAGTCTCACCTTTGATTTTTATTACTAACAAACAATAAATTTCCAATCTACCGTAAGTGTTAGAGAAGAAAAATCTATTTTATATTTTCAAATTTTTATTTATAATTTTTTTTCATATTGGTCTTCCTAATCAGGAAGAGATTTCTTGACTAGATGACTAGTCAATGACAAGTCATGACTAGATGGCAAAGATATAATTCTTGGGAAGACTGAAAATGTAGACTTTGAGCCATCCTAAGTATATGCAAACTGTTTCTGATCATCATTTTTTAAAGATTTATTTATTTATTTATTTGAAAGAGAGAGATACAATGAGACAGGGAGCACAAGCAGGGGGAGGGGGAGAGGGAGAAGAAGGGTTCCCACTGATCAGGGAGCCCAATGCAGGGCTTAATCCCAGGACTCTGGGATCATGACCTAAACCGAAGGGAGATGCTTAATGACTGAGCCACCCAGGTGCCCCTGATTATCATTTTTGATTGGGATAGGTAATAATGCACTCATCATTTAATGGACACATATCATGTACCTCAGAATAACTTAATGTGCATTATCACAGATGCCACATCTGGCAAACTGCTGAGTTTGCAGTAGTATTCTTCCTTCAGGATGTTGCTCTTTCATATAGAGACCCAACTATGAATTAAATAGAGAAGTAATGGGGACTACCACCTCTGCATCCTTTAGGTCTTTTAAAGGCAACACTTACTCCACTTATCCTCCAGAATGTGTTGTACATAATAGATTTTGATTTTAGCCAGAAGTGAGAAGCAGTTTCAGATCTTTCCATTAGACTTTCTCTACTCTTACATTTCTTTTTAAATTCCAAGTCACAAAATCAATGAAGGCATAGTCCCACATACCAGATAAGTACATTTTATTCATACAGACACTGATGAATCATACTGTCTAGACACAATGAGATGCTATAAAGTATACTGAGCAAGTAGTACATTAGCTAACTGGCTCGTGTATTGTCCCACTCTAAATTGGAGGCTTAATGGTGCTGTGAGCAAAAATTCTATGATAATTTTAGTGTTCCTCTTTCCCAAACAAGTAATTACACAATTGTTACAAGTTCTGTTATGGGGTGAAATTGAGAATCATATACAGTTTCCATAGTGCTGCAAAGTCCTTGATCCCGCAGTCGGGATCTCACTTTTAGGAGTGAGTTCTAGTTCAAACCCTGACTTTAGGTTCAGAAAGTGGGAAATAGATAGTGTCTTTGATTGGAAGTGATGCCTTTAACCACCTAAATATTCATTCTTGACTTAGTTTTGATTGTATAGATTAATACCATTCCAGGTTGTTGATCTATTTGCCTCCAGGATTACCATATTCTAGTGGCCATCTCCATACCTTTCTGCAAGTCACGACTCACTGGCTGTTACTCTTACCTTTCACTAAGTACAGTTTTGTGTACCTTGATTCTAATGGCAAACTGTACTTTTCCTACCTCTCCCCAACCCTGTCTTATTTTAGGTTCCTACCATATTGATCACTACCAAAGAGTCCAGTTCTGTAATTATCTTGTATTAGTCCTAACTTACAAAGGAGAAGTGTTGCACTTTAATTATGTTTAATATTTAATATTAACTTACAAAGGAGAAGTGTTGCACTTTAATTATGTTTAATATTTAATATTAATATTTAATAATGGTACTATTCTCATTAGTATATTCCTTACTACTTGAAAAAATATTATATCCCAGTAGCTACCTATGAAACACATTCATCTGCTAGGTTTTCTGGATTGAGATTAGCACATCCATTCTTTTTTTTTTTTTTTTTTTTTTTTGGTAAAGATTTTATTTACTTATTTGAGAGAGAGAAAGTGAGAGACAGTATGAGCAGAGGGGGAGGGGCAGAGGAAATGAGAGACAAACGGAATTCCCACAGAGCAGGAAGCCCAGTAAGTAGCTAGATCCCAGGACCCTGGGATCACGATCTGAGCAGAAGGTAGACCCTTAACCAACTGAGCCACCCAGGCTCTCCAACATATCCATTCTATAGAAATAATTTCCCCATCCCTTTTGATCTCTGCCACAGCAGTGTTGACATTTCTGAGTTCATGCAGAATGCGTCCTAGCTTTCTTTATCATTCTAAGAGCTGTTCTAGAAGAATGTTTACCTTGTTTCCCAACATATTTATCTGTTTGTTGAGTGTTATGTCCTAGGTGAGTGCTCCCATATCAATAGTTTTCCTTATGCAGCTTCATATTTTGTTTCTCTTGATTCAGCCCTCCCAGAGTCTAGTTGTGTATTCAGTTTCCCATCTTGTGCTAGTCCCATGATGGCTCTCTCTTTCAATGAATACTGTCTTTATTTACTTAAAAAGCTCAGTTATGTTTTGATTTACTAGTACTTACTGGCCTACTGGGCATGAGAGAACACGGGATAGATTCTGGGAACACAAGCATGTGTTGTCTTGTAGGTGAGACGCAATGAGCACTATTCTTAAACAGGATAAAGTAGGCCACTTCTGTAGGCTCAGAGGATTCAGGAGTTTTGAGGATTTAAGATTTTTGAGTGAATCAAACCATTATTTCTGGTTGCTCATCGCATCTCTTAGGGTCTCTTTAATTCCCTTTCAGGATCCTTACTCAACAGAACTGATTTGCCTGACTTGAGAACTTAACCTCTGGAGCATATCTGCTGTTATGTTTGAGTCTTTACCTTTGTTTTCCTTTCTTTATTTCTGCCATATAAAGGATATAAGGATCTTTTTATGATGTGACATTTAAAATAAAACAAAACAAAACGATCTGTTACTCTTCCTATTGAAGATAGGGACTATGCTCCTCTCTTGGAATTCTTGGTGGGTTTGTGATTACTTTATCCATTAGAGCAAGTAGAGATTGATGCTATGTGATTTCCATCTTATCTTCTGGGAAACTCCTTTTGGAGCACCAAGTCATTATTTAAGAAGTGACTGACTACCCTCAGTTCTCCAGGCTATCAGAAGGCCATGACACGTGGAATGGTATAGATAAGAACTCTGGTCATCATTACTACCTGAGACAGATTTTTGAGTCATCCCAACATTGGTATTACATATGTGGATGAAGAGTCCTCTAAATGATGACAGCCTTTAACCCTTGAGTCATGCTCTCAACCAAGTCTTCATACAGCTGTAGCACCAACTTCCTGTCCAGCAGAATCTGAGCCACTGTAAAGAAATGGCTGTTTTATGCAACTAAATTTTGGTGTAATTAGTTATGCAGGGAGTTAATAAACAGAATTTGGTACCTAAAATCATGGCGTTATATTTGGGACTAGAAAAGCAAAGAAGCTGGAAGGGTGGAGAGGTCCCTGATAGGTACAGCCTGGAAGAAAGTGTTGAAATACTTGCCTGGATTAATGTGGAATATAGTACATGTAATGGTAACATGCATATTGTTAAGGGAACTTCCTGAAAAAATATTGAAAGTGCCAACTGGCTCTTTCAGGTTCTTAGGATAAGCTACTAATAGAATAACGTAAGTTAAAGAAGAAATGTTCAATTTACAAACAGCAATTAGAAGGAATACAAATTTTCAGCCCCTCCAGTCAATAAAAAATATCAAATTAGGAAATATATCTGGGTAAAAGATAAATACAGGATGGAACTGAAATCCTCAGAAAAATATAATACCTAACAGAAACATTTTGCTAGACAGAAAAAAGAAGGAACTGAAAGTGTTATAAATGGTATGCTTACTTAGCCCCCATTATGAATAGAGCTCCTGAGAATATCTTAATATTGAAGACATTGCCACTCAGCATCTTTACAGTGAGCCAAAAATAGAGAAGAGCAAATCTTGAAGAGATTAGTTCACGTGGCTTTTGTCTAATAGAATCAATTGTAAATTGATCATTGGAAACTCAAAAATAGTCTTGAAGGAATTATACCTGTTTGGACCTAAAGGGATAGGGAGCATAAAGTCCATATAGACTTTTAGATCCCCCGAATCTGTGGAATTTTGCTGCAACCACAGGTAACTGTGGTCATTGAATGATGGCTAAAATGGAATAAACAAGAGTTAGAAGGGCTGAACAAAATGCCCTGAAGAACCAGTTGTACAGAACAGGAATAATCTCTCACAAAGGAACTGGCTACTGGTTCCTTGTTTAATTTCAGAATTACTATGGACTAATGACTACTATGTGCCTTTTCCATCCCTCCCCCTTTTGGAAAGGTAACTGACTTCCAATCCTTTCCCTGTTTCATGATAGTACTTTGGAGTATGTGGGGTAGACAACTTGTCTCTTCCTGAGCACAGATTTTCAGGTGCAGATGAGCTGTACCTTAAATATTGTACTAGAGGGGCATCATCTGCTTATAGACCTGATGAACTGACAATCTCCAGGATTACTTTTAGCCTGAGCCTGAAGCCAAAATGAGGTGAGATATGGGATAGGGGGGTGGATTTTAGAAAGAGGTGAGTATATTTCACATGTGGAAATAATAGGAATAATTTGTTGCAAGAGGGTTGATTTTGGAAGTTTTAAAAAATGATTGTAAATTCTTTGACACTTCTCCATTGGGAGGCAGTCTGTATCACATACCCGTAGATCTGATTGGGCTTGTGCCTGCTTCATTTGGTACCGTGCAATAGAAGTTATTCTTACTTCTGAAGTTAGCTATCCAATGAATTACAGTTTCTGCCTCATGTACTGGGATGCTAGATTTTGGCACCCTAAGCCCCAGTTTAAGAAGTCTGATTACTCTGAGGCCAACACGCTGTGAGGAAACCCAATCCACAGGGATAGCCCATGTCCACATGGATAGCAATTTTCTGAGCTGAGCCAAAATTTTATGTCAACCCAGCTTAGGTGCCAGACATATTAATGAAGACACCTGCAGATAATTCCAGAACTCAGTCATTGCATTAATTCCAGCTGTTCTGTCTTCCCAAATATTGTGGAGGAGAAAGAAAGTCATCCTTGATATGCCCTTTCTGATTTCCAGACCACGGAATCTGTGAGCATAATAAAAAGGTTGATTTGTACCACTAAGGTTTTGCAAGGTCTGTTATGCTGCAATAGTAACTGTAACATATGTTGCCAAGGAGGCCCTCTGGCTTTCACACTTAGCATTTAATTGATGATTAATGGCCCTGAGGAGTTTTTCATTATCTTTCTCCAGTGCAGGGTTCAGCTAACTAAAGCCCCAGGGCCAAATCTGGCTTAGGTTTGTTTTTGTAAGGACTGAGAGCCAACAATGGTTTTATATTTTTATAGGATTGTACAAAGAAACAAAACTAACAGACCAACAAAAAGTAAAAGAAAAAGAAATTGCTGCAGAGACTCTGTGATCCTCAAAACCTAAAATATTTACTCTCTTGTCCTTACAGAAGATGTTTACCGACTCCTGTTCTCCATAATTTACCCAAGCAATAGCAAGCCTATCCCATTGTCAATATAATTAAAATTTCTCAAAAATTACTTAATTATGTACTACATTACTCCAGCTTTTAAATGCCTTCCTCCGGTTTTAGGTTGTAGTTCACCACCCCTGGCAACTTTCAACAGCCATTCATAATAAAAACTCCCAGCAAACTAGAAATAAACAGGAACATCTTCAATCTGATAAAGGATATCTACACAGACAAAATAAAACCCTACAAGTAGCATTATATTTTCATGTGAATGATTGAGAACAAAATATGAATATCCAATCTTTCCATTTCAGTTGACTTTTCAGTCCTAGCCCGTGAGATAAGGTAAGAAAGTGATTTAAAGGCATATAGATGGGAGAAGTAAAAATTTTAATATTTGTAAATCCATGATTATGTTAATAGAATATCCTAAAGAATTTAATCTAAAAAGTTACTAAAACGAAGGGAATTTCATAACATCAGAGAATACAAAATGAGTCCCTAAGTTCAATTTTAACATAGGCGAAAGAAAAAAATTATACTAGTATCCGTAAACTCAAAATAATTAGGGAGAAATGCAATAAAATTTGTGCAGGATTTGTACATGGCAAACTATAGAAAATTGAGAATTTTAAAAAATAAACTTAGAGGTACAGTGTTAATGGGCCAGAAAATGCAATGATTTATAGGATCAGTTCATCTATAGATATAATAATGATCTTATTTTAAAATTTCATCAGGCTTTTTATAAGAATCGACAAGCTGATTCTAAAATTACTTGCAAAAAGAACTTACCCATAAATTGACGATTTTGAAAAAGAAAGTTGAAGGACTTTTAATTAAGGTAAAGTACTTAATTTCTAAACTTAAAATGTCATCTAAACAGTATGATATTTCTATTTGCATAAACCTAGAAAAAAGAAAACCAAGAGTCCAGAAATTGCCCCGCGCATATATAGTTAATTGTTTTGAAAATTAGTACCAAGAAAATTCTTTGAGAAAGGTTTTTTCAATATGTGTCTGCAAAAATATTATCTATACATAAAAAAATATTATCTGTACATATGTTCTACATAAAATGTAGAACATCTGAACCTTGACACTTATCCCACAGAAGAAAAGTAGTGATAAGTCGGAGATCATTGTTAAGAACAAACATTAAAAGAAGCAAACAAATGTTTTTCAAAAAAGAAAATGAAAGAGAAAGTCACATACACTGGGAGAGAATATTGTCAATAAATCTCACCACAGACTTCTGACAAGATTAAATAACATTACAGCAATAGCAAAGTCAAATCTCAGTAAAAAATGTGCAACCAATCAGAACACTTACTTCATAAGAGTACATATGCAAATAACTGATAAATGACTAATAACTTTTTTCATCAGGAAATTGTAAATACTTACCACAGAAACTGGATATTAATACCCAACCCTTGGAATGGTCAAAATTAAAGAGATCAACTTTACCAAATGTTGGCAAGGGTGTCGAACCGGTAGGGCTCTCACACATTGCTGGCTGTAATGTAACGTGGTACAATCACGGGGGCCGGCTGTGTGGGCATTTGGCTAGTGCAGCTGCACAGGGCAGGGCTGTGCCTCAGAAGAGTCTAGTGTTTGGCATAACAGTCAGTTGTCTCATCTTGAAGTTCTTAATTTTTGAATAACAGATCTCAAATATTCCTTTTCTACTAGTCCTCTCAAATCTGAATAGTTGATTTTGGCAATCTTTTGGTACACAATTTGGGAGTTTCTTATAAAGTTAAACGTATTTGCCATATAATGCAGTTTTTCTACTCCTAGTTATTTCCCAAAGAGAAATAAATACATGTGTCCTTAAAGTAATTTTTTTTAAAGATTTTATTTGTGTTTTGACAGACAGAGATCACAAGTAGGCAGAGAGGAAGGCAGAGAGAGAGGAGGAAGCAGGCTCCCTGCGGAGCAGAGAGCCCAACGTGGGGCTCGATCCCAGGACCCTGGGATCACGACCTGAGCTGAAGGCAAAGGCATTAACCCACTGAGCCACTCAGGCGCCCCCTTAAAGTAATTTTTAATGAGTGCTCATGGCCACTTCATAGCCCCAATCTCAAATAAAAAACTGTAATGTGTCTCCATAATGGAATACTAAGTAATAATAAAAACAAATTACTGATCAATGAAAAAACATGGATAAACCTCAAAAGCAACATGTGAGCGAGAACAGCAGGTTATAGAATATACATTGCATGAATCGATTTCTCTAAAATTCTACAACAAGAAAAACTAACCTAAAGAGACAGAAAGCAAATCAGATAGAGCCTGGCGCCAAGCTGTGAGAGGTATACAGATCAATGAGGGAAGAGGAGACAACTTTTGGTTGGGCTAGATCTTGATACTGTAGATGATTACATAGGTATATGCATTTGTCAAATCTGTATTTTTAAAATAGCTCATTTTAATACATTTGATTTTTAATACTAAAAAACAGAAAAGCCCTTACATTTGAAAGTGAAATGAAACAATGTACAACATGTTGGCCAGAGCTAATGTTATTATATGATAAATAGAAAAGCTGTTAAAAGAGTAGATCCTAGGAGTTCTCATCACAAAGAGAAATTTTTCTTAGCATCTGTATGCTGTGGTGGAGAGAGAGATACTAAACCTATGATGGTAATCATTTCACAGTATTTGTAAATCAAACCATTATGCTGCATACCTTAAAATTATACAGTGATATATGTCAATAATTTTTCAGTAAAACTGGCAAAAATATAAAGTTGAAAGTATAGTCTCAAAGAGGAATCTTTTGAACAATTTGATGTTAAATAGCTTAGAAATATGAAGAAGACAAAATCACAAAACTACAAAGTGATCTTGAACTTCACCTCCTAACTTTAGTTTTTGGCAGAGGTTTTGATGTTGCAATTATAAGTCTATTTTGTACATCCTGTTAGTTTAAGCAAATGATTAAGTATGGTGAGATTTGGGGGAGCCACATATTTCACTGTAGAAGGAAGATAAAGATATGAAACAGTGGAAAGACAGAAATCACCTTAATGGATTGAAACATGAGTTCAACAGCTATGCTCTGAGAAAGTGACCAAAAATTTAGAGTACAAGTAAACCATTAATATCTCAAAAGAACTTGGACTCTTGGAAAAATGGTTGATTCCATTACTAGGGCAGAGAAGTACAGGGAGAAGCTAGAATATTTTTCATTCCAGGAAGGAACAAAAATTTTTTTTACTTATGTGAACTTGTGAAAAGTTCATAGGATCCAGTTGAAGGGTCTCTCATTGTTATGTAGGGACACCACGAATGCATTGTAGAACTATAAAAATGTCTATGAATCTGACAGTAAAAAAATCCTAAAGATGTATAGGAAAGGTGGTAGTAAAAGTTGTTTTTTCAGTGGAAAAAATAGCCACTAGTAAATGTAGAATAAATAAAATAATTAGAAAATAACCATTTGTTACCACTCTAACAACTGATTAAGGCAGGAATCATCAATGGATGCTAAGATATTAGGTGAAAAGTTGTTGAGGAATGGCATATTCACAGAATTCCAAATTATAAAAATATAAATTGTTAATAGAGACAAAGTCTCTTATAATGGGTAAATTTAGTGATACCATCTTAAACAAATGGTGAAACTTAATATTACCATAACTGACATCTGTGCAAACCATGATAAGATGTAATAAACACGTAGATCAATGATGTATTAGTCCCTGCCAAACTCTTTAACCTAAGTATAGTCTAGAACTAGACAAATACAAACTTAGGGCTATTCTACAAAACAATTGTCCTAGATACATAAAAACATCAACATCATGAAAGACAAGAGTAAATAATTAAAAAGAGGAGTTGGGAAATCCTTCTAACCACTAAATATAGTGCATAATTCTTAATTGGTTCTTGGATTGAACAACAACAAACAAAAACATCAAATAGCTAAAAAGGCATTAGAGCAATTAGGGAAATTTAAATGTTTATCATTGTATTGTAACATTTGTCAATGTCAGACTTACATTTATTGAATTTAAATCTCAACAGATCATCCAACTATATGACATTCAACAAAGAAATTTAACAGACATTTGAAAAACTGGAGGGAAAAAAACTTGAAAAGAGAGAATCTTTTTTTGAAAGTGGCATTCTGAATCATTCTGGTTCATATGGGACAAATAATTATTTTCTTTCCTTTTTTTCTGGAGGAGAGGCTTGAGGTACTTTAAATATGCCATTTCTTGAAACAGCTTGAATACTGTATCAACAATACTAACAATGTTTGAAGATGAAAAACACAAGAAACAAGAAATGTTCATGAAGATGTGGAGAAAAAGGAACCCACGTGCACCGTCAGTGGGAATGCAAACTGGTAGAACTACCTACAATCCAAGAAGCGCACTGTGGTTTATTTACCCCAAAAATACAAAACACTAATTCAAAGGGAGACATGAACACCTATATTTATTACAACATTATTTACAGTAGACAAATTATGAAAGCAGCCCAAGCGCCCATCCATGCGATCAATGAATAAAGAGGAGGTGGTGTGTGTGTGTGCGTGTGTGTGTGTGTGTGTGTGTGTGTAATGGGATATTATTCAGCCACTGAATACAATTTTGCCATTTGCATCATCATGGAGATCTAGAGAGTATAATGCTAAGTGAAATAATTTCAAGAAAGACAAAAATCATATGATATCACTCATATATGGAATTTAAGAAAGAAAACAAAGAAAAAGAGACCAAAAACAGATTTTTAACTATAGAGAACAAATTGATAGTTACCAGAGAGGAGGTGGATGGGGGATGGGGGAAATAGCAGATGGGGATTAAAGAGTACACTTAGCATAATAAAAAAAGAAGTTTGAAGATATTTAGATGTTGCTTTTCATCAAGCAATTGCCCTTTGAAAAGTTCAGGGAAGATAAAGCATTTTGAAAAACTTTGTAAGAAATGTTATTGCAGAAACATTTAAAATAGAGAAAACATGATTGGGTAAGTGTCCTAAATAGTAACTTGAGTTAATGGTTATGGAAATGGAATAAAATATCACATTGTTCAAGTATGGAAAATTATGAAGCCAATAATATTGAGGTTTTCAAACAATTTAAATACAGTAGGAAATTTTATATTTTTGTAATTAAAATAATTCTATATGCCATATAATCTTAATTTGGTAAACAAAACTTCATACGTTATACATGTGTATAACCATTAAAAATCATATGTGCATATTTACATAAATGTATACAATGTTGGTAACACTTATTACACAATAGCTACAGAAAAAAGGAAACTACATCAAATATTTCATACTTATCTGTGTTTGATAACATTATGTGTGATCATTTACTAATAAAACCAGAAAAGAAGTAACAAATAATTTGTAAATATGACAAAAGTGCACAGGAAATATTAAAGAACATACTAAGAAATTTAATCCAATGTGAATTATCAGTATATGTGGATAAATTTTCCACCAAATAATGTAAAAGAATAACATAAAAACTGACCAACCTGTGAAGTTTTATATTCTAGTAAGGAGTGATGAGATTAGATAGGAAAAACCTGAACTGGACAGGATGAAATACAACAAGCTCTTGGGATTTTAATAAATCTCTGTATGCATTATGCATCCACAAATTCAAAGAGCAAAACACAGTTTCAGAAAAATAGACAAACTCATTATCTGTTGATGGATTGAGACTACGGGGGGTGTGTGTGCGTGTGCATGAGTGTGTGCATGTGTTGTTATGCAGCCTAATGGAGAGATCAATAACATTCTTTTAGAATATAAATACATCTGATAAACAAAATCTTAGTGTATCTCAAGGAATTATTTGCTAGAAATGCAAATTCACATGGGAAAAGAAAAATGGGAGAGAAGAAAGAGGAAAGAGTGCTCTGGCAGAGTGGAGGTGCTTTCAAGGTATTTTGTAGATTACTGGGAGATCTTAAATATATTCCAGAAAAGTGCTTCTCATTCTTCAAAGCCTAGTCTTAAAATGGAGAATGGGAAGCACCATTTCTGCAATTATGTTTTCTAGACATGTTTAAGCATATGCTAGCCAGAGTGCCAATCCAAGGCAGCTGTTAATTTTGTGTACCCTCTAGACCAGGGGTTGGCTAACTCTAGTTTGTTGGCCAATAAATTTGGCTTGTAGCCTGTTTTTGTATGGTCTTAAAAACCTAGACCAGTTTTACTTTTTTTTTTTTTTAAGAGAGCACCTTAAATCTATTTTTTTAACAAATTTCCAGTTTATAATACAGTATGCACTGTAATTACACTGTACATTAGATCTCTAGACTTATTCAACCTACACAACTGCAACTTTGTACCCTTTGACCAACATTTCCCTATCCAACCTCTCCACCCTCATTACCACTATTTTATTCTGTTTCTGTGTATTTGACCTTTTTAAGATTCCACATGTAAGTGAGATCATGCAGCATTTTTCATTATGTGTCTTCTTTTACTTAACATAATGTCCTCCAGATTCATCTATGCTCTCAAAAATAGCAGGATCTCCTTTTATTAAGGCTAAATAATATTCATATTTCCCTTAAGTTTGTCTATAACATCTGTATCAACTTGCATTTCCACCAACAGTGCACAAGTGTTCCCTTTTCTCCATATCTTGCCAACACTTATTTTTTTTTATCTTTTTGATAATAGATATACTAAGAGGCTTATCAAAAACAAAGAGATTAAGAGGAATATGAAATAGAGTCACGGGTAGTCTGCCAAGCATGAAATTCTCACTATCCAGTCCTTTATAGAACAAAGTTTGCTAACCTCTGATCCAGACGGCCATCAGGTAGCAGAGAAATGACAGCACCTGGGGAAAAGTAGTATGTGTAGTAGTATGGTCTAGGCTTTGGGGTCAGACAGAATCAACTTCAAGCCTTTGCTCAGTCACCTAATAGTTGTATAAACGTGAGAATAAAATTTTTGTCTTGTGTAAGATAGGGCTGACTAGATCTTCCTCAAATGGCCTCAGTGTTTAAGTTAAAGTTAGATGTAAAGAACTTAGCCCCTATCTCTGTTATCACATACTGTCCATGCTTATTTCACCTTCAAGACTGAGCAGTTCTGAGACTTGCTGGCATAGAAAGCAATGAGCGGTGGCAGCCAAAGAAGAGGAATTAGTTGAGCAGTGAGATGTGACAGGATATATATCCTCAACTGTCCAAAACTTGGCTGAATGCAATTCAACATACAGTCCTAAAGAAACCTGTCTGGACCTTCCCTGGCTGCTGCTGACTACATTTAGAAGTTGATGCTCCAAGTTATTCACCTTCATTCTGAGTGGAGCTAGACAAGGAGAAGTTACCATGGCAAAAAGAAAATAAAAGTAAGTGCTTTGGCAATGGATCTTTGCCAGAAGCAATATATAGTGTGGCAAATCGTTATGCTGTTTCCAAGATTTGGTATCTTAACACAAGGAGTTTCGAAAATGTGAAAAAAGAACCACATAAAATAATACGCAATGTGCTAAGCCTGGGATTTAATGGCTTATAATGACTTTATTCCTGGCAGGTCTGTTCTCCCTTTTTAGCTGAACTTTGCTTATTTTTCCCCAGAAAGGTCATTATTGTATATTTATGTGGAAATCAAATGTTTTTCTTTTAAGAACAAGATTCTGACCTCCCAAGGAAAAAAATATCTTCTAAATGCTGTGATGACTTTGTTTTTCTTTGTTTTGATCTCTGGAATCTCTGTTAGTATCTGTGACCTTGTATGCGACGTTGTTTTGTGTTTTGTTTGCTTTCTCTTTTATCATTTCTCTAAGAGCAATTATAGACATCATTGATTGTGAAATAGAATGTCCTAAGATTTATCAAATCATCCTGTAAGTTTATCTTTTATTTCAGGAGGGGGCGGTTGAGAGATAACTCAAGATTTTTTAATCTCATACTAATGGAAGCAAGGCTGAAATAGCTCACCCTTGATTCTTTGTACCCATTTGAAACACATATCCATCTGTGGCTTTCTGACTATATGAGTCTTTACCCTCTGCTTTTTTTTCTTTAACTCATAGTGCTTTGCTTTAGGATCTGGTTTTTGATACTCCTTATATTTCTCCCTTATCATTATGGAAATATGTGAAATTTTTTACATTTGGATAAGAACAGCTCACATTTCATCAGGAAAGAATTGCATGTTTCTACCATAAAAGAAGCGACAAGAGAGATAACGCCCTAAAGTAAAATTATGCATAACTATGGGAATTTCATCTTTTGAAAAAAGTTCCATTTGTTTTCAATTACTTAAACTATTTTATAAGTAATGCAGTTAAGTACAACTTATTTTTTTAATATTTTAAAATTTAATTTTTATGTAATTTCATGACTAAGACATTTAATGAGAAAACTGTAAGGTTAATTGAACCTTTTTTTTTTTTTTTCCTATTTATCAAATTGAGTTAGGTAAGCCTGCCTGGCCACATGAATGTATTCACTTTCTAAAATAATAAGAAAATGTTTAAAGAAGTGAAATGTCATCATATATTTTAAACTATTAGCCAGTATGCCAAGCGTTTTCAAGACTTTAAATCAGAGTGTGTAAGTAATACTCCATATTTCTCAATCATACTTTAAAAATATGAATTATAAGATAATAGATATTCTTGGAATATATTTTCATAATGATGACTTTTAAAGTGTACACAAATATAACACTTAATCAGGAGTCTATCATATTCTTGCTACAATGTTTTATAATATAATCCAGGACATTCTAATTCATATCATAAACTGGACTTTTCATATATTTTTTGAAGATAAATTTTCAAAACACTAACAGTTAAGTATTGTTTTCTTTTATCTGTGTTACAAATTTATTCAATAATTGAAAAGACTCCATGATGTCTTTTAATTGCATTTTGCAACGTGTAAATCCATGTTAAAGAACATAATTCAATACAGGTAAGAATTATTTACTTGACTTTACAATACTGACTAATTATAGTTATACAGTAACAAATTCATATATTTATAATGTTCAGGTAAACAGAAAATAAGTTGTCTCTTTTTATACAAGGTTCAGTCTTAAAGGAGTGGATATAAATTACATAACTTGGTTTCAAAAGTATTGTAATGGTGAAATTTAATGGATGTACCTATCAGAATTTATTAAAATTGTCCTGTATAATCAGATGAATATTGCTAGAAATCTTTATATATAAAAATAGTGGGAAAAAAAAGATATTTTGTTCACTTTAGTAAAGAAAGAAAATAAGCACAAGTGAGCACCATTCATCTTTATGATTATATAAAAACATCAGTCTTTATTTTTATGATGACAAGAGGGGAACAGTAATCATTGTGGTTGTCAGGGATTTTGAGGAGTGGAAGGCTTTCAACATTTCAACATCATTCCAATGAATTTTCAGATCACAGAAAAATCTTTCCTTTCTTTTCTCTCCACTTGCTTTTCCTTTTTAGAATTCCAGACTTGTAAGACTATATTTTATGGTCTGGGATTTGGATACTATGTATAATTACAACTTTTGATTCCCTCAATCATGCAAATCCACAAATGCTGCAGTTGTAGGAATTTAAGCATAATCCCTAAGACAATCGACTTATTCTTCCTTTGTTCTGGTAACTTTTTGTTGAATAGGAAAGTTTATTTTTACTCCTTTAAAGTTTGGAGTAATAATTGAGATTCAGGGGGATCTCACAGTCTGCTCTGAAACTCGAATATCATCATGTCATTGGTCTGCTCATAGAAATATGTTTTTAAAATTCTTTATATAAATGATGATACTAATTTAAGCATTCATGAGTTCAAGCTTATGAAACTATATTTGGAGATAGTATTTTCTACTCTTCCTGAACACTGGTGCAATAGCAATCCATTGGTCCTTGTGCTCAATATTCCTCATGTTCATTTTCAGAGGAAAGAATGGGGACAATATTAATCAATCTTCTGAGATCTTGGCATGTTCTTGATCTGATAGCTCTTGCAAGCATGTTATTTGCACATACCATAAAAAACATTTCCAGTATGGTAACTAGGAGCTCATGTAATTGGACTTTTTTTTTTTTTTTTTTTAATTTCGAATGATTTGGGGCTGTTTGCAATGATCTACTTCATATGGAATCATGTCCTGGCTCCACTTTGAGCAAGATGCTTAACCTTTCTGCAAAATTCTTTCTTCACTTATAAAGTAAGCATAATAGTAACACCTAACAGGAAGGTTAATAAGGTTAAGTGGGTGATAACATGGAATAGTGTAACATGGCCTAGTAGTGAGTAAGTAATCAATTAACATTAGCCGTTATAACAGATACTGAAAAACAGCAATTAGCTGAGCACAGTAACTTTGAATGCCTTTGAATCTATAATCTCCAACAATTACTTCTTTTTGCCCTCTTCTGTTTGTTTATGTGTTTACATATTTATTTACTTAGAATGTTTTTTACTCTGTACAGGAGAAGAGAGGATTCAAACCCAGTCTTAATTTCAAAGTATTATCCTATCCAGGTTAGGCATGCTTGCAACCCAAGCTGACACCAGGCATAAAAGGTTAACAGTTTGTAAAAAATGGTTTTGCTTGTTGGGTTGCCTTATTTATTTGTTGATTTGTTTTCACCAAAGACCCAGAGTACTTAAGGCAAATAACATGCCAGTCATTCTGAATCAGAATAACTTTTAACACCCAATGGTATTAGGCTTTTTAATATTTTTTTTAAGATTTTATTTATTTATCTGACAGATCACAAGCAGGCAGAGATGCGGGCAGAGAGAGAGGGAGAAGCAGGCTACCTGCTGAGCAGAGAGCCTGATGTGGGGCTTGATCCTAGGACCCTGGGATCATGACCAGAGCCAAGGCAGAAGCTTTAACCCACTGAGCCAGCCAGGCGCCCCTAGGCTTTTTAATTTTTATTTTGCTTTGTTTTCTCCATTCCTCAATCATTTGTTAGGGAGATTTTCTTGATATTTCTGTGTATCTTGTCTTTACAGTGGTTTGAAAACTCAGTAAAATCCCATATTTTCTGGGCCTCCTCATGTAAACCAAACAGGCAAGACAAATCAGTGAAAGAAATATGTGAATATGATGGATATAAAGATAGTAACTGAAACTGGTATAAAGTAGATAAGATGATTTCTTACCTCAACCTAGCTAGGAATATAAAATATGTTTATGCATATAGTTAAAAAGTAAGTGACACGCTAAATGCCAACTGAATGGTATAAATAATGGTATAAGATGTAGAATTAAGAAGTGATGACTTACAGCTTTGGTTTATATTTTGTAAATATTTGATATTTGACATAACTGGTTCATATTTATTAATTGTCCTTCTTGCTAAATATTGGGAGATATGGTAGGCAGCTCTAAAATCTACACGTGAGATTTTTGCCACCTAATAAGGCTTATTTCTGCTTATGTAAGCTTTTGCAGTGTAATTTTGTGTGTTATATGATATATGCCACATGAATCTGCTTTGCTATTTTAGGTACCATTTCTTTAGATGTGACGGTGTTTTTCTGCTTTAAGGGAAGAAAAAAAGGACAAAGAAGTTACAAAACTTTCCAATAAGAAAAATTATGTTCTTTCCATATATTTTCATAGGATATTTTTCTATAATTTTGATTTAATTTCTACTTGAGTTTTATACAATTTCTGATATATATTCCTCATGTTCATAGAATTACTAATAAGTTATTGTTATTAGAATTTACAATTTCTATAATATGATTTCATGAAATACACCCTAATTACCTTTTATTATTACCTATATTTTGTACCCTTTCCACATATTTTCATTTTGAACAAAACAGATCTTAGATAAGCTTGTTTGATTTTTAGTTTCTAAATGAGGTTCCATTATGTCATATTGAAGAATTTTTAATTTAAGAGAATATACATTCTTCCAGGCCTTTCAAAAAAGCAATTAAATATTTACAGTTGGGTTTTATAAGCAGATGTTCCCTTTGGAAAATAAATTTTTATTATCTTCTAATAATTTTTATCTCATAAAAACTGTGATAACTACTAAAGGATTTTTTATATAAATTATTCAGATTTTTATAACTTCTAAAAAAACATAGCTAATTAGCTCTCTTCTTCTGGAGTCTCTACCCTAAATTTCTTGCTATAACTTCTATAGATACTAATATCACAATATCATCAAAAATATATATTTATGATAAAATGTATAAATTAATTACTGTTCTTTTCTCAAATCATATATATATAGATAGATAGATAGATAGCTATATCTATCTATCCATATATTAAAAAAAATCAAACTGGTCTTGGAAGGGAAAATTTTAATTTGACTACTATAGCAATTGATATGCAGAAACACAAAAATGAGAAACAGAAGTATGAAGTTCTGTTAAAGTAAAAGCAGGATCCAAAAACTATTGAGTAGGTTTCAAGGATGGATGCTTTAAGTAAGAATAGCTTGTAGCAGTCTTCAAAGAAAGAGAACAGTTTATTAAAATTGGCTAGAACATTTAAATCAATTGCTTGGAAAAAAAAAATTAAACAAACTGGGCTGGACAGAAAGCAAGTAGACTCAGAAATGTCAGTAGGCATTTTGTAGGGCTAGTTTTGACAAGAGGCTTGGACTAAATATGCTAGTAAGATAATGGTGTTGCCAGAGACAATGGAAAAAAAAGAGAGAGAGAGAGAGAGAGAGAGAGAGAGAGAGAGAGAGAGAGTCATTAAATTGTCAGGAGTGCCAATCTAAAATTTTAAGCTTTTTCCAGAATACATTGGGCCATCTGATTTTTTTTTTTTTTTTTTTTACAGTGGAAACACTTATTTTTTGGCATACTATAAGTATTTTAAAATGGTACCCAGGAGACTTCAAACTAAATAAAATTTCAATTTGTTAGAAATGTTGACATTGTATAACAAAGAGTGCAAAAGCCTTATTTTAATACTTTAAATTTACCCAACCTGAACATTTTAATATTCTACTTTTGTTCGATGTAAGAGTAGTATATAATTTTTTTTAATCTTTAAAATAAAGAGAATATATTTTTTTCCTTGCTTTTACTCTTTGTTTTTAAGATGTAACTATCCCCGCCCCCATTCCTGCAAGGGAAACTGTTGAGTGGTCATGAAAAATCCTACTAAAATTCAGTATCTCTTCTTAATTAAACAGAAAACTAAATGAGATAAGTGAAAACATTCTTGTGTGTTCATCTCCTCTTACTTTCATATGTTTTTATATACATAGCCATATTGTTTTATGTTGCCGATGAAATTAAGGCTTTTTATACAAATGTTTAGTTTCAACAGATTTGCTTTATTTGGACTGTTTTATTCTCTCCGACACATTTTCCTCTAATTTTCCTGATGTAGTCCATTCAAAGCCCCACAAATAATGTAGTTAATGTTTTCAATGGCATAAAAGGTATTGCCTTGATGTGGGTCATCAAGGATTGAATATAATACCACAAAAGAATAGCTTCAGAATGTGCAAAAAAAAAATGCTGTGAGAAGTGAATAAAGATGGAAAGAGAAGAAATATTTCAAAAGAATGTTTACTTTTATGTCTGCAGCATGACAAATCAATATTGCCTGAGTAAGATTTTAAAAGCAAACTGAATTGGGGTCTTCAACATTCCTCTTGAGTGAGGCTTTACTTTATGACAGGAACAGATTACTTTCTCCTTCAGTCATACAGGTTTCTGGTTTGTTGTTGTTATTGTTGTTTTATCAGACATTATAAATGTTACATATTTTTTTATTCTGCCCCAATCACTTTTTCTCCTCATTATTTTTAATGGTATTATTCTTTCATAAATCTCACCTCAACTCATGTTGAACTGATAGATACTCCATACTTCTTTCTTTTACCAAAATTATAAGTATTTGTGATTTTTTTTCAGTATATTCCACTAGATTCTAGGTCAATGATAAACATGTAAAATATCTGTTCAATGAACCACACTTTTCACATACTATGGAATAATAATTGCTTTTATTAGATTTTTTTAAAAATGTTACTGGAAAAGAACACATTCTTTAAATGATAGTCACAGTTTGGGTCCTCCAGAATAGGATTAGTAAGGACTAGTCATGATATCAAACTTGTGAAAAGGAGGAGAGGAACATGATTGGAGGGAGGGATAAGGTTGAGCTGCCTTCCAGGCCGGAATGTCTCAGCCAAAACCATGGGAAGCTCTGGAGTTAAAATGTCCCTTCAGACAGATAGCATACTGAACCAAAATGACCACTCCTCTGAAGAAGCCTTACCTAGAATAGGTATTAGATGGGAGGTTCCTCTAAAAGGTATGACTTTAGAAAAGGCAGATCTCTGCTCTTGGACATATCACTCAGAGCTGACTTACAGAACTATTAAGTGCTTACTTGAAGGGATGGTGCATTTGTCTCTACCATAGATAATCCAGCCCTTACACCATTCAAAATTTCATATAGGTTTGTTGGGGACCTCTTCTTAGAGTTCACATTGGTATCTCATTCTGGGGGAAACATAGAAGGGAAAGGTGAATGGGAAAAATAATAGCCCTGTTACAGCTAATCTTGTACAACTGATACTGATTATTTCTTCTCTGCATTATCGATTCCCTTGGGGCGCCTGGGTGGCTCAGTGGGTTAAAGCCTCTGCCTTCGGCTCAGGTCGTGATCCCAGGGTCCTGGGATTGAGCCCCCCACTGAGCTCTATGCTCAGCGGGGAGCCTTCTTCCTCCTCTTTCTCTGCCTGCCTCTCTGCCTACTTGTGATCTCTTTGTAAAATAAATAAATTAATTAAAAAAAAAAAGAGTTGGACTTAACCTACTGAGCCACTCTGCATTATCTGTTCTAAGTCCCTTCATCCTCAACTAACACTTTATTTGTTCCATTCATACCTTTATTTTTTTTAATTTAAATTCAATTAATTAGTATATAATATATTATTGGTTTCAGAGGTAGAGTTCAGTGATTCATCAGTTATATATAACACCCAGTGCTCATTACATCACGTGCCCTCTTAATGTCCATCACCCAGTTACCCCATCCTCCCAACTTCCTCCCTTCCAGCAACTCTCAGTTTGTTTCCTATTATTAAGAATTTCTTATGGTTTGTCTCCCTCTCTGGTTTTGTCTTGTTTTATTTTTTCCTTTCTTCCCCTATGATCTTCTGTTTTGTTTCTTAAATTCCACATATCAGTGAGATCATATGATAATTCTTTCTCTTATTGACTTATTTTACTTAACATTATATACTCTAAGTCCATCCATGTTGTTGCAAATGGCAAAATTTCTTTCTTTCTTTCTTCTTTTTTTTGATGGCTGGGTAGTATTCCATCAGCTATCACTCCTGCTGGTCTCAGTGGCTTATCTGGTGTTGTGACCCATATTCACAACCACGGTCCATAAACCCTGGTTGGTAAAATATTATCATAATTAGGCAAAGTAGTAACAAGAGGCACCCAAATGAATCCACCTATGTACCAAACTTACCCCTCCCTGCTCCATTCTGTAGCAGTGCCCCTATTTTCTAATGATGATCATAGTCAATTACCACTGACAAGATGATGGTAATTGCATGTTGGTCTTTTTTGTGTGAAAACCCAAACTGCCCAGGTGATAGCTTAAGTATAAAATGCAGTGGGAACTCTTTGTATTTTCTGATGGAAGTATTCCCCCACTGGGAGTTAGGAGCTCTAACTATGGAGAACATAGAATTGTGGAGATAAGGAGAAAAGATTGCATAAGCAGGATATTGGCAGTGATAGCAATAGGCCACTCTTATACTCAACCCTTTGTTTGCAGACCTATCTATTCTTATGAGAGAAAAAATATATAAATATCTTTGATTAAAAGTGTACATTGTGTATTGGAGAATGTCACCCAATATTTTAAAGTATTTGCTTTAATCTGGAACTTCATCTCTGTCTTTATAGCTTTCTGAAGACTACACCTGTGGATGTGATAATGGCTATGATATTGTTTTTGACTTACTAAGTTGGTTGTGTGAAAAGGCTACTTTCAGAGATTTAAACTTGTCTTTACTCACTTTAATTGCTTTTAGCTCACAGATCATAGAGACAATGTGAGACTAAAACAAACTACTACATGTATCTATTCTGATTATAAATTCTGAAACCACAGAAATTACTACTGGCTGGCTCTGTTAGTACAGTGAGCACCCTATGATCTAGACATCAGCCAGGCCTCCATTTATTGCCTGGATTCCAAAAGCTTCTAACTTAACAGAGGGACCATAATGATGTTCCATGTTCCTGATTATTTGTCTGTGTCCAACAGTCCTTAAAATGTTCGAATATTTTCCTTTTGTCTATGTACAGTTATCTGAGTTGTCTTAAAAGTCTTTGAGGAAGGACTATAGTTATCATTATCATGTACACATTCCAGAATATTAAAGTGTCCTTCCTACCGGGGACCTGGCTTCTTATGCAATTGACAGGCTCCATGTCCATAAATCAGCTAAGACTTATAAATAGGGTAAGAAATCCTGCCTTTTACTGAGGCAACTGCCATTGACCTTTTGATCATTCAACCACTTTTTTCTGGTTCCTTTTTGAGTAGTATGCTTGTTGGATACTGACCTAATTTACCCATAGGGATCCTGTGTTCTTACAACCATTTCTATAAATATCTATTGGTCAGTTCCCCTTAACAGTCATTTCAACATATTGTCCATCTATTCTGACAGGTGCTATTGCCTTGCCCCTCTTGTTTTGTGAAAGCATCATTGCCATTGCACATAGTGAAGTTAGGTCTGTAACAGTGTCTCCTAACAGCATTGGCCCACAGCAAGGAACCGCCTCCAAAATTCTTAGGGATGCTGGTGGTTCTCACCAGAGCATTTTATAAGATTTTAGTATGTGATGTACCATTAGGCCTTCACATGAAACATGTGGGATTTTCAACCTTATATCACGTATACTTTCTTGTATAACAACTTGTCTGAGGCCTTAATCTCTTCTTCCACCATCTAACACAGCACTTCTAATATGATCTCATTGAACACAAATCTTTTTTTTTTTGTTTTCACGTTTATCAGCCATACCAATAATGAGTTTATAGTATATCTGGGGGCCTTTCCAGGTATTGAATCCTGAACCTCAAGAGAATGAATCCAACATAATTATCATGCTCTTTGTCAAATTTATCCTTTTTTCAAGACCTTGATAAAGTCAGCCCCTCCATATTTTTCCTCAACTACTGTGGTGAGAGACTTTTAGTCCAGTATGTCATCTGAGTGGATTCTTGTTCTCTTCTCAGGCCCAGGACATCCCCGGCTGAGTTTTGTTGTTGTTCAGGTGTGGTTAGAAATCTAGTGAACAAGAAGAGAGGTGGAGCCAGATATTGAGAGATCATATGTAGGCTTGAGGTGGAGAAGCCTTTTATTGTCTTCAAGCAGGGAAGTGTATTGCATTTTCACTGTCAATTACCCATTACTTCTCTTAGCATTTTATCTTTTTCCAGCTCTTCACTAGGTTTTAGAAAGGCATCCAATCCTATCATTTTGATCACTATGGTCCTCTCGATATTTTTCAAATGTCTGATTTGTCTCATGAGTTAGTACATTCCTTTCCACCACTACATAATCCCAATTTACCACAAGATTTTTTAACAATTGTACCTTTACCTTATGTTGGGGTATTTGTGCTCTACCTAATACCACAACTGGATGTTCATTGCCAGTCTGGTGCCAGATGATCCAGCCTTAAAATGATATCTTAGCATGTGATTTCTAGGATTACCCCAATCAACAGCTTTCACAATTTGGATTTCAAAGGAAGCAGACTTGAGACAGAACTTAATGTAGATGTTATTTTTGAGGGAGAACCTTATGATCAGTACCTTTAGAATAGAGGAAGAGGAAGCACAAATGAGAAGAAAGAATTTGCTTTGCAATGTGGCCTGAAAGCCTCGGCTTATTCAAGAGGGAGTGCCCTTAGAATGGTCCCACGTTAGACCCAAATGACTGCTCCTTTAAGTCTTTAGTTGAGTCAGTCATTGGAAGTAGGCAGGTTACATCTGTGAAGCTAATCATCAGGGAAACAAAAATCAAAATACCATCTCACACATGTTAGGATGCCTATTATTTAAAAAATGAAACCAATGTTGGCAAAAACATGGAAAAATTAGAACCATTGTACACTGTTGGTAGAAATGCAAAATGGTGTTATGGGAAACAGTGTGGAGAGTCTTCAAAACAAAACAAAACAAAACAAAACTACCATATAATCTATAATATAATCCTGAAAGATTTGAAATCATGATGCCACAGAGTTATTAGCACACCCTGTTCATTGCAGCACTATTCCCAATAGCCAAGATGTGAATGTAACCTAAGTATTAATGTACACACACACACACACACAGAGAATGTAATATCATTCAGCCTTAAAAAAAGGAATTCCTGCAGTGTTGAACAACATGGATGAATCTTAAAGACATTAAGATAAGCAAAATAAGCCAGTCAGAGAAGGACAAATACTTTCATTTTACTTATACAGGGTATCTAAAGTAGTCAAACTTAGAGAATCATAGAGCAGAATGGTGGTTATTAGGGACTAGGGGGAAGGTGAAAATGGGGGAATTGCTAATCAGTGGGCAGGGGGTTTCAATCATGTAAGAGGAATAAGTTCTAGAGAACTGCTCTACAATATGGTGCCCATAGCTTAACCAACCGAGCCACCCAGGCATCCTTAATATTGTGCCCATAGATAATATTATACTCTGCATTGGACACTTAAAATATGTTTATGAGATCTTCTAAGTGCTTCTATTATAATAAAATAAAAATGTAAAAATACTCTTTAGTAAATTTTATTTTTGTATCATGTTTATCAAACTATATCAAAATAAAATAGGCCCTCAAAGATAATAGTATTACGTTTATTAAAATAAAGCCTTCAGATCAAAGTTAATATTCAAAGGAGTTTTGAGTCCTTACACCAGCTTTTACAAAGTTATTCTTAGTTTCTTAAGTTTGGTGATGTTTCCATATGAAATGGAGGTAAATGTACTTAAATCGTACTTTACATCAATTATTAAGTATTCTTTAGAGTCGTTTTCTCCAGTGTGAATAGTATGCCGTTTTTTTTTTAATTGAGGAATAATTGACATAACATATCAGTGTGAGATGTGCAACATAAGGGCTTGATATTTGTATATATTGAAATTATCACCACAAAGAGTCTAGTTAACATGTCTCACCATATATATAGTTACAAACTTACTTTCTTGTGGTGGGAACTTTTAAAATCTCTTAGTAACTTTCAAATATGCAATACAATATTAACCATAGTCACTGTGCTTTACATTACATCCCTATGACCTATTTTATAATTAGAAATTTGTGCTCTTTGACCCTTTTCACCCATTTTGCTCATTCCCCATGCTTCATGTCAGGTAACCAGTAATCTGTTCTCTGAATCTGTGAGAACTCAGTTTTTGTTTGGTTGTTTATTTAGATTCTATATTTAAGTGAGATCACGTGGTATTTGTAGTTTTCTATCTGACTTAGTTTACTTAACATAATGACCATAAGGTCCATCCATGATGCAACAGATGGCAGGATTTCCTTCTTTCCTTGTTTTTTGTTGATGAATAGGATGTACGTGTTCATTCTCCTTATTCATCCACTGATAAACACTTTAGAATTTTAAACACTATGTTAGAGAACTGATTTCAAGCTACCAGAAAGTATATGATTTACTGTTTTCCCACACACTCCAGACTCATTCTTAGAAATTATATAAAAGAATATAAAAAGGTAATAACTACTTTATTACTTTTTTTTGCCAGTTCTGCTGGGGATCACAACTCACTTTGCTGTGATCAGTACCTAGGACTTTTGGATACATTGTCTGAAAGAAAGTTATTCCCTGTGCACAGATGCTGGCAGAGGAGGAAATGGAGCAGGTCACTCATCCCAATTCTTTAAATTTTCACAAAGTCCAATGCACAAGACAGTACTGAGAAATACAATGTTTTTTACTGCATTGGTGGACAAAAACATGGTGAAAAACTTAGATTCAAATGTAAACTATCCCGTCTCTAGATCCAAAGGAAATAACTTCAGAAAGTCAAAACCTTTACACTGGGTTTTCTCTGGTAAATATCCCCAATTTTAACCTGGATCCTTTGTCCTCAATTCCTTTCCTCCCTACTCCCTTCATCTTTCAGTCTCTATTATCTTCTAGGAACCCCAGCCCTTTGTACAGAGTTTGAACTTATCCTACCCATTTCTACAAACAGTATCTCTCTCCATATCTAAGTAATCTTGCATGGATTTATATTGCCTTAGGGTGACTTCAGTCTGATACTTGCTGACAATGCTTGTATCACTGAACTTCACTAAGCTTCAGCAGTTCTTATGGTGGAGAAATGGGGTTTAATCCCAGAATCATTAAATATGGTTCTAAATTCTCTAACCACTCCACTATTCGAAATCTCAGGCAAGACTACACTGTCCTAATGCAAATCCTCTCTCTGTGAGTACTGGCTGCCAAGATTATGCATTGTCCAAAGACGTGACTTCATTTTCACTTTGATTTAAATTTCCACCTAATTTGTTAAGAGCCTCAATCCAAAAAAGGAGTCCATAATGCTCATTATGATAGGGAGCAGCAATTGTAACTTTAATCCTACCTAATCTTAATTGTATCTTTTATTTTAGATTAAGAAAATTTTCAGGCACCTGGGTGGCTCAGTGGGTTAAGACTCTGCCTTCAGCTCAGGTCATGATCTCAGGGTCCTGGGAACGAGTCCCGCATCGGGCTCTCTGCTCGGCAGGAAGCCTGCTTCCCTCTCTCTCTCTGCCTACTTGTGATCTCTGTCTGTCAAATAAATAAATAAAATCTTAAAAAATAAAGGATTAAAAAAAGAAAGAAAAATTTCCAATACCTTCAAACAGGCCTTAAAAGGCTTTAAATTTGAAAATTTTATTTATTTTGCCAATAGCTGAATTCTCCCAAGAATTATTTTTCAGTTTACAGGTTTTATCTCCATTGTGAAAAATAGCCTAAAATTGATACAAACAGTCTTTTTTTCCCTTCATTTTTTGGTATGGCCTTTACAGATAGAGTAATCAGTGAATGAAATGAAGACTGATTCAACCTCAATAGCCAGATTATACCAACATACTAGTCTATTATTAGAAATATTACTGAAAATATAAGCATTACCTATGAAGTTATTTTTTCTTGGAATATGCATTCTTTATGTCACACACAGTTGGGTGTTTCAGAAAGCAACTTTTAGTTGGAAATGTGATGGATATAGTGCAGGATCTAAATAATCTTTAACCCTCCTATTACTTGGTTCTATGATGAATATAGGCATTTCAGGTGGTGCATTGTGATTTGCTAAGGCCAGAATATTTGGACAACTGGCCATAGAGAAATCAGTACCTCATAACATGAACCAAATGATACCTTCAGGCATTTGCCTAATTATAAAACACAACCCTCTGATATATATAAAAATATGGCTGCTAATAAAATTATAAAAATTTAAAAATTATCAATCGGTATCACTATTATGAACTATATTGTTACCTTAGGAAACAGTCTGAATTATATTTTCCACCATCAAGCGACTGTTTAGTTAAAAATTAGAAATTTGGGAGTGCAGTATTAGAATTTTTGATGATTGAAATAAACTTCTTTATGTTTTTTCTCAATTAGAGTAACAAGAACAGAATTTTCTAGAAGAACCTGGCACCTAACATTCCATAGTGTTTCTGAATTAGCTTTCAAATTGAATTTATGAGAAATCACCCTGAAAACAGGAATGTCTGACATTACTCAGGAAAAAAGTTCATTAGTAAATATCTGAACTCTAACACTCTCTCCCTCTCTCTCTCTCTCTCTCTTTTTTTTTTTTTTCCTACTCAAGGACCACTTCCATAGGAGGTGGAGAAATTGAAATAGCATCTTCCTCATTATTCCATCCACATGGCTGGCAAAATGTAATTGTTAGAAAACAGAGCTGCTTTACTTGACTGTCCAGTAAAAGCTATTTCGAACCTGGAGAAGATTGAGTGTTTGTTGTTTTTTAATTTAATTTTTTTACTCTGGCCAATTTTTTGGAAGAAAATCTTGGTCCTGAACCAAATATCAGCTTTTAAATAAAATTAACAAATATTTTGCAATGTAGAAATAAAAAGAAATTCATATTATTACCCAAGACAAATATTGTTTGTTCTCTTAACAAGATACTAGAATTATCATTTCTGGCTGCTTTTTAAAACAGAGTCCTTACCTATCTATATTGCTCGTTTTACCTTTCTGTTTGTAACCTAAAGCAATCTTTTATTTTCATCCTGATGTTTGATTCTATTAAAAACTAATTTTAAGTTATTTGAGTTGATTTGTTCTTTTCTGTATTGCACATACAAATTATATGGTGGTGGAAGAGGTTTCCCTGACTGTGTAAACAGATGATTTCTTATGGAAAAAGTCTTTGATGAGGAATGAAATACAATAAAAACTGGAGTAGCAGAATAGAAAGACTAGCTGCTTAAATATATGATTAAATACCTATAAATAACACAGGATATAAGAAATAAAATCTTTTCAACTTCTAGGAAACCTGTTAATATTTTAAATAATTAAAAATCATACAATTCTAGAATTAAAGATGATACCTTAGTATCAATATATGAGACATGCTTATGAGGAAACTGTCTGATGAGGTTGAAGTTACTCCTCAGCATTTAGGTAAGTAGTAGCACATTATGGATTAGAGTTTTCCAAATTTTTAGTATATCCTTGTGACCATAATGCTTTATAAAAATCTAAACATCTCTTAATTTACTTCTGGAATGGCCTAGTAAGAACCTGGTGAACTCACTTTCACTAAAACAATGGAAGTAGTAACACAGAATCAACTATTTCAGAAATCTGGTAATTCATCAAAGCCACAGAATGAATGAAAGCACCCTATATCCAAGAGAAGCTATTGAACCTCAATAAGATGGTGGGGTCTGTGACTTTCTGACATCAGACTATATTCCACCAACCCCTCCTACCCTAGTAGCTAAAGCTGGCAGCACTGTGTATAGAGGAGATCGTGAACCTCTTTCAGAAGCCAGTGAAGAGCATCATCACCATAACACAGTAAATATTTTGTCTGAAGTCGCAGATCTCTGCAAAATCTGTTTTTAGGATATAATGGTAATATGATTTGACTGTGGGGGGGTGGGTGGGAGGGTTACCACCGTGGCGTTACCAAAACAATAGCAAAGTTACCAAAGTTACCAAAGTTAGCTGAAGTTACCAAAACTTCAGCTGTCTAAAACTGTGATTTAAATGTGATATCACATTCACTTTACATCTACACAAATTGAATTACACTGTACAATTGTGGTTTTTAAAATTCTTAAGCCTTTATCTTCATGACTCCACCAAATCCGTACATACCAAACTACCTTATTTTCCTGACTTTATACTTGGAAACATACATACCCTGTTTAACTTTCCAGCTTCTCAGTGTGTTCAGATGGGTACACCTGAAACACATACACACACACACTCGCACACACACACACACACACACACACAGTGTTACACAACCATGCTGACTGGTCTCAAATTTATGACCAGGAATCCCAAGTGAGTTTGGTAATGAGTCTGGTCTAGTCATGCCATATTTCCCTGGTCCCTCAGTTGAGATGTCTATTTTACATATTTCTTCTCTCATTTCATCCTCTCAGCTAATGAGACCTTCTAACTCACTGAGAAAATTGAAACAGTCAGATAATAGTCTTGACAAACTCCATCTACCATGAGTACCCACTTTCACACACAAATTAACCTACCCTCTATCATATTTCCATGGATGCACTATTGTTTCCTTATCTAAAATACCTTCATCTATGCATGAGATCACTTTTCCTGCTTAATCAGTACTATATAGCTCCGAAAACTTTCCTCATCTCTTATATTATCCATGTTTCTGGTATTCAAGGATTATTCTCACTAGTATTCAAACATATTGTAATTTCTTACATCTTATTAAACGTCTTCTAGCAGCAGGAACGAAGGTGCCATAGCCACATGAGTGGGAATGAGATGCAACATGTGGAGCAGTCTCCTGGGTGGGTCCCTTCCTTCAGCCTCCAGAAATGACATCATCAGATTACAGAATGGTTAAAGTCATTATTTGTCCACAAAGTTGACCCAAGGAAAGATGCTCACTACTATCTCATATCCAAATATCCTCTAGGTCCATCAGTGTTGCTGCAAATGCAGGTCTCTTTTTTTTTTTTTTTTTAATGGCTGAATAATTTTCCGTTGTGTGCTTATATATCACATCTTCTTTATCCATTTATTTAGTGATGAACACTTGGATTGCTTCCATATCTTGGCTATTATAAACAATGATGCATTAAAAATAGGGGTATATATCTTTCAAATTACTGTTTTTGTTTCCTTTGAGTAAATACCCAGTACTGGAGTTACTAGACTAGGTGGTATTTATATATTTTATTTTTTTAAGATTTTATTTATTTATTTGAGAGAGAGAGTGAGAGAGAGAGCAAGCCTGCTAGCAGGAGCCAGGGGAGGGGAAGAAGGAGAAGCAGGCTTCCCACTGAGCAGGGAGCCCAGTGTGGGGCTTGATCCCAGCACCCTGGGATCATGACCTGAGCCTAAGACAGATACTTAACTGACTGAGCCATCCATGCACCACAGTATATTTTTAATTTTTTGAGGAATCTCTATACCATTTTCCATAGTGCCTATATCAACTATTTCCATTAATAGTGCAGTAAGCTTCCTTTTTCCCATCTTTTTCCTCTTTTTTAAATTTAATTTTATTTTTCTCAGTATATGCACCATACTCCGTGCTCCATGCAATATGTGCCCTCCCTAACACCCACCACCAGGTTCACCCATCCCCCCAATCACCTCCCCTCCAAATCCCTCAATTTGTCTCTCAGAGTCCACAGTCTCTCATGGTTCATCTCCCCCTCTGATTTCCTTTAATTCACTTTTCCTTTCCTTCTCCTAATGTCCTCCGTGTTATTCCTTATGCTCCACAAATAAGTGAAACCATATGATAATTGACTTTCTCTACATGACTTATTTCACTCAGCATAATCTCCTCCAGTCCCATCCATGTTGATACAAAAGTTGGGTATTCATCCTTCCTGATGGCTGCATAATATTACATTGCAAAAAATGGGCCATATCTTCTTTATCCATTGTTTGTTGAAGGTCATCTTGGCTCTTTCCACACTTTGGCAATTGTGGCCATTGTTGCTATGAACATTGGGGTGTATATGGCCCTTCTTTTCACTACATCTGTATCTTTGGGGTAAATACCCATTAGTGCAATTGCAGGGTCACAGGGTAGCTCTATTTTTAATTTCTTTTTTTTTTAATTTTATTTATTTATTCGACAGAGACCACAAGTAGGCAGAGAAGCAGGCAGAGAGAGAAGAGGAAGCAGGCTCCCCGCTGAGCAGAGAGCCGGATCCGGGCTCGATCCCAGGACCCTGGGATCATGACCCGAGCTGAAGTCAGAGGCTTTAACCCACTGAGCCACCAGGCACCCCAACTATTTTTAATTTCTTAAGAAATCTCCACACTGTTTTCCAAAGTGGCTGCACCACCTTGCATTCCCACAAACAGTGTAAGAGGGTTCCCCTTTCTCCACATCCTCTCCAACACACATTGTTTAATGTCTTGTTAATTTTGGCCATTCTAACTGGTGTAAGGTGGTATCTCAATGTGGTTTTGATTTGACTCTTCATGATGGCTAGTGATGATGAACATTTTTTCATGTGTCTGTTAGCCATTTGTATATCTTCTTTGGAGAAGTGTCTTTAATCCATTCTGAGGTTATTTGTTTTATAATGTATAAGAAAATGGTCCAGTTTCATTCTTTTGCATGTAGCTGTCCAGTCTTCCCAGAACCATTTATTGAAGAGACTTTTCTTTATTATATTTCCCCATATATTCTTGCCTACTTTGTTGTAGATTAATTGACCACAAATTGTGGGTTTGTTTCTGGGTTCTCTATTCTGTTCTGTTATCTCTGTGTTTATTTTTGTGCCAGTACCATGCTGTTTTGATTACTACAGCTTTGTAGTGTAACTTGAAGTCTGGAATTTGTAATACTTCCATATTTGTTCTTCTTTTTCAAGATTACTTTGAGTATTTAAGATCTTTTATGGTTCCATACACATGTAACACTTTTTTATGCTTTAACTGTGGAAGAAATGTTATTAGTATTTTTTTTTTTTTTTTTTTTTTTAAAGATTTTATTTATTTATTTGACAGAGAGAGATCACAAGTAGACAGAGAGGCAGGCAGAGAGAGAGTGGGAGGGGGAAGCAGGCTCCCTGCTGAGCAGAGAGCCCGATGCGGGACTCGATCCCAGGACCCTGAGATCATGACCTGAGCCGAAGGCAGCGGCTTAACCCACTGAGCCACCCAGGTGCCCCTGTTATTAGTATTTTAATAAAGATTGCTTTAAATCTGTTCATTGCTTTCGGTATTTAGACATTTTAACAATATTATTCCAATCAATTAACATGGAATATATTTCCATTTGTGTCAACTTCAGTTTCTTTCATCATTGTTTTATAAGTTTCAGAGTACAGATCTTTCATCTCCTTGGTTAATTTTATTCCTAGGTACTTTATTCTTTTTGATGCAATTGTATATGGAATTGTTTTCTTAATTTTCATTTCTGCTACTTCATTATTAACATATAGAAATCCAACCAATTTCTGTGAATGAATTTTGTATCCTGCAAATTTACTGAATTCAGTTATAACTTGTAGTAGTTTTCTTGGTGGCTTTTTTAAGGATTTTCTATATATAGTATCATGTCATCTGCAAATAGTGACAGTTTAACTTCCTCATTACCAAAATGGATTTTTTTTTAAATTTTCTTTTTCTTGTTTGATTGCTATAGCTAGTATTTCTAGAATTATGTGGAATAAAAGGGGCAGAGTGGACATCCTTGCCTGTTTCTTATCTTAGAGGAAAAGCTCTCAATTTTTCACCATTTCATCATCATTTTTCACTATTAGCTGTGTGTTTTCCGTATATGGCTTTTATTATGTTGAGGTATGTTCCCTCTAAACACACTTTGCTGAGAGATTTTATTATGAACAAATGTTGAATTTTATTAAATGATTTTTCTGCATCTATTAAGATTATCATATAATTTTTGTCTTTCATTTTATTGATGTGGTGTTTCATGTAGATTGATTTGCAAATATTGATATGTCCTTGCATCTCCAGAATAAATCCCTCTTGATAGTGGTGTATGATCCTTTTAATGTGTTGTCGAATGTGGTTTGCTAATATTTGCTTGAGAATTTTTGCATCTGTGTTCATTAGGGACATTGACTTATAGTTTTCATTTGTTGTTGTTTTTTCTTTCTTTCTCTTTTTTTGTAGTGCTTCTTCTATTCCTCTTCTATTTTTTGTAATGGTTGAGAATAAGTATTAACTCTACTTTAAATGTTTGTTATAATTCACCTGTGAAGCCATCTGTTTCTGGATATTTGTGTGTTGGCAGTTTTTTAATTACTGACTCAATATGGTTAGTAACAATTAGCCTGTCAAGATTTTCTATTTCTGGGGCGCCTGGGTGGCTCAGTGGGTTAAAGCCTCTGCCTTCAGCTCGGGTCATGATCCCAGGGTCCTGGGATGGAGCTCTCTGCTTAGCAGGGAACCTGCTTCCTCCTCTCTCTCTGCCTGCCTCTCTGCCTACTTGTGATCTCTGTCTGTCAAATAAATAAATAAAAACCTTAAAAAAAAAAAAAAGATTTTCTATTTCTTCCTGATTTGGTTTTGGAAGATTGCATATTTCTAGCAATTTATCAATTTCTTCTATCAATTTCCAATTTGTTGGCATATAACTTTTCATAGTATTCTTTTATCACCCTTTGTATTTTTGTGGCCAGTTATTTCTCTTTCTTTATTTCTTTTTTTTTTTTTTTTTCATTTATTTGGGTCATTTTTTTTTTTTTTATTCTGATGAGTCTGGCTAAGGGTTTTGTTTATCTTTTCAAAAAACAAGTTCTTGGTTTTATTGATGTTTTGTTTTTAGTCTCTATTTTATTTATGTTCTGATCTTTATTATTTTTTTCCTTCTGTTCATCTTAGACTTTCTTTGTTCTTTTTCTAATTCCTTTAGATGTATGTGTAGATTGTTTATTTGAGCTTTCTCATTTTTCTCAAGGTAGGTCTGTATCACTATAAATTTTCCTCTTAGAAGGGTTTTGCTGTGTCCCCAATATTTGCATTTTAATGTTTTCATTTTCATTTTTTCATGTATGTTTTGATTTCCCATTTGATCAACTCCTTTTGTAGTCCATTTACTTAGTAGCATGTTGTTTACCCTCTGTGTATGTGTGTGTGTGTGTGTGTGTGTGTGTGTGTTTTCCCATTTTTTTTTCTTCTTCTGATTGATTTTTAGTTTTATACCGCTGTGGTCAGAAAAAAAATGCATGGTATGATTTCAGTCTCTTAAATTTATTTAGACTTGTTTTGTGGCTTAGCATGCCATCCATCCTGGAGAATGCTTCATGTGCACTTGAAAAGAATATGTATATTATTGTTTTCATTTGGAATCTTCTATATATATCTGTTTCTTAATCTGGTCTAATGTGTGTAAAGACACTGTTTATTGATTTTCTGTGTGGATAGTCTATCCATTGATGTAAGTGTGATATTAAAGACCCATACTACCATTGTATTACTATCAATTTCTACCTTTGTCTTTGTTAATATTTATTTTTTTAGGTGCTCCAAGGTTGGGTGCATAGGTATTTATAATTGTTATATCCTTTTTTTGGATTGATCCCTTTATCATCATGTAATGCCCTTCTTAGTCTACTGTTTAAGTCTTTGTTTTAAAGTCTATTTTGTCTGATACAAGTATTGCTTCTCCCACTTTTTTTTGTTTCCATTCACATGGAAAGTAATATTACATATGAGTAAGAAGGTATATGATAATAATATGTGTATCAGTTATTAAACTATTATCTTTCAACTTAAATCCTATCCTTTTATAGTCTACTCTGTGGAGCTGTTTCTGCGAAATGCAAACCACATTTGTCCCTTACCAGCTAGCTCCCTATTCAACTTTGCTAGTAGGATCTCTTTTAAGAGACTGCACAACTGGAGAAGGAAGAAGAGATGTTTCCTGTTTGCTTTCTCTTCCTTACTCCTGTCAGCACTGTCCAAACATAACTACCTTACCCCAGTCAGTAGCTCTGTGTTCCAGGAGCAATAGGAGAATCAATTTTGCATCACCAACTAACTGTCCCCTCCTACCAGACACACTTAGCAGGTCTGGGTTACAGGTCAAGACAGCTTTCTACAAGCTTAGAACCAACTGAATAGTAAGTACTCTTTCTTCTAAGTGTGTGCTCTGAAGGGCTTCTCTGTCATGTGTTAATGTTTGAGTCATTTCAATTCCTTTTATTAGTGCCCTCAACTCTGTCTTTCACTGGCTACCTGTGTGAAAATTCAGTGTGCTCTTTATGCACTTATTACTTAGTTAGCAATGCTTTACATCCATTTAACAATATTTTCATATTAAATTCTTTATGTAAAATAATATAGATTGTTTTCTTGATTGTATCCTGACTGATATATCAATATAGATAATTTCTGGGATGTAGGAAAGTTGATGTGGTGATGGGGAGAGAAACATGGCTTTTCGTACTTAAATACTGTTGGATTTTGGATATTTATTTACTGTCTCCAGTTTGGTGATATTTTGCTTGCTTTTAAATGTCTCCATTTCTTCAATGGCAAAATAAGTATAAAATAACATTTCCTCACCAGGTTTCTGTACTGATTAAATGTGTTAAAATATGTTTTATATTATACTAGTGTTCACATATAGTAAGAGTTCAATAAACTATAACCATTATTATCCAAAGGCTTTTTTTAACAAATTGGCATAATATCATTATAAAATAAATATATACTTAAAAGTAAAACAGCCCAGGGGTGCCTAGGTGGTTGGTGGTTGGTTAAGCACGCAACTTTTTTTTTTTCTTTCTTGAAGATTTTATTTATTTGACAGAGAGAGACACAGTGAGAGAGGGAACATAAGCAGGGGAGTGGGAGAGGGAGAAGCAGGCTTCCCACTGAGCAGACAGCCTGGTGCAGGGCTCAATCCCAGGACCGTGGGACCATGACCTAAACCAAAGGCAGAAGCTTAACAACTGAACCACCCAGGTGCCCCTAGCTTGCAACTCTTGGTTTCAGCTTAGATCATGATTCTAGGGTTGTGGTATAGAGACCCATGTCAGGTTCTGTGCTCAGCATGGAGTCTGCTTGAGATTTTCTCTCTCCTTTTCTCTCTGCCCCTCCCCCTATTCACACTCTCTCTAAAATAAATAAATGAAATCATAACCAACTAAATAAATGCAAGTAAAATAGCCCATATTTGACCACCATACTTCAAGTAATATCTATTTTATCAAAATGTGACCCTCCAATTCTTTTGTCTCATGGTAATCCATTTTCTATTCTCAGAATAGAAATCATTTGAAGCTAATTACTTGGTAAGTCATTCATAACTTAGAAATCAATATCCAGCAAGGATAACATGAAGAATAAAAATTACAGGCCAGCATCACTCCTATCCATACCATTAATTCCTAAACTAAATATTAGCTTATTAAATCCAGTAATATATGAAAAACTACAATGACCGATGTGGGTTTATTTCAGTATTTTGAGTTTGCTTTAATATTATGAAATCAACATGTAATTCACCAAATTAAAATAAATTTTGAAAAATCATGGTCATCTTAAATAATATCAAAAAGTGTGATAAAATTATTATTTATAAGTGGACACATATAAAGTCTAATTAGAATATTAAGGATAGCAATAAATCTTTAATCTGTAAAATGTATCTATGAAAAACCTATAATAAATACAATAAACTATGAAATATTGTAAAGATAGACTATATCCTTGATTCAGAGATAGGAAAATATCTCTTTTATAAGATGTCAAACTCACAATCTTAAGGGAAGATAGATTCATTGGAAGATGTAAAATCAAGATCTTCTAACAAAAATACCATTGAAAGAGTAAGATAGAAGACACAGACTAGGGATTTCCAGACATATTGTTTTTTTTCTTTTTTTTTAATCTGGTGGTGATTGCATGATTATTTGTGATAATCCACTGAGATATGTATTTAGGTATATTGTGTTATACATTTAATATTTATTGAACAGTTAAAAAATAAAGTACTGTAAAACTCTCACCTTTATGCAACACACAACTCACAAGGAAGAATTTTAGCAAGGATTTTAGAAGGGAAGGGCACTGGAAATTACCTAAACAATCTTATTTTGGGTGCAAAAGGACTTCAAATACCATAGGCTTATTGGCAATGACCCTATTTAAAACTCTGCATTTTTTTAACATTTAATCATAATCAAGTTCAGTGCACTATATTAACTTTATCTTTACTTGTTTTCTGCTTCATTTTAAAAAACCTGTTTACAATATAAAGTTGTTTGGTTTTGGTTGTTTATTTTTTTTTTTTCTGTCTCATGTGAAGTTCTGGAAGCAGAGGATAGGCTTCCCAAGACATATATATATATATATATATATATATATATATATATATATATAAAATTTCTTTTTGACATTTATAGGTAAACTAGAAAATGATTTGAAAGTGAAACTATGGAAAAACTCGGAAATAAAATATTTGAAAAAGGAAATTATTAATAGTTATGCATATATATATGATACAATAGACATAATATTATATAACATTTTAGTTATATATATGTCAGTATTAATGATGATAATTTTTAATGGAACCAACATATTAAATGTGATCATCTTAAATTGATAATTAACCAGATCATTTCTAGTGAGTTTTGGAATCTTAAGTAGAAAATTTAAAACTGCTAGTCAGTATAACACTGCAAGCTTCAAAGTGGAAGTTATTTTTAACAATATATGATTATTTCTGTATTTTTTTTTTGGTAAAATATGAGCAGTACTTTCTGGTGGACAATCTATTTTTGCTAACTCACTATGAATGCGAGTATACAAAGTTTTCAAAAGATAGGTAACCTCCTTACTACAAGTATATTTTCTAACAAAAATGACAGAGACCACAATCATTAAACTTAATCATAAATGGATTACCAAAGTTTACCATTAGCCAAAGCTTTACAGTGAAAGAGTTTTAGACAAAGAGTTATTAACAGTGGTGTGTGTTTAAAATCCAAAGCTTCCTGTTAGATATATAAGGGTAATACTGCCTATCAATCAAATCTAATCTCCTATTCATGAAGATATCCCAAAGGTAGAAAAGACAGGGAAGCTAAGTTTTCAGGGCAGCAGGCCCTTCATAGCTGAAGGCAGGTTGGGAAAAATGATCAGAGCGTAAAACAGCACTGAGAGCAGATTTAAAGTCCCAGGGCTTGTTATGTTGATGAACCAAACATCTTCCTTGCAAGAAGGAAGAAGTAAAAGAAAGTTTGGAAGAGATACTCTTGCTTAGTCTTTTTAAGTTGTAGGTATTCCAAACCATTAAAAAAAAAAAAAAAAAAGCTTTATTTAGTTATGATTGACAATAACAAATTGCATTCTTTTAAGGGTTGCATTTTGATGGCCTTGGCATGTGTATACAACTTGTGAAATCATCATCATAATCAGAGTAATGAACATGCCCACCTTCCTGAGAAGTTTCCTTGTGCTGCATTGTAATCCATCCTCCCCATTTATCCCTGTCCCCAAAATGTACTCCCAGTTTTAAAGCAGTCACTATTTTTATCATTGCTATAGATAGGATTTGATTTTCCAGAACTTTACTTAAATAGTATAACACAATAAATTCTGTTTTTCGTCTTCAACATGATTACAATGAGATTAATCCATTTTATTATGGGTAGCAATATTTCATTACATTTTATTGCTGAGTAGTAGTCCATTGTATGGAAATATTATAATTTATTTGCTCACCTGTTGAGGGAAACTATTTCCAGTTTTATGCTGAGCACCTTGTTATGTGAGTTTTGCCATCTGTATATCTTCTTTAATAAAGTGTAAATTAAAATTTTTTGCTTGTGTTTTATTGCATTATTTATCATCAAGTTTCTTTTGGAAACAAGTCTTTTATCAGTTACATGACTTACAAATATTTTCTCTCATTCTGTGGCTTATCTTTTTATTCTCTTAACAATGTCTTTTGAAGAGCTGAATTTAATTTTTGATAAAGGTTCAATGCACACTTGAAAATAATACATGTTCTCTTGTTGGGCAGAGTATTCCGAAAATTTTAACAAACCAGGTTATTGATAGTACTGTTCAAGTTACCTATATCCTTACTGAATTTCTGCCTATTTGTTCTATCAATTAATGAGAGCAGGAAATCTCTAACTAATAATGTATGTATTTTTAAAAAAGATTTAATTTATTTATTTGACAGAGAGAGACACAGTGAGAGAGGAAATAGTGGGGGAGTGGGAGAGGGTGAAGCAGGATCTCCATTGGGCAGGGAACCTGATGCAGGGCTTGATCCCAGGACCCTGGGATCAAGACCAGAGCCAAAGGCAGACGCTTAATGACTGAGCCATCCAGGCACCCCTGTGTTTGTTTGTTTGTTTGTTATTGTGATTTTTGTCTTTAGGAATTTTGGTACTTTGTCAGGTGCTTCAAAAGTTTGAATTGTTATGTCTTCTAGATAAATTGGCCTCTTTATCATTATGAAATGACCTTATTATCTCTGATAATTTTTTTTCATTTTGAAATCTAACTTGTTAGGGGTGTAACCTGGTATTAGTATAGCCACTCTTGCTGTATTTTATATAATACTTACACAATCTTTTTTCCATTCTTCTACTTATAATCTGCTTTTGTATTTGAAGTTGACATTCTTAGTAGGCAGCATTTAGGTGGGGCTTCCTTTGTGATATAATCGATGATCTCTGCTTTTATAATTTGGGTGCTTATGCCATATATATTTAATGTAGTTTTTTATGGTTGGGTTTAAGTCTGCCATCTTGCTATTTGCTTTTAATTTCTTCAATCTATATTCTCATTTTCCTTTTTTATAAAGATTCTTTTGGATTGAGTGTTATGATTCCATTTATCTTGCTTGCTGTCTTATTGGCTATAACTCTTCATTGTGTTATTTTAATTGTTATTTTTGTGTCTACAGTATTGATCTTTACTTTATCACAGCCTACTTTCAATGATATAATATATTCCATGAGAATATACTTTATAACCACATACTTACATTTCTCACCTCCTGGTCTTTGTGCTATTATTTTGAATTTTACTTCTACTCTGATAATAAACCCAATATTGTGTTATTTTATTTTTGTTTAAACAATTAGCTTTTAAAGATATCTAAAAATAACAACAACAACAAAAGATGAAATATTTAGTCAGGTAGTTACCATTTCTAGTGCTCTTCCTTGTTATTGGTAGACCCAGATCTCTTGTGATAGCATTTTCTTTATTCTTGAAAATATTTCTTCAACATTTCTGGTAGTATTGGGCTGATAATCATAAAATACTTTATACTTGTGTAGTTTTTATTCCTGTGTCTTCATGAGCACTACTCTTTATTCTACAATGATGAATTTGTTGTTAATTTCATTAGTGAATTTTTATCTCAAATATTGTAGTTTTTATCTGTACAATTTGACTTGGGTATTTTAAAAATATATTTTATGTCTCTGTTTATCATGTTTCATCTTTTCTCTGAATTCTTGAAAGTGTTGAAGATAGTTATGATAACTGCTTTAATGTTCCTGTCTACTAATTCTATCATCTGTGGCATTTGGGAAGTAGTTTCATTAATTTACTTATTCTTCACAATTTTCCTGCTTTTTTGCATGCCTGATAAAAATATTTTTTGACTGTTACAATTTTTTTAATTGAGGTGAAATTCATATAACAAAAAAAATGACCATTTTTAGTGACATTTAGTCTAGTCACATTATGATGTAACTACCACCTCTAATTGCAAACATTTTCATCATCCCAATAGCAAACCCTGTACCCATTTAGCAGTCCGTCCCCATTCTCTCTCCCTCTAGCTCCTGGCAATCACCAATCTTTGTTTTTTTTTTGTTGTTGTTTGTTTGTTTTTTTGTTTTTTTTTTTTTTTTGTTCCTTCTTCTTTTTGTTGCAGTATAGTTGACACAGTGTTACATCAGATATACAACATAGTGATTTGACAATTAGATCATTATGCTATGCTCACCACACTAGATTTCATCTATCATAATACAACACTATTGTAATACCATTGAGTATGTTTCCTATGTTATACCTTTTACTTCCATGACTCATTCATTCAATAACAGAAAGCATGTGTCTTCCACTCCCCTTTACCTATTTTGCCCATCCCCCTGGCCCTCTGGTAACTATCAGTTTATTTTCTGTATTTATGGGTCTTTTTCTGCTCTTTGTTTTTTAAGATTCCACATTTAAGTAGAATTATATTGTATTTGTTCTTCTCTGAATTATTTCACTTAGCATTATACCCTCTAGGTTCAGTCTTATTGCTGCAAATGTGCCTGGTAATTTTTTATAGGATGTAAGATACTGTTAAATTTGCCTTATTGAGTACTGATTATTTTTCTTGTGTGTGTGTGTGTGTGTGTGTGTGTGTGTTTATAAAGATTCTTGAGCTTTGCTATATGCACAAACTCAGTTTTATTATCTTGGGTATTGCTTTCAGTCTTTGTTACCAATACTAGAACTTTACTAAGTCTAGGGTAACTTTTCCTCATAACTAAGGCAAAACTCTTGACTACTCTACCCATGGTCTGTGAAATAAGATGAATTCTATTTTGGCTATGAGAACAGACCATGTGCAAGCTTTGGGAATTGTCTTCCCCTTTGATTTTTTTTTTTTTTTTTTGATAGTCCTTTTCTTTGACTCAGGTAGTTTCTTCATATGTATGTGCTGGCTAACTAGCACTCCACTAAGTAGTAGAGTGGGAACTTTTGAAGATCTCTGGAATGTTCTCCCTATGTAGCTCTTTAGTGTCTTGTTCTCTATGCATCATAGCTGCCTTAGTCTTCCCAGAATTTCATCTCTGTCTCTTGTCTCAGGAAACCTCAGGACACTAGAATTTTATCTATACCATCACTTGGCACAATTGTAGGGCTTATATATGTATTTTTCCTGTCCTTCAAGAACATTGCCCCTCAATGCTTTATATTCTTATAAGATACACCCAATTCTTATATAAGAATTGACAGTGGTTGTTTCCTATATTTTACCTAACATTTTATTTTATTTTTTTTTAAAGATTTTATTTATTTTTTTATTTATTTGACAGACAGAAATCACAAGTAGGCAGAGAGGCAGGCAGAGAGAGAGGAGGAAGCAGGCTCCCTGCTGAGCAGAGAGCCCGATGCGGGGCTCGATCCCAGGACCCTGGGATCATGACCTGAGCCGAAGGCAGAGGCTTTAACCCACTGAGCCACCCAGGCGCCCCTTAACCTAACATTTTAAAGTTCTTTCATGTGGGATGGTAAATCTGGTCCTTGTTGCTCCATCTTAATCTGAAGAGCATAAATTCCAGGTAGTCGCTAGTTTAATTATTTATTCATCATTAAAAATGAAACATTCTTATGGAAAAATAGGACTATGTTACTCTCACTACCAAAAACAATGGGGTATCAAATCATTTATAAATAACACTATTATTTACTATGCATTTTTTATTATTTTTATTCATTTGAGAAAGACAAAGAGACAGAGAATGAGCAGGGAGAGGGGAGAGAGAGATATAGAAACAGACTCCCTGCTGAGCAGGGAGTCAGACATGGGGCTCAATCCCAGGACTCTAGGATCATGACCTGAGTCAAAGGCAAATCCTTAACTGACTGAGCCACACAGGTGCCCTTTTACTATGTATTCTTAATTATTAGGAGGCATAAATATTGTCATGGGCCACATTAAATAACTCCAAAAACATGTATTAAAGTTTTATTTTATGCAAACATTAATCTCTGTTCATGTATGATGAATCCACAGAGATTGTTGCTTCATAGTGTAATTATTTGTTCACAATGTAAAACATGCTGGAGGGAACTATCATATCAGCTGGTGTCATCAAACTGATTTGACAACTTAATTCATGTCAATGTGTTCCTAAGGAGCACAAATGATTTACTGATTTGTGAGCTTTGTTTTAGATAAGCTGAATCAAAATCTCTAGATACATGGTCTGAACTTTTTTATTAAAATAAAATCAAATTAAAAACAGAAAAAAAAGGCAAAATTACTTTTCATGGGTAATGTGATTGTCAGGTTTAGGAAATACTAAACAAAACTACCATGAGCTGTAATCATAAGTATTTCATACAATAGGGAGGATATGTATTTGGGATGTTGTGTATTTTGACGACCTTCAAATATGGTTACTGAGACTGTTAATCCCCCCGGTTAACACTAGATATTCATAGGGTTTTACTTAGTAATATCTTCCTTTTTTTTTTTTTTTTCCTTTTTAAGAGAGAGAGAGAGAGAGGACCCATGGTGGGGGGCAAGGGCGGTGAACAGAGGGAGAGAGAGAATCTGTTTTCTCTTTCTGATCTATGTAGCAAGATTTCTGCATAGCTCCAGAGTTTTACAGTCGCAACTTTAATTAATAAACAGAATAGCTTAATGTTGGGAGTTCCAAATCTAATAATCCCAGGGAGGGGCTCTGTTTGTTGCAGGTTGAATTACATGTATGCCTCTTGTCATCAAAGCTGACAAGGATCTAGGGTCTGCAGAAGTAACTGGGCTAGGACTACCTTTGATGACAGGCTGCCTACTCGATCATTCATCAGTGTGAGCTAGTGGATTGGTGGCAGCAAGGAGGCCAAAAGAACAATTGTGATTATAGTAATGACATGTATAGAGGTGGGCCAGCTTACATGTAAAAGGATATGCTGGAAGACAATGCTGTAAAAATCTACCACATTTTTTTCATATAAATTTCTTTTTCTCTACCTTAGAGTATGTTGAATGTTTGAGTCAGTAAATGCTTCTAAGTTTTGAGAGAGAGAAAAAAAAAAAAAAAGAAAAGAGAAAGAAAAAAGTAATGGTTTTGTAAATAAAGAAAATATTTTTCCCCTATACTTTTCTTCCTCTCAGGATATTTTAGCTTTCCACTTGTAAATTCTATTTATTTCCCCTTAGACTGTGGAACAGGATGGTTTTCTCACATCATAACTAGAATTCCTCCCTTGCCCAACTAGGATATCTTGACTGGAAGATTATTATACTTGGTGGTGGAGTCAGTAAAAGAATACTGATTTTTTTCCTAAGCAAAGGCACATGTTACTTTTTGGGCATGTATTCTGTATGTTTACATTAGAAAGAAAGTCTCTCATTTATTCATTATCATGAATGACATCTATTGAAAGTATATTAACTATGTTTGTTAGAAATGCCCATGAAACTATTTCTGAAAACTAATTAATTCCACCTGCTGAGATGCTTTAATTCTTAAGGGAAAAATACTATTTTTTATATATTTGGCATAAGAAATATGTCAAGTGTTTGTAGATGCAGTTGGACCAAAGTCTACTTAATCGAAGACACTAGGTAACAGGTGAGCAACATTCCATAAATGAAACATATCCGAGTTTTATAAATTTTCTAAGTCTTTATGGACAGAAGCATGGAAAGGAGGCCATATTCGGTATGCTTCTAAAAACTCCCCTGTAACATTCAGAGGAAAGCTGGAAATAATGTATAGAAAGTGGTACCATGAACACACAGATGACAAATATATCATGTGTAGAGCAGAAGGTGAGGATGAGAAAACTCTAGGGATACACTTCTATAAGTCCTCTGACTCTGAAAGTGAAACAAATAAATCTTAAGCTTGTACAGGACCAGGTGTGGGCTTGGCAGATTAATAAGGGAGGCTCCTGTTTTTCAGGACGTTCAGATCTGCTTCTTCCCTGAATTATACTCATGACTCTCATAGATTCCTCACAACAGAAGAGGGAATTCCATACGATGCCCAGCAGTTGAGCCCTAGCCCACTGTCTTCCTAAGAGTTCATCTAGATATATGAGTAGAAAGTTCTCATCTGCACATCACTCTTTTTTGTACTTCCAGGCCCTTATGTGGGCTCTTTAGAAATGGTGCTTCCTGACTTTATAATAATGAAGACTATTTAAATTCTACTCATGTTGGGAACTAAAGATTTCATCTTACTTCCCCTCCAGATATCTATATCCCTGCTATAAATTTAAAATGTGGTATGTTTTATTACTAAAATTAATCTTGAATATAGTCAAATTTGTTTCTCTCTTTTAAGTAAATATAGGGTTGTGGGAAAATAACAGGTTTAGATATCAACAGATAATGTATTTTGTTGTTAAAAGAATACAGATTTTCATGTCAGTGTAAGTTTTATTAAAGAGAATTTCTTTATTTTCACTATAAAAGTCAGATGAGTTATAAGTTTAGATATAAGCAAATTCTGTGGAAAAGACAAAGAATTATTGAAATAAATGTTAATTATACAAAATCACACTATGAGATACCAAATGAATATAATACTGTCTAATATAGGTCAAATACTGTTAAATATTTTAATCAACTGATTGGGAAGTACAGAGAAACATATGCTGATTACCTTAGCAGGTGAGAAATTATGGAGGAAATTGTAAATTCTTGGGTGGCTAGAATTATGATACCATGCTCTCTTGAAATTAGAATTGTCATAGAAGAAATGGCAAGCAAATCTATGTTTAAGAATAACCATTTTTTCTTTTCTCCCATGTGTTCTCTCTGGCCATACCACACCTGAAATAAAATATTGAATTTCATTTTGTAAATACTACTTAGGAAATACCCTTAAATTATTAAAAATTTAGGAAAATAAAGAAGTTATGTAAAAGGTGTAATATCTTATAGAGATAGAGTCTATTTAACATAATTTTGGAATTGGGTTTACATTAGAATAATAAAGCACAAGCCTTTTTTCTTGTATATTAGGAAGTTAGGGTTGAAAGCTTTTAGAAGACATGCCAAGGTTACAGTGAAGAAAATAAAAAGCCAAGGTTGAGGCTAAGCATATTAAATGGATATCTCAGTCTGCTGTATTTTTACTCAAAGATTGAAGAAATGTGCCTGCCTGGCTCAGTTGGTAGAGCATGTGACTCTTGATCTTAGGGTAATGAGACCAAGCTCTATGTTGGGCCTACATCTTACTTTTAAAAAAAAATAAAATTAAATTTAAAGGTTTTTTTTTTAATTAAAAATACTAAAATTAAAAAATAAAGATTGAGGGGAGGTAAGAGACTTGGGAAATCCTTCTACGAATGAGTCTTTTGTGTCATAAAGCAGAGTATGTAATTTCATAAGATTTCTAATGTTTTGTTAAGTAGACCTAGAGAATCAGTCTTTTAAGTAGTCTTTAAAGATGGGAAAACAAGGTCATATATTTTATTTTGTGATAGACTTGAAACACATTTAGAAATAAAAACACACTAGAGTAAATACCATGGTATGTATGTATATGTGTATGTATAATCTTAGTTGATCCTAGTTGATAACACAGATGGTTTGATGATGAGAATGTACCATAACATATTCATTAGTGATATTCTGATAAGTTTACATTTGTCTAAGAGGACACTAGGCACTGTGATAGCTTGATTTATTTCACTTAAATCTTCTGTATTGCATGTCTTTGAAGGAGATAGAAGTTATAGTTCTTGAGGGAGGTAAAAACAAAACAAAACAAAACAAACTAGAGAATAGAAGAGACTGACTGCTTGACAAATCAAAACTGCATCCAGCATAAATATTCAATAGGTTTTGCCACCTAAAATCTTGTCACATTCTCAAAGCGAAATTTTGTTTTTAAGATATAATTCCCACAAAGTGTTTAGTATATAAACATGCATACATTTATAATACTTAGTATGCTGGGTATCATAAAGGTGTACCAGGAGGAAAAATCTGTGGAAATTCACAAATTATTACACCTTTAATTAAATAAATGGTTACTTGAATGGTTAGATAGAATAATTTTGGCAATATAGAATAACACACCAAAACAAGACTATGTCTTGTTGAGCGCTGTCCTCTTACAGCTACATTTTTTAACTTCTCTTTATCATATGTTATATACAAAAAAGGAGTGTATAGTCATTGATTCTTGTTGTGACAAAAAATTTTGAGCTTCCTTTCCTTAGTAATAGAGTAGAAATTGTAACAAAGATCTGTCATCATGGGTTATTCACTATGGATTTTTCTCCATTTTTTCAATAGTACTGAGGTTGCAGTTGGACATTTTGGAAAAGGCAGGACTATGGAGACAGTAAATAGATTACATGTTTCCAGGGGTTAGGATAAATAGGCAGAGCACTGAAGATTTGGGGGGCTGTGACACTATTCTGTGTGATTCTATTATAGTGTATAGAGGTCATTTTACAATTATGAAAACCCATATAATTTACAGCACCAAAAATGAACCCTAGTATAAACTATGGACTTTGGGTGATTATGATGTGTCAATGTGGGTATATTGTTTGTAGCAAATGTATCTCTCTGGTGTAGGATGTTGATATTTCGGGAGGCTGTGGGTGTAGGGTACAGTGGTCACATGGGAACTCTTTGTACTTTTTGCTCCATTTTGCCGTGAACCCAAAACTGCTGTATTAAAATAGAAACATAGACATATATTTATATATGCTATGCATATATGTGGATATGCACATATATACATATATATTTGACAATAGTCATGCTAAGTAAGGTGTTTTGGGAAGAAAGGACTAAGTGGCATGTGGCAGGACATTTGCTAATTTTTTTCTTTTGGGGTTTGTTGGGTTACTGACTTTATTCAACTGGGAGCACTGACCAAATCCTCAAATGCTTTTTACCTGACATAATATCTTGTTTGCTCTAAGATGCAAGATTAGGCATTTATAAAGGACATAGAAACTGGAGGTAAAATGAAAGTGGCTTTTTGAAGGAGCAACCCGGATATTTCATCTTAATACTTTCAAATTTACTTTCCTAAGATCAAACACTACATATTAGTAGAGTAATAAATGTTGACATGTAATGTGAGTTATTCATCATATGATTTTTAGATATTAGATAGCCTTAAAAATTGTAATCATAATCTGTGAACAAGTCAGTATTTTTAACTCTATATTTAGTATAATGGTCCTTAATTAGAAATAAGTCAAACTCCCATCAACAGCAGAATGGTCTGATAGAATGTGGAATATTCTACATTAACAAGAGTGAAGAGCCTAAAACTATATCAAACAATATAGATAATTCTTGCAGACATAGTGAAAGAAAGCCACTCCGAAGGAGTATATATTGTATGATTCCATTTTTTTTTAAGTACAAAACAAACAAACACAGTGATATTGGTTTCCCTTCAAGATGGGTTCTTGGCTGGAAAAGGGTATAGAGAAGTTTCTGAGGGTACTGATAATGTTCTATTTCTTGACCTTGGAACATGTTAAAGGAGTGAGTTCAATCTGAGAAAGTAGACCAAACCATTCAGTAAAAATACTTGTCCATTTCTCCATGTGTATTACAGGAGGATATTTACCATATGCCCAGCAATGACGTGAAACTGTCAGAAGTGATGAAAGAGGCATAGTACAGTGTCTTCTCTGCATCCTTACAGCCTGCACAAGAAGAACCTAACATATATGAAAACATTAAAAATTTTAACTGAGAAGTGTGTGATTAAAGGTCAACTGTTACAAGTTTATTGTCTGTCTAGATCAAAGGAAGATATCACTGAGCTCTAATATCTATAAGAAATGTTGGAGGAACTTGTATTTGAAATATGCATTAAGGTGTAATTTTGGACAATTCTAGTCTCAGCCTAAAGATGTGATAATTTAAAGATCTTCACTTATAGTCCCTCAGGGGTATTAAAAGCAATAGTACCAACAATTAGACTGTAAGACAATTCTCACTTATAAGATATACTACTAATTAAATTTTCAATTATTATTTAGTATCTTTTCCACTATGTACTTAAGTTTGTGTGGTACTAATGAAGTCAAAGTTTAATAAAGATAGAATTGTTGACTATTTTTATTTCAAATACATATGCTATGTTACCTGATAGCTAAATTGATTTATCTTTTCAATGGCCAATGACAACAAAAAATGACTGAATGTTGGAACATATACTATCTATATGTTCCTTCTGAAATTAATTTGGGCTAAGAAGGAGTGGTGTCATTTTTATATATAAACAAAAGCATTTATAACTACCTTTTCATATCTGTGGTTGTCATCTATTTCATATTCTAATATCTTTAAAGATTTATTCTTGTAATTTTAGAGTATTATCTGTATAAATAAGCCAATATTGACAAAAAAGAAAGAATTAGCAAAGGGACCTTGTCCACATTGATTTAATGTGCAAGCCCTGAATTACAGTTTACATCCACTTTCATGCTTTTGGCTAATCCAAGCTTGAGATAGAGGGAATTTTAACTGTTCATTTCCAGTGACTTTCTGGGGCAATATATATACCTTCCTGTTTAGTCCTCCTGACCTGTTATTGGTCACTTTGACCCTCACTTATCTTCTGCTCTACTTAGAATGATCAAGCAATTCATCTAATTTATTTCCTGATTTACACTGGTTCACATGAAGACATTCAAAATCATGATTAGCAAAGTTGTTTCAGACCTACAAATAGATGATTGTATTCTATGTAAATAAGCTAAAGAAAATCAGATTCCTATATAGTGAAAGTGCTTAGCTAAATAAACAAATTAAAGTAACTAAGCATCTAAGTATGTAGTTAAAAGTGAGCAATAACAATTATAATCATCTACCATTGAAGTGTTAATCTTGTATCTTAGAGCTATATGCCCAAAAATTGATATTAGGAAAATGGATAATAGCATCTGGAGTTTTTCCAGTAACTCCAATATTCATGAAATTATATGAACCATGTGCTTGTGTAGTTATCACCCAACTTTTTAGTAAATAAATTGAAACTTGTGAAATTAATACTATTGGGAAATTATGCCAAACAACAACAGTGTTAGTTATTTTTCCACAGACATACTAATGTTAAAGATAGGGGAAGGGTACTAAAACAAATTCTATCCTGGGTAGGGAAGGCATTCTTTAAATAGGATTCATGATTTAAGACAAATAATGCTTTTATTAATATGAGAGCAGTGTTACTCAACATAGAGTATGAACTCCACACCTGTCTTTATTTTAACAAATAAAAAAGCTGAAAGAGATTTTAAAGGTTTACCAAATTTGGTGTATATGTGCTGGGACTAATCCTTGGCCACCTGGTGAAAGACCTCTCATGTTCATGGACATGATGCACTGCATGATTTCATGACTCCCTGTATTAGTTTCTTAGAGCTACTGCAGCAAAGTATCACAAACTGAGTGCTTTAAACAACAGAAATTTATTTTCTCACAGTTCTGGAGTTAGAAGTCTAAGATCAAAGTGTGGCATGGTTGGTTCCTTCTGAGGCCCGTAAGAATCTGTTGCACTCTTCTCTCCTTGCTTCTGGTGGTTGTTGGCAATCTTTGAAATTCTCCATCTTCTGCTCATCACCCTAATCTCTGCTTTCATCTTCACATGGTGTTCTTTCTGTGTGTAGGTCTATTTCAAAATTCCAAATCCTAGTGGATTTGGAGTGTGCCCTTCCATTTGTGTCATCTTCGGTTTCTTTCATCAGTGTTTTATAGGTTTCAGAGTACAAATCTTTTACCTCCTTGGTTAAGTTTATTCCTAGGTATTTTATTTTGAGGGGAAGGGGCAACTGTAAGTGGAATTGTTTTCTTAATTTGTCTATCTACTACTTCATTAGTAGTGTATAAAAATGCAGCTGGATTTTGTATGTTGTGACCTTAGTGAATTCATTTATTTTTCAGTAGAGTCTTTAGGATTTTCCATATATAGTATCATGTTTTCTGCAAATAGTGTGAGTTTTACTTCGTCCTTAACAATATGGATGACTTTTATTTCTTTTTCATGTCTGATTCCTGTGGCTTGGACTTCTAATACTATGTTGAGTAAAACTAGTGAGAATGAACACCCTTGCCTCATACATGATATTAGGAGAAAATTGCTGTTTTTCAGGACCAAGTATGATGTTACCTGCAGCTTTTTCATTATGCTTTTATTATGTTGAGGTATATTCCCTCTTAAACCAACTTTGTTGGGGGGGGGTTATCATAAATGGGAGTTGTACTCTTGCCAAATGCTATTTCTGAGTTTATTGAAACAATCAGATGCTTTTCATTCTTTCTCTTGATGTGATGTATCATATTGATTGTGACTATTAAACTACACTTGTGCCTCAGGAATAAATCCCTCTTGATTGTGGGGAATGATTTTTTAAAATGTATTATTGGATTTGGTTTGCTAATGTTGTTTTGGATTTTTGCATCTATGTTCATCAGAGATATTGGCCTGTAGTTCTCTTTTTTTGTGTGGTTTCTTTATCTGGTTTTGATATCAGAGTAATACTGACCTTGAAGAATGAATTTGGAAGCTTTCCTTCCTCTTCTATTTTTTGGAATAGTCTGAGAACAGGTATGAACTCTTCTTTACATGTTTGGTACAATTCATCTGTGAAGTCATCTGGTCCTGGACTTATGTTTGTTGGAAGTTTTTTGATCACTGATTCAAGTTCATAGCTGGTAAGTTTTCAAATTTTCTAATTCTTCCTGATTCAGTTTTGGGAGGTTAGATGTTTCTAGGAATTTATCCCTTCTAGGTTGTCCAATTTGTTGGCATTTATTTTTTGTAATATTCTCTTATACACTTTCTATTTCTGTGCTATTTCTCCTCTTTCATTTGTGATTTCATTTATTTAAGTTATTTTTTTTTCTTTTTCTAATGAGTCTGACAACAGACTTATCAATGTTGTCAATATTTTAAAAAACCAGCTCCTGGCATCGTTGATTTGTTCTATATATATTTTTTAAATTTCTGTTTTCTTTATTTCAGCTCTACTCTTTATTGTTTCCTTTCCTCCAGTGGTTTGAGGGTTTTTTTGTTTTTTAAATTTTTCTCCTTAGCTTCTTTTGGTGAAAGTTTATGTTGTTTAAGATTTTTCTTCTTAAAGTATTGCTGTAAATTTCCCTCTTAGAACAGATTTGCTGCATCCCAAAGATTTTGGAACATTGTGTTTTCATTTTCATTTGTCTCCATGAATTTCTTGTTCTTTGATTTCTTGGTTGAACCATTCATTATCTAGTAGCATGTTATTTAAACTCCATGTATTTGTGTTCTTTCCAGATCTTTTTCTCATGCTTGAGTTCGTTTCATAGTGTTGTGGCTGGAAAAGATGTATGGTATGACTTCAATATTTTGAAATGTTGAGACTTGTTTTGTAGGAGCTATGTGATCTGTTCTAGAGAATGTTCCATGTGCCCTTGAAAAGAATGTGTATTCGCTCCTCTGGAATGAAATGTTCTAAATATGTCTGTTAGATCCATCTGGCCCAATGTCATCCAATATGTCATCCAAAACCAGTTTTTCCTTATTGATTTTCAGTATGGATGATCCATCCATTGATGTAAGTTGGGTGTTAAAATCCCCTACTATTACTGTATTACCATTGATTACCCCCTTTTTATTATTAGCCAGTTTATGTATTTGGGTGCTCCCACGCTGGGTGCATAAATATTTGCTATTGTTATATGCTCTTGTTGGATTGCTCATCGTGTAGTGTCCTTTGTCTCTGGTTATAGTCTTTGTTTTAAATTCTATTTTGCCTGAAATACATATTGCTACCCCAGCTTTCTTTCACTTGTATTTGCATGGTAAATAATTTTTCATCCCTTAACTTTCAATCCACATGTCTTTGGAGCTAAAGTGAGTCTCTGATAGGCAGCATATCCTTGGGTCTTGCTTTTTTATCCCATTTCATCATGCTATGTCTTTTGACTGGAACATTTAGTCTATTAATTATTGATAGGTATGTATTTATTACCATTTTGTCACGTATTTATGGTTGTTTCTGTAGTTCCTCTTTGTTCCTTTTCTCTCTTCTCTCACAGTTTGTTGGCTTTCTTTAGTGATATACTTGGATTCCTTTCTCTTTATTTTTTGCATATCTATTAATATTTTTATTTGTCATTACCATTAGTTTTATATATAACATTTATAGAGCAAGCTATATTAAGCTGATAGTTGCTTAAAGTTTTTAAAAGCACTATATTTTTACTCTCTACCTCCCCCCATGTTTTAGGTATGTTATGTACTACTTTTCATCTTGTCTGTTTATGTGAATCCCTTGACTGCATTTTATAGATATACATAAATTAACTGTGTTTCTGTGTCTTACTTTTCTTATTCCTGCTTGTGGTCTTTCCTTTCCACTCAAATTGCCCCCCCCCCCTTAACATTTCTTCTAGCGCTGAATTAGTGATGATGAATTTCTTTAACCTTTGTTTATCTGGAACCTGTATTCTGAGCCTTGTTGGATGAGTATTCTTGGTTGCAGATGTTGTTCTTTCAGCAATTTGAATATATCATGCCACACTTTTCTATCTCAAAAGCTTTCTGCTGAAAAATCAGCTGATAGCCCTATGGGGTTTCCCTTGGGTCTAAGTCTTTTCTGCCCTCCTGCTGCTTTTAAAATTCTCTCTTTATCACTATTTCTTGCATTTAATTACTATGTGTCTTTGTGTGGACTTCCCTGGGTTAATTTTGTTGGAGGTTGTCTGTGCTTCATGGATCTGGATGTCACTTTCCTTCCTACATTTGGGCAGTTTTCAGTTTATTTCTTCAGATAAATGTTCTGCCCTCTTTTCCTTCTGGGATCCCTATAATGCAAATGATATTACACCTGATGGTGTGTCTGCGTTCTTTTTAAATTATTATTATTTGTTTTTTTCTCTCCTTTTCAGCTCGGTTGTGTTCCACTTCTCTGTCTTCCAGGTTGCTTATTCTTTCTTCTGCCTCCTTTACTATACTATTCCTTCTTGAATATTCTTAATTTCAGTTATTGGGTTTTTCATCTCTGGTTGATTATTTTTTTATGCTTTCCATCTCTTCCATTTTTTTTTTCTCAAGTCTGGTGAGTATCTTAATAACCATTACCTAAATTCTCTATTAGGCATATTACTTATCTTATTTCTTCTAGGTCTCTTGCTGTGATTTTGTCCTTTCATTTGGGACATATTTCTGTCACTTCATTTTGTCTGATTCTGGGTCTGCTTTTATGTATTAGAAAAATCAGCTGTGTCTTCTGCTTTAGAAAGTAGTGGCCTTGTGAAAAGAGGTTCTATAGTGCTCTACAGTGCAATATCTGCTATTTGCCAGAAACGGGTGCTTCAGGGGTATATCCTGTGTGTGTCACAAGCCCCCTACTCTTGTGGCTGAGCCATGTTTGCCTTCAGTCTTATCATCTGCAATGGCTGTCTTTGTCTGTTTTGGGTGTGTTTGGTGTCTATGTTGTGTGTAGGCCAGTCCCAGCCATCTTTGGGCATTTCCCAAAACTGCATTAACATGGAACTGCAGGGTAATTTCCTGTGTCGTCCTCTGAGAAGCTTTTGTTCATGGGCAGGGCCTGTGTTGTGACCAGATGTCTGCGCTCAACCCATAGCTTGGACTGCCTTCAAACTGATGCCTGAGGTTATCTTCTGCTCCCCTTGGGTCAGGATCCACTTTTGGGTGGTGCTGGCTCTAGTCAGGGTTGCTTGCATGCTTCCATCTTGTGGTGTTACTTTGGATGAACATATGCCAAGGGCATGTTAGAAAGTGCCTATCCACTGGAGAACCTGGGGTTCGCGCACAGTGCCAGCAAGGTCCATGGTTTTCTGCTGGGGGAGTGGAACTTGATCTGCTTTGGAAAACAGTGGTGGCCACATTGATGGGGCTGGTCCTCAGAAGATCAAAGGGATAGCACTCTTAGCAGGTTAGATGGAGGGTGCTGATGCTGTGCTGTTTCCTGCAGGTGTCCTTCTCTCTGGGCTGGGGAGTGGGAGAGGGAAATGGTGCCAAACAGCTCTTTTGCTATTGGACAAGTCTTCTAATGCTCCTTACACCTCCAGTACAGGCTCTGAAATTAATAAAAAAATCTCTCATTCCCTAAGCATACTTCAAACAGCTGTTTTTATCCTCTATCTCAGCCAGGTTGATTTTTGTGCTATCTCTTTAAGGGCAGACACTCTGTTTCCTATTTCCTTCTCTGCACTCCTAGAGCTGAGTCTGCTTATTTTTAAAGCCTGTGTGTTTTGCCTCATTGATTGTTAGGCTCCTCTAGATTTCAAAGCCAAATGTTATAAGGATATCTCTTCCTCATGTGGGTCCCCATGCCTGGGTGCCTGGTGCGGGATCCGTTCCTCTCCATTCCCTGTGCTTGCAGTGTCCTTCTATCCTATGGACAGTCCTGTAACAGCTCTGTGGCTGTTTTTAAGTGTTAACTTGCTTCAAGCTAATACACTTCTTGCTTGCTGATTTAAGGCCCTTGATCTGTAATAGAATTAATTTACTTTCTTTTAGATTTATAGACCACAGGCCTTGGTGAAAGAAAGACCAGAACTTTCCCAGGCAAGAGAGGCCAGCAAGTCTGTTTGAGGCTGCCTTGGTCTTCTTATTAGCCCAGCATTTTTTTGGCAAAATGTTTTTCTTTTTTAAGGTCGTACAAATGACTTTATTGACCTCCTTTTGTACATTTGTAGACCTTGCCCTTCTTTGAAGAAAGAACAATGTACTCTTGTACAACTTCTGGGTACCAAGGAAGCAGACCTTCTTATACAGCCATCCCCAGGTACCACAAAAGTAGACCTTCTTGCACAACCTCCCCAGAACACCAAGGAACTAGATGTTCTCATAAAATCTCTGAGCACCAAGATAACTCTATAACTGGCATCATCAGTCTACATGTAATCAAGGAATGTGACAGGTCACTGCACTCCCTTAACTGATTAAACAAACTACTATAAAACCTCTCGGCCAGGCAGAAACCTTGGAATTCGCATTTGGACAGAAGTCTGCCTTCTCCCCAGGTAGCCAGGCTTTTGACTAAAGCTCCTATTCCTTTCCATTCAAAACCTGTCTCTTGAGTATTGGCCTTTTGAGCGCTAGGCAGCCAAACTTGGGTTTCAGTAACAGTCCCACAGGTCAGTTTGGCTCTCAACTCCATCTCTGCCATGCCCAATCTCTTAGATGTTGCCTCTTCTCTATATTTAGCTCTAGAGAGCCCATTCTCTCAGGCTTCCAGCCATTTTCTAAGTTATATATACTTATAGATGTTTTTTAGGAGTATCACTGGGACAAGGTGAGCCTAGGATACTCCTACTCCACCATCGTCCAGAATTAATTGTTTTTGAATATTAAATCAATCTTGCATTTTTGTAACAAATTCCACTTCATCATGATGTATCATTCTTTTTATGTGTTGCTGGATCCAATGTCTAATATCATGTTAAGAGATTTTAAAAGTATCCATGTTCATGAGGAATGAAAATTTGTTTTTATTTTTTTCTATAAAGTTTAATGTAATATTAGCTTCATAAAATGAGTTAAGAAATTTCCCCTTTCTAGAAGAGATTGTGTGGAATTATTATTTCTTTCCTAAGTATTTGATGAATTTTTAAAATATAGCTACTTAGGTAATTGATGAATTTCTAAAATATAGTTACCTATAGCTACTGACCTATAGTTTTCCCTTTGACAAGGCTTTTGTCTACACATTTTATTTCCGTAATACATATAACGTTATTTTTCTTTTTCATCTTGTAGTTTTGCTAACTTTTGTTTTAAGGAATTTTTTTATTTTATGAAAATTGCCAAACTCATTGACATAAACTGTGTGTCATTTCTTCATTAAAATGTCTGTAAAATCTGGACTGATAATTCCTCTTTTATTTCTGATACTGGCAAATTACATCTTCTCTGTTTTTTATGACCAGCTTGCCTGAAATTTTATTCTATTCATCTTTTCAAAGACTCAGCTTTAGATTGATTTATATTCTTTACTTTTTTTAATTATATGATTTCTTATCTTTACTATATTCTTACTGTTTGGATTTTACTTTTTTTTTTTTTTAGTTTCTTGAAGTTGAATAAGTTATTTTAACCTTTCCAGATCTCTACTTTTTAAATAAACTCTCAGCAACATATCTGCCTTGTTTGTGATAAATGAAAGAAGGAGAAATAATTAAGATTTTTAAATGATTATGTGAAAAATAGTATTTCTGGTTAAGAAACTATTAAAATATTTTCATATGGTGAAGGAAGTGTTTGTGAATATTAAATGAAATGATGTCAATAAAGTGGCAAAATTAAAATGAAAGTCTTTTCTGTCTCTTAATGCATGGAATCTGCATGTATAAAGGTGTCCATTTCCCTTCTTAGGGAAAAAAAAACTTCTTAGATTTCCTTAAAATAAACTGAGCTTTCTTTTTCAAATGACTCAAAGATATTAAGGAATATTGTTTTAAATGTTTTTAATTATCTAAATTTCAAAAATTCATTCAGAACCTTGGCATTGGTATTATAATACAGCACAAAGAATTACACCATATTTCTAAATATGGATATAAATATTATATTTCATAATAGTCCTTTCATTATCCTAATGTAGACTAATGGAATAACTCAAAACTTCAATATTCTTCTTTTCTAAAACAAGAATTAAAACAATATTCTTTAATATAATAGAAATATAAGCATTATAGCAGTCATTTTAGAACTGGACTGGAAGATATTTAGTAAGATTCATGTGAATAAAATGTACTTTTGACAAGGAATGTCATCGGTCTGTTTCCAAAAGTAGAGTAGGATAGTAAATTTTGTGAACATTTTTTTAATTCTAAAAATATCGCACATGTTCTTTGTCAAATAAAAAAATGACAGTGGTTTATTAGCATTATTTACCTATTAGTTTGAGAAAACATATTGACGTAAAAATACTTTTAGCTTTCCAGATATTATCAATTGCTTTTTAACAGTGTATTTTTTTTTCATAGAAGCCTCTTATTGCCTCAAAAAGTCTTTTCATTTTATTACATTTAGATCAATACATTTCATAGGCTTTAGGGCAATGACAAATATGGAACTTTTGATTGGTGATTTCAAAATGTTCATGCATGTGTTCATATACTTTGAAAGGCTTTGTTGTGGAATAAAATGTCATTTAAGGCCAGAGATGGCTCTTGAAGGTAAGACTAATACAGTGTAATCTATACCTAGTGTTTTTCCGTAGCTCATTAAAATCTTAAGTAATTGGAAAACAAATTCAATAAAATATTTGTATGGGTATTGCCATGGTCAATAATCTCCCTCTTCCGAGAGCCTTGTCTTTTTAATCTTCTGATGTTAAAAACAATTCCTTCTTTATTTGACAGCTTCACATTTGATTGACTGCTACTGTTACCATGTGTCAATCTTTGCACATGCTATGCTTGCTGAGTGTAACTGAGCTTTTGGTATCAAGAACAACAACTCAGCGATTATAGTGTTGAAACCAGCTCAGATACACATTTAATGGGCTCAATATATTTTGTTTAAAGTACTAGCATGGCAGCCCTTAACTGATTATGATACCATTATTTTTCTAAGGTCAAATGCTATTCTCATATACTGCTTTCTTCTTCCAGCTGTCCATTTACCTTTTTGAATTTGATAAAAGTCTGTTCTAGATTCTTACCATAAATTTGTCCTCAGTGGTAAGGTGATGTTGAAGGGATATTAGGCTCAATGTTGTACTCACATGCTTTGTGATGATTAATGCATCACTCCCATTAAGCCAAATTTCTTCAACTACACATAAATAACAATCATAATAATGAAACAATATACATAAGAATGTAATTGACATGTTATGCAGTACAAGGTGTTACCATTTAGCTTGCATATTATCTTTGGTTTAGATTATAATTAGCAAAAAGGGAAAATATTTTTAAGTTTTAAAACAATATTTTCTGAAGTGTTAGGAAAATCTTATACAAAGATAATTTTGTATATACCTGTAATGCCCATATATATAAAATAATGGGACTCAAATATCTAATGCTCAATAATAAGAAGGGAAATCAGGTGGAAAAAATCAAGCTGCTTGTCTTAAACCTTAAAAGGCCTTTCTTCCTTTATTAGAAAAAAAAATATTCACCAAATTGGAACCGTATCTTTTGATATTTAATTCCAGAGCTCTGGCTTGTTGAAATTAAAGCTGATTTCATTTCCCATTTTATCTTTTTCCATATGCCCTACCACTCATCACAAACTATCATCAATATTTATAATAGAATACAAGAGAACCTCTACTGCCCCCTTTTTCCTTGTTTATGCAACAGTATCTCATTATAAAAAGCTGTAGAGGCTCAGAATAGTTTGTGTGTGTGTGTGTGTTTATGTGTGTGTTTGCCATTGCTATGCTTTTTTCCAATGTCACTGCAACTGCACTTGTCCTACATAAGTAGTAGGACTTGCTGCTTTTTCTTTTTATTGTAACAAATCGTACACTATTTTTTATCTCCACACTTAGCTATAAATACAATGGTTATATAAAATTATGTAAGCATTCATAGTAGGAAAAGAGGTCAACCAAATTTTCAGAATAAAAATACTGATTTTAAAATAGCTGTGCATTTCTCCTTTCCCTGCCACTAAGTTTTTCTATCAGCATCCATCTAAGGGTGGTTATGAAATCTACAAGTAGTATATCACAAATACATAAGTTGCCTCAAATAGGTAAAGGGGGAAAATTCCTTGGTAAATACTTTCAGAATTAATCAAATGCCTCATCTCTAACCCCATCCTCCAAATTCAAATAGTATTTTCCTTTTTTCCGTTATATACACATATTTATATACACACACAAACAAAAACACATATATAAGGGATATATACATATATAAGGGAAATGTATAAATATATGTGTGATAGATACATACACACAGGCACACATATAATCTGATCTGATGAACTTGCTCATTTTTATTTTATTTGTCTTTCTTTTAATCTGTGTGACTTTTGCCATGATATATCATTCATCTCTCTAACCAAATTATCTGCATTTATTATGGACAATTATCAAACATCTCTGAACAAATAGAGGGCTTTCCTGAGTACATAGAGATTTCACTCATATAGCTGACTCCAGTATATCCCTAAAAGAATAGATATTTATGTGTTGTAGGACTTAAGCAATTTCTATCTCCATTATCAAGATTTTGGAAAAGTATGATTGGGGTGAATCTGAGACAATTCTAATTCTTACAATATATAGGTCATTGGTCCTTGACACAAGGTTTTTGTATTTATGGCATTGTGTTCAAACTCTGGAGATGGTTGTTAAATATTATCTATTCAAAATATATAATATTAACACTGTAAGCCTTTACCATCCTTTAAAAATTGTAGAATTTTTAAGGATTTAGAAGGAGAGTGTTGAACACAACTTATTTCTCCTTATGACCAGGAGAGAAGTAAAAGACAAATAGATATAGATATATATTGGATATACCTATACATATCTATGATTAGCCAGGTACCCTGGGTATGCAAAGTAGTGTGATAAGTCTGAAAAGTGAGGCAGTCAAAAGAAGGACACAGGGTATTAAGGTGATGGAGAGGTACAGAGGGTACAGAGAGTGATAATAAAATTATTTTTCACCTATTCAAGTCTGTAATAATTCTTGGTGAAAATTACTTTACAGATGCCTTTACTACTGAATATATAGTTTTGGCATAATCTGGAATAAACATATTATATACAATATACACATATTATATACAATATACATATATTATATACAAACAATATATGAAGAGACCTTGCAGGTAAGAAAGCAAAGATTGTATCATATATCATGAATTTACTTACATTATTGAGAGTTACTAGTGCTGTCAGTGATGTTGGTAAGTTTGAGTTTCTGGAAAAAGACGTTCATTCATTCACTCCTGTGCTGCTTTTCTGAGGAGAGTATAAACTCTAGGTTTGAATAATGGTTTTCAAAAAGCCCAGCTCCTTCAGTGTGCAATGTGAGAGCATAAAACTTCTATTTCTAAACATACTACCCCAATAATTTGGCATCAAAGATAAGTCATTTTTAAATAGTACACATGGTCTGTATTTTGTACCAATATTTGACTCAGAATTTTCCATTGTTAGTACTAAGCTAGAAACTGGATATATTAAGCTTTTGAAAGAGACTGGGATTGGTGGTAATGAATTTGTTTATTGGCTAAAGACCATGCACCAACGTATACTTACTTTAAATGGACAATAATCTTTGTTAGTCAGATAAGCAAATGTTACATCTTACCAAGAAAAAGCCCATGAGTGGATTTTAGAATTTATCTCTGCAATTTAATGTTATCACTGTTATAAATTAAATTTGCTATGCAAAGCACTGAGTAAACCAAATTGAAAAGAGGAAGGGGCAGCTGCTGTTCCAAAGAGAAGGAACACAACAATTTCTCTTCTAAACTGGAGCTGTTATTTCTCCATCACATTTGTAAGTTCTCTCCTCTCTAATTTTTTAAAAAAAATACCCTCAACTCTTCATCCCTCAAAGAACCTGTACTCCCGCTCGGTCAGATCCTTCTCAGCCCATGTACATATCTGTGCATCCCTTCACTTAAAATCCATGTCTGGAAACAAGTGACCATCTCTTCCTTTCATCATCTGTCTATTTTATCTCCTCACCATCTCCTCACTTCAAGTGCCTTCTGAATATGACAATTTTTGCCTTCCTTAATTTCTACTTGACTATGTATTTCACTACAACCATCTTTGCTGCCCATCTCCTGAGATACTGAATATCTTTATTTCTTTTTTGTTGTTGTTCAATCCTAATCCTTTACTCACTTTCTTTTTCCTATTTTTTTTGACATTGACAAAAACACTAAATTAAGAACTTGGAAAAAAAGGGAGCATAACGAGGTAAACCATGAAGTCCAGGAAAATTCTAGGAAAAATGGCTCTAATACTTGGAATGAATTGTAATTTTTCTGAAAATCGTAACAAGTGAAGCTAACAGCAGAAATCTTCTCGGATCCTCTCAGATAACTTATAGTATTTCACAACAGGTGAGTGAATCCCGATTACCTTCATCATCAGTCACCTCCTCCTATTGCTAAGCATTATTCACTTAGAAAATAATTAGAATAATCATGATAAGCATAATTCATTTAGAATAATCCAAATTAATTCATTTGGAATGATTCAATGGCTTTCAACGCCCCCACTGTGCTAAGATCCTAAGGATGTATAGTTTTAAAAACTTCTGGCTGTCCAGGTGATCATTTTATTTTATAATAGTGGGGAAATAACAAAAGTACACTAGATCGATGTCAGATTCTATGATATAGAAAAACAATGAAAGTTTAGATAAAAGGTCTTGACTATGAGTAAAACTTCTGTCTCATTTGGGCATACTCTGAACAACATGTAGGATTAGGGAGGGTCTGTTTTCAGAAAAGGGAGGTAGTTATGTTTTCTATCAGAAAATCAAATTCAGAAACAAATCAAATGCTTCCACATGCTGAGGGAAATAATAAGAAAATTAATCGATGTTGGGGTTGAGGCCTTTTAGTCTATAATTATTAGATACTTCTGATTTCTATTTAGCTAAAGGTGTATAGGATTGAATGTTGGCTTAACTGTCTGTGAAATTAGACAGTAATCTATGGGGAGCTGTAATGCTGAAGGCAAAAGTCTCGGCTGAAAAATTATTTGTGTGTATCTGTGGATTGATGGGGATGCATGCAGTACAAAAATATAATTTGAAGGAGACATAATACAACTGAATCATATTTTAATTTTCTAAAATATTACTGACAAAAATATCTACGTAATTATATAAACATAACTAATTAGAAAGTATTCAAAGACATGGTCTGAGATAGTCTAAGGCAAAGCAAAACAGTCAATGATGATGTAGAAAAGCTGTCTGAGGTAGTTCCATGGCATGATTTATCTCCTTCTTGAGTAAAGGGGAATAAAAACACAGAATGGAAAGGAATAACTGAGGCTCTGGCAGTCTGGCATTCCCATTGCCTTTAATGAAAATAAATTTTTAAAGAAGTAGAAAAGAGAGCTCTTTCTATTTCTGTAATAAAAGAATAAAATTAGCAAAGATATTAAGTGGATTTTAAAGGCCTTGTTAGAATTGGATGAGAAAAACGAGCTTTAGGGATTCTAAAGGACTAATTTAAAACAAATGTTCACAGTGAAATCTCTTAAGGTGTATTTCCCAGATAAGTGGAGGATAGGAAAACCTCTTAGCTTATTTGTAGACTTTGTATCCTATGGGGAATGAATGGCCTGTAGCCTAGCTGGGAAGAAGACAGAGAAGTCACCTACACGTTGCTGAGCACTTTGCCCTTTATTTTTTCTTCCTGTGTTGAGGAAAATTGGCTTCATAATGGAAAAACAGTTGGAGCAAATTTTAGAAAGGACAACAGGGTAATGATATATAAAATATATGATAAATAATTATATATATTACAAGGACCAATGATTTAGATCAGGATACTCAAGTTTAACATTTTTTAAAGCTTTGAGGTTGTCTTTATAAAATGTACATCATATCTACTTAAAGTGTGGTTGTAAGAATAAAATATGAAAATGTCAGTCACATTTAATTGACAGATTAATTTACCTATTCCTCCAGAAAGCATTTAGTGAGTGTCTACTCTGAGGGAAGAATTATGCCAAGTATTGGAAAAACAAAGACTGACAAAACTTAGACTTTACTGTCAAGTAGTTAATTGAAAGGAAGAGACATGTGGAAAAATAAGTGCACTGAATAGTCACAGAAGTTCTGAGAATATATGGCACCCCTGTGAGAATGGTCAGTTCTTACCTACAGGAATAAGGTCAGGAGGGGTTTCATAGAAGAGGGGTTTGGGTTTGGTCAGACAGTACAAGGAGGTGTGGGTGTTGACTGGTCAGATGTAGTAAGGGGCTTTGAACGAATGCTGGAGGAATGACATGCATGTGAAAGTCCAGGTATTTGAAGGAGACAAGTGGCTTATGAAATTAAAAAGTGAATATAGAATAGATGTTAAATATGTGTATTCAGGGTCTTTTGTGGTTCCATAGAAATTTTAGGATTCTTCTAATTCTGTTGAAAAATAACATTGAGATTTTATAGGAATTGCATTGAAGCTATGGATTGCTTTCAGTAGTATCGACATTTTAAAAATATTCTTAAAATCCATAAACACAGAATATCTTTCCATTTATTCATGTCTCTTCAGTTTCTTACATCAATGTCTTATAGTTTTCAGTGTACATGTCTTTCACTTCCTTGGTTAAATTTATTCCTGGGTATTTTATTCTTTTTAATGTTATTGTAAGTGGGGTTATTTTTCTTTCTTTTTTTATGATTTCATTTGTTTTAAAAAGAGAGTATGTGTGGGGACGCCTGGGTGGCTCAGTTGGTTAAGCGGCTGCCTTCGGCTCAGGTCATGATCCCAGCATCCTAGGATCGAGTCCCACATCGGGCTCCTTGCTCCGCGGGGAGCCTGCTTCTCCCTCTGCCTCTGCCTACCACTCTGTCTGCCTGGGCTCGCTCGCTCTCTCTCTTTAACAAATAAATAAATTAAAAAAATATATATATATAAAAAAAAAGAGAGAGTATGTGTGAATAGGGGGAGGGGCAGAGGGAGAGAGAAAGAGAGAGAGAATCCCAAGCAGACTCCATGCTGAGTGTGGAGCCCCATATTGGGTTTGATCTCACAACCCTGAGATCATGGCCTGAACTGAAACCAAGAGATGGACACTTAACCCAGGTGCCCCAAATGGATTATTTTCTTAATTTCTCTTTCTGTAGGTTTCTTATTAGGATATAGATACAGACCAGATTTGGAATGTTGATTTTATATTTTGCAACTTTTACCAAATTTGTTTATTCTAACAGTTTCTTGGTGGAATATTTAGGATTAAAAAAGTAAAGATTTTACTTATTCATTTATCTGAGAGAGAGACAGACAGACAGAGCACAGGCTGGGGGAGGGGCAAAGGGGGGGGAGAGGAATAAGCAGACTCTGTGCTGAGAGCTTAATGCTGGGCTCCATCTCACAAACCTGAGACCAAGACCTGTGCCAGAATCGAGCCAGATGCTTAACTGACTGAGCCACCCAGGATCCCCATTCAGGGTATATATTTTTTAAATATTTTATTTATTTATTTGACACAGATAGAGAGATCACAAGTAGGCAGAAAGGCAGGCAGAGAGAGAGAGGGGGAAGCAGGCTCCCTGCCAAGCAGAGAGTCCGGTGCTGGGCTTGATCCCAGGACCCTGAGCTCATGACCTGAGCCGAAGGCAGAGGCTTAACCCACTGAGCCACACAGCACCCCCCCCCCCATTTAGGGTTTTTTATATATAATGTCATGTCATCTCCAAATGATGACAATATTACTTCCTTTTCTGTTTGGATATCTTTTATTTATTTTTCTGTATAATTGTTCTAATACTATGTTGGCAGGAAAAACACTGGCAAGAGTGGGCATCCTTATTTTGTTTCTGATCTTAGAGGAAAAGCTTTCAGCTTTTCAACATTGAATATGATGTTAGCTGTGGATTTGTCATGCATGGCTTTTATTGTGTTGAGATATATTTCCTCTATACCCACTTTGTGGAGAGTTTTATCATCAATGGATATTGAATTGTGCCAAATGCTTTGAAATGGTCATATAATTTTACCCTCCCTTTTGTTAATGTAGTATATCATGCTGATTGATTTGTGGGTGTCCAATAATTCTTGTTTCCCAGAATAAATCCATTTGATCATGGTGTGTGATCCTTTCTGTGTATTTCTGAGCTCAGTTTGATAATATTTAGTTGAGGACTTTTGAGTCTTTGTTCATTGGAGATATTGGCCTGTATTTTTTTTTTTCTGACATCATTGTCTAGTTTTGATATCAGAGTAATCTTGGCCTCATAAAATGAGTTTGGAAATGTTCCTGCTGCCGCCTCCTCCTCTTCCTCTTCTTCCTCTTCTTCACCTCTTCCTCTTCTTCTTCTTTTCTTTTCTTTTCTCTTTGGAGGACTTGCAAAGGATTGGAATTCTTTTTCAATGTTTGCCAAAATTCACTAGTGAAGGCATCTGGTCCTGGACTTGTTTTGTTGGGAGATTTGGGTTACTAATTCAATCTCCTTAATAGTAATCAGTCTATTCAGATTTTTTTTATTACTTCATGATTCAGTATTGGGAGGAAGAAGTATGTTACTAGGAATTTATCCACTTCTTCTAGGTTGTCCACTTCTAGGTTGTCCAATTTGTTGGCGTATAATTGTCCATAATAATCTTTTATAATTCTTTGTATGTTTTTGGTATCAGTTGTAACATCTCTTATTTTTATTCTGACTTTTTTTTTTCAATCCTCTCTTTTTTTCTTGTTGAGTCTTGCTAAAAGTTTACCTGTCTTTTTTAAATAGCCTGCAAAAATTTTTGACAATCATCCATGTTATATGTTTATTTTTTGTAGGTATTTTTCCATGCTATAAACATAGATTTCTTTTTAGAGGGGACATCTGGGGAAGATGACAGAATAGGAGGATCCTAAGCTCACCTTTTCCCATGGATACAATGAGGTACCACTCACATTAGTGTAAATAACCCAGAAAATGACCCAAGAACTTGCAGAACAGGCTCTCCACAGAAAAATGTAGAGAAGAGGATGCATCTAAGCAGGTAGAAAGGCCAGAAACATGGTCTGGAGCCAAAATGATCCATGGAGTGTCTGTAGGGGAGGTACTCCGCAGGTGCTGAGGAGAGAGAGGAGCAGAACCAACAACAGGCACTCCAGGCAAGGGGAAGATGAATCCCCATAATATCTGGTTTTGAAAACCAGAGGGACCTAACAATCACTGGAGCTTAACCCCGAAACTAAAAAATCAGACTGGACTCTCTGAGAACCAAGAAGGTAGAGTCCCCAACCAAAGAGACCGCATGACAAACAATCCCACAGAGATACAGCATAGAAGTATCAATAGGAAAAACACATGGGGGTATACAGAATATTTATTTACTAATCTCAGAGTGTGTGCTGGAAGGACAGGAATCTTTAAGGGACTTCCCCAAGAACAAAATAGTTGGTTACACAATTTCCCTCCCCTACTCCCCAGCCTAGAAATGTGGACACCTGCAGGAACAGCTCAACACGAACACTCCACCTAGTTTATTAGTAGCATGCCCCACCCCCACATTTTCCTGTGCAAATGCGCTCTCTGTCCCAGGCTGTGCAAGAATTTTCTGAAATACCTCTAGGCCCCTTCTCACAGTGGACCTGCACAGACTTGCTCATGTAGCATGCCCTGCCACCATGTTTTCCTGCTGACCTGCCTGCTCCATTAGCCAAACCCCACCCAAACTCTTGTATTTAATGTATTTAGTGGTAAGAAAGGTTAACCAACTTTTCTTTTTATTTATTTACTCTTGTCTTTCATGATGTTGATGTTTTTATGTATCTAGAACAATTGTTTTGTAGAATATCCTTAAATTTTTATTTGTCTAGTTGTAGTTAAAGCTCTGGTTAAAGAGTTAGGCAGACACTAATGTATCATTGATCTATATTCATATTATATCTTATCATTGTTTGCACAGATTTCAGTCATAGTAATATTAAGTTTGACCACTCAGTTAAGGTAGTATCACCTGATTTATCCATTATAAGAACCTTTTCTCTATTAACAATTCATATTTTTATAATATATAATTCTGTAAATATCCCATTCCTCATCAATTTTCACCTAATATTTTAGCATCCATTCATGGTTCTTGCCTTAATCAGTTATTAGAGTGGTAAAAATGGTTATTATCTAATTATTTTATTCTACATTTTTTTCTATTAAAAAAAAGAACTTCTACTACCATCCCACCTATACATCTTTAGGATTTTTTACTGCCAGACTCACTGACATTTTTCTATTTCTATAATGCATTTGTGGTATTCCTACATATGCAAGTGAGAGACACTTCAACTGGATCCTATGATCTTTTGACAAGTTCACATAAGTAAGAAATTTTTTTCCTTCCTGGAATGAAAAATATTCTAGTCTCTTCTGTACTTCTCTGTCTTAGTCATGGAATCAGCCATTTTTCCAAGGAGCCCAGGTTCTTTTGAGAAATTAAACACACAAGGTAGCCCAAGACTGGCCCACTAACAACACAGGGACCAAACACTTCCCCCAAACAGGCAAAGACAGGCATTGTAGATGATGAGACTGTAGGCATACATGGCTCAGCCATAAGAGTAGTGGGCTTGCGACACACACAGGATACACCCCTGAAGTGTCAGTTTCTGGCAAACGGGAGACATTGCACTACAGGGCAATACAGGACCTCTTTTTTCATAAGGCCACTACTTTCTAGAGTAGGAGACACAGCTGACATTCCTAACACATGGAAGCAGACCCAGAGATTTAGACAAAATGAAGAGACAGAGAAACATGTCCCAAAAGAAAGGACAAAATCAGAGCAAGAGACCTAAAAGAAATGAGATAAGTAATATGCTTAATAGAGAATTTAGGTAATGGTCATAAAGAAACTTACTGGATTTAAGAAAAGAGTGGAGGACTACAGTAGACCCTTAAAAAAGCATAAAAAAGAACCAATCAGAGATGAAAAACTCAATAACCTAAATTTAATAATATACTAGAGGGAATAGTATGATAGAGGAGACAGAAGAATGAATTTCCTCAGAGAAGTGGAACACAATCAAGCTGAAGATGAGAGAAACAAATAGTAATAGTAATAATAATAATAAGAGGAAGGAAAAAGAGAAAAATAGAGTAGGGAATTTAGACACACCATCAGGTGTAATAACATTTGCATTATAGGGACCCCAGAAGGAAAAGAGAGAGAAAAGAGGGCAGAACATTTCTCTGAAGAAATAAACTGAAAACTGCCCAAATGTGGGAATGAAAGAGACATCTAGATCCACGAAGCACAGACAGCCCCCCAGTAAAATTAACTCAGGGAAGTCTACACAAACACACAGTAATTAAATACAAGAAATAGTGATAACGAGAGAATTTTAAAAGCAGTAGGAGGACAGAAAAGACTTACACCCAAGAGAAACCCCATAAGGCTATCAGCTGATTTTTCAGGAGAAAGTTTTTGAGACAGAAGAATGTGGTATGATATATTCAAATTGCTGGAAGAACAACATCTGCAACCAAAAATACCTATCCGACAAGGCTCAGAATACAGATTCCAAATAAACAAAGGTTAAAGAAATTCATCATTACTAATCCAATGCTAGAAGAAATGTTGAGGAGGGGCAATTTGAGTGGGCTCAGTGGGTTAAAGCCTCTGCCTTCAGCTTAGGTCATGATCCCATGGTCCTGGGATTGAGCCCCACAACACATCAGGCTCTCTGCTCAGCAGGGAGTCTGCTTCCTCCTATCTCTGCCTGCCTCTCTGCCTACTTGTGATCTCTGTCTGTCAAATAAATAAAATCTTTAAAAAAAATGAAAAAAGATATTTGTCACCATTTACCCAGCCTCACAAAAAATGTTAAAGGAGATATCTTGAATTGAAAGACTGTAAGTGGGAGTAAGAAAGATAGGAGCAACACAGAACAGTAAATATATCTATAAAAATCAGTCAAGGGATTCACACACAAAAAGGATGTAAAATATGACACTATACACTGTATGCTGAAAATGTGGGGCTGGGGCAGGGAGAGTAAATTTTTAAAATGGGTTCAAACTTAAGCAACTCTCAACTTAATATAGACTGCTATATGCATTAGATGTTCTATATAAACCACAAATCAAAAAATTGATATTGATATGCATAAGTGAAGAGAAAGGAATCCAAGTATATGACTAAAGAAAGCCAATAAACTGAGAAAAGAGTACAAAGGAAAGTGACAAAATTACAGAAAAATAACATAAAACAAGTAACAAAATACATTAAGTACATACCTATCAATAATTACTTTGAATATAAATGGAATAAACCCTCTAATAAAAAGACATTGCATGACAGAAGGGATAAAAAAGCAAGACCTATTGATATGCTGCCTCCAGTAGACTCATTTCAAACCAAAAGACAAAAGCAGATTGAAAGTGAAGGGATGGAAAAGCACTTATTATGCAAATGGAAGTGAAAAGAAAGCTGTGGAAACAATGCTTACATCAGAGAAAATAGACTTTAAAACAAAGACTGTAACAAGAGACAAAAGGGACACTACAAAATCATAAAGGGAACAATCCAACAAGAGGATATAATAATTACAAATGTTCATTCACCCAACATGGGAGCACCTAAATATGTAAGGAAGCTAATAATAAACACAAAGGAAGTAATCAATAGTAATACATAATAGTAGAGGAATTTAACAATGCATTTAAATCTATGGATAGATCATCAAACAAAAAATCAACAAGGAAATGATAGATTTAAATGCCACATTGGACCAGATGGATCTAACAGATATATTCAAAACACTTCATCCTAAACAATAGAATATACATTCTTTTTAAGGACACATAGAAAATCCTCCAGAATAGATCACATATTAGGTCACAAAACAAATTTTAATAATTTCAAAAAAATGGAAGTCCTACCATACATCTTTTCTGACTACAACACTGTGAAACTAGAAATCAACCACAAGAAAAAATCTGGAAAGAGCACAAACACACAGAGGTTAAATAACATGCTACTTACTACTTAGCAATAAATACGTCAACCAAGAAATCAAAGAGAAAATAAAAATATTCATGGAAACAAATGAAAATGAAAACAGAGTAGTCAAAAATCTTTGGGATCCAGTAAAAACTGTTCTAGATGGGAAGTCTACAGAAATACAGGCCTATGTCAAGAAACAAGAAAAATCTAATACTACCTAACCTTACACCTAAAGGAGCTAGAAAAAGAAGAAACAATCTAAAACCAGCAGAAGGAAGGAAATAAGATCAGAGTAGAAATAAACAAAATTGAAACCAAACCAAAACAAAACAAACAATAGAACAGATCAATGGAACCAGGAGATGGTTCTTTGAAAAAATCAACAAAATTGATAAACTTTTAGCAGGACTCATATAAAGAAGAAGAAAAGTGGGGGAGGGGAACTCAAACAAAATAAGAAATGAAAGAGCAGAAATCATAACCAACACCATAGACATACAAAGGACTATAAGGAAATATTATGAAAAATTATATGCCATCAAAAGGGATAAACTCTGAAACATATAACTTCCCAAAACAAATAGGAAAATGGAAAATTTGAACAGCACAATTATCAGCAATGAAATTGAATAAATCAGTGATAAAACTTCCTAATTAATAAAAAACCAGGACCAGGGGTGCCTGGGTGGCTCAGTCATTAAGCATCTGCCTTCAGCTCAGGTCATAATCCTAGGGTCCTGGGATCTAGTACCCCATCAGGCTACCTGCTAACCAGGAAGCCTGCTTCTCCCTCTTCCACTCCCTCTGTTTGTATTCCCTCTCTCGATGTTTCTCTGTCAAATAAATAAGTAAAAATCTTAAAAAAAACAAAAAAAAAGATCAGGACAAGATGTCTTCACAGATTAATTCTACCAAACATTTAGAGAAGAATTAATATGTATCCTTCTCCAACTATTCCAAAAAGAAACATTCAAATTCATTTAGCATAACCCTGATACCAAAACCAAATAAAGACACTACAAAAACAAAAACAAAAACAAAACAAAAAACCCCCAAAACTACAGGCTAATATCTCTGATGAAGATAGATGCAGAAATCCTCAACAAAATATTAGCAAAACAAATCTAACAATATATTTAAAAAATCATTTACCAAGATCTAATGAGATTCATTCCTAGGATATAAGAGTGGTTTAATATTTGTGAATCAATCAAAGTGATTTATTACATCAACTAGAGAAAGTATAAAAATAATATGAGCATTTCAAAAGATGCAGAACAAACATTTGACAATAATATCCATTCATAATAAAAACCCTCAAGAAATGATGTGTAGAGAGAACATAGCTCAAGGTAATAAAGGTCATATATGAAAAACCAACAGCTAACATCATACTGAGAGCTTTTCCCTTAAGATCAGTAACAAGACAAAGATCTCCACTCTCACCACTTTTATTCAACATAGTACTAGAAGTCTTGGTTACAACAGTCAGACAAGAAAAATAAGTAAAAGGCATCCAGATTGGTAAGGAAGAAGTAAAACTCTCACTATTTGCAGATGACATGATACTATATATGGAAAACCATAAAGAAAACTGCTAAAATTTATAACTGAATTCAGTAGGTTTACAGCATACAAGATCAAAAAACAGAAATCTGTTGCATTTCTATATGCTTATAATGAAATAGCAGATAGACAAATTAACAATTCCATTTACATTTGCCTTCCCCAAATAAAATACCTAAGAATAAAAGTAACCAGGGAGGTGAGACTTGTACTCTGAAACCTATAAAACATTGATGAAAGAAGTTGAAGATGACACAAATAAATGGAGAGATAGTCCATGCTCATGAATTGGCAGAGCCAATATTGTTAAAATGTCCATACTAACCAAAGCATTCTACAAATTCAGTGCAATCCTTATCAAAATACTAAGAACATTTTTCACAGAACTTGAACAAAAAAAATCTTAAAACTTTTATGGAACTACAAAACCCTAAATAGCCAAAGCAATCCTGAGAAAGAACAAAATTAGAGGTGTCACAATCCTGAATTTCAAGATATGCTACAAAGCAGTAGTAATCAAAACAGTATGGTAGTACCACAAGAATAGACACTTAGATCAATAAAACAGAAGAGAGAGCCCAGAATTAAACCCACAATTTTGTGGTTAATCTTAAAGTAGGCAAGAATATTCAATATGAAAAAGACCGTCTCTTCAACAAATGGTGTTGGAGAAACTGAACAGCTACTTTCGAAAGAAGGAAACTGGACCCCTTTTTCACATCATACACACACACACACACACACACACACACAAACCCTCAAAATAGATCATGGACCAAAGTGGAAGAACTGAAACTTTAAAAATCTTAGAAGAGAGCACAGGCAATAATTTCTCTCACATTAGCCATAGCAATATTTTCCCAGATATGTCTCCTAAGGCAAGTGAAACAATACCAAAAATAATTATCGGGGCTACATCAAAATAAAAGGCTTCTGCACAAGAAAAGAATAAATCAGACAACCTAAAAGGCAACCTGCTGAATGGGGAAGATACCAGCATAGTGCATATCTGATAAAGGGTTAGTGTCCAAAATATATAAGGAATTTATATAACTCAACATCAGAAAAAATAATCTAATAATAAATGGGCAAAAGATATGAATGGACATTTCTCCCAAGAAGACATACAGATGGCCAACAAACAACAAAAGGGCCGAGAATATGCAATGGGAAAAAGTTTCTTTTCTTCAACAAATGGTACTGGAAAAACTGGATAGCAACATGCAAAAGAATAAAATTGAACCACACACACCATACACAAAAAACAAACTCAAGATAGATTAAGGACCTACATTTGAGGCTTGAATCATATAAATCCTAGAAGAGTGCACAGGCAATAATTTCTCTGACTTTTGTAGCAACATTCTTCCAGATATGTCTCTGAGGCAAAGAAAATAAAAACAAAAATAAAATATTGCAGCTACATAAAAATTAAAAGCTTCTGCACAACAAAGGAAATAACCAATGGAATTAAACGACAGTCTACTGAATGGGAAAGATATTTGCAAATGACATATTCAATAAAGGGTTGATATCCACAATATATAAAGAGTTGGTACAACCCAACACCCCCCAATGCAAATAATGCAATTAAAAATAGATGGGAGACATGGACAAACATCTCTTCAAAGAAGGCGTACAATTGGCCAACAGACACATGAAAAGATGCTCAACATCACTCATCATCAGGAAAATGCAAATCAAAACCACAATGAGGTATCACCTCACACTTGTCAGAGTGACTAAAATAAAGAAACTCAAGAAATAACAACTGTTGGTGAAAATGTGGAGAAAAAAATAACCGTCATGCACTTTTGGTGGGAATGCAAACTGGGGCAGCCATAGTGGAAAAAAGAGTGGAGGTTCATCTAAAAATTAAAAATGGAACTGTCCTATTACCCAGGAATCACACTCCTGAGTATTTATGCAAAGAATATGAAAACACTGATTTGAAGGGAAATATGCACCCCGTGTTTATTGCGGCATTATTTACAATAACCAAACTATGGAAGCAGCCTAAGTATTCCTTGATAGATAAATGGATAAAGGAAATGTTGTGTCTATATACTATGGACTATTATTCAGCCGTAAAAAGAATGAACTCTTGCCATTTACAACAACATGGATGGAGCTAGAGAGTTTAGTGCTAAGCAGAATCAGCCAGTCAGAGAAAGACAAATGCCGTATCATTTCGCTACTATGTAGAATTCAAGAAGCAAAACAAACAAGCAAAGGATAGAAAGAGAGAGAGAGAGATCAAGAAACAAATTTAAATATAGAGAACAAACTGATGGTTACCAGAGGGGAAGTGGGTGGGGGATGGGTGAAATACCTTGAAAGGGATTAATGATGAGCCCTGAATAATGTATAGAATTGTTGAATCATTGTATTGTACACTTGAAAATAATACAACACTATATATTAACTCTACTGAAATTCACATATAAAGAAAAATAACGTTAAAAATTAAAAAAAGGAAAACTGTTAAAGTTTGCATTATGCAAAATAAAATTAAAAAGCTGCTTTTTAAAATCTGTTCTGTTAATGCACAACTAGGTTGGTGCCAGTTGAGAGCCAGTATGTATAAAGTTTTATAGGCATGATTTTATAAGTCATTTTTGTGGATAGTTGTTTGATATCATTTTGGTAAATTCCAGGAATGATATTGGTTTGTTCATATGGTAGGTAGATGCTTATCTTTATAAGAAACTGCCAAATTGTTTCCAAAGTGGTTGTGACATTTTACCTCCCTATACCAATGGATAAGAGATTTACAACAAAGCCAAAATATAATGTAAGTTTCTAAAATTTTAATTATTGTACTGGATGTAACATAGTATTTCCTTTTAAAAACGTATTTCCTTGATAATGGTGAGCACTGTTTGGTATATTTTCTAGTGACACAACACACACAACACATACATACACCTATACATTTTCTTATGAAGTGACTCTTTTAGACTTCAACCACTTACTTTTGGATTGTTTGTCTTTTAATAATTATTTGTGGGAGTTCTCTACATAAGTTTGAAAGCAATCTGTGATAAATATGGCTTATGAATACATTTTCCCTCTGGTTTGCACTTCATTTTCTTAATGATAACTTGTAATAATCAGAAGTTGTTTTGATAAAATCCAATGTGTCAATTTTTTATTCCTGACCTAACCCAAGGCCACTAAAGTGTTCTATTCTGGACTCTTAGGAGTTTTTGCTTGTTTCTTTAAATCTGTCCTCTGTCTCAAATTAAGAGTTTTTGGTGCTGTAAAATAGCAGGCCAAATCTTTTCTCCTTTCTCCTCATACACTTATGCTGGTTTTTTTCACGCCATTTGTTTAAAAGATTTGTTCCTCATTGCATTTTTGTCAAAAATCAGTTTATGGTATATGTCAGTCCATATTCTGTTTTACATCTCTATTTTTATACCAGTGTTACAGTCTTTGGATTAATATAGCAGCTCTACAGTGAGCCTTGATATCAAGTTGATTAAATCCTCCAATTTTCTTCAAGATTTTGTGCTTATAAGTCTTTTAGATCAATGTAATTTTAAACTCAGCTTGTTGATTTCATCAATCAGGTCTATTAGGACTTTGCTTAATCTATGGATTCAATCTGTAGATTAATTTGGTGTAAATTGACATTTTAACAATATTGAGTTTAAGGCGATACACTTGTTATATCTCACCATTTTTTGGTTAATTCTTGCCAGAAGTTAGTTTTCAATGTGGAAGCCTTGATATTTATTTATTAAACTGAATCCTAAATGTTTACTACTGCCATTGAGAATGTTTTTTTTTTGTAATTTATTTGCCAAATACTTGATGTTTGCCTATAGAAATAAAACCGATTTTGACATAATTACCTTTTATCCTATAATGTGTTTGTTTAGCTCTAGTAATTTTTTGAAGATTCCATGTGATTTTCTATGTATAATGTCAAATCAACTCTGAATAAAAAAGATATTATTTTGTCTTTTCAGTTTCTACATATTTCGTTTTTTCTCCTTGCCCTGTGGTACAGGATTGAACTACTAGTATCCTATTGAATAAGAACTTAGTTGGCATTCTTGCTTGCTTTGCTCTCAGTCTTTTTTTAAATTTATTTTATTTTTTTTAAAGATTTTATTTACTTATTTGACAGACAGAGATCACAAGTAGGCAGAGAGGCAGGCAGAGAGGTGGGGGGGGCGGGGAGCAGGCTCCCTGCTGAGCAGAGAGCCTGATGCAGGGCTGGATCCCAGAACCCTGGCATCATGACCTGAGCCTAAGGCAGAGGCTGAACCCACTGAGCCACCCAGGTGCCCCTGCTCTCAGTCTTTGAAGGAAATCATTTAATACTTTTCCATTAAGCATGAGGTTAGCATTAGACATCTTTTTATAAATGCCCTTATCAAATTCAGGGGACTATCCCTCTTTTCCTAGTTTGTTGACAGTTTCCATTATGAATTGTCATCGAAATTTGTCAAGTAAATTTTCTGCATCTGTTGATAAGGTCCTGTGTTTTTTCTCCTTCATTCTATTCATGTGGTAAGTTATACTGATTGACTTTTAAAAGTTAAAACACATTTGTGTTCTTGAGATAAATCCTTCTTGGTCATGTTTTATCTTCTTTTTATATATGGATGAATTCAGTTTGCTGGTTCTGTATTAAAAGTTTTGCATCTATGATCATGAATAATATTGTTCTGTACTTTTCTTGGAATGCCTCCATCTAGTTTTGTTTTAGAATAATGCTGGCCCCATAAATAAATTACAAAGTCTGTCCTATCTTCTACTTTCTGAAGGTGTTTTTATATTATACTCAGTAATGTACTTTTTCCCTATTTGCTAGAATGTGGCAGAAAACCCATATAAACTTTAAGCTTTCTTTGTGACAAATCTTATGGTGGCGAATTCAGTCTCTGTAGTAGGTAGAGAATTCTATAGATTTAAAAACATTTTGTGTATTAGCTCTGGCAAGTTGTGTTTTTTTAGGGAATTGGTCCAATAACCTCACAATTTTTGATTTATTGACATAAAACTTTTTATCATTAACACCTCTAGGTTGTTTAGTAAGAACATTTTATTTATGATATTGGTAATATGTGTTCTCTCTTTTTTTCTCTCACATTAGTGTATCTAGTCATGTCTCTTTTAATCTTTTCAATGAAACTACTCTCAACTTTGTTAATTTACACTACTGTTTGTTCTTTGTTATTGATTTCTGCTCGTACATTCATTATTCGTGCATTTATGCTTATGTGATTTTAATTTGCTGTCTTTTCTTGTCTTCTTCATATAAAAACTTGATAGCTAATAATAAACATTTTTTCCTAAGACTTTACAATTACAAATTTTCTTTTAAACACTTCCTTAGCTATATTACTTCTGTTTTTATATGTTGTTTTCAATGACATTCAGTTCAAAATATATTTTTAAGTTACCCTTGTGAATTCTTCCTAGACATCTTGTTATATAAATATTAGTTGCTATATATATTTTTAAAAGGACAATTTTATAATATATGAATTACCTTAATAGATCTTTTATAAAATTATTAAATATCCAGCATTTAGGGCTTTTCTATTTATTTTTATCAGTTAAATTTGATTGTACTACTGTCAAAAAAACATTCTGCAACATTTCACTACTGTAAGCAGTGATAAAGATATGAAGATGGAGGAGTTACGGTAGGACTTTAGAAGATCTGTGGATGACTCTGATTCAGTCTTGCCATGAGCTGTCACAGGTCTGGCTGAGAAGGTTTCTAAACCACCAGGAATCCATAGATTTTTCCAGGCCTTCAAATATTCAATGTAGCTGGTGTTCATGCCTCAAAATGTAGGTCCAATAAATATTAAATTGTTAGCTGCCTTTCGAAGCAACAGACCTTTAAATTTTATTTTTTGTCTTTATTGGTTTGTTTTGGATTTGGAGAAGACACAAATAAAAAGGAATGTGGAGCAAAGGATAAGAGATGTTTTGGAGTTTAATAAAAGCAAATTTCAGTAATGTCACCTTTAATTTGCTGTATGTTCCTGGATGTGTGGGCATGAGACAATGGGATAGAATTTGACCAACAAAAAGTGGAAATCTACCAAATCTCCAAAGTCCTCAAGGAGGTACACAGCTGCAGATAATGCCCTCATAGAATAAGCTTCTACCAGGTGCAAGGAATTCCATTTGCCAATATCAGGAATTTTTCATACTCCCCTAACCATTTTTTATTATGCTAGCCTTTTTTGAAATGCTGGCTCTGCGCCTGCCTGCTCACCAAGTGAAATAATGGATTCAAACAACCCCAGCATTTTCCTGAGAGTTCATCACTCAAGTGGGAGAATTCTAGGTCAACTTCCCATGAGTTCTGTGGTTTCTGTTTCCTTGACAGAACCAGGTCTCAAGCCTTCCTGTATCTATTTTGCAACAACACATGACCTATGGAAATTTGTCTGAAATTAGTCAAACGAAAGACAGAGCTAGACAGGGCACTTTGCCAGCATCCATTCTAATGATCAATTCAGAATGCTATGCTATCAGTTTCCTGGGACAATCAGTCGAGTTCCATTGAGCTTAATGGAAGTCAAAGATACTTCTCCATTGTGACAAGTCTTACGCATATCTATGTAAGCTTAGACAGGGCATTAGCTCATGTTTAGTCACAACTTGTTCAATGACTGCAAAAGGTGTGACTTTTTAGCATCAAAGGATTCCTAACCTATAAACTCAAGAAAATCTCTTTCTCTGATTAGCTTTCCCATGGGATTCATTTCTTATTTCTTTTTTATTTCTACTCTTCCACAAATCTCTCACTCTCGATGTACATAGTCACAAATGTAGCATTACAAATATAGATGTTTTGTAATTCTGGACCAGAACTTTTCCTCTATGTCAAGCCAAGATACTATGCTTGGATCTAATCCATCACTATGACCTAATTTGTTCTCAGCTCTAAAGAAAGAAAAAAAATCAAATCAACCCTTGTCATTAGTGTAATAGAGTCGTTTCAGCTTTATTCCACTAAGGAACTATTTAACCACTGAACTTGTAATACACTAAATAGAACCATAGTGGCTCAAAAGAATTAAAGCTGTTTCCTAACTTACTTCAAGGCTCATTAAAAGAAGAGTTTCCATAAATGTGTTCCCAGTTTACTCCTAGTTTAAACTTCTCTTATACAATTTGTTTGAATTAACAGGGCTTCTTAAATATGTTTTAGAGCATTGATAAAATATTTAAGAATAATAGCATTTTATATAAATATATTATTGAAGTGGTGGAATACTTGTGGAAATGTAAAAAAAATGGGATGAATCAGAAAAAAATGTAGAACTGGAAAAGGGAAGTGTGGCTAATAAGCTTCATTATAGATTTTTAAATATATGTATATTTGAGTTTCTCTCCCATACCAGGCTTCATTCTATGTATTTGAAAATACATCATGGAATAAAACAGATGCAAATCTTGTCCTCCATGCAATTAATATTTTAATTCAGGGTATAGAATATAAACCAATAAGTAAAATATAAATGCTATGATACTCTAAGAAGAAAATGTAGAGGGGAGAAAGAGGGTAGCAGCATGTTTATGGAAGGGTGTGATTTACATGGGATGGCCAGGGAATTGTCACTAAAAAATCATTTGAGCCAAGAGTAAACAAAGGTCAAAGGATGAACCATGTAGATATGGAATACATAAGAAATGCCTCACCTTATTAGTAAGCAAAATAGTGACTATGAACATCATATGAATAATTCAGTGACTAAATCCCTAATACTTAGCTATGCCATATAAATGGCTGGGGAAAAGATGCATAAGACCCTCTACTTCTCAAAAGGAAATACAAGCTTCCATTAGTATTTTGAAAACACTACATTAAAGGATTAGAAAGAATGACTCTACCACACATTCTTAATTATTTAGAAAAGAATCATTATTCTGTAAGAATAATTTTCAATTATTTAGAACAGAAGTGAGTTTATTTGGTAAAATTGCAGAACTTGCCAGCAAATGAGGGAAGATATCCCCAAAAAACAGGGAAGCAAAAGGCTGGAAAATAAAGATGAAAAATACAAGGATGTCGAAACAAAATGATGTAGGAACATAGAGAAAATTAGAGTAAACACATTGACTTGACCGTAGAAGAGCATTCTTCAGTGGAAGTTGGATAAAGTAATGCAGGATTAGGGAGACCGTGATTTCTGGGACCTCGTGCAAGTAGCTGCAATACTGGGATAAGCAGCGGTTGACATTATAAGTAGGCCTTGCTGGCCAAGAACTTCTCCTCCTTTTGCAAGTATGTCCAGATGTTCCACCTTTAGTCATTACTGGGGTTTAGACATAGCTCCATAAATAATCTGAAATATGCATATATACAGTATACTAGCACATGTTAGTTTAGTTGATCTAAGTCAGTACTTCTTCTCCTATCCCACCTTTTCATTGGGTGTCCTCTGAAATGGAACTGCCACTTCTTTTATCACAGCTAGTAGTAGTAAAAGCTGTGGTATATAGTGTTATTCAAAGTCTCACTGTCTTCTCTGGCAGATTTCCTTCCACACAATCATGTATTTCTAATATTAACAATCTCTCTCTCCCTCTTTCAATCTTTTATTTCCTTATAACACACTCCCAGTTTCCTTTATCAAATCTTTACTTCATGGAAGGAGATCTCTGCATTTCTCTCCATCCTATGCTGTGTTATCTGGCTCGTGAACCCTCCACTGCACTAACGATCATCTTGATGAACCCATAAAGGACTTCTAATTGCCAAATTCAATAAACATGTATTAACCTTATATTTCTTCACCTCAGTGATTCTTTTTTTTTTTTTAAGATTTTTAAAGTAAAATCTACATGCAACATGGGGCTCAAGCTCACAACCCTGAAATCAAGAGTCCCATGTTCCACCTACTGAGCTAAACAAGCACAATTCCATGATTTTTTTGATCCTGTTTCCCTGTCATTGTTAAGGAAACTCTCTTGCATTCCACTCCCATGATCCTTTTTCTAAGTGAGAGATCCCTGTCTCACTTTATAGAGTTGTTTCCTATACTGATCTTTCAGCCTGAGTGACATCACCCATGACCGGAGCTTTGCTTACTATAAATGTACTGAAAATGCCCAAGCTTTACCTCTAATTCAGATCTCTGCCAATTGTTCCTGCTTTACTGATAACTCCACAAGCTCAAATGTAGAAAAGTAGTAAAAAAACAAATTTGAACAGTTCTTCCCCAGAATCTACCTGTTCCTTTCCCTGTTTTCTTCATCTTTATTGAAGCATTTGTCAACCTGGTTGCTAAATACAAAGACACGGAAACCATATTTGACTTCTAATCACCCATATGCAACTGACCACACAATTCTGTTGGGTCTATCCTTTTAGAGGATTTCACATTTGTCCCCTTCTCTTAATTCATATCACCAGTTCTTTTTTTTTTTTTTTTTTTTTTTTTGATCAAGTCTGGCTGAATAGTTCAATGGTTTACAAATTTATCTCCTATTTTTCAATTTTATTTCTCTTCAATCCATTTTCTTTATTAAGGATACAGCAATCTTTCTGAAATATGAACACAATCATACTACTTCTTTGCTAAAATCTCATGATGACTCTCCAAGAGATAATAGAGACACACACCCGCCCCCTCGACCCCAGAAACCTCTATCTTTTGATTCTCCTCTCTGCTCTTTGTCTCCATTTGCGTGGATGGTCTAACAACATTATTCTTAATTGCATTTGGGTTTTATGTTCAAACTTCTCTTACACCACTCATCACATTTTTCACTATTTTTATTTATATTTCCTCTCTGTTGGAGAGGAATCCTGGAGCCCATTTTTCATTTCTGTATCACAAACACCTATCACTGTCTGGAACATGGTGGTGAGGGTATAATGTTCAATATTTGTTACATAAGTAGAATTTGGCCATAGGGAACTAACAAAACATTAATATAAAATTGTGAGGGGCTTCTTTTTTTTTAAAAAAAGAACATTCCAATACAGAAGAAAATAAGATAGAGATGAATCAAATAGACACCATCTTGTTAAATTAGAGCTGGTAATACCAGGGAAGACTTATCATGGGAAAAATTATGTGTACCAAAAAAACAGAAAAGTTTAAAAGATAGCAGGAGAGAGGTAGAACAAGTGTGATAATCAAATCTTATGTAAGATAAGAAAGAAAAATTATTTACTTTATCTATATGAGCATAGAGATCAGAAATGATAAGAATAAGGAAATACAATTATTTTTTAGTACTCATGGCCTTAATGAAAATAACTATTTTAGATTAGGTAGAGGATATCCTAAACTGTCAAATAAAGGATAGGATAAAATTAAAGAAAACCTTTCACTTAAAAGGAGCTTATTACTTCAGCATCATTAATGCCATGCTCACATTGAAAACATAGGAATGAAGAAATGTAGTAGATAAGAGAGAGAAAAGCTAAACATGGTCTTATATTCAAAAGTTTAGTGATTGCAAATGAAAACATGTGAAACATGAAAAAAAAATCTATAGGAGACATAAGGTGTTAGAGATGTCTCATCAACCATGAATGAGACTGGATTTGGAGGATTTTATTACAGTTTTTGCATTTTCCACTGGTTGAAGTTAGAGACTCCTGTGACTCAGGCACAGATTACAAATCCAGCAATTTAAGACGAGACTTTCAGATCAATATTATTAAGTCCTTGAACTAAATTTTCTATGTATACTTTCAGCTTTGTGTTAAATTAACAGAGACAGGTCTCTTGATGCCAAGAGGAGTTTGTTAGGAGGAAGCACACATGTTCCAATGGCCTCAGGGCTCTTGGAAGGGTGATTTCAGAGAAAGAAAGGAGAAACAGAGCATTCATGAAAAAAAAAAAAAAAAAAAAAGCAGTGATTGAATACAGATGTGCTGCCATTTACATGTCTGCCTCTTGCCCTAGTCCACTGGCTCTCTGAGATCAGATTCCAGCATACTCTTTCGGCGCTTTCCCCAGAATCCTTCTAACCACTCCATACCTTTTCTATTTCTTCGTTTCCTTTCAAGTGATGGAGTTTCAAAAGCATTCCTTTCATCTTTGCTTAAACTTTCCCCTGCTGTAGCTAATGTTTCCTTTTCCTCCTTTTAATGTCTGGCCTCTATTTGTCTATTTTGTTGATTCTGTTTAAAACCTAAACAGAAGTAATACCAACACATAAATACACATACATAGACAAATGTTGCTTCCAAGTACATAGAGCTATACAGAGTTTCTAAACATCCATAAACAAATTACATCCAGACTAAACTACGCATTCCACTTGAAAACATACATAGCAAACAACACAATACAAAAATTTCATGCTTATCCCCCAGAACTTATTTTTTTCTGTTTTTATATGACGTTTTCAATATGAATGGTGGTTTTATGTTCATCTGTTACCCCTAATAAATTTTTGTCTGTCTGCTTTAATTTGTCTTTCTCAGAGCTCTGCTCTTTACCTTCTGTGTCAAAATTATGGTCTAAGTTTAGATTGGTGCATATTCTTCTTCTTCTTCTTCTTCTTCTTCTTTTTTTTTTTTTCTAAATCAGAAAACCAAGAGATGCTGATTTTTAATTTGAATTACACTAATGTTGGGTCTTGATTGGACCAGATGGTCTGGCTCTGAGTTGCTATTACTTAATTTGTCTTAGTTCTCATTACTTTTGTTTCTGCTTTTAAAATTAATGCAGTGTGCCTGGTCTTCAACAGGAACTCATTTCTCAACAAGATACACCATGGTTCTTATATTGTACTCATTGATCATAGATATTAAGTATAAGGAAAAATTTTGTGCTTTGATTCAGTACAGATGACAAAAATAAATAAATTTTATTTAACAAGCATTTATATAGCACTCATTATGTGACAGTCTCTGTCCAAATGCTTTATATATATAGTGATTCATGTAATCTTCATGATAGTCTTCTATCATAAAATCTTCATGAGAGAAGAACACTTCTATTTTAAAGAGAAGGAACCAGAGACAAAGTCAGTGAAATAACTGTATCTCCAGAGCAATTTGTCCAGTGAACTTTAAACTCTGGTGTCTATCTTTATCTTAATGCTGGCAGACATTAAATATGTATTTTATAAGAAAATATTTTCACTCTTTGTAACTTTTTGCTTTGAAAGTATTTCAGATTTACAGGAAAATTTCAAAAGTGGTGCATACAGCTAGTATATACCTTAAACCCAGATTCAGTTGTTAACATTTACCATATTTTGCTTTATAATTTTCTGTCTGCATGAATACATTTTGTATTTTTCTAAACCACGTGAAAATAAGTTGGGGGCATAATGCCTGTGTATGTTCCCTATCAGCAAAAAATTGTTTATATATAACAATTATATTTATATAATTGTACAAGATTGTACTTTTATAATTGATGTGATTTTATTATCTAACTTATAGAACTAAATGCCAATTGTCTCAATAATGTGCTTTACAAAAAACTGTTTACAATTCAATTTAAAATCACATATTATATTTTGCTTTAATCTATTTATCTTCTTACTGTGTATCACTGTTCCTTAGTCATTCTTTACCTATCATGACCTTGATAAATTTGAAGATTATAGTCCAGTTATTTTGTGGAATTTCTCCCAATTTCTATTTAACTGTTATTTCCTTTTGGTTAAATAGAGGTTTTGTAAGTGATCTGGCTTTGTTTGGTTACAGGTAATAATTGATCATTTGGTTAAGATGAATTTGGCTAGATTTATTTCTCCATAGTAAAATTAATATTTTCCCTTCATAATTAGCAAATGTTTTGTGGGTGGATACTCTGAGAATAGGCAAATATCCCTTCTCCTATTAAATTTTCACAATAGATAGTTAGCAACTCTTGATTATCCCTAACTGAATCAATTATTTCTATAATGTTTGTCAGATGGTGATTTGCAAATTTCATCATTCCTTTTGAATTTACTAGTTCGCATTCTACCATATATAAGAACTTTTCCTCTTGCTCTATACATGTGCATACTTAATTAGGAATTTACCTCACTAAGGACCCATAGATTCCATTTTTCATTTAGTGAGAAATAATCTATTACTTCTTTATGTATTTTAATGTTCAGATTGCCCAAGCCATGAACAGTGGAAGGTTCTTCATGCAGCCCCCATGTCTTTTGGTCATGCCCTATCACTCCTTGAATATTACTTTCTAACACAAATATTTATTTAACAGATTTATTTATTTGAAAAGCAGTTTAGTTTGTTTATTTACATTTTAGACTATTTTTTGCTTCAGATTAGTATTTTATTATTTTTTGAAGATGTCAAATGTTAACATGCTTCCAAAAATAAAACTGTCTGAAAAGGTTTACTCAAAGAATTATCATTGTTTTTCATTAATTGCCAAGTTGGTGGTATACACAGTAGCTTTAATTTGCATTTCTCTTTTATGAGTAAATTTGAAAATATCTTCTTGTATTTTTGACTCTTTTAGTACCTTTTATTTCTTATAAATTCTATTATTTTTTCTATTGAGTATTTGGACTCTTTACCTTAAACTTCTACAAGTTGTGGAATTTTATCTATAATATTTTTTCCTGATTGTCATTTGTCTTTTTGTCTTTAAAATTTGCTTATGTACTTTTTTTTGTTGTTGCTGCTTTGTGCTTTTTTTGTGTGTGCAATGAAAGTAAAATGTATTCAAATCTACTAATCTCCAGGGCATCTAGATTTTGACTCAAATTTGGAAAAATTTCCCTGTTATCTCATTACTGTAGTATTTATACAGCTTCTTTTCTTTCTTTCTTTTTTTTTTTTTTAACAAATAGATTTTTGAACCATTTAGATTTTATTCATGCTTACAGTTTGAGGTATGGATCTAGAGTTATCTTTTATCCAAAGGTTGCTATACTAGAATTTCACATATACTTGGCTTTATTTATTTATTTATTTGGCCATCTCTTTCCATATCATTACCATGCAAATATAGTTATAAAGGCGTTATAGTATTTTTAATGTATGGTAGAGCTAGTGCTTCTCTTAGCTTTTCTTTTTAAAGTTATTTTAATATGTTTTTATTTCAGAAGAACATTCATTATCAACTTGCCTATGTTCATAAAGAAAAAAAATACATATATATAGTGGCTCTTTTGTAGTTTACTGAACTAACTGTTTAAAGAAAATATATTCCTATGTTGTCAGTGCTTTATATTTCTACCTGTTTCCTCTTTTGTACTATCTTTATCAGGTTTAGATACAATAAAATACTTCATAAAAATAATTTGAAATGCTTATGCTCTAGAACAATATACATAGCATTTAGATTACATGAATGTTTGATAAAATACCTCTGGAAATCAACCAGATATTGTAATTCAGTCTATAGGCCATTTCCTTAATAACTTTCTCTATTTCTTCTAGGAAAATCAGTCTTATCGAGATTTTTAAAAGATGTTTACTGGATTGTAGTAAACTACTTTACTACAAAAATTGTCATTTTCTTTAAAAAACATATATACATTGAGTTTTGATAATTGTTATAATTTTTAAAAATGTATTATTTTTCTATCATTGGGTCTCCTTAATCATTTCTTATTCTATGCTTTATTCACATTTTCTTAATTGAGTTGCTCAATTTTGATTTTGATTTTTTTAAATATGAGATTTTGAATTATTAGTTTACTATTTTTCTTTGCTCTACCCCATTTATTTCTGCCATTCTGCTATATTTTTATTATTTGCTATATTGTGCCCTTTGGGTCTACTTTAGAGTTTTCTAGAAATTCTAGAAAATTTTCTAGAATTTTGAGTTCTGAATTAATTTATTTTGATTCTTTAATTTTTTATGATAAATGAAACTTAAGATCTAGATTTTCCTTTGATAATGGCATTTATTTATCCAATGTATCCTGATATGTGGTGGTTTTATTATTTAAATTTCCATGTAGAACTTTCTTTATGACTTTGTCATTAGTGGTATATTATTTTTTTGTGTTATCAGGGTAATTTTCTTTGCAATATTTCCATTTCATTAAACTTATCGATGCTTTCTTTGTAACCTGATCAATTTTCTTGATGTTCCATGCATGCTAGAGCTAGATACAAAGGTGTTTTCCCTAAATCAGGGTGTGAGGTAGGGCCATAAAATCAGCCACGAGCCATATTTATTTACATTTTTATTTTTTTTTCCACTTGATCAGTATTATATTGAGAAAATTATGTTAAAGTCTTCTATTTTTACTGCATATATGTCTATATTCTCTGCCAATTTTTATAGTTTAGGCTTTATAAAAGTGATTTCTTTGTCATTTTATATGTAAATATTTATAACTTGTATCACCATGGTGATGTGAATCTTCGTATTAAACAGTGGATTTTAATGCTTTTTGGGTTGAGCTGTATTTTGTTATTAGAACTTAAGCCCTTGTTTTGTATTATTTCCACTTTGCTCAACTCACTCTTAGATGTGTTTATTGTGTAGAGTATGGAGTGGCTAATTCTCTCTGAGACAAAATCAAAATCATACTTATTGAGTAAGTTAAGCCTCAAGTTTCCTGAAAACTCCTCATTGTCACTTTCATCTTTATGATGTTTTTCAGAAATCTGATGCTAGTATAATACTCTCATAAGCTATTTGATCTTTTTCCATGGAGTCTCTGAGGATTTTTTTCTAATCTTTAAATTCTAGTAATTTACTATGTTATGCCTTACAGTTGACTATTCAGGGACAATTGTCTCAAATTCCTGGTGAGCATTTTATATATGTAAATTCAGGTTTTCTTTTACTTCTGGATTTTTTTTTATTATAGCATTAAATATTTATTCTGTTCCATTGTTTAGATTTCCTTCTTCATACAATTCAATTGTACATGTACTCTTTTTTGCCTGCTTTCTTTTTAAATGATTTTTCTCTAAGAACATTTTACCCTCTTTCTTTATCTCATTTTCATTCATGAGATTGTTTTTTTACTTTTTTTTTTTTAATTCCCCTTTTAAGCCATAATTTGAATCTGTTCTTTAGTCACTACTCCTTTGAATTTGTTTTTTTTTCTTGTAGGATTTAATTTCCTATCTTAAATGTTTTCTTTTCCTGCTTAATTTCCAAGGAGCTTCTTCCTTTTTAAAAATATATTTTCTAAAAAGCACTGTTTTTCTAAGGCTGTCTCAGGTAATCCTGTATTTTTTGAAGTTCTTTTTCTGTACTATGTGCTTAGATTTTTTTTTTTTTTTTTTTTTTTTTTTTTTGACAGAGAGAGACACAGCCAGAGAGGGAGCAGAAGCAGGAGTGAGAGAGGGAAAAACAGGCTTCTCACCAAGCTGGAAACCCAATTGGGGCTTAATCCCAGGACCCTGGGATCATGCCCAGAGCAGAAGGCAGACATTTAACAACTGAGCCACCCAAGTGCCCCTTAATATGACTCTTGGTATTTACATGTGTAGAGTAGACTTTCTCCTAGTAACTGTATTTCCACATTGTATCTTCTAATTCTTCATTTGCTTGTAGAGCTTTGTTGTTTTGTTTTGTTTTGTTGTTTTTATTTGTTTGTTTGTTTGTTTCAATCCAGGCTTCTTTGATTTAGAATGCTATTAATATTGATTATTTTTAATCTTTTTTTTTCATTTCATTTTATTTACTTCTTTTTAGTGTTCCAGCACTCATTGTTCATGCACCACACCCAGTGCTCCATGTAATACGTGCCCTCCAGAATACCCACTACCAGGATCATCCAATCTCCTAGCCCCCTCCCCTCCAAAACCTCAGTTTGTTTCTCAGAGTCCACAGTCTCCCATGGTTTGTCTCTCCCTCCATTTTCCCCCTGCTCACTTCTCTGCTCCATCTCCCAGTGTCCTCTGTGTTATTCCTTAAGCTCTGCAAGTAAGTGAAACCATATGATACTTGACTTTCTCTATTTGACTTTTTTTTAAATTTTATTTATTTATTTGACAGACAGAGATTGCAAGTAGGCAGAGAGGCAGGCAGAGAGAGAAGGGAGGAAGCAGGCTCCCCGCTGAGCAGGGAGCCCGATGCTGGGATCATGACCTGAGCTGAAGGCAGAGGCTTTAACCCACTGAGCTACCCAGGTGCCCCTGACTTTGTTTTTTTAAGACTGTCTCTTGGTTCTTTGGAAAGGCTTGAGCCAGAACTTAATAAATAGTTTTACTAAAATTGGTGTTTATTTTACTATTAATAGATAATTTCAATTTGTAGTGTTCACTGTTTTCCAGTTAGACTGAAGGCATGAGATTCATGTGGATTTACCAGTCCTTCTTATTTCTCTTATTTTTTAGAGAAAGTGTTGGAATATTTCCACTCAAGTAGCCCTCATCATCAAAGTTACCTATAAAAAACCCCCAAAAAAACAAAAAAGCAAAATTACCAAGAATTTATATTTGCCTTATTGAAAACATTAACATTATTTTAACATATGTCAAAAATTTGTTTAATATATATCTTATTAAATTATATACACACACACATACCATTTAATATGTGTGTATATATCATGTATATATATATATATATGCATATAATTGTGTTTCATTTACACTGAATTAAATGACACATTTATGGCAGTTATCATAATCAACTGATTTTGGAAACTTTCAAGTCAATAATTGCCTAATTTAAAGTTACTTCAATAAAAAAATATTTGGCCACCCTATCTCCAATTAAATGTTTGGAAAAGATTGAAATATTTTTATATTTATTATAATTAATTGTTGTCCCCTAAAAGGATAATAATAACCCCTAGTAGTATATCACATAGTTCATGTTTTAACATAACCAAGTAGGAAATTCAATGGTCTCTGAAATTTATTCTGTATTCAGTTCCTACCAATGGTACTTTAAGATCTTTATTGTGTTACATATCTCCTCTATTCAAAGGCTTCAATGATTTCTCAGCTTACTCTAGCCAAAATATCATAGTATTTTTGAATGGCTTATAAAATCCTACAGGTTTTGGTTTCCGGCTAACTTTCTGAAATTATTTATTTTCCATTTCACTCGCTGTGCTCCAGACACATTACCATCCTTCTTTTTTTTTTTTTTTTAATTTTATTGATTTACTTGACAGAGAGAGAGATCACAAGTAGGCAGAGAGAGAGGGGGAAGCAGGCTCTCTGCTCAGCAGGGATGCTGAGGCAGATGCGGGGCTCGATCCCAGGACCCTGAGATCACGACCCGAGCCGAAGGCAGTGGCTTAATCCACTGAGCCACCCAGATGCCCCCACATTACCATCCTTCTTTCTAGTCTATTGACACACCAAGCATACTTCTACCTGAAAGGCTTGCATGTGATATTCCTTCTTCTTGAAAATACTTTCCTGAGATATATACATTTGTACCTACGGTTACTACAGTGTGGTAGTTACAAGTCTCAGTTCATATATAAAATCACCAATAATAAGATTATCATTCCTAGACCGTGTTATATAAAATAAATTCTTCCCCACGTTCTGCCCTCATTTCATATATGTTCTGTCTCCCCTTCATAGAGTATAATTTCTCTGAGGGTGGACACCCTGTCCTACATTTCCAGAAACTAAAGCAGGAAAAACTCCGAATTGATCAGTAAATATTTGTTATAAGAATGAAGGACTGACTGTTTTTATTTGGTTGGTCTCCGTATCCTAAGGGGAAAAAGACTTGTCATCTTAAATGTGATTAATCCAAATCCCTCATGATTCTTAGCAAGATGTTAAAGCCATGCATAAATGCTGCACAGTAAAGACTTACTGATGAATATTGAAGAGCCATTTTATTTTATATCATTCATTTTCTTTTTATTTCCACAGATGCTTATAGAGCTCTTATTCTATAACCGTTTATTGTAATAGGTGCCTGTAATACTAAATTTAATAAAACATGATGTCTGCCTTAAAAACAAAACAAAAACAAACAAACAAAAAGCACTGCTAATCATTTCAAACTATAATACTTAAAAAGAGCAGATTTGTAGGAACCTATATTTGCATCAGAATATTTTCTTCCAGATATTTAGAAATCAGGAGAAAAGATTATATGCACAATATGGGTATAGTGCCTGATTTTGGAAGTCTGTTTCATGTTCATAATAACATACTAAAAGCCAGAAAACGGTTACATAAAATATGTAAAGAATTAGATACTAATCCCCAAAACCAAATAATCCAGTTGAGAAATGGTCAGAAGACATGAATAGATATTTTTTTCCAATGAAGACATACAGATGGCTGATACATGAAAAATTCTCAACATTCATCATCAGGAAAATGCAAATCAAAACTACAATGAGATACCACCTCATGCCTGTCAGCATGGCTAGAATTAACAACACAGGAAACAACAGGTGTTGGCAAATATGTGGAAAAAGGGAAACTTTCTTACACTGTTGGTGAGAATGCAAACTGGAACAGCCATTCTGGAAAACAGTACGGAGTTTTCTCAGAAAGGTAAAAATACAACTACCCTACAGTCCAGCAATTACACTACTAGATATTTACCCAAAGGATACAAAAATACTAATCCAAATGGACACACAAACCCCAATTTTTATAACAGCATTACCTACAATAGCCAAATTATAGAAAGAGCCCAAGTGTCCATTGACTGAATGAATGAATAAAGAAGATGTTATACGACATCTTTATGTATTATATGTTTTATATATATATATAATATATGTATATGTATACATATATATACACATATATATTTATATTTACTTAGTCATAAAAAAGATTGAAATCTTGCCATTTGCAATGACATGCATGGATCTAGAGATATTTTACTAAATGAAATAATTCTGTCAGAGAAAGACAAATGCCATAAGATTTTACTCACATGTAGAGCTTAAAAAACAAAACAGATGAACTTAAGGGGAAAAAAACAAAGAGAGGCAAACCATAAAACAGATTCTTAACTGTAGAGAACAAACTGTGGGTTGCTGGAGTGAAGATGGGAGGAGGGATGGATTAAATGTAAATATATAAGTTATGAATCAAAATTTTTATGACTGAAACTAGTATTATCCTGTATGTTAAATGACTGGAATTTAAATAAAAAGTTGAAATTTTAAAAAATGAAAAAAATTAAATCCCGGACACAAAGAGCTAAATGATCAAACATTAACCTGAATGAAATGATATTAACTTTACATTTGTATATCTGTTTTTATCCCAATTCTTTCCAAAATGTATTTACCTGCTCTTATTGTATAAATGCCAATTTTCTGGGTATGAATATGGACAGGAATATCTTAAGATCTTAAAATGCTTAAAATGCTTAAAATGCTGAGACTGATAAAGAATCAGGGCAATTCAAAACATTTTGAAGTATGAATAATAATGATTATAGTAATACCTAATATAGTTTTCATGTTATTGTGTGTCAAGCACTGATTTAAATTCTTTTCATAAGCTAACATTATATATAAATATGCATTGTTGCATATTTGTACTCTATGTACACATATCTGAACCAGGTTTTTGTCAGGCAGAGGACTACTCTTTCTACTTCAGATAACACAGTAAAAGAGACATGATTGAGAAATAAAGGGGAGCCTATTCAATAATGATTCTGTTGATTAAACAAGCTAAACAAGGAAAAAATGAGACTCAGGATTGATTAGGGTAGACTGCTGAAGTGCTTTTTTTTTTAACTTATCAGGGTTAATGGCTCCCATTCACTCATTAGGCAGCTAATCTATATAATGACAAGACATCAGAGGTTCTGGTAGGACTGTAGCAAATCCACAAATTTCACGAAGAGAACCTCCCCGTGTTTGTTTGTCTAGAAGTTTTTGGCTTCTAAGGAAGCACTAGTTCCCTACAATACTAAAATAGTATATGATGATAATGATCCAAGAAGCTCAAACTAGCAAAGTTTTATTGTGTTTTTAGATTTTTAATAAACACAGAGAAATGGAACTAGATCTGGGGTTCAGGAGATTTAAGAATTAAATTTTAATTGACTTTTATTATTACAAAAGCAAGGTATGTTCATTATAGAAATTAAAAAAAAAAATCACCCATAATCTCCCAACCCAGAAACCATTGCTATTAATATTTTGGTGTATATTTGACTAATCATTATTCTGTGTGTAAACTTTTTTTTGTTTTTATCAATGAAAACAACAACAAAAAAGAAATAAAGTGATATATTAAAAGAAAATCTATCAATGATAAAACATCAGTCTCAATATAAAAATAATTCTGTGATGAAAACAAATTTCAGAGTGGATTGTACTAAACAGTAAATATAATTCTAAAAATGCAGGAAAAAATTAGCTGCAATGAAGTGAGACCGAAGAGCCCTATTAAAAACACGAGGTAATTTTTTTAAAACATGAGGTAATTTGAAAGGAAATTTTGCTCTTAATAGTTTATAAGTTTACTTTAGATTTTGGGTGATGTGTGGATACTTTTAGGTAATTTTTTTGTTCAATATTCAAGAGATGCCCATCTCACAGACCACAGTTAAACAACTAATGTCCCTGAGAGATGGTCAAAAGATGTTAAAGGAGACAAAACACTGACACTTTATTAGCCAGGGCTGGGCCCAGTCCCCAAAGCTGGGAGTTCTAAAAAGCTGGGTCAAACCCTTAAAAGACTATCCATCTATTTATCTCAAGTTCGTTATCTCAAAATTGATTCATACAGAATCTAATTGCCATTTCAATACCCACTCCACCCCCAACACATGCATACACACAAATGTAAAAAAAAGTCCTCGTTGTTGCGAGCATCTCACTGACATGAATTACAAAAGCAAACAAACAAAAATGTCTGAGATATCATTTCCCTCTATAGACAAGAAGAAAAAGTAAAAGTGAGAGAGAGCAAGCATGTACTGTTGTTCTGGCCAGAGCAATATCTTTAACCCCACTACAGGTGAAGAGACAGGAGAAAAAAAAAAAAATGTGTTTTTCTCTCTCTTGGAAATGGGCTATGTCCATTATCAGATACAAGATAAGGAGAAATAAGAAAACTGCACTCACATAATCTAACTTCAAAACTCACGCTGAGTTTGCTCTCTAGCAAATATGGCTAAAGCAGTGTCTTAGAAGCTTACCAATAACTTTTAAAACCGATCACTTTTGTTAACTTGGGCAAATGACTTAATTTTGCTGTGCCTCAATTTCTTTATTTCTGAATAAAGGATATAATATCATATGATAATATGATATAATATATAATAATACATAATATATAAATAATACAATCAATATCATATTAATATTAATTAATTAACACCAATCAATCATAACTGAGAAAGCATAATTAACTTGATGATCATATTGTGTAAATATGTTGATTGTGATTGTTATAAATTAACAGGATTTAATTAATATTATATTAATATTGATAATATATTATAATATAATATAATATAATATCCTGCCTATCTCACAGGAATTGTTTATATTGAATGAGTATTTTTTAATACATTGAAACTTGCATTTGTCACAAAAAAGTGTTATGTAACAGATTTTAAAAATCAACTTGCATACTTTAATGTCTTTCCAGAGTTCAATGTTGGATTTACTTTAATGAGGCTTGTATTTAGAAGGAAACCTAAGAAAATTATATGTCAAGTTAACTGAGTGACTATATGATTTTTTTAAGTAAAAGAGTTTGACAAATTTCAAATGTCATTTAATACTTTTCCGTTATTTAAAAGCTTTAAATCTCAAGCATGATTTCCAATTTTTATATAAAATTTCAGATTATAAATTAAAAATAAAATTGTCTAAATTTTGTTTCTTTTTCCATTTATTGTGTTGTTGTGCAAAGAAGCCAATGATAAAAATGCAGATGTGTTTTTACCCTGTGTAGTGAGAGACTTTTAAATGATCTTTGTAAAATGATGCTCATATAAGATCAAGTATGTTTGGGAACATTTTATTACTACTTTTCTGGATGTGAAGAAAATAAGTCTAGACTTAGTTGAGGAACACCTAAATATAGTGCTTCATTAAACATGTACCCTTATTTTTCAAATTTTTATTCTCAAGAGGAGACTATAACATTAGCATATTTTTAGCTTTAGAGTATTCTTGGGTCAAAGGACAGTTACAAAATTTTGAAGCTTTGTGTGGACATGAGGCCTAAGTGCTTTCAACTAAAACTCTTTTTTTTGAGATAGCAAGAGAATCATATTTTTCATGTTCTTCCAAGTGGAATATTCACCTGTGATTTCCAGAAATGAAGAAATAATTGACCATATCCTGAAATGATGGAAGAAGACAGGAAACAATTCAGTTAAATCTGTGTGCATTGAGCCACTTGATAAATGAAACACAAGACTAAAATTGGAAGAAGCAAATGTATCAGAAAAGACAGAGATAATCAGCTATTTCATTTATAGATCTATTGTTATGGCATCTATCATGTAATTAGGGAATTTTCACCTCTGTATCTCTAATCCTGAATCAGGTCTACAGTGAGTCTTAGACACCATACATTCAACAGGGTAACCTATAATTCTGTTGGCCCCCTAATATTAACATACCAAAAACCTATTATCCTTACACCATAACCTAGTCCTTCTGTATTTTATATTTCAGTGAACAGCCACTCTTTTTACTTAGGCAAACAATATGGAAAACACTTAGTCAAGCCATTTAACTTCATATCAATTGCTCCTGAAATACAATTTTATCTGCCTCACTGAAAGCCATCTTCTCTCCATACTCATTACCCTACTCAAAATAATGATCAACTCATGTGATCTATAGGAATGTTTACATCACTAGTATCCTAGCAGATCAAAATGACTCATTCTTATACAATGTTCATAATTAAACCAATAATAATTTCCTTAAATGCATATTTGATCATATAATTCTCTAGTTTAAAATATCTTAATGTCTGTAATACCTTCTCCTTAGGAAGTCATGTAATGTTCTCCATGACCTAGGCTTCAGTTTCATCTTCAGCTTCTTTGCTCACCACTTACCCCCCAACAGTGCCCATGTCAGTATCTAAAATCACCTACTATTCTCTTTAGAAACCACATCCCCTTGTCTTTGCACATTCTTCTCTCTCTTAGAAAATCACCTGCGGGAGAGACAAGATGGCGGGGAAGTAGGAGGAGGCGCCGTTTCAACCTGTACCCTAAAGTGAGCTGATTACCTACCAAAGAACTCCGATCACCCATGAAATCAGCCTGAGATCAGAATCATACGCATCTGGATCTCTACGGGGGCAGAAGATGCCAGTGGGCAGGTAAAGCAGAGTGGGAACGTTGGACTGATATCGGAAGATAAACAAAAGGGGGAGGAAGACATCAGAGGTGACCCATTGGAAAGTAATACCCCAATACAAGAGTGCCCTGTGTCTGGGGACCAGCATTAACTTGGAGTCTGGTTGAAAGCACTCAAAAAGAGCAAAGGATCGTGGGGGGAAATTGTGGGAATCAGGGAGGTTAGGGACAGGGACTTAAGTCCCCGGACCCAGGACAGCCACTCCTGGCACTGAGCCAGAGAGAGTGCGGCTAAGAAACCAAGTCTTGGTCCCTGAGCCGCCAGTGCTCCTGAGAGCGCGTGGGGTCCGGCTCCCGTGAGGGGCTGGGAGCCTCGCCAGCTGGCAGAAGCACAGCCTTTTTGCACTCTCCATGGGCGCGCCGTGCCATACTATCAGAGCCTGAGAAGCACGTGTGCCCCACACCCTCCCCTGAGAGAGGTGTGTGCAAGTGCTAGCCCGGTGCTCTCAGACCCGGAAAGACCAGGCACTCCCAGCCCAGACCAGTGGAAAAATCTCAGTGCGCAATCGCTGCTTGGAACCTCTCTGGCGGTCTGGAGCTGTCCAGACAGCCGCCGCTGTCATGGTTTTGGGTACAAGCAGGAGTTCCTGTGTCCCCAGGGACCACGACTTGGACCGTGCTCTGCCAGCGGCCGAGGGGGAACTTATGTGCTCTACAGTACCCAGAGGGGAACAGACTGAGGCTTCCCTCTGAGAGGGAGGTCGGGGTACAGTTTGTTTTCCTCTAAACCTCCAAAACCATCAAAAGCTGTCAAGGTGAGAGGAAAAAAAAAAAAAAAAAAAAACAACGAACAAATAAACATAAAAACCTCTAGAGAACAAAAGCCTGAAAAACAGGTTTCCTCAGAGCCCACCCCCTTGAGGGGGGCGGGAGGACTTAACTCAGGGAGCATTGCCTGAAAACCCATGTGGCAGGCCCCTCCCCCAGAAAGCCAACCAGGAAAAAAAAAGAAAAAAAAAAAAAAGACGACAAGAGAACAAACACCACTACTTCATAGATACAACTTCTATTTTTAATTTGTTCCCACTATTCTGGTTCATTTTTTTTTATATAGATAATTTTTTAACCTATTTACCATCACAGTGAGATGTCCAGTACATCAAATTCCATAATAACCTTTTAAACTGAACTTTTTGATACATATACCCATGTTTTTCTTTTGCTTTTCTATTTTTTAATTTTTTTTTAATTTTAGTTTAGTTTATTTAGTTTATTTAGCTTAGTTTATTCTTTTTTTTGGTTTTATTTTTTTATTTTTTATTTTATTTTTATTTTATTTATTTTATTTTATTTTATTTCTTATTTTTTTTTTTATTTTTTAATATTCATATAGAGTTAAACTTCAAGTAATGCCCTTTCCCCAATCAATGCTACCCCTATAGGTAAACCAATTTTAAATCCCCCTTTATCTTAGGAAAGTTGAGTCCTTTAACAAAGATATCAAGATACATCCAGGAAGAATCAAAATAACCTTCCTTGCCCACACTGAGAATTTGTAACCACTCTCCCATCTTTTTCTTCTGCCAGTGTTTCTGTGTATTTGTGTTTGTCCTGATAGTATATAAATCTTATACTTGGGGTTCTTTTTGACGAGGTTCTTTTTTTTTTTCTTTGCATATATACATATATATATATATATATATATATGTATATATACACACACACACACATATATATACATATATATATTTTATTATTTTTTTCTTTTCTCTTGTCATATACTTTTATCAGGCTTTTTACTTGTCTGTTTTTGTTTGTATACTTCATAAATCTTATCTTGGGGCCCATTTGGGCTGAGCCTTCTCTTTTATCTTCCCTTTTTTTTCCTCTCTCTCTCTTTTTTTTCTTTTTCTTTTCTTTTTTCTCTCATTTGGGTGGGAACTCCTGATTGCTCAGAAGCATTCCAGGGTGCACCTTGACTACACCACGGTCGGTACATCCAGCTACGTCCATTCAGCCATCTCTCACCAAAATGACTAGGAGGAGGAATAACCAACAGAAGAAAAATTCAGAGGATGAGCCTTCTGCAACAGATCTAATGGCTATCAACATAGACAATATGTTGGAAAGGGAATTCAGGCTAATAATTACCCAGGCAATAGCTAGGTTGGAGAAAGCCATGGATGACCAAACAGAATTGATTAGGGCAGAACTGAAAGCCACCAGGGACGATGTTCACAATGCTCTCAATGAGTTCCAATCTAATCTAAAGTCTCTAAAAGCTAGGGTAACTGAGACAGAAGATAGAATTAGTGATCTGGAGGACAAACAGATAAAGAGAAAGGATCAGGAGGAAGCCTGGAACAAACAGTTTAGAAGCCATGAAAACAGAATCAGGGAAACAAATGATGCCATGAAATGTTCCAATGTCAGAATTATTGGAATCCCTGAGGGGGAGGAGAAAGAAAGAAGTCTAGAAGATATAGTGGAACAAGTTCTCCATGAAAATTTTTCCAATCTCGTGAATGGAACCAGCATTCACGTACTAGAGGCAGAACGGTCTCCCCCCAAGATTATAGATTCTTGAAAGTCCTTGAGATACCTAATAGTAAGAATGAAGAATTATAATTGTAGGCAGGCCCTCTTGAAGGCAGCTAGAACAAAGAAGTTCCTTACGTACAAAGGAAAGCCCATCAGAATAACGTCAGACCTGTCCACAGAAACCCGGCAAGCCAGAAAGGGCTGGCAAGATATAATCAGGGCACTAAATGAGAAGAACATGCAGCCAAGAATACTTTATCCAGCAAGACTGACATTCAATATGGATGGAGAGATAAAGAGTTTCCAAGACCAGCAAGGATTAAAAGACTATACAACCACCAAGGCAACAATGCAGGAAATATTAAGGGGGGTTCTATAAAAGAGGAAAAATCCTAAGAATATCATTGAACAGAAATATAGAGACAATCTATAGAAAGAAAGACTTCAAAGGTAACACGATGTCAATAAAAACGTATCTATCAATAATTACTCTCAATGTGAATGGCCTAAATGCACCCATAAAAAGACATAGGGTTGCAGATTGGATAAAACGACTGGACCTATCCATATGTTGTCTACAAGAGACCCATTTTGAACCTAAGGATACACCCAGACTGAAAGTTAAGGGATGGAGAAGCATCTTTCATGCCAATGGGCTTCAAAAGAAGGCCAGGGTAGCAATTCTCATATCAGATAAATTAGATTTTCAACTAAAGACTGTAGTCAGAGATACAGAAGGACACTACATTATTCTTAAAGGGACTATCCACCAAGATGATCTAACAATTGTAAATATCTATGCCCCCAATATGGGAGCAGCCAATTACATAAGAAAACTATTAATGAAGATAAAGAGTCATATTGATATGAATACATTAATAGTAGGAGATCTTAACATGCCTCTCTCAGTAATAGACAGATCATCCAAGCAGCAAATCAATAAAGAAACAAGAGCATTGAATGACACATTGGACCAGATGGAACTCATAGATATATACAGAACATTCCACCCTAAAACAACAGAATACTCATTCTTCTCAAGTGCACATGGAACCTTCTCCAGAATAGACCACATACTGGGTCACAAATCAGGACTCAACCAATACCAAAACATTGAGATTATTCCCTGCATATTCTCATATCACAATGCTTTGAAACTGGAGCTCAATCACAAGGAAAAGTTTGGAAGGAACTCAAACACCTGGAAGCTAAAGACCACCTTGCTTAAGAATGCTTGGATCAACCAGGAGATCAAAGAAGAACTTAAACAATTCATGGAAACCAATGAGAATGAAGACACTTCGGTCTGAAACCTATGGGATACAGCAAAGGCAGTCCTAAGGGGGAAATACATAGCCATCCAAGCCTCCCTCAAAAAAATTGAAAAATCCAGAATATACCAGCTGTCTCTACACCTTAAAGAACTGGAGAATCAACAACAAATCAAACCAACTCCACACGTAAGAAGGGAAATAATCAAGATTAGAGCAGAGATCAATGAGGTAGAAATTAGAGGTACAGTAGAATGTATCAATGAAACTAGAAGCTGGTTTTTTTGAAAGAATCAATAAGATCGATAAGTCATTGGCCACACTATCCAAAAGAAAAGAGAGAAAGCTCAAATTAATAAAATTATGAATGAAAGGGGAGAGATCACAACTAACACCAAGGAAGTAGAAACAATCATCAGAAGTTATTATCAACAGTTATATGCCAATAAGTTAAGCAACCTAGATGAAATGGATGCATTCCTGGAAAACTATAAACTCCCAAAATTGAACCAGGAAGAAATTGACACTCTGAATAGACCGATATCTAGTAACAAGAATGAAGCAGTGATCAAAAACCTCCCAAAAAACGAGAGCCCAGGACCTGATGGATTCCCTGGGGAATTCTACCAAACTTTCAAAGAAGAAATAACACCTATTCTCCTGAAGCTGTTTAAAAAATTGAAGCAGAAGTAAAACTTCCAGACTCTTTTTATGAAGCTAGCATTATCCTGATCCCCAAACCAGGCAAAGACCACACCCAAAAGGAGAATTTCAGACCAATACACTGATGAATATGGCTGCTAAGATTCTCAACAAGATCCTAGCAAACAGGATCCAACAGCACATTAAAAAAATTATCCACCATGACCAGGTGGGATTCATCCCTGGATAACAAGGATGGTTCAACATTCACAAATCAATCAATGTGATAGAACAAATCAATAAGAGAAGAGAGAAGAACCACATGGTCCTCTCAATTGATGCAGAAAAAAACATTTGACAAAATCCAGCATCTGTTCCTGATTAAAACGCTTCAAAGTATAGGGATAGAGGGAACATTCCTGAACTTCATAAAATCTATCTATGAAAGACCCACAGCAAATATCATCCTCAATGGGAAAAAGCTCACATCCTTCCCGTTGAGATCAGGAACACGACAAGGATGACCACTCTCACCACTCTTGTTCAACATAGTATTAGAAGTCCTAGCAACAGCAATCAGACAACAAAGAGAAATAAAAGGTATCCAAATTGGCAATGAAGAAGTCAAACTCTCTCTCTTCACTGATGACATGATTCTTTATATGAAAAACACAAAAGACTCCACCCCCAAACTACTAGAACTCATACAGCAATTCAGTAACATGGCAGAATACAAAGTCAATGTACAGAAATCAGTGGCTTTTTTACACACTGACAATGAAAATACAGAAATGGAAATTAGAGAATTGATTCCATTTACTATAGCACCAAGAACCATAAGATACCTGGGAATATACCTAACCAAAGAGGTAAAGGATCTCTACTCAAGGAACTACAGAACACTCATGAAAGGAATTGAAGAAGACACAAAAAGATGGAAGAGCATTCCATGCTCTTGGATCGGAAGAATAAACATTGTCAAAATGTCTATACTTCCTAGAGCAATCTATACTTTTAATGCCATTCCGATCAAAATCCCACCGGTATTTTTCAAAGAGCTGGAGCAAATAATCCTAAAATTTGTATGGAATCAGGAGAGACCCCGAATCGCTAAGGAAATGTTGAAAAACAAAAATAAAACTGGCGGCCTCACGTTACCTGATTTCAAGCTTTACTACAAAGCTGTGATCACCAAGACAGCATGGTACTGGCATGAAAACAGACACATAGACCAGTGGAACAGAGTAGAGAGCCCAGATATGGACTCTCAACTCTATGGTCAAATAATCTTCGACAAAGCAGGAAAAAATATACAGTGGAAAAAAGACAATCTCTTCAATAAATGGTGCTGGGAAAACTGGACAGCTATATGTAGAAGAATGAAACTTGACCATTCTCTTACACCGTACACAAAGATAAACTTGAAATGGATCAAAGACCTCAGCATGAGACAGGACTCCATCAGAATCCTAGAGGAGAACATAGGCAGTAACCTCTTCGATATCACCCACAGCAACTTCTTTCAAGATATGTCTCCAAAGGCAAAGAAAACAAAAGCAAAAATGAACATTTGGGACTTCATCAAGATCAAAAGCTTCTGCACAGCAAAGGAAACAGTCAGCAAAACAAAGAGGCAACCCATGGAATGGGAGAAGATATTTGCAAATGACAGTATAGACAAAAGGTTGATATCCAGGATCTATAAAGAACTTCTCAAACCCAACACACACAAAACAGATAATCATATCAAAAAAATGGGCAGAAGTTATGAACAGACACTTCTCCAATGGAGACATACAAATGGCTATCAGACACATGAAAAAATGTTCATCATCACCATAGCCATTAGGAGATCATCATCATCATCATCATAGCCATTAGGAGATTCAAATTAAAACCACATTGAGATACCACCTTACACCAGTTAGAATGGCCAAAATTGGCAAGACAGGAAACAACGTGTGTTGGAGAGGATGTGGAGAAAGGGGAACCCTCTTACATTGTTGGTGGGAATGCAAGTTGGTGCAGCTGCTTTGGAGAACAGTGTGGAGATTCCTCAAGAAATTAAAAATAGAGCTTCCCTATGGCCCTGCAATTGCACTACTGCGTATTTACCCCCAAAGATACAGATGTAGTGAAAAGAAGGGCCATCTGTACCCCAATGTTTATAGCAGCAATGGCCATGGTCGCCAAACTGTGGAAAGAACCAAGATGCCCTTCAACGGATGAATGGATAATATATACTCCATATACACTATGGAGTATTATGCCTCCATCAGAAAGGATGAATAGCCAACTTTTGTAGCAACATGCACGGGACTGGAAGAGATTATACTGAGTGAAATAAGTCAAGCAGAGAGAGTCAATTATCATACAGTTTCACTTATTTGTGGAGCATAACAAATAATATGGAGGACATGGGGAGATGGAGAGGAGAAGGGAGTTGAGGGAAATTGGAAGGGGAGTTGAACCATGAGAAACTATGGACTCGAAAAACAACCTGAGGGTTTTGAAGGGGTGGGGGGTGGGAGGTTGGGGGAGCCAGGTGGTGGGTATTAAGGAGGGCATGTATTGCATGGAGCACTGGGTGTGGTGCAAAAACAATGAATACTGTTACGCTGAAAAGAAATTAAAAAAAAAAAAAAAGAAAAGAAAAAGAAAAACACCTGCCATACCGCTCTCCCCAAACCCACGCTTATGTACCCTTTATAACTTTTCTCAGATATTCCCTTCTCTGATAAAATTTCTTTCAACACTCCATTTTGCAGGCTGAGTTAGGTTTGCTCAATTGTGGTCACATGATACCTAGCCCTATTATCTAAAATTTGTCAGCTTTTTTGGTCAGTATCTTCCACTGAGATTCTTGAGGGCACAGCTTCGATGTATTATCTGTATTTCTCCAAAATCAAATCTACTTTCTGAGAAAAAAAAAAAAAAAACAAAAAACAAAACACAAAACAAAACAAAACAAAACTTGGTGTTTAGCAACTACAAACTAAATGAATAATTGGTGGAGTGATAAATTTGTGAGTAATGCCTATTTTAGGTAGAAAAATAGCCTACCAAAATTGCTATATCCTGTTTTCCAAAACTTGTTAATATATTATTTTATATGGCAAAGGGGCTTTGGAGTTAGGATTAATTAATAGTTTTGAAACAAGATTATTCTGGGTTGTCCAGGAAGGTCTAATGTAATCTCAAGAGTCCGTATAAGAAGAGGCAGGAGTCAGAGAGCATTGAAGATGCCAAACAGCTGGATTTGAAGACAAAGGAAGGAGCCACAAGTCAAGGAATGCAGGTGGCCTCTAGGAGTTAAAAAGGGAAGAAAACAGTTTTCCCTGGAGCCTCCAGAAAGAACCCAGCACTTCAGATACCTCAAGTTTAGACAAGTGAAACACCATTCCAACTTCTGATATCTGGAGACATAAGGTAATAAGTATGTGTTGTCTTAAGCCACTAAATTAAATACCTTGTTATAATAACAACGGAAAACTAATACAGTGGCTTAGCTTTTTATCCAGCATACATTAACAGGGAAAGTAAAAAAAAAAAAAAAATACAGAAATTTAAAATGAAGTAACCATGTTAGGTTATTTTTTCCTGTGACCTTTATGGCCAAATGGGATAAAATATTTTGGGCAGATTTAAGTTAATAGTAAGTACTATTTTAGACTAAAATCTTCAAACTTGCAGAAGTAATCTATTTCATTTTACTAATAAGACATTTTCTATATTAAAATTTGCTTGTTTATCTGAAATTCCTGTATTTATATTTGATAAATGACAACCCTGATTCTGGGGAATATTAGGGTTAGCATGGCATTAAGATGCAGGGCCACAGAATTTCATCCTGATGCTTCAAATTCTCAAAGCTTTTGATCTGAGGGTGACTTGGTTTGAATATGGGAATTCCAGGCCAGTTCTCAAATTGATTTCCAGGCTAGTTCCTAAATTTATTTCATGTCTAGATTATCTAATGGGCCCATAGTCTGATTTGATGGCTCAATAAGTTGAGCCTCTGCCTTGGGCTCAGGTCATGGTCTTGGGGTCCTGGAATCGAGTTCTGCATCGGGCTCTCTGCTGGGAGGGGAGCCTGCTTCCCCCTCTCTCTCTGCCTGCCTCTCTGCCTACTTGTGATTTCTCTCTCTGTGTGTCAGATGAATGAATAAAATCTTTTAAAAAAAGAAAAAGAATGTTCATGAATGTCTATAAAGCCCTATATCTATTGTAGTTTTAGGGTAAGGAAGTGACCCAGGCTTTGTAACACCCCTCTCAGATGGCTGTGGAAATGACCAGAGTATCTAGACATACTGACAGGTTTACTATGATATCCTGACAGGAAAAGAGTTTATACTTGATGAAGGGAATGTTCAGTGCTTTACGAATGATCTCTAGTGATAACAGTTCTGGATTACAAGTATGCTTAAATGAAAGGATCAGTTAGAATCTCACATTTGAATTCAAGCTGCACAAAATTTCCCTACCTTGAACAGACTTTTTTGGTTAGGTATCTCTCCCTTTCTTCTGTTGTATATTAAAAGAAAAAGAAAAAACATAAAGGAAAAAGTAAACAAAGGGAACTTTCTGGCATTTTTACTAACAAACAAATGACGTGTTTACTAAGATCTCCCCTCCCTTGTAGATGTTTAATTTAGAATCCAGTGTGACAGTTCTGCCTGTATTAGATGTCTTATTCTACGGCATTCAGAAGCATGTGTTGCTTCCCAGCTAGAACAGAGGCAGTTAATGATGTCCATAATGCTCCATCAACATGACTTAAATTCAAAGATGTTTGCATGTGTAATAATCACACTGGAAAAAAAAAAGTGATAATTAAGATTCTGAAGTACAAAAGGGTAATGCACTGTCCTCTTCCTCAGTAGGGAAGTTCATTAGCTGTGGAATCATGTCATTTGCCCATCTGTTCATAATTGCATTCACCCCAGGAACCAAGTGAAGGAAGTGACATCACATGGTCCTTATACACACAAGTCCGTAAATCACATGTATGTTCTTATCTGCATGGATGACTGAGTGGTGGTGGTGGTGGGGGGGTGTTCACTCAGCAAAACAACAACAAAAACCCACTGGCAAAAGTAACAACTAATTGAACCTTTTCCAAGCGTAGCACAGGCAGATGACCTCATTAATTTTGTAATCTTGACAAGATATTCTATCTCTAGGAAATCTCACAGAAAAATACATGCTGCTGCTTCTGTGTCTATCAAGGCCATATTGGGGGGTAATTATCTTTCAACTGGTTGGAGACACACCTCTTGTTTGTATGTCCTAAACATCGGGTGCTTAGCAGCTGCTGTAATATCAATGGGCGAATGAAACAGGCCCTCATTAGATTAGCACAGAGCTGATTGCTGGTGCCAGTCTCATTATTATTGGTGACTAAACTGGCAGATTGTCAGGATGTCTCATGGCGAGATGAGCTTTTGCAGCTCTTTGTTTGTAGTTATTATAAACAAAGAAGTGAAAGCAATCTCTTGGGCATAGTCATGTCTCAGAGGCTTTTGTGTGTGTGCGCGCACGCGTGTGTGTGTGTGGGGGGGGCAATCCGCTTGCAGAGACAGCATTGGTAAACAACTTCTTATTTTAAGGAACAATATTAATTAAAGCATGGAGGGTGGTTTGGAAAGGGAACTTGTTAATTATGTAATGTCACCTGCTCTGATCAGGCCCACCAGTTGAAAGTGATATGTGTGTGTGTATCCATATATATACATAGACACACACACATGCATATACATATATATACATGAATACTATATATGTACTATATATGTACATATACTATGTATGTGTGTATATATATGCATGTGTGTGTGTATATATATATGTGTATATATATATAATATATACATATCTGCCTCAAATATACTGTACCTATCATGAACACAAATGAAAATATAGCCTTCTAAGTGGTGAAAATCTGTTTTTCATTTTAGATAATCTGCAAATGTGAGACATTACATCATAGTATTAAATGCAAAACAGATTTTCCTAGTTTTCTTGGAAAATAGTATAGAATCCAAAGCCCCTCCACTGCTGCACTGCAAACTTTCGGAATGGGTTAGGTCACCACATAAAATTATCAATGTATCTAAAAAACCATTCAAAAGCATTTGGCTCATAGTGCTAAGTATATATTTGCAAAATAAAGACTGGCATTGGGATTATAATATCCACTTGAGTAAATGAAGAAATGGGTCTGATTAAGTGAACTGAAGCTTAAAACAGTATCTATAATATTGAACAGAAAGATGTGAGCAAGGCCTCACTTCACTTTTCCAAGGTTAGTACATTTACAAAGGTAATTGACAAATAGTTTTAATCAAACCCTGAGGCAGAGAGAAGAGATTTTGCATATTTCAGAACTCTTACCCTTTCTGGATTTAAGGCACCGGGCACTTGTCCCCGAATACTGTGTAGCTATTACTACATAGCAAATGAGATTTTAGGAACTTAAACCCCAATGGGTTTGTTGCTAATTACAAGGTAAACTCCAGAAGGTTGAGTATTTGTTTTCCTAGCAAAATATCTATAAATAGCTCCAGAACTGAATCTGCTCCTCTTCTGCTAGTTTGTGAGTATTTAGTGTGAATTGCTCTCTTCCAGTAAGACATACCTTTTGCAGGAGAAGATCTCTAAGATAAAGTGGAGGCATACAACAAAATGAGATGAGTTTCCACTACTTGCCTAGAAAGCCATATGATTGCACAATAGGTTGTAACATTCAAAATCTGACATTGCCCTTAAATAAAAGAGATAGTTGGCAGTCCAAAACCATGCATCCATAGAACTTTGATGATGCTGGAAACTTCCTTTATTTTCTCTCTATTGTATTCTCCCTGTCTTCAGCAAATACTACATCTAAAATCATTACTATTTATCATAGAATTATCTTCACAAACTCTCAGAAGCTCACCTACAATACACTAATTCTTCAGAACCTGTTATTCCCACTTAAGTGACTAAACTGTGTCTGTCAGTAACCACGTATTGCTGGAGGATATGTGTGAGATACAAAGCAAGTTTTACTTTTTGTGGGGTCACATGATATTTACTTTACCTGGGATATCAGCAGAGAAACTCAACCTCTATATTTTTCACCAAAAATCTTTTAAAATATGCAATGACTTCCAACAATTTCTCACCGCAAGTGCATTTTAGTGTTTCCTCTCAATAAGAATAATAATTTTTAAGGTGTACATTTTAGACTTTAGCATCAATTTTCTGTAACTACAGAGCTACTTAAAATTTTAGAAGTCAGTATTTGGGGTATTGAAAAAATATCTTAAAAATAATTTCATGACTCAAACTTGCAGACAATAGATTTTTGTGTTAATTAAAGGAGAATAAATAATTTAAAAACTATAAAACTGTCACATTAGAAAGTTATAAGCACTTGAAGAACTATATTAATACACAAATAATGCTTTTTTATATAATGAATACTCGACATCCTGTGAACATACTAATTTTTGTTCCTTTTTGGTATACTGATAGTAAAACATACACATGTATAATTATGGTTTTCATGAGCAATCTCCCATTAATGAATAAAAACCATCATTAGAGGGGTGCCTGGGTGGCTTAGTGGGGGTAAAGCCTCTGCCTTCAGCTAGATCATAATCTCGGGGTCCTGGGATCGAGCCCCACATCAGGTTCTCTGATCTGCAGGGAGACTGCTTCCTCCTCTCTCTCTCTGCCTGCCTCTCTGCCTACTTGTGATCTCTGTCAAATAAACAAATAAAATCTTAAAAAAAAAATCATTAGAAATATTTGGGCATTATTTTTTCTAAATCCTGCTAATAATGGAAATGTATAGATGTTTAAACATTGTATAATTCTATTTCTCCTTCCAGAGTTGGGAAATTTAGATTTATCACCTATAAGGGATAGGGAGAAAAAACATTGTTACAGTGTATTAGATGAGTCTAAAAATATGTATCAGGAATAATCTCCTCAATTTTAGGGCATTCTCCATTAAAAATGTGAAAGAGCAATGTTAATTTATTGATCACATAAACTCACCAAAAATTTATATTCACAGACTTCTGTTATTCTGAGTTAACTCAAAATTAGTGTGTTTTAGGTGGTTATACCGTGTGTGTGTGTGTGTGTGTGTGTGTGTGTTTTATGGGGAGAGTTTCCTAAATATTTTAAATTGCTTATTTTGTTCAAATATAAGTAATTGTTAGTAGGTTTATCTCTCTACCTTATCTCTCAGAACAAGAAGTTAAAAAGGCTTTTGTATTAAAATAAACTTCTCCAGTTTCTAAATCAATGAAGACTGAATTTAGAAATATTATAAAGCCCTGATAAAGCAAGGGACTATTTAGAAAAGTAGTAACAAACTTTCTAGAAAAAGCCAGATAGTAAATATTTCCAGGTTTTTGGGACATTAGGTGTCTCCAACTATTCAACACCATGATTGTAGTAGGAAAGCATAATAGACAATAGGGAAGCAATTGAGTGTGGTTGTGTTTCAACAAAATTTTGTGGGCACTGAAATTTTAATTTCATATTAATTAACATGTGACATGAAACAATTATCTTTTTTTTATTTTTTTAAATGGTTTAAATATATTAAAAAAAAATTCCTAGCTCACAAGCTATACAAAAATAGGTAGTAGATAAGTCGGATTTGGCCCAGAGATCATAGTTTGTTAGCATCTACTGTAGAGCACCTGGTTTGCCTGGTGTATATGTGGAGGGGAGGGAGGGCATAATTCCTGAGCACTGGGCCCTACAAGTCTGTAACATGTATATCCTTAGCCTCTTGTAGGAATCGCCAAAATGAGCACTTAGCCTATATGGTTTCTAACCTAGCACTTGTTAACACCTGTTGCTTGGTAGGGTGTTAGGGGCCAGAAGATTCTACCTCTGTAGAGGTAGTTTCCAGAAGTTCCCAGACAAATTCATTTTCCTGGAACTAAGAAAACAACTACTGGGCTTAGAACTGCTTAGAACAACCACTTGGCTTAGAAAACAACTACTTCCCAGAAGCCACTGCTATCTTATGCATTGTACAATAGATACACTGCATCTTACATGGGCCTTGCTTTAGTTCTATGCAGCCTTGACCTTAACACAGACTACAAGGGCCATTTGCCATTCTTGACTACTCAGCAGGCTGATGACAGACACAGATGCTAATTTCTAACTGTTACCATCTGCATTTGTGCTAATGTAAACCTGCTAAGCCCGTAACCTTTTTGTCCTGTGGATGTAAACATAAATTGTTAGGAGTGTATTAAAGGGATGATTACGGAAAATCTTTACCCATCATTGTCTAAGGTGAAACTGACCTTTTGGTCAATTTGTCCCCTGAATCTTATAGGAGAATAGGTTGTGGATTCTGATTCCGATTCTGAACCAAATACCACAGCTGCGACTTACTGGTTTGTGACTATGAATATGATATTGAGTTTTCTGATTCTTGTTTCTGCAATAGTGAAGTGGATGTGTGAATGTATATACCTACCTTATAGGAGTGTTATATTAAATGCGGTAACATACACGGCTAGCTGTGTGTTTTCTGTTTTCTATCATGGCATAACAATTGGCCACACATTTAGTGGCTTCAAACAGTACACATTTATTATCTTACAGTTTCGGTAGTTCAGAAGGTAAGCACAGCTTAACTGGGTTCTCTGCTTCAGGATCTTAGCAAGCTGCAATCCCGGGGTCAGCTGGAGCTGTGCCTTCCTCAGAGGTTTGACTGAGGAAAGACCCACTTCTAAGCTCCATCAGTTTGTTGGCAGGATCCATTTACTTGTGACAGCAGAACAGAATCTTTCACTTTCTCAGATGGAGGCCACGTGCAGTCTTTGCTCTGTGGGCTTCTCCATCGTGGCCTCTCACCTCAGAGAAGCTTTCTTCTTCACAGCCTGCAACAGAGTTTCTACCTTCAGGGAGGTGCTTTTCCCTGATCGTTTACTCCAAAATTTTGTATACATTAGAATTCCTCTATACCCTGTTAAAAATTCAGATGTATACCCTACTCCAAGGTATTCTTCTTCAGTAAGACCGAGGGAGGAGCTAGGAATGTGCATTTTCAACATGCCCTTTAGGTTTTTTGATGCAGTTGTCCCAAAACATATATGAAAAAACAATGACTCTTTCAGTTAAAATAAAACTACTTGACTCATATCCAGGAGTTTGGTCAGTTTTATTATCCACAAGAAAGTGTGACGTTAGGTTTGTATCCATGAATATGTGCTAAATAATGAATTAAACACTGTCAGAAGATACAGAAATATATACCTAACATTAATATTTCTCATATAACCGTCATTACCAATCCATGAAAAAGTCAATTTTCCAGTCTATCTAAAAAGATTAATTAAGGGAAATGCCACTCCATAACACAAATAACATCTGAGATAAAACAATACTGAAAAAAGGAAACTGGAATGTGTTCCATAGAATATAATTGAAAATATATTTTCTGTGCTGTGTAAACTATTAATAAATTGCCTACAGCCTCACTATAAAAGAGCTTAATATTTAATCAAAGGAAATTAGAATGTATTTAAAATCACTAATAAGAAACCAAGAAAAGAATTGAATAGTAAGGGAACTATTAACACTGAATTAAAGATGCATAAACATATTAGCTACATATTAGACCACATTCTTCATCTAATTATTCAGAGTCAGTATTATATGTCCTGTTCTCTAAATGATAAAAATGGCCAAATGATCTTAATGGGATTCAATATTGTAATTAGGCAAGAAGTCTGATATGTTTGAAAGAAGCCAAATTTTAGAAAGATACAGATGTGGTTTAAAACTGAACTGTATTCCCTTCTACCTATGTGTTGAGATACTTGATATCTTCTTCAGGATACTCATATGTAAAACGGTGATAATATTCGCTGTGGCTTTTGTGAGAAACAAATGAGATAACTGCATAATAAACTGTAGTGCTCATAAAAAAGCATGAAATAAATATTGGCCTCTCCACTTTTCTTTTCCTTGAGTATTCCATTTGAGAGAAAAAAAAGTTCTGCACAACTTTCACTCATGATTTTATTACCTAAAATGGAAATTTCTAGCCTCAGTTCTCATCTATTTCTTTTAATAATTTAGTTATCTTGTAAAATGCAGACTTCTCTCTTGGATATTTCTATTTGTGTGAGCAGTGTAATCCTTAGAGATGTGACATGCCAATATATTTTCAAGTACTGAACTTTTGAGTGTCTAGGTTGATAAAGAAGATTTTATGCAAGACCAGAGCCTCTGTGAATATCTCAATATAGTTGCATTATTTCAACCTGAATCAGTGAATAATTTAGGATGAGGACACCAGAGATCCCTAAAACTTATTTTGCTCTGGGTAGGGCTATGGGTAAAACGGACAGATTAGGTTCTTGTCTCTGCAGTGTTTATTCTTTGCAGTTGTCCCAATCATTATTTGTTTTTCCTTAGAAATTCAGTGTTGACTCAGAGCCTAAGGACTGTCTCTTTTCAGCCCAGACATACTACAAGTCAAGGTCACTTGTTTGTTCAACATTGGATCAATTTATTGCTAGCCTGCTCTGATCTCAAGTCTCTAGTTCTTGGAGAGTTGCCTCATCCCCAAAATGCTTGGAACCGAGTTTCTGCCTCATACCTTGGATACACTGAAATAGAATTTGTATGGCCTGTGGCACTTTTCCAGTTTCTTGATCTTTTTCTTTGCTTGCTTTTTTATTTTTTCCCTCTTAAGTGTCAAAGTTTGACTTTACTCCCACCCTCCAAACAACTTTTTCTGGCCTCAAGTCTAATTTCTAAGTCTAATTTTTGTCAGACTTCTGCAGTGTTATCCATTCTCCCACTTCAACTCCCACAGATGGCCTAATCCCCTCCCATGCTTAGAGTCTGGTTGGAAATATTTGTTTATAGTTCTTGATTCTACCAAGACTTAATCCTATGGAAAGAATTCTATTTTGTGCCTTTCCTCAGACTATTTCTCCATATGAGCACCCTTATTTTTGATTAATTTTTGAGATCTATAAGATGTTCTTTGTGGCTTTTCTCAAAGGGCTTATTTTGTCCAATGTGACCAAAGCTATTGTTCTGAAAATCAAATACATTATCTCAGATAAAGAGCTGTTTCTCTATATTGTATCCTTCCCTCAGGGGAAAAAACAAAGTATCTGCAAAGAGAATATACCACAAATATAAGAATAGAGCAAATTGTAAAACAAAGCAAGATAAAAACTTAGTTATATATTCACACTTTCATCATTCTTCCAATAATTACACAAAATTTAACACTACTAATTGGAAAATTTCCTATTCCTAAATAGTAAGTGTATCTAAAATGTAACATATTTCTAGGTGACATATATATATATGTGTGTGTGTATATATATATATGTACACACACACACACACACATATATATATACATACTTGCAAATCTATTAAAATCACATTAATATCTACACTCTGAAATCACTGGAAATTTTTATACACAAACACACGAAGTGTATAGTTCCATTTTTTATAGTTCCTTTTAATACTGTCTTTTGTTATTCATCTATTTTCACATTTTGACAATGTAAACTTTCCATTGTAATTTTTTACATAATTCACACTAAATATACTACTGTTTATGAGGCAAAATGATGGGATATCATGACATATTCATTTGGTGCACACTCTTACACTTTAAAATTTGGCTTGAACTATAATACTGATATATTCTGCATGTTGTATTTAATAACTGGAAGCCTAGGAGCTGTGACAAATTAATCTCTCTCAGAAGTCAAGAATAACCATGACTCAAATGATGCCCTTGGATTCTTAGCAGGACCATGACCTGACTAAACTCTTCAAATTATAAGGTAGTTTGGATAATTCCTTTTTATTGGCTTAATGGATATGAATATTAAAGCTGTTTTTTGAATTTAGACCTGAGCTTGAGTCACTTCTCAGCAACTTATTAATTAAATAGCTTTGGGTTACATACTTGAAACCTAATTCCACATCTATAAGATACAGATACAAAAAACCCTCACCAGGTCATTTTGTAAAGTAATATATGTGAAGTGCATAGTCTTTGGTAAATATTCACTAAATATTTTGAATGACTAATAATATTAAAATGAAGACGTGCTTTTAAATATATATCTATATCATCTATATCTATATAAATAGATAGATAGATAGATAGATTTTAAGATTTTATTTATTTATTTTACAGACAGAGATCACAAGTAGGCAGAGAGGCAGGCAGAGAGAGAGGGGCAAGCAGGCTCCCCGTTGAGCAGAGAGCCTGAGGTGGGGCTTGATCCCAGGACCATGAGACCATGACCTGAACCAAAGGCAGAGACTTAACCCACTGAGCCACCCAGTGCCCCTGAAGATGTGCTTTTAAAAGCAGAAGTATATTGGGACACCTGGGTGGCTCAGTCAAGCATCTGACTCTTGGTTTTGGCTCAGGTCATGGTCACATGGTTCTAGGGATGGAGTCACACATTGGACTCCCCACTCAGTGGAGCTTCTACTTGAAGATTCTTTCCCTCTGCCCCTCCCTCCACTCTCTTTCACACACTCTGTCTCTTTAAAATAAATAAATCTTTAAAAATAAATTTTAAAAAGTAGAAATAAATTGAAATTCCCAATTTTACTCTGCTATGCTATAAAATACATACATCTGGATAAAATATACCTAGAAGTACACAATGTAAAAAAAAAAAAAAAAATCACTATTCCACTCATTCTAGTATGGTTTTACCTTAGGCCTCAAAAGAGCTCTCAGCAATGACTTTCATTTTGCCTTGTCTGGTGAAGACATGCCTGCCCAGCTTCGCCAGGTCTCTCAAAGACATTTGGTACTAATTGACTATTCTTTCCCTATATATTGCAGTTCCTAAGGGTTTGGTCTTAAGCCTCATATTATCTTTCTGTATATTCTCTTTTTTAAGAAACTCACCAAAAGTTATCGCATACTTCGCCTAAGTATGATCAAGAGACTCAGGGACTGAATGGAACTCTTCATTCACAGAGGAAATAGTATTCGTTCCTGAGGTGAGAGTTCCATTAAATCCCATAAATTTACTTGCTCACCTATCTACTCTTTTCTTCTTTTGTCTTATTATGAATGAGGAAGTTTTACTCTGCTTTCACACTTGCTCAACCAAATCTTCTGAGTATACTGTGGGTCTCATGACTATCCTCATTTTTAGGACATTAACAACGTCAACTCTATTTTCTTCTGTTATCAGTTATACTCATTAATGGATATTTTATCTGTATTTTAACATATTGTAGATTACTGTCATCTATAAAGCAATAAAAATAATAATTACAAAACTTCATTCTTCCTGAGCTATCAATTTATCTCTCTCCATGTCATAACAAAATTTCTAAAAAGACTTTTATTCTATATTTACTGTCATCATTTCACTACTTAGAAGGTCCTGACTCCAAATCTATCTTGTCCCCAAAACTACTAAAATGGTTCTTGATAAGGATTTTTGTGCTCTCTATGTAGCTAAATTCAGTTAAAAAAAAAAAAAATGTCCACAATAGACCACTCCCTCCATCTTTGGTTTCTATGCTACCAACTACCCCTGGTTTCCCTTACCCCTCTGGCTATTCTCTATTAATGTTTTTTGTGTCTCATTTTCTTCTACTTGTAGGAGTTCCTCTGAGTTTGGTTCTTGATAGTTTTTCTTATTCATATATATATATACACACACACACACATACATATATACACACACATATATACACACATGTATATATGTATATATACCCTAAATTATTATATGAAATTCAAATTAATAAGTCCAACTATGGATCATAAATCCAATTCATAGAGGGAATTTAGGAGATATATGGATATATATAAACACACAAGATTTGAAGATAGATATAGATATAGGGATAGATATAGATATATTATAATCTGTATGGTTTACTTCTTAAATGTTGGTAAGAAAAATTTGAAAGATTTTGTTCAGGAATGTTTGAGGTATAGAGGATTTAGAAGTGAACATTCTGATACCAATTTATTTTCAAAAGTATTGTTCTATTATTCTATTCCAGCATTGATTCAATTTTGCCTATACAGTTTTTATAGAACATTGATAATTTAATTTGGGTTAACATTATTTTCTTAAAATTTCAGATTGTCTAATATTTTATAAAACATATTTTTTAAAAAATATATAACATCACTTAGAGGACAGTTTTGATTCTGAATTATTTTCTTTTGGAAAGCATGAGACATTTATATGTTCTTCTTTTCTTTTGGAATCATGTATCAAAAGTGAAAAAATGTGTAGAATTCAGTAGAGTGCCTGTAGGTTTAAAGAAAAAAAACTGTTTTTCTTCAGCTTGAAAGAAAATTAAGCCTACGTATTTCAGATCTTGGTCTTTATAGGGACTGTGGTGGGTGGAAGAGATATTATAAGATAGTAGCAGAGCTGCTAAAGTTAATATATATACTTCAAAGAGACGAAATCTCAAGTGTTATGATTTTTATGTTGCACAAGGATTACAGAAAGTTTCAAGTTCTGGATTGAGTTATAATTTATTTTACCTTTTTTACTGCATTCCTTCCTGTTCTGAGCAAAGGCAAAATGAATAAAATCCATGATTTAGGAAACAAAGGAAAAAAAATATAGAAGCTCATGATCAAAAACTACCCCAGTGAATCAGGAGATAAAATATTCTACCTAAAAAGATATTTTTCTGAACCAAGAAATAAAGTAATTTTGGCCTGTAACATATTAGGATATATTATATAACAAAATAATGGATATATACACTGACATGTATATATTAATGTAGATAGCATTTCTTCCTTTAGTGCACATTTAAAAAAATTCTAAGTTTTGATTAATGTGTTCTGTTAGTACTTAGAAGAACATACACAATGAATCACCTTGACATTCAAGCCTCTTCACAGTATGACACCAACCTACAATTCTAATTTTATTCCCTACTCCTTTCCAACAAATGCTCCAGTGAGCCAAATTATAAATATTCCACAAATACATTACAATTTCCTACTCCTAAACTTTTACTTTATTCTTTACTATGTTGTCTTTTCTCATCTCAAACTATGAAATCTTAAACTTCTTCCACTACTCAGATAAGAAAACAGATAACATCTTCATTTTATTACTTTGGACTAAAAAAAATGCATTTTTCCCTAAAGCACTTTTGATATTCTTCTTAATATCACAATTACTGGATACTAAATTTATTCCCAGTTACAAAGAAATGCTTCTTCTAATAATTTAGACTGGTTACAATCAGCAAAATCATTGTATTTGGGAGAACTGGATTGAAAAATTTATATATGTATCCTTTTGTGCAAATTATCTAAGGAATTGTTAGTGTATAAGAAAGCAACTGATTTCTGTACATTGATTTTGTATCCTGCCACATTATTGGATTGCTCTATGAGTTCTAGTAATTTAGGGGTGGAGACTTTTGGGTTCTCCATATAAAGTATCATGTCATCTGCAAAGAGAGAGAGTTTGACTTCTTCTTTGCCAATTTGAATACCTTTTTATTTCTTTTTGTTGTCTGATTGCTGTTGCTAGGACTTCTAGTACTATGTGGAACAACAGTGGTGAGAGTGGACATCATTATCGTGTTCTTGAGCTCAAAGAGTAGCCTGTCAGCTTTTCCCCATTGAGGATGATATTCACTGTGGGTTTTTCAGAGATAAATTTTATGAAGATGAGGATTTATCTCTATACTTTGAAGCATTTTAAACAGAAATGGGTGCTGTATCTTGTCAAATGCTTTTTCTGCATCAATTGAGAGGACCATGTGGTTTTTCTCTCTTCTCTTATTGATTTGTTCTATCACATTTATTGATTTGTGAATGTTAAACTACCTTTGCATCCCATGGATAAATCCCACCTGGTCATGGTGGATAATCTTTTAATGTACTGTTGGATCCTATTAGCTAGGTTCTTGTTGAGAATCTTGGCATCCATATTCATCGGGGATATTGGTCTGAAATTCTCCTTTTTGGTGGGGTCTTTGCCTTATTTGCAGATGAAGATAAATTTGAAATGGATAAAAGACCTCAATGTGAGGCAGGAATCTATCAAAATCCTAAAGGAGAACAAAGGCAATAACCTCTTCAACATCAGCCACAGCAACTTCTTTCAAGACATGTCTCCAAAGGCAAAGGAAACAAAAATGAAAATGAACTTTTGGGGCTTTGTCAAGATCCAAGTCTTCTGCACAGCGAAGGAAACAGTCAACAAAACAAAGAGGCAACCCATGGAATGGGAGAAGATATTCGCAAATGACACTATAAAGGGCTGATATCAAGGATCTATAAAGACCTCCTCAAACTCAACACGCACAAAACAGATTATCATGTTAAAATATGGGCAGAATACATGAACAGACACTTACACATTTGTATGTCTTCTTTGGAAAACACACACATGAAAAATTATTCATGACTAGCCATCAGGGAAATTCAAATCAAAACCACATTGAGATACCACCTTACACCAGTTAGAATGGCCAAAATCAACAAGACAGTAAACAACAAGTGTTGGAGAGGATGTGGAGAAAGGGGAATGCTCTTACATTGTTGGTGGGAATGCAAGTTGGTGCAGCCACTTTGGAAAATAGTGTGGAGATTCCTTAAGAAATTAAAAATAGAGCTACCCAAGACCCTGCAATTGCACTACTCAGTATTTAACCCAAAGATACAGATGTAGTGAAAAGAAGGGCCATCTGTACCCCAATGTTCATAGAAGCAATGGCCACAGTTGCCAAACTGTGGAAAGAACCAAGATGCCCTTCAACAGACGAATGGATAAGGAAGATATGGCCTGTATATACAATGGAGTATTATGCCTCCATCAGAAAGGGTGAATACCCAACTTCTATATCAACATGGACAGGACTAGAAGAGATTACGCTGAGTGAAAAAAGTCAAGCAGAGAGAGTCAATCATCATATGGTTTCACTTACTTGTGGAGTGTAAGGAATAACATGGTGGACATTGGAAGATGGAGAGGAGAAGTGAGTTGGGGGAAATTGGAGGGGGAGAGGAACCACAAGAGACTGTGGACTCTGAGAAACAAACTGAGGGTTTTAGAGGAGAGGGAGTGAGGTATTGGGTGACCCTCGTGGTGGGTATTAAAGAGGGCACATATTGCATGGAGCACTGGGTGTGGTGCATAAACAATGAATTATTGATCACTGAAAAAAAATAAAATTAAATAAAATTAAAAATAAATAAATAAATTATAAAGGTATCATGTTAAATTAGGGATTAAAGAGCACACGTCATGATGAGCACTGAGTAATGAAGGGAATTGTTGAATCACTCTATTATACACCTGAAACTAATATAACACTGAACATTAACTAAACTAGAATTAAAATTAAAAATTTAATACAATTAAAAAATGCTGAACGATGGTGTTATCATTGTGGCTAAGACATAAACCCCTGTAGAAATGTCATCTAAGTTTAAATGTACTATAAATATAATAAATATCACACAACCTCCTACATTGTCATTATGATCTATGATCACCAAATCAAGTGCTTTCATTTCTCAGATTTTTTTTTCCCATCATTTCCTTTTACTTTGCTCTTACTCAGTATCATCCTCTTCCTCAATACTCCTGTCTTAATTCCTCGGTAATTTTAATATTCTGGTCAATGATACTCAGCCCATAATTTTCTGGGATTTCTTTTCTAAGTGAGCTTTTCCTTCACTCTACCTCAAGTACCCATTCCTTTAATCTTACCTCAGACTACTACCCAAACCCTCAGTCTACTCATAATTTGTTAACATGCTTCTGGAATTCCCAGGGTTCCAGCTTACTCCCTCTGGAACTCTGACCTCAACAATCATTTAATTCCACTGTCAGGTCAACCTCACATCTATGCACACACATATGGGTTAAAGGGCAAAAACTTAAGCCTACATAGTGTATATCTAAATATTTAAAGTTCTATATCTAATAACAAGCTACTAAATTAAATAACTTATATCCTCCTTCCTTACAAATATATTTGCATAATGACTAAAAGGTTTTATATAATTTAAAATAGATTGCATTCTAACATTATTTCACATTTCTGGATATTCTTTTGAAAGTCATCAATGTTCAGATAAATAATAAAATGAAAACAAATGACTTTTTTGTATGTGTTTATTTTAAAATCATTTTCTTTATTCATTTATGCAAAAATGAATAAGTATATTGTACCAATCAAGACTTTTCACAGAGTTTCTGATAATGGTAATGTAATTAAATTTTAAGATGCACTTACATTTAAAATTTAAAGTACATAAAGTTCAAAATATTTCTTGAAAAATGTAAATAATAGAAAATATAAAAATTAAAGATCATTTCCATAGGTTTTCTGATAGTATTTTTCTAATGTATTTTAAATTATTTAATTTAAAAAATCTCTTTTGATCTGCCTTCCCTTCCCTACTCTGACTCTGCTCGTTCAAAGACTCCCGGAGTATTGCCTATATTCATTATATCCTGATCATTCCTCTCCACCCATTCTCTTTTAACACTTCTTCATTATGGTTATCAAATCCACTGTTCAGCTGAGGAGGACTTGTCAAAGCCACCAATAAACAACATGTAGTTCAATGAGAAAACCATTTCATTGTCTTTATTACCTGCCATGTTAATGACATTTGAAATGCTGACCACACCCTGTTCTTGGATATAGTTTTACTCTTGGCATCCAGGACACCTCATCCTCTTCTTTTGCTCTAAGATTTTTGCTGGTTCCTGTTTATGGAAAACAAATTTTGGTTACGCAACTAGCTCTAGATGTGGAAATATTTTATATCTAAATAGAATCCATTGCTTAATTATACTTGAGTTCTAGCATGTCGACAACTGGTTCAACACAAGTTTTCCACACAGAAATCTTCATTAAAAATGTTTAATGGATCCAAAGAAAAGGCTCATTAAATAGCAAAGAATAAATGTTTAATTTTTCATCTTAATACATATAAAAATAAACTGAATTATTAAGATATTTATGTTATGCATACACATATTTATTTATGGAGGTTTTGTGCCTTAATTTAAATTGTACAAATGGATTTACATCACCAGGATTTAAAGTGGCTTAAATACTAATAAGATTATTTAGTCTTTCAGGGTTCTAGAAAAAACATCATAACTTATTTACCATAAATGACAACAGATAACATTTCCCCATAGTTTCCTAATCAGTTGATTAGAATTAATACACAATACAGCTCATGTACCTTTAAAATTTACCATTTTAAAGGGAAAATATAATTTAACTTGTTTTTCTAAGACCACCCTAGGAGAGAAATACCTAGGACCAGAAGAAAAGGCACAGATTCTAAAATAAGATAATCCTGAATTTAATGCGAACTTTACCACTTATTAACTTTGAGCCCCAGACAAGTTTCTCAAAAATTTAAATCTTTTTCCATCATCTGCAGGAAGAGGCTAATAAGGCCAACTATACAAGATTATTATAACCATTAAATGTAACAGAATGAAAAGAGCACAGTGCTTGACATGTAGTAAGTATTCACACAGTACACAATTTAGGCCCCTATTCTGATAAGCATGGGTATGATTAAAGAATCTAGAAAATATAATAGATGATATAATTTACCTGTTACTTAAACATTATCTAGAATGGAATGAGTAAGGGAATGAAAGAGAAAATTGCCTTGTCTCTATCCATAGCTACAAAAAGCCCTATTTTTTTCCTAAGAAATAAAGGAAAGTTTTGCCAATTTTAGTTTATGCATATTGTTTCTAAGTATGTAAAAGTCCCCTTCTACACAGTTCTGCATGAAAATTAAATGCAAATGTAGCTATTATGTATTTTATATGTATGTAAGGAAGAGGAAGAGAGAAAGACAAATGTAAATAAATATATATCTTTGGAAATTCAGGAGGAATCTGAGTTTTTCTCAGGTGTATTGTAAAATATGATTTAGTCAATAGATTTCTTTAATACTTTGTTTTTTATATAAAAATTCACATTTCCTGTAATTTTCATGTCTGTTTTAACAAAACTATTTTCTTCTACTTTCTGTTAATTAATTATAATATTTGTAATTACTAATATAGAATTATGTGAATATAATAGCTACAGACTTTTAACCCTAGAGCTGGCTAAATAAAATTAGCTTATGGGTTTGTTTTCTCTTTATCTGTCCTTGAGCTTCTTTATAAGATAGTTACTGCGGCAAATATTTTAGTTCTTCCCATTTCTAAATATAGATTTAGTACAGACTCATTGCCTGTGCCTCTCAAACAAACAAACAAATAAAAAATCTAGAAAGCCCTTGGGCACCACAGTCTCATGAGCAAACTAATTTTTCTGACGTTATGAAGAAATTGAGCATCCCACATAGTTTGTTTCTAGGTAATTGAAATGTGACAGTCTAAAAATGAAAAAAAAAAAGTATGAAAATGATTAGTAGTTTGATTTTGTTCTCTACTGCTACTGTAACTGATTACCACAAATTCAGTGGCTTAAAACACCCCAAACTTATCTCACATGTCTATAAGTCGGAAGTTGAGGTGGGCTCAGCTTTCGTTCACAGAAGGGCAAAATCTATGTGTCAGCTGGCCTGGTCTGGTATGTGGAGACTCTGGGAGAGAGTCAGCTTCCAAACTCATTCAGGTGGTTGACAGAATTCAGTTCTTTTTGACTGTAGGACTGAAATCCCCATTTCAGCCAGATACCACTCTGAGCAACTTAAGCGACCTGTGTTTTTCATCATTCTGCCCCCTGCATGTTCAATCCAGCAATATCAACAGATTATTTTTAATGCGCTGCATCTCTGGCTTCTTCTGCCCTATCTCTTTCGCTTTTGCCTGAGAAAGTTGTCTGCTTTTAAAGAATCCCATGATTAGATTGTACTCCAGGGGTATTCTAAGATAATCTCCTATTTTAAGATTCATAACCTTAAATACTTCTGTAAATTTCTTTTGCTGTATAGTCTATTATATATGGCAGATTCTGAGAAGTATGGTGGAGACAGATGTGTAGGCCATTCTGCCTACCATATGGCTTTTGTTCAGTGTTTTTAAAAATTTAGCTTCCATATATTCTTGATTTTTAAATGCTATCCCATAAGACCTTTATATATATCATGCATAATGGAAATAGCTACATAAATGAGAGTGGATCAGGCATCCAGAGAATGAGTCTAGACCGTTCTTTAGCATCAGCTTCTCTACTGGCCATGCCATTCTTTTATGTTCTTTAAATGTAAAAAACAAAACCAAAAACATTGAACATTTTATAAAGTTCTTATCAAGAGGTAATGTGAGTTGAATTCAAGTCCAAAACACTTCAAAGTATAAGCAGCTACTCACACTGCATTTGACGCTGAATGAAAATATGGTTCTCAAGAATTAGAAGAGTATATATGTTTTTATAATTGCAATTTTGTAGGTCTGTATGTTATTTTCCTTGGAAATGTCAAATTTTCCCCAAATTTCCCACCTGACATAAATTAGGATTATGGAGATCATTTATTTTGCTCTTTTATAAGGAAAGATGTTCAGGTGTGCTGCTGCAGAATATGAAATTATTTCTTTTAACTTCAAATCACAAATGTTCTTGTGTATTTGTAATTCCATATCAATGTTTTCCTTTTATTCTTTTTTATCCTTCATATGTTTGCCAATTACCATTGCACATTACTATCTCCAGTTAGAGTCCACATGGTAGCAAAAAGTCAATTAATTCTACCTTTTTAAGTTGCTTCTTCTACTATAGTTATAAACTTGGTTCTATAAAAAAAATAAAATGCTGAGCTTAATGTTTTAAATATGAGTCAGTAGCATTTATAAAAGAAACCAAGAGTTCTTCTAAAGTCAAGGTCTTAGTGCCAGCCTTACCAGTTCTGACTTAGCCAGTATATTAAAGAATGGAGACTTTCAGAGTATTTTTAATATGAGGAATTCTTTCTGTGTTATTTTCAATAAAATTTCAGCAAAGAAAGCTTATGATAACTCATTTTCACTTTATAGTTCTGTTATTTCAACAACTGAAGATCAACATTACCACATGATGAAAAATATTGTCTATTTCCCATAATTTTTAGCATTATTCAAAAATACTGATAGATTCTATGTGCCAAATATTCTGTTTTCCGTTAATATTTTGGCAGTAGCACCAAGTTTGACACTAGAACATTTTAACTTGGAATCATAATTGTGTTTATGTATTCATGGGCTTAAAATTATGCAGAATATTTCAGATAAAACATATCCTAGCACAATTTCATTAAATTTGGTTCTAAAAGCATAATTCACATGATTTTTCTAAATTACTAGCAGGGAGCTACTTTCCCTGACTATTCTTTTTTTATAGAAAGTTTTTCATGAACTTATACTCAATTACTTTTTTAATCTTTGCTGAATGAAAATTATATAAAACTTATGAGAACATGTGTTTTCTTTCCAGAAAGCTACAAAAGCTACAAGCAGTGTCTGAAACAGGCTGGAATCACTGAATTTAGTTAGGGCAAAAAGAGTTGGAATTACATCCAACAATTATATTCACAGTGTCAAATTACTGTTCCTAACAGGTTTTTTTTTTCAACATGATATGAATATCAAGTCATCTTTGCTTCATTTAAATGAAATTAGGAGGAAAATACACTGCTTATTTGAAAAAAAATATTTATGGAATGTAAACAGAGGTTTGTGATTCAGTAAAATAAACATAATTCTAAGTACACGAGTATAATTCCAAGTACACATCCCCAAATTCAGGTGAGCATAATATGATTCATTATATTTAAAAAAAATAATATTTAATTTGAATTTAAGAACCCATTTCCCTATTAGTTTGGCAGAAAAGTCAATTTTATTGTTACTAAGATTTCTTCTAAACTACCCAGGAATTGAGTAGTTATGAGTTTGGGGTGTGGAGTGGATGGGGTTCCTAACTCCAACTAGGGCATTCAGGGAGTCTTGATCTTAGCCCAAGTGGGTAAACTGCAGGTATGCTGTTTATCCCAATCCAGTGGCCCCAGGAGGCAGGAAAAACTATTGATTTTCATTCAGTGCTTAGGCTTTGTATGCTTTTCCCAAACTGGAAGCTTCGGTAACCAAGGATCTGTCTTCCTACTTGGCAGTATTTTCATTCTCCTCTGAAATCTTGACTCCAATTATATTATTCAGGAAGGAGGTAGGTTGTAGATCACAGTCACTGTAACTCTAAACTAAAGTTATCTGGTCTTGTAGGAATCTCTACTGTTATCTCAACTTCAAAAACCCAATATTCAAGTCACTAACCTCTCTTTATCTCTTCCTTAGCAAACATTCCACCGTTAAGTCTCAGATTTCTAATATATAAGCCAGAAGGGAGATATTCCACTGGTAACTTCTAATTTCAGTCAAGTAAATGGGAGATGCAAAAATATTAAGAAAACAAAACACAAATAATAGCTTGGAATATTATACTGAAAGTCTTGATTTTGCTATTTAAATTCAGTCTATGTGAGTTTAGTTTCTATGATTTATGTATTTATGTTCTACTCTCTTCTAAAAGGAATTCAGAATGCATCCATTATTTCCAAAAGAAATCCCTAAACTAAGACATTGTCCAGAAAACTTTCACATTTTCAAATATGAGAACTAATAAAAAAGCACCAGAGAGAATTTAAATTTATGGGAGTGAAATTATAATTTGAAACCCAATCATAATTTTTGTTATTTATGTTCTTCCTATACTAAAATAGAAAGAACAGTTGGAATGAGGGCCATATCAAAAGAAATAGAAATGTAGTCCACAGAGAATATAAAGAAAAATGTCATGGTAGGGGGGCAAAAGCATTGTGTTCCAGCCTTCTCCCATAACACAAAGCAGAACAGAAGTTTTGTACAGGTATTTTCCATAATCTCACTTTGATTATGTTATTCAATCTTTAGAGATTTCTTTTTTTAAAGATTTTATTTATTTATTTGAGAAAAAGAGAGTGAGAGAGAAAGAGCACAAATGGGGTAACGGGCAGAGGGAGAAGCAGACTTCCTGCTGAGCAGGGAGCCCGATATGGGGCTCAATTCCCAGACTCCTGGATCATGATCTGAGCTGAAGGCATATGCTTAACTGACTGAGCCACCCACGTGCCCCAACTTTTTAGAGATTTCTAATGAGTGATGGGATTGAGTTCTCAGTGTCAGACCTAGTTTTGTTCAGTATCTAATGATAAATTTATCTTTAAGAATGAGTTTTCCTATCTCACACTCAAAAAATATAGCAAGGACTAGTTGTTCCTTTCTGTGGGAATGTACCATATTTATTCCATAAGAAATGAGGACCAGAATGGTGTAAAACTTTCAATCCAATTATTGTTTCTATTGTAGTATATGAAAATGTAAAATAACAAAGTTTGTTATTACAGTCTAAATTGTAACTGCAATTTCAACTCTCATCAATTTAAATCCTTGGTGTTTTTTTTATAAGCTTGGCGCTTTAGAGCAAAACAACTTGCTTCATTCTTAAAACCACATTTTATTCTAAAATATTTCTGACATAGATGAATATTAAATATAACACTCATGTATAGTTTTGATAATAATAATAACCATCAGTGGTTCCAACACCAAGCTTGAGAAATGTTACTTTGAACTTCTAGAACTTCTTTCATTTCTATACAGTTTTACTAAATAATTATCCATTCTCAAAAAAAGTATGTATACTTTATGTTGACTGCCTATTTCACTTAATATTATCATTTATCAGAGGAATTTATCAGTAGTGTTTCCTATAGCTCTTTCTATAGTTCTTTCATTTTCATTGTTAGATTATAATCTAGTATTTGAATATGCCATAAATTTTTTGTCTGTTGATTCCAATTTTAATTCTTTCAATGTTACTATTAAAAAAAAATACTATAAATATCTCCTGTATGCATATGCTTGAGTTGTCTCTCTTGCATGTGTACATATTGGATTATAGAGTGGATGTTATATATATATATATATATATATATATATATATATATATATATAATTTTTCTGCATATGAGTTCTTCATTTGTTATGCATTACAAATACCTCCTATACTATGCTTATATTTTAAGTTTCTTAATTTTTTTAAATTATTTATTTATTTATTTGAGAGAGAGAGAGAGAGCATGAGAGCAGGGGGGAAGAGTAGAGAGAGAGGGAGAAGAAAATTCCCTACTGAGCAAGGAGCCTGATCCGGGATTGTGACCTGAGCTGAAGGCAGATGCTTAACCGACTGAGCTACTCAGGTACCCTTAATAGTGTTTTTTTTTGTAAACTGATGGTTTTTAATTTAATTTTCAAATATATAAACATTTTCATTTATGATTTTTCTTTTTCTGTGTTAATAAAACTTTTCTTACCATATATTCATTAAAAGTATTGCCTATTTTAAGGTCTACATTACTGATTGATTTGCCTTTTACATTTTAATCCATATTCTATTTGTAAGGGAATTTTTGTGTGAAGTGAACTAGAAGAGTAGTCTCCTTTTTTTTTTTTTTTTATATGGATGGCCATTTTTTCCCAACAGCGTTTATTGAAAATATCATTCAATTTTTCACTGATATGCATTAAAATCTTTTTGCTTTCATCTCTCTTTTTTTATGCTTTGTTGATATATTTGTCTATTCCTGCACCTATACAAACTGTCCTAATTACTATAAATACTTAATGATTTTTGGCAACCAATAGAAATTTTTTGCACCATGTTCTTTTCAGAGTATGTTGCCAATTCCTGGAGGTTTGCATTTATTTAAACTTTCAAATCAGCATAAAAATGATAACATCTACACCTACACACACTGGAATTGTCATTTGGTTTATGTAGAATCTTCAAACAATTTGGAGAAAAACTCGCATACACATGTACACATATATATGTTCAAACACAGAAATTTGGATTTCCTAGTACATACACAGACATAATACATCCCTCAACTTATTTGAATCCTCTTTCTTATTCCCTATGTTTATTTTTGTCGATTTTTTTAATAGTGGCAAGTACTTTTAGTACAATCCTGGACAGTCATATTTATAACAGGCATCTTTGTTTTGTTTTCAATTTCAAGAACTTTCAAGCGTAATAAATTGAAAATCAATAAAGTTCTAACAAAATTTCAATAACAATTTTATTCATCATAAGTTAGTAGTTTAACATCATGTAATCTTACTGATTTTAGTCTGTTTTTCAATTTCTTTTATATATATAAGAAATATATTATATGTATATATTACTTTTCCTATTGTTGTAAATTTGTTTTGGTCTCTCAATGTGTGCTTTATATAGTCTGAAGTTATGTTATTAGAAGTATTTAGATCTATGTTTCTTTCTGGTAAACTGATTTTTTATTTCAAGTATATTTTGATATTAATATGACTACCCATATTTATTTAGGTATTTTTTGATATAGCTTTCTCCATCATCTACTTTCTGTTACTACAAATCTTGTATTTTATAGTATCTATTGCTAAAAAGATATCGTTGACTTTTGCTTTTTTTCCTTTTAATTGTAATAGCTAATATCTTTACATTTATTGTATTTACTGATGTCTGTGGGTTCAAATTTAATAAATTATTCTGCTTTTCTATTTGATTTAGCAATCTTTTTATTTTTCTTTTACTACCTTTTGTTGCCTTATTTTGGTGTGAGTATTGCTTAAACATTCCTTTTTTTTTTCTTGTTAGTTATATACTCTTTTTTAGTTATTTTATTGGTTAACCTAGAAATTATAACCCAACACTAAGGATCAAAAGCTGCTCTTCAGACACCATATCAAAAGAGATACATAGGGTAAATTAGCATATGAAAATATGCTCAACATGAAGTAACATCTCCATTGCATGCCAGTAGGAATGCAAAGTGGTAAAACCATTTTGGAAAATAGTTTGGTGGTTTCTTACAAAGCACCCTCTTACTATAGAATCTAGCAATTATGCTTCCTTATACACACATAAATAAGGTGAAAACTTGCTTCCACACAAAAATAAGTACATGAACGTTTATGGCAATTTTATTCATAATTGCCAAAACTTTGGAATAAAAATGAGATATCCTTTCATAAGTAAACGGATCAGAAAAGTGACACATCTAAACTATGGAATATTATTCAGCAGTAATAAACTAGTAGGCTCATGAGTTGTAAAGACATAGAAGAAATTGAAATGCATACTGCCAAATGAAAGACACCAGTATGACAAGGCTACACATGGTGTGATTCCAGCTATATGACATCCTGAAAAAAGGCAAAATTATGGAGAATAAAAAGGCAAGGGTTGTCATGGGCCTTAGGGGGTGGGAAGGAAACGTGGACAAACGAAGCATAAGGGATTTTTAGGTCAATGAAACTGTTCTGTATGAGACTGTGATGATACATAAATAACACTACATATTTGTCAAAACTGATAAAATTGTATAATACAAGTGTGAACCCTAATGTAAACTGTGGATTTTAGTTAATGATAATGTATTAATACTGGTTCATTACTGTAACAAATGTATGGCAGTAGTGCAAGATGTGAATAATAGGGGAAATATGTGGAGGAAGATGAGGAGACTTCTCTGTACTTGTTGCTCAATTTTTCTATAAACTTAGAACTATTCTAAAATATAATATCTATTCATAAGAACAAACATGCCACTGTCAAAGCAGCAAACTTCTCCTTACTGATATTTAAAGTCAACTATAGTGAGATAAAATTTATTGGGGTGCCTGGGTGGCTCAGTGGGTTAAGCCTCTGCCTTCCACTCGGGTCATGGTCTCAGGGTCCTGGGATTGGGCCTTGCATCGGGCTTTCCACTCAGTGGGGAGCCTGCTTGCCTCTCTCTCTGCCCACTGCTCTGCCTACTTGTGATCTCCCTTTCTCTGTCAAATAAATAAATAAAATATTTTTTAAAAAAGCAAAAAAATATATATATAACACATATATGTTATACGTATCATAAAATTTTAATTGTATACTTTAAGTATGGAATACACTGTAATGAGTTTTGTTTAGTGTGTACATTCATGGAACCACCATTACAATTCACTATATAAGCATTTCCATCAACCTGCAAGTTTTCCTGTGCTCTTTCTTATTTCTACTCCTGGTGCTGGATAGCTATAGATCAGCCTGTATCTCTATATATTAGGTTTCTTAAAATTATTTTTTTAAAGGAATTATACAAAATTCACTCTATTCTACCTGGCTTCTTATGCTTAGCTCAACATTCATGATATCTATCCATACAGCTATGTATATCACTATTTCATTCTTTTTTATTGGTGAATATAGTGAGTCATTAAGATATATTATAATTTGTTTATCCATTCACCTGATGGACATTTGTTGAGTTAAAAGCTTTTGGCAATTAGAAACAAAGCTATGAACAATTATTCAGAAGTCTTTGTGGGATATATGTGTTCATTTATTTTGGGAAACACTTTAGGAGTAGAATTATTGAGTTGTATGAGTGTTGGGATTTTAATATTCATCTTCATTAATTTTATCCTCATTGGATATACAAATTATTCTGAATCAGGCAAAGATTTATTGATTTCTTCACAGTGATTAATAAGTTTGTTGCCTCTCATTCGCTTACTCTAGGCTTAGACCTGTCTTGATACAATGAAAACTCACGGAAAATTTTCCTACACAATTGGCCAGACACTTCATATATTCAGAACAAGAACAAAGTGATTTTTCTTTGGTTATAGAGAAGACAGCTATCTTTTTGGCCCCTGCAATGGTTTTCTCATTACTCCAATTATTTGGTATGTAAATAGAATCTAATCTAGTGTCTCAATTTTTAAGAAATGGAGATATCTGCAAGGTCTGGGGCCAAATTCCCCTTTAAAATGTACATATCTAGGAAGATAACATATCAGTCTTTATGGCATGCCAAGAATTAACCTAGGGGCCTATTGCTAGATATAACCATTTGACTTTGGGGAAGAAATGAGAAGTTTTTATTGTCCCTTCAGATAAGATAAATTCGTTCTGTCATTAAGGAAACAAATGACTACAGATTTAACTCTTACAGTACGTGAAAATGTTTCTAGGAGAACCAAAAGCAGTAATCTCCATATCATATCCATTTCTATGCCTCAGAAGGCTAGGACTCCTTTCAGCAACAATGTAGGTTTAATTCTGAGAAATGACATATATGTTTAATTGTATTAGAAATTGCTAAGCTGTTTTCCAAAGTGGTTGTACCATTTTATGTTCCCATGAGCAATGAATGAGAGTTACTCTACATCTTCATTATGGTTTCTGATTATTTTCTGGCACAAGTGAAAATTAAAAAAAAAAAAAAAGTTTTTGTCTTCCACTATTGCTGTAAGAAGTCAGTCATTGGTTGGCCCATCTAGCTTGTTCAAAGTAAGATTTACTTTCACTATACCTACTTTAAGATTTTCTTTGTGTTTTACTATTCAGTGTGACAATGTACAGTAGTTTTTATTCTGTTTTCTATTTGGTAACTTTCTGGAATCTGATGTCTTTTCATAGTTTTTGAGAAACTGCAGCTACTATTCTTTCAAATACCACTTTTGCATTCTTCTCTTCACTTCTGCAATGTGTGTTGAATTATGTGTTGCTCCATTTCCCTGGATCTTTATACTTCTGTATTTTCATCTTTTTCTTCTCTTAATTGTTCATTTTGGATAATTATTTCTGTCCTAACTTCCAGATACCATTTTTTCTTAAATTGAATATAGTTAACAGTGTTATATTAGTTTCAGGAGTACAATATAATTTGTAATTCTGTATATTTCTTTATGCTCATCAAGATAAGTATACTTTTAATCCCCTTTAACTATTTCACCCATCCCCACATCCCTCCCTTCTGGTTACCACCAGTTCTCAGTATTTTATTTTATTTTTTTTAAGATTTTATTTATTTATTTGACAGAGAGAGACACAACGAGAGAGGGAACAAAAGCAGAGGGAGTGGGAGAGGGAGAAGCAGGCTTTCCACTGAGCAGGGGGCCCGATGCAAGGCTCAATCTCAGGACCCTGGGATTATGACCTGAGCCGAAGGCAGAGGCTTAACAACTGAGCCACTCAGGCGCCCCAGTTCTCTGTATTTTAGAGTCTATTTTTTTTTTTGTTTCCTTCTTCTGTTTTTTTATTCTCTTAAATTTCACATATGAGTGAAATTGTATGCTATTTGTCTTTCTCTTATTTCACTTAGTGTATACCTTCTAGGTCAATCCATGTTGCAAAAGGCAAAATTCTATTACTTTTTATGGCTGAGTAATATTCTAGTGTGTGTGTTGGGGGGCTGGGGGGTGTATGTATCTCACATTTTCTTTATCAATACATCTATTGATGGACATTTGGGTTACTTCCATATCTTCACTATTGTAAATAATACTGCATAGATAAAGGGGTGGATACATCTTTTCCTAATATGCATTTTCTTTGAGTAAATGCTCTATATTGGAATTAGTAGAGCATATGATAATTCTATTTCTAACTTTTTGAGTAAACTCCATGATGTTTATCACAGTGGTTGTACCAATTTGTATTCCCACCAACAAGATCCCTTTTTCTCCATATCCTTGCAACACTTGTTATTTCTTATGTTTTTCTTTTTTTTTTTTTATGTCTTTCTTATTTTAGCCATTCTGACAGGTAAAAGATGATAATGGATTATACTTTTCCCTAATGATTAGTGATGTTGAACATCTTTTCATGTGTCTGTTGGCCATCTTTATGTCTTCTATTAAAAAAATGTGTGTCACTGCCTCTGACCATTTTTGTTCAGATGATTCACTGTTTTAGAGTTCAGGTTTTTTGTTTTTGTTTTTGTTTTTTATCATTTTGTGAATTAATCCTTTATGGAATGTTTCATTCGCAAGTACTTTCTCCCATTCAGAAAGTTGCCTTTTCATTTTGTTGATGCTTTCTTTCTCTTTGCAAATATTTTTATTTCAGTGAAGTCCCAATAATTTAATTTTGTTTTTGTTGCCCTTGCCAGAAGAGACATATCCAGGAAAATGTTGCTAAGGCCAGTGTCAGAGAAGTTAGTGGCTATGTTTACTTCGAATAGTTTTATGGTTTCAGGTCTCATGTTTAGATCTTTAATTGATTTTATTTTTGTGTATGACATAAGAAAATGGTCCAGCTTCATTCTTTTGCATGTGACTGTCTAGTTTTTATCAATATACTATTTGTTAAGAAGACTGTCTTTGCCCCATTATATTATTGCCTCCTTTGTCATAGATTAACTGATCATATAAACATGGGTTTATTTCTGGGCTCCCTATTCTAGACTATTGATCTGTATTTCTGTTTTTGTGCCAGTACCATATTGTTTTGATTGCTACAGCTTTGAGGTATATCTTGAAATCTGGGATTGTAATAACTTCAGCTTTATTCTTCTTTCTACATATTGCTTTGTCCAGTTGGGGTCTTGTGGGTTTCCATAGAAATTTTAGGATTATTTGTTCTATATCTATGGAAAATGTTGGTATTTTGGTAGAGTTTGCATTGAATCTGTAGATTGCTTTATGTAGTATGGATATTTTAAAAATATTGTGTTTCCAGTTTATGAGCATGGACTAGCATTCCATTTGTTTGTGTCATCTTCAATTTCTTTCATCAATGTTTTATAGTTTTTGGAGTATAAGTCTTATACCTCTTTGTTAAATTTATTCCTAGTTTTTTTATTTTTTTGATGCATTGTAAATGGGACTGTTTTCTTAATTTTTCTTTCTGCTACTTTATTATAAGTGTATAGAAATGTAACAGATTTCTATATATCAACTTTATGTCTTGTGACTATATCTAATTCATTTATCTAGTGTTTTTGTGGTGTCTTTAGAGTTTTCTATATGTAATATCATGTTATTTGCAAAGAGTGACAACTTAAATTCTTCCTTACTAAATTGGATGCCTTTGTTTCTTTTTCTTATCTACTTACTATGGCTGGAACTTCTGGTACTACATTGAATAAAAGTGGTGAGAATGGACATTTTTGTTCCTGATTTTAGAGGAAAAGCTCTCAGTATTTTTGAATATGGTATTAACTGTGTGGTTTTCATCTATGGCTTTAATTATATTGACTTATGTTTCCTCTAAAATCTGTTGGGGTATTTATCATGAACAGATGTTGTATTTTGTCACATGCTTTCCCTGCATCTATTGAGATGATCATATGATTTCTATCCTTTCCCTTGTTAATGTGATATATTATGTTGGTTGGTTTGTGAATATCTAACCACACTTGCATCCCTGAAATAAATTCCACTTGATTGTGGTGATTTGTTTATTTGTTTTGGGGTTTTTGCTTGTTTGTTTTTATGTTTTTGTTTTGTTTTAGTGTATTGTTGGACTTAGTTTGCTAATGTTTTGTCAAGGGTTTTTGTACTTATGTTCATCAGAGTTATTGGCCTATAGTTTCCTTTCCTTTCCCTTCCTTCCTTCCTTCCTCCCATCCTCCCTCCCTTCCTTCTTTTTCTTCCTTCCTTCCTTCTTCCTTTCCTCCCTCCCCTCCTTCTTCCTTCCTATCTACCTTCCTTCCTTGCTCCTTCCCTCCCTCCCTCTTCCCTTCCTTCCTTCCTCTCTTTCTTTCTTTCTTTTTCTTGTGGTATCTTTATCTGGTTTTGGTAAGTGGATAATACTGACCTTATAGAATAAATTTAGAAGCTCTCTTTCCTCTTCTATTTTTAGGAGTAGTTTGAGAAAAATAAGTATTAATTGTTAGGTAAAATTCACCTGTGAAGCCATCTGCTCCTGACCTTTTCTTTCTTGGTAGTTTTTTAGAATACTGATTCAATGTCATTTGTAGTAATTGGCATCTTCATTTTTCTATTTCTTCTTGATTTAGCTTTAGAAAGTTATATGTTTCTAGAAATGTATCTGCTTTTCCTAGATTCTCCAATTTGTTGGCATGTAATTTTTCATATTCTTTTATAATTCTTTCTATTTCTGTGTTGATACTACAGAAATGCCATTTTATTTAATTTCAATTTTATTTAATCTGATAAAATGGTTCTTTGATTTTCTTACTGTATTGTATTTTAAAATTCCAGAATGCCTGTATTTTCCAGATGCGTAATGTCACCTATCATTTTAAATATTTTGTTGTTGGTTTTATGTGCTTAACCATAGTAAGCGTTGGTGTTTTCAGGTGCCCCAGTGATGTTTCTCTAGATTTTTTTTATTTTTAAACTGGTTCTCATTTGTCTCTTAATATATGCCATCTTTGATGGTGTTTTGGACATTGTATTTGAAGTTATTTGTTGCAATAATGTAAGGCAAAGAATGATGTTTTCTCCTGCCAGAAAGAATTTTTGTTTGTCTCTGCCTAGTTCTTGAGTTATATTGGTTTGGGGCACCTGAGTGCTTGAGGTGCTAGAGCATCACAATGGTCAAATGTATTGCTGTCAGGGACATTTTATTCTCATTTATCTTACTTGAGAGCAACACTTTAGGATTCCCAACCTAAAGCAGAGGAGGATTACTAGCATCTTCATTCCTGATGGATCCCTAAACCCGAGAAGCCCATGAAAGCACTCAACAACAACAACAACAAAAAACTTCCAAATGATCACCCATCTTTCTGTCTTCCCTTTCTATTCTATATCACATTCCAAAGAAAGTTTACTATTTTAATACTTCCTCAATGCTATTTTGGAAAAAAAAAATACATATGCCATATATATGATATATATATATGCATATAGCTTTTATAATTATCAGGAAGATTTGTGTGAGATATTGAGCTCACAATAGACATATGTGGAATTGACATCAATATTATTATTATTATTATTTTTTTAAATAAATCGTAGATATTACCTGTTTGGCTATTTGTCTTATCCTTAAGTAATATATTTTTTAACTTTTTTTTTTTTTTCTTAAAGTTACCTAGCTGAAACCGTACTATACAGTCTCTTCTAGACATTTTTTTTCACTATTTTGTTGGAATACATCTATTTTGATGTGTGTAACTGTTGTTCATTTATTTCCATATATAATATCCTCACCATATGAATATACTAACATATATATGTTCATTTATTGTTGATAGGCATTCAGATTTCTCCCACTTCTTAACTGTTACAGAAAAGGTTCTCAATTATTTTAAATGAACATATAAATATAAATATATGTTTTATCCAAGGATAAAATTATCTTACCTTAAAATATACATACATCTACTTTGACTAGATATTATCAAATGGTTTTCCAGAGTATTTATAATAATTTACAAAACTGCCAGCAGTTTGAATTCCTGCTATTTGTATCCATGACAACATTTTGTATCATCAGCCTATTTTAATTTTTACCAATCTAGTTCTGTAGTATGATATCTCATTATGGGTTTAATTTGCATTTTCCTGTGAAGTGAGAAGAAACATATTTGTATGTTTCTTTTTTTCTACTTACATATTCATCCATTTTTCCTATATGGTTGGGTCTTTTTTTCTTATGGGTTTGTAGGAAATATTTATATAGCTTGGAAAATAATTTTTCTTCTGTGCTGTATGTTGAAAATATCTCCTTCTGGTGTGTGACTTATCTTTTACTCTATAGTTATTTTGATAAATGTGTCTTAATTTTATTTAATTTATTATTGTTGACAAATTCAGTAAACTTATTAACACACACTTTCTTATGGACTTTATTTTAGGTGTTATGGGTATGAAATTCCGTTTTTTTAAAAAAATGTGGATTACTAAAATTCACAGGACCATTTATTGAGATATGCAAAATATTCTAATAAAAATATCGCACGAGTTATCTATTAAATCTGTATAGGTAGGTCTGTTTATCTTCCATTTTTTTATTCTATTAATCTCTGAACTAAAACACTTCTCTTAATTATTATGATTTTGTAGTAATTCTCCATATAGAATTAGATATATAGATATATAGATATATAGAATTAATATAACCTTGTCATTCTTCTTCAGTGTGCTTTAACTTTCATTGGTTCTCTTCTCCTTCATTGTGAAACCTGCTTGTCCATTTGTACTTTTTTTTTTTTTTTCATTTTGTTTGGAATACTGTTGAATCTTTAGATTCATTTGAAGAGAATGTAAATCTTTATGAAATGTGTTTTTATTTGTGAGCATAGTACTTTCTTTCATATACTTACAACATTCTTAATGTCTTTCAACATATTTAAATATTTTCCATAAAGTTTGCATGTATATTTTTTAAATTTTTACTCATAAGTAACTCATATTGTTTTTGTCATAAATGAGATCTTCAAAAATATGGTTTTTGTTGCAAAGAAATCTAGGTGAATTTTAGTATTGAAATTTCTGTGAATATAATGTTATTTGTGAATACTAATTGTTTTTTTTTCTTTCTTTCTAGTCATTACAGCTCTTCTTTTCCTTATAAAATATAAAACCTAAGATTTCTCATAACATGCAGACTAAATGTCATAAAACTGGACATTTATTACTATATTGTTTCTGATTTAATATCAGTTAATTTACTGGGAGCTTTTGGTATCTACTTTTATTTGGTTAAAGAAGTTCCTTTTTATTTCAAGTTTGGTATGAGTTTCTGTCCTGAATAATTCCTGAATTTTATGAATGATGTATTATTATTCTTTCTAATTTCTAATGTAGCATTTTATGTTTTTTTATTCAGTGGTACATTAGTAAACTTTTTCACCTAGTTAACATTTTACCTAAAATATATTTAAAAAATCTTTTTCAAGTAAAAAAAAAAAAATTCAACATGGTGCGTATAGACATCACAACCCCAAGATCAAGAGTTACTTGCTCTACTGACTGAGCCAGTCAGTACCCTTACCTAAAATACATTTAAATGGTTATATAATACAATCATAATTTAGAAATATTTATATGCAGGTAATAATGATTTCATAAAAATTTGGTTCAGGTATAGATCTTCTTGATGAACCAAAGGCAGTAGATAATAACTAACAAGCAATTAAAATCAAATTAGTCCTAGAGATAAGTTTAATTTGTCTTATCAACAATATTTATTAAATTATAATTCTAGCTTCTTGAAATGCCTTATGAATGATGTTTTTGCCTAGAAATTCAAATGTTACTGTAGTAGTCTAACTTTTTAGGAAAAAAGCCATAAATATGCAAACAAGATTTTCTTTCATAGCCTCTCTAAACACTGTAATTCATAACACAGAAGTAGGGAAGACTTTATTGTTTTTTTCTTTATTTCTTTATTTTTTCCTTTATTGTAGAGGAAGTTTTAAAAGCAAACTAAGAAAATTCTAAACTGTGCCCTTAATGACTTCTGAAGAAAAACAAATTCGCCTCCTTCTTTTGACTCTAAGATAAATTAATTAGCCCTTGACTGTTCTGCTCTTTGTGACTCACTTTTAATTAAAAAGATGTACATAATGCTCTGTAAAAGACACTAAGAAATATTTTTGCTTCTTTCAATTTTCAAATTATTGTGAGCACTTGCTTTGAGGTACCTTGCTTTGGTTTTCTATGAGAGCCAATAGAACTTTCTACAAAAGAAAGAAACTTTCTACAAAAGATGGAAAGGTTCTGTAATCTGTAACAGACACTGGCCATCTAAGACTGTTGAGCACTTGAACAGCAGCTAGTAGGACTAGGGAGCTGAATTTTTTTTTTAATTTTATTTTTTTTTATTATTTTTAAACTTTTTTATTTTAATAAACATATAATGTATTTTTATCCCCAGGGGTACAGGTCTGTGAATCGCTAGGTTTACACATTTCACAGCACTCATCATAGCCCATACCCTCCCCAATGTCCATTTCCCCCTACCACCCTCTACCGTCCCCCCTCCCCCCAGCAACCCTCAGTCTGTTTCTTGAGATTGAGTCTTTTATGGTTTGTCTCCCTCCCAATCCCATCTTTTCATTTTTTCTTTTCCTGCCTCCCCCCAACCCCCCCTTGCATCTCCACTTCCTCATATCAAAGAGATCATATGATAGTTGTCTTTCTCCGATTGACTTATTTCGCTAAGCATGATACCCTCTAGTTCCATCCACGTCGTCGCAAATGGCAAGATTTCATGTCTTTTGATGGCTGCATAGTATTTCATTGTGTATATATACCACTTCTTCTTTATCCATTCATCTGTTGATGGACATCTAGGCTCTTTCCACAGTTTGGCTATTGTGGACATTGCTGCTATAAACATTCGGGTGCACGTGCCCCTTCGGAGCACCACGTTTGTATCTTTAGGATATATACCCAGGAGTGCAATTGCTTGGTCGTAGGGTAGCTCTATTTTCAGTTTTTTGAGGAACCTCCACACTGTTTTCCAGAGTGGTTGCACCAGCTTGCATTCCCACCAGCAGTGTAGGAGGGTTCCCCTCTCTCCGCATCCTCGGCAGCATCTGTCATTTCTTGACTTGTTAATTTTAGCCATTCTGACTGGTGTGAGGTGGTATCTCATTCTGATTTTGATTTGTATTTCCCTGATACTGAGTGATGTGGAGCATTTTTTCATGTGTCTGTTGGCCATCTGGATGTCTTCTTTGCAGAAATGTCTGTTCATGTCCTCTGCCCATTTCTTGACTGGATTATTTGTTCTTTGGGTATTGAGTTTGATAAGCTCTTTATAGATTTTGGATACTAGCTCTTTATCTGATATGTCGTTTGCAAATATCTTCTCCCATTCTGTCAGTTATCTTTTGGTTTTGTTCACTGTTTCCTTTGCTGTGCAAAAGCTTTTGATCTTGATGAAATCCCAATAGTTCATTTTTGCCCTTGCTTCTGTTGCCTTTGGCGATGTTCCTAGGAAGAAGTGGCTGCGGTTGAGGTCAAAGAGGTTGCTGCCTGCATTGTCCTCAAGGATTTTGATAGATTCCTTTCTCACATTGAGGTCCTTCATCCATTTTGAGTCTATTTTCGTGTGTGGTGTAAGGAAATGGTCCAATTTCATTTTTCTGCATGTGGCTGTCCAATTTTCCAAGCGCCATTTGTTGAAGAGGCTGTCTTTTTTCCATTGGATATTCTTTCCTGCTTTGTCGAAGATTAGTTGACCATAGAGTTGAGGGTCTATTTCTGGGCTATCTATTCTGTTCCATTGGTCTATATGTCTGTTTTTGTGCCAGTACCATACTGTCTTGATGATGACAGCTTTGTAATAGAGCTTGAAGTCTGGAATTGTGATGCCAGCGACTTTGGCTTTCTTTTTCAATATTCCTTTGGCTATTCGAGGTCTTTTCTGGTTCCATATAAATTTTAGGATTATTTGTTCTATTTCTTTAAAAAAATGGGTGGGATTTTGATAGGGATTGCATTAAATGTGTAGATTGCTTTAGGTAGAATAGACATTTTCACAATATTTGTTCTTCCAATCCATGAGCATGGAATATTTTTCCATTTCTTTGTGTCTTCCTCAATTTCTTTCATGAGGACTTTATAGTTTTCTGAGTATAGATTCTTTGCCTCTTTGGTTAGATTTATTCCTAGGTATCTTATGGTTTTGGGTGCAATTATAAATGGGACTGACTCCTCAATTTCTCTTTCTTCTGTCTTGTTGTTAGTATAAAGAAATGCAACTGATTTCTGTGCATTGACTTTATATCCTGACACTTTACTGAATTCCTGTATAAGTTTTAGCAGTTTTGGAGTGGAGCCTTTTGGGTTTTCCACATATAGTATCATATCATCTGCAAAGAGTGAGAGTTTGACTTCTTCTTTGCCAATTTAGATGCCTTTAATTTCTTTTTGTTGTCTGATTGCTGAGGCTAGGACTTCTAGTACTATGTTGAACAGCAGTGGTGATAACGGACATCCCTGCCATGTTCCTGACCTTAGCGGAAAAGCTTTCAGCTTTTCTCCATTGAGAATGATATTTGCGGTGGGTTTTTCATAGATGGCTTTGATAATATTGAGGTATGTGCCTTCTATCCCTACACTTTGAAGAGTTTTAATCAGGAAGGGATGCTGCACTTTGTCAAACGCTTTTTCAGCATCTATTGAGAGTATCATATGGTTCTTACTCTTTCTTTTATTAATGTATTGTATCACATTGATGGATTTGCGGATGTTGAACCAACGTTGCAGCCCTGAAATAAATCCCACTTGGTCGTGGTGAATAATCCTTTTAATGTACTGTTGGATCCTATTGGCCAGTATTTTGGTGAGAATTTTCGCATCTGTGTTCATCAAAGATATTGGTCTGTAATTCTCTTTTTTGGTCGGATCCTTGTCTGGTTTTGGGATCAAGGTGATGCTGCCCTCATAGAATGAGTTTGGAAGTTTTCCTTCCATTTCTATTTTTTGGAACAGTTTCAGGAGAATAGGAATTAATTCTTCTTTAAATGTTTGGTAGAATTCCCCTGGGAAGCCGTCCGGTCCTGGACTTTTGTTTGTTTGGAGATTTTTGATGACTGTTTCAATCTCCTTACTGGTTATGGGTCTGTTCAGGTTATCTATTTCTTCCTGGTTCAATTGTGGTAGTTTATACATCTCTAGAAATGTATCCATTTCTTCCAGATTGTCAAATTTGTTGGCGTAGAGTTGCTCGTAGTATGTTCTTATAATTGTTTGTATTTCTTTGGCGTTGGTTGTGATTTCTCCTCTTTCATTCATGATTTTATTTATTTGTGTCCTTTCTTTTTTCTTTTTGATAAGTCTGGCCAGGGGCTTATCAGTCTTATTAATTCTTTCAAAGAACCAGCTCCTAGTTTTGTTGATTTGTTCTATTGTATTTTTAGTTTCTATTTCATTGATTTCTGCTCTGATCTTTATGATTTCTCTTCTCTTGCTGGGTTTAGGCTTTCTTTGTTGTTCTCTCTCCAGCTCCTTTAGGTGTAGGGTTAGGTTGTGTATTTGAGACCTTTCTTCTTTCTTGAGAAAGGCTTGCACTGCTATATATTTTCCTCTCAGGACTGCCTTTGTTGTGTCCCACAGATTTTGAACCATTGTGTTTTCATTATCATTTGTTTCCATGATATTTTTCAATTCTTCTTTAATTTCCTGGTTGACCCATTCATTTTTTAGAAGGATGCTGTTTAGTCTCCATGTATTTGCGTTCTTTCCAAATTTCCTCTTGTGATTGAGTTCTAGCTTCAGAGCATTGTGGTCTGAAAATATGCAGGGAATGATCTCAATCTTTTGGTACCGATTGAGACCTGATTTATGACCCAGGATGTGGTCTATTCTGGAGAATGTTCTATGTGCACTAGAGAAGAATTTATATTCAGTTGCTTTGGGATGGGATGTTCTGAATATATCTGTGATGTCCATCTGGTCCAGTGTGTCATTTAAGGCCTTTATTTCCTTATTGATCTTTTGCTTAGATGATCTGTCCATTTCAGTGAGGGGAGTGTTAAAGTCCCCTGCTATTATTGTATTACTGTCGATGTATTTCTTTGATTTTGTTATTAATTGGTTTATATAGTTGGCTGCTCCCACGTTAGGGGCCTAGATATTTAAGATTGTTAGGTCTTCTTGTTGGACAGACCCTTTGAGTATGATATAGTGTCCTTCCTCATCTCTTATTATAGTCTTTGGCTTAAAACCTAATTGATCTGATATAAGGATTGCCACCCCAGCTTTCTTCTGATGTCCATTAGTATGGTACATTATTTTCCACCCCCTCACTTTAAATCTGGAGGTGTCTTCGGGTCTAAAGTGAGTTTCTTGTAGGCAGCACATTGATGGGTTTTGTTTTTTTATCCATTCTGATACCCTGTGTCTTTTGATTGGGGCATTGAGCCCATTAACATTCAGGGTAACTATTGAGAGATATGAATTTAGTGCCATTATATTGCCTGTAACGTGACTGTTACTGTATATTGTCTCTGTTTCTTTCTGATCTACTCCTTTTAGGGTCTCTCTTTGCTTAGAGGACCCCTTTCAATATTTCCTGTAGAGCTGGTTTGGTGTTTGCAAATTCTTTCAGCTTTTGTTTGTCCTGGAAGCTCTTTATCTCTCCTTCTATTTTCAATGATAGCCTAGCCGCATATAGTATTCTTGGCTGCATGTTTTTCTCATTTAGTGCTCTGAATATATCATGCCAGTTCTTTCTGGCCTGCCAGGTCTCTGTGGATAGGTCCGCTGCCAATCTAATGTTTTTACCCTTGTATGTTACAGACTTCTTTTCCCGGGCTGCTTTCAGGATTTTCTCTTGGTCGCTAAGACTTGTAAATTTTACTATCAGGTGACGAGGTGTGGACCTACTTTTATTGATTTTGAGGGGCGTTCTTAGCATCTCCTGGATTTTGATGTTTGTTCCCTTTGTCATATTAGGGAAATTCTCTCCAATAATTGTCTCCAATATACCTTCTGCTCCCCTCTCTCTTTCTTCTTCTTCCGGAATCCCAATTATTCTAATGTTGTGTCGTCTTATGGTGTCACTTATCTCTTGAATTCTCTCCTCGTGGTCCAGTATTTGTTTGTCTCTCTTTTGCTCAGCTTCTTTATTCTCTGTCATTTGGTCTTCTATGTCACTAATTCTTTCTTCTGCCTCATTTATCCTAGCAGTGAGAGCTTCCATTTTTGATTGCACCTCATTAATAGCTTTTTTGATTTCAACTTGGTTAGATTTTAGTTCTTTTATTTCTCCAGAAAGGGCTTTTATCTCTCCGGAGAGGGTTTCTCTAATATCTTCTATGCCTTTTTCGAGCCCGGCTAGAACCTTGAGAATCATCATTCTGAACTCTAGATCTGTCGTGTTACCAATGTCCATATTGATTAGGTCTCCAGCCTTCGGTACGGCCTCTTGTTCTTTTTTTTGAGGTGAGTTTTTCTGCCTTGTCATTTTGTCCAGATAAGATTTGCTTTCTCCTGCTGTGGAATTCTGCTGTTCTTGGTGACTGAAGTTGGTTTTGGATGGGTTTCTTGTTGATCTTCTGGGGGAGGGGCTTGTTGTAGTGATTCTCAAGTGTCTTTGCCACAGGCGGAATTGCACCGCCCTTGCCAGGGGCCGGGCTAAGTAATCTGCTTGGGTTGCTTTGGGGAGCTTTTGTTCCCTGAGCGCTTTCCATAGAGTTCCGGAGTTTAGGAATGAAGATGGCAGCCTCCCAATCTCTCGGCCCGGAGGAGCCGAGAGCTTGGGGTTCCGCTCCTCAGTGCGCTCTCAGAGCAAAGCGCCCAACCACCCCAACTCCCTGGCCTGCGGTTGCGCCTTGAGGAAAGCAGTCAATTGCTGGAGCTGGAGAAAAGCGCCGGGTCACTTCTGTCTCCGTGGCCTCCACCCGCGCTCCGAGCCCACCCAGCCTGTGAACTCTGCAGCACTCAGACACCCCCAATCCTTCTGTGACCCCGCGGGACCTGGGGTTATGCTGACCCCGCCTGGGTTTCCCCCCGGTTTAGCCTCTGAAGCGATGTCTCCCAGTGGAGCCGACTTTTAAAAGTCCCGATTTTGTGCTCCCCTTGCTCCACCGCTTCCCGGGAGCCGGCCCCTCACCCCGGGGTCTATCTTCTCATCGCTTTGGATTCACTTCTCCGCAAATCCTACCTTTCAGAAAGTGATCAATTCTCTGTTTCTAGAATTGTTGCTCTTCTTCTCTTCGATTTCCCGTTGGATTTGTAGGTGTTCACAATGGTTAGATAAGCTGTCTAGCTGATCTCCTGCTACCCGATGTCGTCTCAGCCTGCTACTTCTCCGCCATCTTGACTCCTCCGAATTCTAGAGAGCTGAATTTTAGATTCTTTTTAATTTTAGTTGAATGTAAATCACCATGTGTTGCTAATGGCTACCATAAAGTATAGCACAACCCTATATATCATGTATTTATTTATTTGTTTATGTGTATACATTTTTTTTTCTTTCTTTCAGTAAAATTTATGTTTCAGGATTAGGTTTTTGTCCTTTTTTATTTTTTTTCCAGTTGTTGTTCAATATTGTAACCCAGATGCTTAGAAAAGTGGCTGTCACATGGTTATTTTTATGTCCATTAATACTTTGAAAATAACAGAAATTCAAAAGTTTTTTTATTTAGATAAGTAATGTAGTATTCTCTTTCAAGCAAGAGTTAAAGAAATTTTATAAGTTTTATTTTATAGGCTCTTCAGATCAGGTTGTCATAAGAATAAAATTAAAATGTTCTATCCTAAATGTATCAATGGTTGACCCATACTTTTACTTCCGGTTAAAGGTAGGATCAATCTAGCTGTCAGTTTACATATAGGGAAGTCAGTCTTTGGGATAGAGAATGAAGTAGAAAGCAAAACATAATTTTAACTTCTGGATCAAACCCAGAGTCAAGAATTAATCAGACATTCCAAACAAAATATCAATTGAGGATCAACCAAGCAGTGAAAACTGTGCAAAGCAACTGGAAGAATTCCAAAACTAGCCAACCAAACAAACAAACAAAAAAATGTGAAGGGTAGGCAGAGAACAGTCAGCAAGGGGATTTTCCCCAAGAATGTGAGTTTATTGGTATGTGAGTGTTTTGGTTAACTTCCGCTGGCTATATAACATACAACACCAAAATCTAGCATCACAAAAAACAATCATGGTCTTATTCCTCAAATTTTGGTGATCAAGAAATAAAGCAGAACTCCACAAAGATGGTTGATCTCTGCTTTGCAAAACCTCTGTCTCTGACTAGGATAGCTTGGATGATTGCAGATAACAGGAAGAGCTGTGAACTAATTAGGCATCCCTATGGCCTCCACAATCCCCCCATAAACACATTGCCTCATCCATAAGTTAGATTTCCTCACAGCATGGAGGCCTCAGTTCAATCAGACCTGTATATTGTGGCTCCTCCTGTAGCCAACACTGTTACAGCATTATTTTTATATATTAGAGTTTAGTCTAGATCCTAGGGAGGACTTGGACATCACCTCTCATTACAACTAAGGTCATAGTTTTTATGGCTATTTTTTTTTTCTTTTAAAGATTTTATTTATTTATTTGAGAGAGAATGAATGAGAGAGAGCATGAGAGAGGAGAAGGTCAGAGGGAGAAGCAGACTCCGCAAGGAGCTGGGAGCCCGATGCGGGACTCAATCCTGGAAGTCCGGGATCATGACCTGAGCCGAAGGCAGTCGCTCAACCAACCGAGCCACCCAGGCGCCCCTGGCTATTTTTAATATACCACAGCATAAAGCAGTCTTCATCCATGAATGGGTACTCATCTAACTGTGAAGGATTCTGAATTATTTTAGTCTAAAATGTACATGGAAATTCTGAGTTATACATTTGGAAATATCTTTGGTGGACTATTATAAATTGACTATTGGTTTAAAAAGTCATGTGTTTGGAAGGATTCAATCTTGCTTTATTACCTGTTTGACTGCTATCTATTATCTATTCTGCCATATAGAGAGGCAGTTCTTACTCTGCTTAATGCAGTCATTCCATGGAAATCTACAAAGCTGTCTCCAAGAAATGACTAACTGAAGGTGTCTGACTTTGGGAATATATGTTGCTCACTTTAGTAAGATGTCACAAAATTAGCAGGGCAGAAAGCTGCTGAAGTGATAGGAAACCCTGGAACTCTCAAAAAAATTCAGTTCAGAAAACTTATTATTTTGCCATCTGAGTTCAATCATGCTATGCTTTTACTTAGATCCACATTCCAATGTTAGGATAGATGTCTACTCTAATAAAATGTGACCATAAATTCACACTATATTGTCTTCTCTTTTATCCCAGATTACCACCAACTAATCTCAGAAACTTCCATATTTTCTCTTTCTATGTCTTAAGAGCAGATAAATGGTAGAAATGCATGGAGAGGTGCATTTAAATGCATTACTCAGAAATAAGTCTTGTACCAAACACCTTCACTCTTCATAGCTCAAACTGAATATTCTTTTAACTTTTTGCCTGTTCCTAATTACTCTGTTGTATGCTAGACAGAATTATGGCCTCCCAAAAATGTTAATGCAGTAATCCCTGAAACTTATGCATACATTACACAACAAAACAGACTTTGAACATGTTATTAAGTATCTTGAAATTGAGTCTATCCTGGATTATCTAGGTGGGCCCAAGCCATTTCCAGGAGTCCCTATAAAACGAGGGTAAGAGGGTAATAGGCCAACAACGAAATGTAATGACCCAGAAAATGTCAGTGTGGTCACTGCTAGAAGGGTACAACAAGCCAATGAAAAAGGCAAGGAAATGGGCTTTTCTCAAGAGGTTCCAGAAAGAATTTAGCTCTGCATATATCATGATTTTAGCCCAGGGGACCTGATTTTGGGCTTGTAAACTCCAGAACTATAATAAGAAAGTTTGTTGTTAACAAGAGGAAATTAATTCATAACCAAATGATTTGAACTGTAGTCTGCAACATTTTTAAGATTGTGAGGGAAGGACTATTCAACATGACAATAGGAAAACCGTGAAAACATGGGAATGTCCTTTTTAGATTGGGATGAATGTTTATCTACAGAGCCACCTTATCTTTGTTAAGAATTAAGTTAACTTAATTTCATAATTGTCTTTCTACATATAGTATTGAATAGCTTGATATGAACGAATACAATATTTATGTGAGTATAGAAACTTTCTGAAAGTGTACAGGTCTAAAGCACCATTGAACACTTAACAAATTCTGAGCTTCCTTATCACTTTGGCTAGGGGTTGTTCTCTCCATTTTCCCCGAAGGCCATCTCTTAGGAAACTTGGCAATAAGCAAGGAAATCTAAAGTGATTACTATACCAAGGCCAGACAAAACACTATAATCCTACCCAAAACACATGACCCAATTCTAACTCTGAGGGAAATTTTAGAAAAATCTCTACTGAGGAGCATTTTACAAAATACCTGAGCAGTAACCCTGAAAACTGTCAAGTCATGAAAAACATGGAAATTCTGAGGAACTGTAACAAACAAGAAGAACATAAGGAGATAGGGCCAGTAAATGTAACGTGGTATTCTGGAACAGAGAAAGGACATTAAGAAAAACTGAGTAAATCTGAATAAAGGATAGACTTTAGTTTAAAATAATGTAAAATACTGGCTAGTTAGTCATAAAAAATATACCATATTAACATAAGTTGTTAATAATTGGGGACACTTGGTGTGTGGTATATTAGAACTCTCTGTACTATCTTTATAATAATTTTGTAAACCTAAAAACTCATATTAAACTTCTATAATAAACACAATTTAAAAAACTTTAATTAAAAATATGGGAATATGAAAAAAGCAAAAATAGAACATAATGCATAGGAAATATATGTCCACAGATTTTTTTTTAATTCTGACAGTAAGTAAATTTCAAATTCATGTCTTTTATAATCAGTATTTTTTTCATAAAATGATATTATTGATCAAGATAACTTTTATTTTCCCTTCTAGATCTGACTTACTCTGACTTTATAAAAGATCCAAATGTTGACGAGCTAACTTTTGAAGACAGTAGTCTTACATTCATTAAAAAAAAAAATCTTTGGTTTTCTATATATATACACATACTTGTATACTAATAGAACATATGCACACTTGATATTGTATTTAGTTTCTTAATGATTTTTTTAACTTCATAGATTGGGAGACTCAATCTATAACCTCTAGGAGGAGCTCATTGCAACCAATCTTCCTACAAAACACACACAGTTAATGACTCAGGTATTCACTGTGGCATACTCACCCATTCACTTCCTTCTCTAGACTCCACTCAGACGTAGACACTCACAGAGCGAACCATCTGTTTTACTATGGGTGGGAGCTTCCAGTGAAGTAGAGATGGGCATATGCTGGGCTCTTTGTTTCATAGTCTGGATATTTCCTCCCTCAACAAGAAATGCTATGATTCATATGTGAAACAGAAAAAAGAACCAAATTAACTATTTTATTCTTATCTTATAAAGGGTTTGGGATTAAGGTTTTGTTGTAATGCATAGTGTGGATGCACTTGTGATGTGCCAAGTTTATATTTCTCTTAAGAAGTTTTGATCATAGTAGGTAGCTTATCTAACAATTGAGGTCTTAATCATCTCTTTATCTTTCCATAACAGGCAAGACTAGCATTTTCTAACTGGTAGTATTTCCAGTACAAAATATTTTTTTAATTATCAAATTCAAAAAATTAATATAGGCTTATAAAAGAATATGAAGGGAATTTTATCCATAAATGTGATTTTTATAAGACTTTCACAGTTATTTTCACACCTGTATGTTGCCTTTAGTCTTATTATGCATTAATACCTTAATATAACGCAGAGTTATACTATATAAAGTTATAAAGTAACATAGATCCTGAATAACTTAAGAATATTTGGAATTATAGGATCTTGGTAACCTAGAAGCTTCAGGGACAATCTGGGTAAGAGGTTAAGAGTGAGTCAATATTTTAAGTCCTAGAGACTGTTCACTCTTCAGAGAGCTATGGGTTATTGGACATCATGAAAAAAGATTTGCCTTGGCCCCATAAATGTCCTGAGTCTTGGTATGCCATCAAGAACTGAGGAGGAGCTGTATATTTTAACTGAGGCTTCTCAATCACCATTTCAGGCCTTAATGATTGATTTTTTTTTTTTTGAAGGTAGTATGCAGAAGAGGGTGTTTGAAGTTATCAATTGTTCTATTTTTTACCCAAAAGCAGGTGTGTGTAAGTGTGGAGATATGTACTGAAGACTATGGAAAACAAACAAACAAACAAAACAGAACAGGAGTATATACCCTAGGTTTTTAGCACAGACCACTTAGGGGAAGAGAGGGAAAGAAAATGCTTTGCCCATGAGTAAAATCAATTTACATAAAATTATATTTGCCTATGTGAATATATTTTTGTAGTAGATTATATTGAAGACCTGTTAAATCTTTCTCTTTCAAATTATGGGGAATCTATTCAGTGAGAAAGTTGCTGAGCATTATATATGTCATATATGCATACTTTAAAAACAAAGAATATACTAGACATCCTATATGTGAATATATATGCTTGTGTAACTATGAGCAAGAAAAAAGTGAAAGCATGCATATTAGGCTATTAACATTGGTTACATCAATTAGGTGGTAAACAGAAGCAGAGAAAGTTAATTAGCTTGGGCTTTATAGATTTCACTTGTTGAAAGAAGCATGTATTATTGTTCTAATATAGATAAGATAAATATAAGTTTTTATTGGTGGAGATTAATATGAAACAATGTTCAAGATAGATTTTATGTTAAAAAATAGATCACAAAGAATTCTGTATAGTAATTTCCTTTAAAAAAATAAGTGAATGTAGCTAAGTAAAACTTTTCCTATTGTCTCAAAATTGTGCCCAAGACACAAAGCTAAGTTCAAAAGTTGCTAAGTACACAATTTCTAAACTCACATAGCCAACGATGAACTGATTACAATTGGGACCTGACACCTTTAGCACTCAGGGGTGACAAAGCCTGAGGAACAAATAGAAGAGGGAAGACAAAGAAGCATTTCAGCGCAAGGCTATGACCTTTCTTTTTTTACTCCAAGGAACTAGGGCCATTGATCTGCCTATGTTGAGAGACAGGACCAAAGCTTTGGATCAATTTTGAGTTTGCATAATAATTCCCCAATTATAATATTCTAGTAACTAAAGGTACCTGAAAATTATGTAAACAGAATAAGATGTCAGTGATGAAGGTGCTAACCAGCAAGAAAGGATGATGCGAGTTGTGTGAGTATGAAGTTGGTTTAAATGCTATATTTCTTGTACTTATTAGAAAAATAAAGCTATTTAATGTTATAACTCCAATAATTAGAGATTTCAAATACATATCTAAATGGCTGGAAGGATACACATTAATGTGATAATGATGGTTACATCTGGTTGGTAGAATCATGGAAGGGTCTTATTTTCCTGTTTTTATTTATGTGAATATTTTACATTTGCTACTAGAATATGATTTTTAATGCAATAGAATTTTAAAAATACTTCTATATATAACATAAACATCACTCCTAACAACATATCTGTTATTAGTTTACTACCTAATATAATTTAACTCTGATTTTTATGCAAAATTTCTGAAAATTTTAAGGGACTACAACACCAACCTCAGATAGTAATTATTGGCTCAGCACAGACAGATGTTACTTTTAATTCTTTTTTAAAGAATATTTTCTTCATTCTTATATCCATTTAACAAAGATTCACTAAGACCTCTTGTGCTAGGACTAGTTAGAAATAGCTTTCCTCCTATACTAGATAAACACCATCTATTATCTCTCATCTTCTTGGGCCCATCTTGTTAGAAAATGCTGAAATATTGGAAATATTTTCCTTATGGTATCTTATATCATCCTCCAGGAAAGATATAATAAACAAGTGAAATCGCACCATCAGCCCTTCTTCTTCTACTCTCCTAACCAGTAGACCTTCATCATGGAAATATGTTTCTTAGCTTTAGTGTGCTTGCCCATCATTCCTAATGTTGTTAATTACTGGAGACATTAGGTTTCTCCTAACACAAGTATAAATTTAAAACTTATCTCTTTCACCTCTGAAAAATTTAAGTCTCTTCTCATCCCAGACATACTTTTATTATATATGAAGTAATGCATACGGACAATTGTTACCATTCGTGTTGAAAATCCAGCTCCTTTTAAACCCCACATAAGTGTTATGAGGTATTATCTCTATAACTAAATAGAGGTAAGAACTAATGATCTCTTAATCTACTCTTTTTTATGACATTTGAAGATAACTAAGAGTTTAACAGAATTATGAAAGAAAATATTGCTAAGATGAATCAAAATGGTTCATTTAAGGTATTTGTGTTTAAAATATTTATAATATATTGCACAAATATGCTGATTCATCTATGTCAGATAAATTATCTATTAAAGGAATTATTAATTCATGGTGAATATTATATTGTTGCATGCTTATTTATAGACTCACTTCTCTACAGTAAGTAACTGGATAGTCCAGCTGGATCTGTATTTTCTGACATCATTTCTTACTCTATCTTGGTTTTTTAAAAATGAAATACTTCTTATTCATTTAGAAATTGAATGTCAGCCAAAAGCTGCTTTTATTGACTATTAAAAAGGTTTCTGAGAGGAAAAAAAGTTTTGAGCCAGTGTAACTCTAATGGAAATTTTTATTATGGTTTTGCTTCATAAACATATCAACCAAATCATCACTTAAGTGTCACCTCATAATCTACTAAATTATCTTAAGTATAATATGATTATTTTTTCTGTTGGGGTAAATAAGAGTAGGGCCACACAATAAGTTATGTTCATTGTAGCTTTCATTCCAAAGAAGGCAAAATATTACTGTTTCAATTATTGATATCTTTATATTTTACTGATTCTTTTTTCAAATGTTATTAATAACTTGATATTTTGCCTTTAGTTGTGGATTCTCTAAAATATACGATGTAGTTTCACTGACTACAATGTGGCAAATCCATCTAAATTTTGTTTTCCATAATAGTTCTGCCCTTTCCACAGCTCAGAGGGCATGTTTTCTGTGAGATGGGGAATGATGTCATTTTATGCAGAGAATAATTTACCACCTGCTAGAAGGAGGAGGCATATTGTGGCAGCTGCATCACTGATTTGAAAAAGTGGCAAAATAGAAGTGTATAGATGAGAATGTCAGTGTAATGGGTAGGGAAGTGTAACATGCTTTCCCCAACAACAGCTGGAAGATTATACTGAGCCTAAAATAGTATCTTTTGGCTTCAAACCAAATGTTTCTATCACTAGTACTATACAGAGCAAAAACACTACTCACAAATGAATTCCATATTCTGTTTACAGAAGCAGGATTTTCAATGCAAAGCATATTAGATATTGGTGAAGATGGTGAGAAGCAAAGAAAAGATATGCTTTATGACCTTATTCATTTTCATATGACTTAAATCTTCAAACAAATAAGCAGAAAATAATAGCACTCAAATTCTTATTGTTTCCCTTTAAAGACTGACTTTGCATAGTATGCTTTTTTTTTTTTTTTTTTAAGAAATGTGGAGTCTCCTTTGGGGTTCCGTAAAATGCCACAAATAACTTCAGAAATAATCACTCTCTAAATAATAAATTTAATCAATTATGAATGAAATGAAATCTCTGTGTTTTCATAAACCATTTAATAAATAGATGAGTTTGTGCAGCAAATATTATCTAAATATACAAATATCTGTAAATATTTTTCTTATGCAGTCTGTAAATAATGTAGAAATTTTCACCTAGAAATCATTACAAGATATTTTTCATATTGTATTTAAGAATAGAGGAAAGAACAGTATCTAAGGCATGCTACACTTTTTTGCAACGTATGGGTAGTTGTCCCCAGTCATCTCTACAGTGACAGCAGACATTTTATTTCAGTCTCAATTATTTAGTCAGTGACACATTAAATGACATATTTAAAAAAGTAACACACATAATTTTAATTTAAGAAATAATGTTTTCTTCCATCATATTTCATTGGTTTTGGATATAAAATCTTTCTATGATTACTACTACAATTTAAGGCACATAATAGAGAAAATTGATTTTTAAACATTGACTATAGTGTTAGATTCTCTTTTCCCTACTAGTAGAATGTTGACCATTTAAGTAAAGGTTACATTTCTTAAAGCTGGGCCCACGTAGCATGTTATTACAGGATTAATTCTCTATTACTGTTTAAACTTGATATTTTAGATAGGAAAATATTGCTTTAATAAATGATTCTTTCCTGGTGTTCTTTGAATAAAATATGTTCATCAAAAATTGCTCTCTGGAGGTGCCTGGGTGGCTCAGTTGGTTAAGTGTCTGCCTGTGGTTCAGGTCCTGATCCTAGGGTCCCTGGATGGAGGCCCACATTGGGCTGCCTGCTCAGCAGGGGAGTCTGTTTCTCCCTCTCCCTCACCCCATTCATGCTCCCTCTTGCTAGCTCTTTCTCAAATAAATAAATAAAATCTTTAAAAAGATATTTTCTCTTGGTTTTATGTCTATTTTATGGTGTATTTAAAAATACCCTTAAAATGTAATATTCAGCTACTAGACATTTTAATAATGAATAATTCAGCTATTTTAATTCTCCACATTTTCTTTCTGAATGAAGCTATGGACCTTTCAATTTAGTTTAGAATAAATCTTTATTGTCTAATGATCTATTAGTCATTGTGTCAGTTTTAAACGATGTCCAGAAATCAAAACCTTCACAAATCTCTTACCATCAAGAGATAAGTCCTCTCTCTCCTTTTCTTGAATTTAAGTGGACTTGTGACTCTCTTGACGGATAGATTATAGTGGATGTGCGACTATGTGGTTTCTAAGGGTAAGTTATACCAGCATCCTCTTGGCTCTCTGGGAATTTAGTCTAGGCAACACCATCACAAGTAAGCTTTGGCCCATCCTGTTACCAACGTGCTGGAAAAGGCCACCTGCAGAACTACTAGTCAACAGTCTCAAAGAATAAACAAGCTTCAACTGCTAGCCATGTGAGTGAGTCCTATTAGATATCCAACCTGACTAAACAAGTCTTCAGATAACCCAACCACACTTAACATCAGACTGAAACTCCGTGAAAGAACCCATGAGAACTGCCCAGCCAAACTGTTTTGAAATTCTTGACCCACAAAATTATAAGCAAAATAAAATTGTTTTTTTAAACTGCCAAATTTTGGGTTAAACTGTTCCTTAGCAGTAATAATTGGTACAGTCACTAGGTTTTTGTTGTCTATCTAGGATGAAAGGTCTTATTCATTTGACAAACACTTGATGAACATTAGCCTCTATCTGTCATCATGCTGTACCAAGTAGATAACCCCAGTAGGATTATCCTTATGTCTTTTATTGTTAGATGCTTGAGCCACTATTGAAAAGGAAAAAAAAAAATCCTGTTGCCTGACAAAAGTGCAGAACCTGGAATACCTTAGGCTCCTGGCTCAATTGGTTGAGCATCTGACTCTTGATCTAAGCTCAGATCTTGATCTAAGGGTTGTGCATTCAAGCCCCAGCTTGGGCTCCACACTGTGGCATGGAGCCTACTTGGGAAAGAAAAGAGAAAAGGAAAGGAAAGGAAAAAGGGAAGGGGAGAGGGGGAGAGTAGAGGAGAGGAAAGGTGAGGATAGGACAGGACAGGACAGGACTGGAGAGGACAGGGAAGGGAAGGGAAGGGAAAGGAAAGGAGGGAAAGGAAAGGAAAGGACAAAGTTCAGAAGCTAGGAAGAAGAGGATCCCTGCACATAGGCTGTAGAAGTACAACATCTTTGGATTGATAATGGTACTAAATCACAAAGGAGTCATTTCATTGATTGCCTTGAAGAATGAAGACACAAATACTGTAGGCCAAATTAACAATATATAAAAAGCTTTATTGGAGTTGGTGTTTTTTATTTTCTTTGTGAATGCTTAGAATGAAAAGTGCATGTGCCTCAGTAGTCACTCATTCTTTCATCTTCTTTGTGTAAATCTACTTTTGCTATTGGATGGAAAGTGCATCAATGCTGTATCTTTGGCCTTTGCTCTTCCCAACTTGTCGCAAGCAAATCCACTGAGGGTTTTCACACTGAGGGATGTTCCAATCCCCAGATCCATTCAGAGAGGGATAGATTTTTACTCTTCAAAATCCGAGACCTGTTGAGTGATTTCTGTTTTCTAGCGTGTCTCCACAAATGATTTTGCAGCTAATGAGACCCAGGGTGCAGAGCCTCTTGAAAATGCTCTAGAGTACTGAGATTACCATGTGGCTGTGACTCTTGTACCCACCTACCTGTGTGCTGACCAGTGTGCAAAGCTGGTCTGATGCCTACATCCTCTGACGTGCATTCTGTTTTGTTCCATTACTTTCCTTCATCCAAGGACAGAAGTTTTATCCTAAAGATCAGCCCACTTCATTGGGACTGATATTCTGCTTATTTTTAGCCATTTCCACCTCCAAAGCTGGATTTTCAGTAATACCTCTCACCTATGGGCTAAACCCCTCCATCAACCTTGTTTTCATGTATTCAGCAGTATGTTTTGTAGTTTAGGGTCATGTGGGGATTTTAACGGTATTTTGGTTAATTCCTGAGTCCAAATATGTGGTCCGAGACCATAGTCTTTAAGAAATTGATTCTTCCAAACTTATTGATGATTTTTGGGACCTGGGATATGATGTGATTTAAAGAGTATACTAAATGTGTGATGAAAATGAAAGTATTCTCTGTGATGCATAATGTTGTTTATATTATAGCAAGTTTATTAATCACATCAATCACAGATCTTATACTTTTATTTTCTATAAATTTCCTCTCTTGGACTTTAAGAAGAGTATATTAAAATTTATGACTTCAGATGTTGATTTATCTATTTCTTCTTTTCATCACTTCTTATTTCTTTGCAATTTCAAAGCTATATTAAGACCGTATAATGTCACTGTTATAATAAGAATTGATCTATTGTTCCACTGAGAGTATGCATTTTCAATTTTTATTGAATCTTTTTACTTTAAAATCTATTTTATCTGATGTTATATTTTCCAGTCTAGTACTTGTCACTTTTTTAATCTTTTTATTTGTAATATTTCTGCATCATTATTTTTAAGTACACCTTATAGAAAATAATACTGCTGAATTTTTGCACAGCGGAGTTGATCTGAACATATCTGTCTTTTGGTTAGTGAATTTAACTCATTTAAAATGATCACAACTAGTTTCATTTCAAGATATACCTCTCTTAACTTATAAATATTTTTAAGTCTTCTTTTTTTCTGGAATTTTTCCTTTCCTAATTTCCAGTGGGAGATCAATTTTTTCCTATTGTTTTAAAAGTTATGTCTATATTCTTTAATATTTTAATTTATTTTATGCTTAATTTTCTAACTGATATCTAAAACTGATTATACCCATATTTTATTCTTTGATAAAGATTTACCTTTGTAAAATGCCAAATCATAGTTCATTCCATCTTGTCTCCTTCCAGTCCATCCTATATTGATGTTTTCTGGAATTTCAGTTCCAAATTGAGTGACTGTGAATTGGAAATGATAATAATATTTATTCAGAGTGGTGTTGTGGAATTTTAAATATACATATGCAGTATATTATTACTACCTGTGCTTACACATAATTAACACTAATGTTAGCAATAAATGTAATAATTATTATGCATAATTTTCAATTTATCAGTTATATGGTAAATCTCATTGCTTTAATTCCGTCGTTAGAGTCAGTTATTCAGATGGTCTTTTAGAGAAAGATCAATGTGTGATAGTATAACTAACAATATTTTCATTTTACATTTTAACACTATTCTTTCTGGATATAAAACTTATGATTTACTCCATGTAGTATAAAATAGATAAATTCATTGGGACACCTGGGTGGCTGAGTCAGTTGAGCATCTGCCTTTGGCTCAGGTCAGAATACCAGGGTCCTGGGATGGAGTCCCACATCGGGCTCCTATCTCAGTTGGGAGCCTGCTTCTCCCTCTGTTTGCCTCTCCCCCTACTTCTGCTCTCTTTCTTTCTCCCTCTCTGACAAATAAATAAATAAAATAGATCAATTCATCTACAATTTCTTCCAATTACTATTACAATTGGGGATTTGAATTTTATTCAATCAAATATTTCTCTTTGAAGGTGTTCTGCTTTTACCTATCTAGAGACTTAGAAACTTCTTTTTGTTTTTGATATTCTTAAATTTTACTATGCTGTCTAAATCCATTAGTCCTTCCCCAATCTTTTCTATTTAGGATTGTATGGTCTTTAAAACATGAAAATATTTGTATTTCTTCAATTTTTAGATACTCTCAGTCATTATTTCCTGAAGTACTTCTTGCCTTCAATATTTTTCTTTTCTTCTTGAAACATTTTTGAAATATTTAAATTAGAACACAGTAGTCACAGCAAATACACTAGAGTGACAAAAGATTTTAGGGGTGGAAGTAGTATTTTTTTTTTTTAATCATCAACAGTGTTTAGAATTGGCAATGCATTGTTTTTATATAAAACAGACCAGGTTTTAGTCAGTTTTATTATTGTTTTGAAATTTCCTCCCTAAACTCTACCTGTTTATTTCCTGCAAAGTGGCACTACTCCCTTTATCCTGCTCATGCTCCCTGATCTGGCACTGATCAGGACAACTTGTTCCTAAAAATAACTGTGGTAAAAAGGGCAGGTAATTTATCAACCATCTTCTTTATATCTTATCACAGGGGCAAATTGTTAAATAAAATTCACAGTAACATTTGAATTTAAAATAAAAGAAAAACTAGGATATTTAAGAATACTGAACATAATTTGAAAATGTCTTATTATTTCTAGAAAATTCAAAGCTAAAAAGCATCCCAGGTTAAAAAGGCAAAAGTTCATATTGTAAGTGCATATTATTTTTAATAAGCAAAAGCTCATTGAGATGAATGAGTCTTTTGCACTATTTTACCCAAAACTATTTTTATGCAATAAGAGAAATTCCTTTGAGGTTATCTGTTATGGAATTTTTTAACTCAGTAAATTGTTTCTTTATTCCTTTTGAAATGAGAATTTAAAGAAAGTGAATGCAAATGAAGGTATAACAAGCAAAACCAGTGAACCTGTTGTTAATGATGGGTCACTTTAAAAAATGTAGGAAAAATGTAGTTGTATGTTCACATCAAATAATTTGCAAAAATATCAAACTCTCTATTATTAAATTATTTAAAAGCCATAGCTGATGATGTATTTATTTTGAGCATTACTAATTCTAGTAATTAAAGGAGAAAGCTCATCAGTTGGATGACATTATACTCTGTCTTCTCAACTTCATCTCTCATCACTGCTGTTTCTGTTCCTTGTCCTAAATTTATATTCCAGCCACTCCAGACATTTGTTTATATCCCCAGAGATGCTATCTCATATCTCTGTCTTGATTCATTCTCTTCCCTGTGGAATGTTCTTTCCCTTTACATAAGCAGTTAAATTTTACCTTCCTTTCAAGGGCTACATGGAATCTCTAAAAAGTCTCTTTGGGGAAGAATTCATTATTCTCTCCTATGTGTGGAAAGGGCATTGTTCCTTTTTTTCATAGCAGTGCATTATGTACTTGTATATATGAATTAGTATCAGTTTATATACTATTAGTATATGTGAATTTTCAGGCTGAAAATAATGATATGCTTCAATTTTAAAATCTTCTCTTGGCTCCCAAGTATGTTTGCCATTTGGATGGGTCTATAATAGAACCAAGAACAGAATGCGGAAGCATAAAAGGTCTCCCATGAATAGCTACTGCTGAGCATGATGAAACAGTGCCCTCCCTGGTCAGGTCAACAGGGCTGGTTTTGATGCTGTTACATCACAATTTATCTTCCATAATGAAGATTTAGACTTTGTTGTCTAATTTGTCATTGTCCTTGGGGGATGTGTGTGTGTATAGGTCTGCGCATAGTTGCTACTGTTGTGCTCGTGTTTGATGCGATTGTTGCTTATTAGCCACCCCACAATACATAATAGATTTATTTCACCAGGGTGTCAGGGAACCCTGGAAGGTGATAGGACCTAGAGTAGACAAACATACCTATGATTATGCTGTGTTGCTATTTTAGACTGAATAACACAGTGATAAACATATCACACATTATTTCCTAGCTCTTAACACAATATTGGAGTTAATTGGTGTTAAATATTGGATAAGTGATAGGAGGGAAGGAAAGAGGAAAAGAAGAAAGGGGGGGAAAGGAAAATAATCACCATACCATTAAATTGTGCGGGGATTATTATGAAGTTCATTACAATGGAGTTTAGTTTGCATTATATGTAGAAAATATAATCCTGACATTCTGTCATCTTAAAAAAGCACAGCATACAGTATAAACAAAGAAAGAATCAAAGGGAACAAAGAAACATAGTTCTGTATTTTGACTAAAGGCTGAATTCCATTTGTTTTCCTCTGGGGTTTATTCCACACTTCTATCTATGCCACTAAGGATGTATACTTGTTTCTATTCCACTTATATTTTGAATGAAATTATTTAAATTGTTCTGCTTACATTTTCTTCTTTCTTTTAACCTATCAGTTAAGTAACAGATTTTCCAAATTTGTTTCTTTTTCTTTCTGCATGTCATTTTATAATATCCAACTAGATTTAGACATTAAAAAATTTAAGATAAATTTCAGTCATTTGCCTAAAGCAGAAGAGCTTCAAAAATATTGTTGATATACTTTATTCCCTGCACTCTAAATGACAGGATGGTTTTTCTTATGTTGGTTTTTTTCCTATCTAAATGATGTTTTGCTACTCTAGAGTTCTCAAGTATCTATGTTCACAGTAGTTACAAGTTATTGTTAATAGGTCTCTAAACCTGGTGAACCAGTTGGCTACTGACTGCATGGAGTAAAATTCAATCCTATTAAAAATGGCTAATGTTTTCCTTGGATATTTTTATTTTTATTTTTTTTAAAGATTTTATTTATTTATTTGGCAGACAAGAGATCACAAGTAGGCAGAGAGGCAGACAGAGAGAGGGGAGGAAGCAGGCTTCCTGCTGAGCAGAGAGCCCAATGCAGGGCTTGATCCCAGGACCCTGGGATCATGACCTGAGCCAAAGGCGGAGGCTTTAACCCACTGAGCCACCCAGGTTCCCCTCCTTGGATATTTTAAAGCAGATAAAACTATTACATTTTACAGTAATGATATTGATAAACATATTAATTCAGTTGTGCTGAATTTCTTCAGCTCCCAATCTTTAATTGTCAGGGTGATTAGCTCTCTATCCATAGATGGGTAGAGTTGACCCAGCCTGTACGATAATCACTGCCCCAGATAAGCTAGATGATAAGTAGAAATCAGTCTTCTCCAACTTGAGAATTCAGGTAAGGGACCATGACCCAGACTCAAAAGTTGTGGTTGCTCAGCACACCTCAGAGTCTTCCTCAACAACGCTACAAATGTTAAAGCAGATACGACCTCTGTGGAAGGACCATAGCAGGTGTTGGTCACAGACATACACCAAAGAGACACTCATGCAATTATTTACTACTGAATATGTTTAAATTAAAGATTTTATTGTCTTTTGGATTAAGATTTTTTTAAAAAGATGTTATTTATTTATTTGACAGAGAGAGAGAGAGAGAGAGAGATCACAAGTAGGTAGAGAGGCAGGAAGAGAGAAAGGGGGAAACGGGCTCCCTGCTAAACAGAGAGCATGATGTGGGGCTCTATCCCAGGACGCTGAGATCATGACTTGAGCCGCAGGCAGAGGCTTACCCCATTGAGCCACCCAGGAGCCCCTGGATTAAGAATTTTTAAAAAGAACTAAGGTTGGGGCACCTGTAGTGCCTGTGGCCTGTGGCTCAGTTCTTTCACCAACCAACTGATTTCAGCTCAGGTCTGGATCTCAGAGTTGTAATTTGAAGCCCTATGTTGGGCTCCATGCCCAACTTCCAAAAATAAATAAATAAATAAATAAAAATTTTAAAAAAATAGAACTAAGGTTTTCCTTGCATTACATTCATATAGTTAATGAGAAAAATCCTTTCTTTTAACTTAGCTCTCCATAATTTCTCTTTATACATAGATAAATTCTGTATTTTCTCAATCTCCCAAACTCTAGCCAAAATAGTTTGCTTTTCTGAAAATTCTACTATCATTTCAATGGCAAATGCCATTTAAATAACATGTATTAACTATATGTGGGCTAAATACAACACTTTATATTTTCCTGTCAATTAGTGAATTATATCTGGCACTTAGGTCTGTTTACTCCCAATGATGTAACTTGGCTGTATTCAAAGGATACACATTTTGTCCTTCTCCCTTGTTTTTGTTAAGCGGTTTGTTTTTGTTTTTGTTTTTGTTTGTTAAGTGTTGTGTGTGTGTGTGTGTGTGTGTGTTTAGAGGAGTTTGATTATATCTCAATTTAGTAGGTTGAAGAAAAATTCTTTTTCTGGCAAAAAAAAAGGTCGTATTAAATTTATTAATTGATAAATACATTTTGGGCCTGAAAAAACAAGGTCTCCCATTAACAGATTCAGAAATGTTGGGATCTAGCAGTGGTCAAGGCAAAGGTAGGTAGGCGGTAATATACCCGGATCATTTGGTTAACGTGCTTAAAAATGTGTCTTCACTTCAGACAGATTTTGTAACAGAAATGCTAAATATCTTTTTAAAAGTTATTGTGTTTGTTTTTAGGCAAGGATTTAGTTTTGAAGAAATATTTTCTGGGAGGCAAAATACATACATAAATTTATAATACAATAATAATAGTAGTTGGATTTCTATTTTTAATGAAAAAAAATTCCAGTAGTTAGCTTAAAATGTTGCATGTCTTCTAGAAGTGAGATAGAGGAATAAACAATGTTTAATTTACTTTTATAGTATAGAAAAATGCTGTGCCTTTCACCCTATTCATTTCTACAATCGTTTCAGTTTCAACAGCCCTTAAATCCTCATTAATATCCAGAGCACACATGCAACTAATTGATCTGCTGAGTTTCCCATAGAGAATCCTCAGTCTCTGATGAGAAATAAGGTCAGAAATAGAGTACTTATCATATTTAAAATGGTCATTGTAGTCACTTTTTATATACCATACATAATAAACTTGCATAATATAATGTGGTAATCTAATGCAATTTCCTCATAATTAGAAATAACATATTATTAAAATAAAAGTTTTTTTTTTTCTAATTGCCTGTGAGTCAATCTTTAACCACATATTTTTATGAACTATGAAGAAAATCTTCCCTTTAGGAAATAATTAAGATACTTTCATTTCCTTCCGAATAATTTTCTAAGTTTTTTTTTTTTTTTTTAAAGCTTAAACTCAAAAGAAACATCTTAATTTAATCTTTCTGTTGATTTTAGTGTGGTGAATTTTACACAGAACATTTCACCTCAGAAAGCCAATTCACATCTCATTTAAGCATATACTGTGCAATTCAGATGTTAATTAAAGTCAGTTAACATCACATAAGAACAATTACCAACTAGAAAGTTGAATTTAAAATGTTTTACCATTAAACAAAAACAACTGAGTGCAATTAATATTTTTGTTGGCATAAGCAACATTTCTTGACATTATCCTTTTTATTGGATTATAAGACAAAAATTCTATTATTTCCTACCTTGTAACTCATTTATATCTCTTTCAGAGGATAGAAACAGAGAGGATACTTCTTAATTCACTCTATCATTCTGTTATACTAATAATAAAACCAAAGACAATATAGAAAAACTACAGACCAATATCTATAATGAACATAGCAAAATTTTTCAACAAAATAATAGCAAATTGAATCTAACAATATATAAAAAGAATTATAAACCACAACCAAATGGGATTAATCTCAGGCATTTAAGGCTGAATCAACTTTAAAAAATCAATTAATGTAACCCATCACATCAACAGGCTTCAAAAAATTACATGATCACACCAATAGATGCAGAAAAAGCATGTGACAAATCCAGCATCTATTCATGATAGAATTTCTCAGTAAACTAAGCATAAAAGAGGCAACTTCTTCAATCTGATAAAGATTATCTAAAAAAAACCCTATAGTTAACAAATTAGCATGATACTTAATGGTGAAAAACTTGAAGCTTTCCTACTAAGATCAGCTAAAAAGCAAGAATGCCTCCTCTCACCACTCCTTTTCCATTCTATACTAGAAATTGTAACTAATTCAGGAAGACAAGAGAAATAAATAAATTGTATGCAGATTGGGAAGGAAGAAATAAAACTATCCTTGTTTGCAGATGAGATAATCATTTCTGTAGATAATCTATAAGAATCAACAAAAACAAAACAAAACGCACTTCTGGAAGTATTAAGTGAGTATAGCAAGGTTGGATACAGGTTAACATACAAAAGTCAATCACTTTCTATATTTCATCAGTGAGCAAATGAATTTTGAAATTAAAAAATCCAAAACTATGTATCTTAACTCTCAAAAAAAGAATACCTAGATATGAAATCTAACAAAATATGTACATGATCTATATGAGAAAATTCACAGAATTCTGATGAATGAAGTCAAAGAACTAAATAAATGGTTAGGTATTCCATGCTCATGGATAGGAAGACTCAACATTGTGTTCCCCAACTAGATCTATAGATTTAGTGCCATCCCAATCCAAATACTAGTGAGCTATTTTATGAACATTGGCAAACTGATTCTAAAGTGTATAAGGGAAGGTGACAGACCCAGAAGAACCAACACATTATTGAAGGAAACGTACATAATTGGGGGACAGATGCTACCCAACTTCAAGATGTGCTGAAGCTTCAGTAACCAAGACATTGTTATTGGTGAGAGAATAGACAAATAGGTCAGTGAAATGGAGTAGAGAATTAGTATAGAGTCTCAAAAATATAGTCAACTAATGATTGACAAAGGAGCAAAGGCAATTCAATGAGTTAAATGTAGACTCTTCAATAAATGGTCCTAGAACAATGGGATATCCACAGGTAATCAATCAATCCAGGCACAGACCTTGCACCCTTCCTAAAATTAACTCAAAACAAATCATAGACTTAAATGTAAAATGCAAAACTACAAACTCCTACAAATTAATATAGGAAAAAAACCTAGATGCTATTCGATAGGTAATGAGTCTGTAAGATACAACACTAAAAGCATTATTCATGGAAGACACAGTTGGTAAGTTGGGCTCCATTAGAATTAAAGATGTCTGCTTGAAAAAAGATAAGAGAATGAGAAAAAAAGTCACAGCCTGGGAAGAAATACATACAAAAGATGAATATGATAACATACCCCAAGTATCCAAAGATCCTTTACACTCAGTAATAAGAAAACAAACAACCTGATTAAAAAATGGGCCAACAACCTAATAGGCATGTCACCAAAGAAGATACACAGATGACAATTTGACATATGAAAAGATGGTCCATATAATCTGTCATTGGGGAAATGTAAATTAAAATAATGCACTACTACTACGCATCTATTAATATGACCAAAATAATGAACACTGAAACCACCAAAAGCAAGCAAGAATGATGTGAGCAACAAGAACTCTCATTCATTGCTGGTGAGACTACAAAATGGTACAGCCAGTTTGGAAGACAATTTAGAAGTAAAACTAAACATCCTCTTACTATAAAATCTGTAATCATTCTCTTTAGTATTTGCCTCCCCAAAATTAAAAAATTTGGCCACACAAAATCCTGCATGCAGAAGTTTATAGCAACTTTACTCATAACTGCCAAAACTTGGAAGAAATCAAGATGTCCTGATGTCCTGAATGGATATATAAGACCCCAGTATATCTAGAAAGTGGAATTCTATTCACCACTAAAAAGAAATGAGTTATAAAGCCATGAACATACATGAAGGAAACAAATACATAGTAAGTAAATTAAGCCAGTCTGAGTGCTATATACGATATGATTACAACTGCATGACATTCTGGAAAAGGGGAAACTATGGAGATAGGAAGAGATCAGTGATTGGCAGGGATTAAGCAGATGTGGGGGGAAGGAATGAGTATGTGGAACACAGAGGAATTTTAGGGCAGTGAAAACACTCCGTATGATAGTATAATAATATTATGTTATTATGCATTTATTCAATCTCATAGAATGTACAACACCAAGAATGAACCCTAAGGTAATAATCTATGGATTTTTGGTGTTAATTATATGTCTGTGTAGTTTCATCAGTTGCAACAAATGTACCACTCTCGTGGGGAATGTTGTTAATGGAAGAGTCTATGTAGATGTGATGGCATGGGGTGTATGGGAAATGTACATTCCTTCCTTTAAACTGTACTGTGAAACTAAAACTTCTTTAAAAAATGCAGCCTTAAATGCATATCAATAAATATTTTTAGACTTTGAGAATATCTATTATTTTTAATAAATATTTTCTTGTGTATATTTTAACTCTAATACCAATATTTGCTTCAGAATGACTTAAAGATACCATGAAAGAAAATGATAAAAATGTAGAGAGTTATATTTGTAAAGTTTCATCAGTAACTTTTAATGGTCCTTTGTTAAATTTTTATACTTATTTAAAAAATCATCAGTGATGTATCCTGTTGCATTCAAGATGAACGTTCCTGCTGAAATTCAGTTTATTTTATATTCTGAAAGCAGATTTGCAGGTAATATTTATGCTGTAGCTTTTATCCCATTTCTTTTTGTTATACTATTATTTATCTTGTGTTTTTTTTCTAATCATTTTATTTGAAAAGTCATACATAAAAGAGAATATTTACTATCTGTATATTCTAGTAAAATGTAATATAATGAAGACCCATTTGCCCACTTCTTTCCTTGAGAAATAGAATATTACCAATGCATTGTGTGTCTTTCAATTTCATTTCTTTCCTTTCTACCACCAATGATCATATTCTGAATTTTATCTTATTTTTCTTGCCTTTTTCTGATGATACACCTATTTGTAAACAATATATTACTTAGTGTTACCTGTTTTAAACTTCATATAAATGGCTTCATACAATATATATTCTTCTGAAAAAATATTTATGCTCTAAAATTCTTTCTTTAGTCATATATATTGGTATCTATATGTGTGCTTTATTTTCATTACTTTTCAGTTTTGCATTGCGTGACTCCATCACAATTCATGCATTTTACTATTGCTATACAGTTGAATTCTTTTCTATATTTTAACTTTTATTTTTTTGTCATGATCATTCCTGTAATTTCTATAAAGAAATATATGAAAGATAACTAGGTTGTTAAGATGTGTACATACTTTTAAACTTTACTAAATCATGGTTAATATTTTCAATGTGGCTTGACCAATTTACCATCCCATATGAGGTGTGTGAAAAACGCTTTATTCTCCTAATACTTAGGATTGTCAGTCTTTTTATTTGCATAAATCACATTATTTAGATGCCTTTGGGTACTAATGAGAAAAAACAACTTTTAATTCTCTCATTTGTCATTATTAGCCTTTCCTTTGTTTAGTATTGTTTTCTTTTAGTTTCTCACTGAAGTTTTATACTAATATAGTCTCCATACTATTTTTTAAAATTTGGTATGCAAAGACAAAATATCTTCTCCATGACTATAATTTGTCTTTTCACTCTTCTCATGAATTCTGTAGATAGATTCTTAATTTTAATATAGCAACATTTAATCAGACCTAGTATATGAAATGCTTTTTGAATTTTCTTTAGAATGGTTTATTCTACCATTCTATGGCTTCAATTAGAATGATTCATAAGATACCTATGTTAATAGTTCTTTACACATATGAAAGGTCATATATGTGAAAAGTATGTTATAAAAATAAATGAGGAAACTTTACACATGTGTAAAGAAATAAACTGTATTATTTAAACTGTATTATTTAATGCCAAATATGGTGAGGTGAATTAGTGAATTTATCTTGTGTTTCTATCATAGATGATAAAAGGCATAGCTTTTTTTTCTTTTTCTTTTTTTTTTTTTTCCCATCAACAGACATATGATGAAGTGTAGCTTGGGAAAAAAATAACTTTTCCAATGATGAATATAATTTGGTAGGCTTAAAACAGAATAGAATTAGAATATTGTCTTAAAAAGGAAAAAATATAGATAGAAAGACAGATTTCAATATTTTATTTATTTATTTGACACATGGAGTGAGAGACACAAGCAGGCAGAATAGCACAGGGAGAGGGAGAAGCAGGGTCCCCACTGAGCAGGGAGCCCAGTGCAGGTGGTGGATCTTAGGACCGTAGGATTATGATCTGAGCTGAAGACAGTTGCTCAACCAACGAGCCACCCAGGAGCCCCAGGAAAATATATTTTAAAGGAATAGCCAAACATTGGTACAAACACTGGAAACCTGTGAGTAAATAATTATTTCCCTCAAGCTAAGGCTTTTAAGCTCTCTTTATCTCCGTAGTCACCAGATTGCCTCATATAAGGCTTAGATAGAAACAGAAAACAATCCATTATCTACAATGATAAAGGGTGAACTATCACAGCAATGGAAAAAGTGCACAGAAATTTGTTTTAGGTAACACAGACAAATAATGATAGAGGTTCCTTAATTTTCATTTTTTAAAAACATTTATTTATCTGAGAGAGAGAGAGAGAGAAAGTGAGAGAGCATGGGCTGGGGGAAGGGCAGAGGGAGAAGCAGACTCCCTGTTAAGCAGGGACCCTAATTCAGGGCTTGATCCTGGGACTCCGGGATCATGACCTGAGATGAAAGCAGACACTTAGCTGACTGAGCCACCCAGGTGCCCCTCCTTCATTTATATGTCTTTTCCATTTTATTGTGAAGCTACATATACTGGTTTTTTTAGCCATTGAAATTTAAAATACATGTTATATTTCAAAAAAGAAACCATCACAGAGTGAGTGACTTTGTAGAATGAATAAGGCCACATGTTTGAGGTCCTTGAACTCTTTTAAAGAGAGCTGATACGTTTCTTGACATTATTAATATATAGATTGGACCCAGGAAAACCTGATAACTAGTCAACCAATAAGTAAAGCAAGATTGTGTGCTTATGTCTGGCCAAGGAATGTTTATTGTTCAAATGTTAAGATCAGGAGATATTATGAATCAGTTATTTGAGGCTGAAGAAAAAGGATCATCCTGCTTTGTGTTGGTGATTAGTAAATTTGATCAGGATTCCGGACTAGAAGTACATGGTTATGGGGAAGGAAGATATTACCAAATGAAAGGACCAAGCCTCAAAAGTGCTTTTGATAATAGTTTTTCTTTTACTCATAATCACTGTTAGCATATATAATTTTGGAAGTAAAATATTAATGTAAAATAATAATGTTAAAATCTACTAATCTACTAAAAAATTCTACTTATTATCCCAATGGCAAAGCCAAATTTCATTTTTTTCTTGTGCAAAATAGAACTACGTAACCATATATATTTATGTACTCTCTTGTTCTATGTCTATTCATACTGAATAATTTTATGGTATCATTTAAAAACTGTTCTTACCGACTAATCATTTTTCTACAGGGATATAGTTGTATATTTGAACTTCGAGTTGATAATGACTTCAGTATCCACAAATCTAAATATCTTTGTAACTCAGGGAACAAAAGTCCTTTCCAAAGAAGTGGATAGTGACTGAAGACAATACTGAAGAAAAATTGTTAAGGTTTCCATGATTAAGTCTCTAAGATTTCTCTGCAAAACAGTCACCTAGATTTTACCTTGTACAGGGGTCAGTTTTGGGAGAGGGGCAAATATCTGTTAAGGATGCAGTACTGGGTACACCCAGGACTACACATAGTGAAAGTAAAGGAATGCATAAATCAGTAGAGAAAGAGCTATAGAAATCAATCAAGCTGAGTCCTGGAAAATGACTCACTTTGTAAGATAATCATAGCCAAGGAAGACAAAGCTGAAAAGCAATGCTGATTTAATAGTAGAAGCCAGAATGAAAATTTAAATCTAGGTCCCTATTTGAGCTGGAGATCACTAGGTCATGGTACTATTAGAGGTAATGAGTTAATTGCATAAGAGAAGGTTTCTGTGATAAATCCTTGATTGTTTTTAAGAACGCTTAAATATAAAGCCCCAATCTAAGTCAAGGTAACACCTGAGCTCTTCACTGCAAATTTCATTAACATGTAAAGATTAGGGAATTATTTTATAATTTTGCTTTCTCTTCTTTATGTTCAGAACACTTCTACTGATTTCATGGGTGTTTTCTTTTCATCATTAAATCAATTCAAGTATCAGCTCCTAAAATAATATTTTCTATTCCCAGCCAAAGCTGCTTCCCATTTCCTGAGTCACTTTCTACCACATCTTCTTTACATCTACGATATATTGCTCTGTACCTGGAATGACTCACTGAATGATTTTTTTGTTGTTGTCAATTTTCAGTCTCCTGCCATTAGGATGAAAGTTCATTGAAGGCAAGTTTGCTTTTTTGTCTTCTTCATCCGTATATCCCATCATCCAGAACAGTAATTCACACAACACTGGATCTTAGTGTATTTGCTCTCTGTATTCTGTTCAAAAGAACATATATCCTTTGGATTTAGGATGGTATGCCCTTTATACTATCAGCATTATATTCTCCTCTGTGTATTATTCATCCTTGAAGGCCAGGTTTTGTTTGTTTGTCTTGGTGTTTTGTTTGGAGAGTAACTCAGTCTTACCTGTGGTTCTGATAAATACAATAAGAAAAATGTTAATTATAATTATTATTCATTTTTGCTAAAAACACTGATATATATATCAGAATATATGTATATTCTGATACTATTTCTTTAAAACCCTAAAATATAACTAATGGACATTTCTCTAGTTTGTTATGCCAAGGTTTCAGTACCTCTATGCTATGATTTTCATCTTTTTGACTCAAAATGCATATGCACAACCACATAATAACTACTTATCAGAGAAATGAATGTGAATGATTTACAGTTACATTTCAATTTGCATTCTTATTTCATTCTTACTTCAAAGGAATTAAGGCCATTACTGTGTTACTCAATAAAATTTAATAAAACTCAAAATCACTGAGTTTTTGCAATCTTTTAAACAAAATTATTATTGATGATAAACAATTTTGAGTTATAATTTATATCAAATATTTACCCCAAGCCAAAATCTTTGTCTAAAATATTTATTTTGTCAATATTATGGCTGTCAACACATATGTTTGTGTTTAAATAAACTGTTTTGTGGGCAGATGTCTACATGATATTAAAACATGGATTGTTTTGATTGTCTCAACTTCTGTGTGCTAAGCCAATTTGAAGTAACTTCAAGGCATTCAGTAATACTATGGCATGACCACAGTTTCAGTGATACTGACTAGAGGTAGAACTATAATCTATGGTATAATGCTTTGTAGATTCCTTTTTCACATATTCCTGTTTTACAAGAGGTATTCGATTCCACCAGTGAAGATTTGTTGCTTGTGGCTAAAGAATTGGATTTAATCTAAGAGTTATTAAAATGTATCATTATGTAGTATTTAGTATTTGTGTTTGGCATGTTATTTAAATCTATCCATGAGAATAAAGGAATTGAAAACAAATTTCAAGTTGGAAAATTTTAGTCAAGAGCTATTGTTTCAACAAGTGGTTAGAGCACTTTGAAAAGAAACATTCTGTACATTGTGTACAATATTTTCATTTGCATTACTATACCTGCCAATCATGCTAAACTGTTGATAGTATGAAAAAATGACATAGTATTAAGCCTTTGTTTAAAAAGGCAATAAAAAATAAAGGGCATAGTGTGTTGGGGAAGTGGGTTGTTAATTATTCAGAATGTAAACTGGGTTTGATTTTCTTCACATTTTTAATTGCTTCATTTTGGATAACACATTACTATATATAGAAGCTGACTGTTTGTGACATCTAAACAAGGATTAGTCCAAGTATTTTCCCCTTTGTCTTTTCTATCCAAAATCTTTTACACTGTGACCTAGATTCAGATTTGGTGGCACTAACCACAGTATTTAAAATGAAAAAATAAAATATGAAGTATGCTAACGTTATTTCTGAATATTCTACCCCTGAGGATTATTTGTTTTTAATTTCCCTTACTGTATAACAGCACTCCCAGGAAACATTCAACAATAGTTATTAAATAAAGATAAGTTTGTTGAAAAAATAACAAACTTAGGAAGATAATTTTCATATCCAAGGATACAAGTCAAATATTGTGTTTTCCAAAGGGTAAGATTTGTTTTAAATCAAACAAGAATTTTTAAAAGGGTGTAAGAGATAAAGACTTTTTCTCTAGAACAGCTAAATAAAGAAAAACACTGGATATTTTAAGGGAAATAAAGAACATATTATCTTTTTATATTATGGAATTGTTGATTTAAATTATTTTAAAATATTCTCTTGCACTAAAATATTTTCTTTTAGGACATGGATTGTTAGAAGCCAAATAATCTAATAGAATAAAGTATAAACTATTAATCATAACAAACTTCTGGTACATTTATTTTACCAATGTACAATAAGTTTAATCTTATTGTTTTGGAGATCTCAGGGATAAGTACAAAATCTCATAAATACTTCATGAATACATCCCAAATACTGAATTTTGTCACTCAGAAACACCTTTTATAAACTTACATTTTTTTCTTATATGCTTCACAAAAGAAATAAGAGGTTTACATATTCTTAAATAATTTTGAAATAAACCACATATTACATATAACTGGAATTGAAATCAAATTATATAATTCCCTAAGTTTATCTACATATTCTGTTTCTCTATCAAATAAAACTAAAAGGGAAATTTAATCTCAAGAATTCTATTACTGAATAATATTTTTTTTTTTTTTTTAAATATTTTATTTATTTATTTGTCAGAGAGAGAGAGAAGGAGAGAGAGCGAGCGAGCAAAGGCAGACAGAGTGGCAGGCAGAGGCAGAGGGAGAAGCAGGTTCCCTGCTGAGCAAGGAGCCCGATGTGGGACTTGATCCCAGGACGCTGGGATCATGACCTGAGCCGAAGGCAGCCGCTTAACCAACTGAGCCACCCAGGCGTCCCCTATTACTGAATAATATTGCTAAAAATAGATTTTGTAGATTTCTCATTTCAACTTTGAAATGGAAAGGGCTAAAAGAAGCACCATTTCTGTCATAAAGAAAAAGAAGGAGAAACTTCTATATTATTACTTTCTTGGACACATCAGGAAACCAAGCATTAAAGGCAACCAAATAACTAAAAACCTGGGAAAGACAGATAACTGGTAGAAGTAAAATAATTTAAGTATTTATTTACCTTGAGTAGACACTTTTGGACACCATATAAGCTGATAAGAAGATGACTTAAAAAAAAAATAGAAGACTGCCAAATGTGAGAGTACCTATATTAGTTTTCTAGTGCTGATGAAGAAACTTATTACAAACCTAATGGCTTAAAACATATTTGGAGCATCATAAGTCCAAAATGACTTTTACTGGCCAAAATCAAGATGTCAGCAAAGCTGCATTCCTTCTGGAATCTCTAGAGGAGAACTAAGGTTCCTTGCCTTTACCTGCATGCCTTGATTCATGGTCCCTTTCCCATCTTCAAAGTTCATCACCCTAATCTCCACTTTTTTCATTACATCCTACTCTTGAATTTGACCATCTGTTCTTTCTTTTGTAAGAACCTTTGTGATTACATTGGGCCCACCTGAACAATCCAGGATAATTTCCCAGCTCAACTTTCTTAACTTATTAATGAAATCCTTTTGCTATAAAATCAACATATTCAGTTTTAGGAATTAGGTCATAAGCATCTTTGGGAGGCCCTTATTCAGCCTACTACAGAGGCTTAGTGTAAGAATGTATGAATCCTGATATGAGGTTTTTCACCATCTTGCCAGTTCATCCTCCAGTAATTCCACCATGCACTCATAAGGAAGTCAGGTTGAATTTTGACAAAGCTTTTCTTGTGGTACTAGGTGGGGGAGAGCAATAACAATGACTACAGAAACTGTCCAAACCAATATCCTCTCTCTCCACCACAAAATGAATGTTAATCTGCTAGAGTAGGGACAATGAAAATCTGTCTTTAGGACAAGTGTGGGAAAAAAATGTACTGACCCTATACAGAGGCAGACATACATCTTAGTCTCAGCATCAAATTAGAGAAGCAGGTACACTTGTAAAAATCCCACCATTGAGATTCAGGAATATTGTGCACGCCTAAGACTAAGACTTAATCAAAGCATTAGAGAATGACATTTTCTTCTGGTTTATCTCCAGGCTATCAAGTGTTGTGTATGACAAGGGATTACACCTCTGAGAGTTGCAAGAGATAGATTCTTTTTGGGGCACCACATAAAGAAAAGACTCAAAGAGAAAGAGGAATTCAGAAAGTAATGCCCAGAAAAGCAATCCACAGCACAAAGAGGATTACTAGGAAAATTTGAAGTCTATGGTACATTCAGAGTAACTGTAGCAACAGGAAACCTCAACCCCAGCTTAACTCCTGAAAGAATGACACAAACTACTATAAAGGCTTAGTGGGAGGAAAGGTATATTTGAAATATAAAGTCCTTACTTTCTAATGTCCTACACAAGATCTGGATGTCAAAATACAGTAAAATATACATTAAAAGGCAAGAAATGACACTGAAGGATGAAATAATCACAGAATATAGATATGACATGGAAGTTGGGCCAATTAGAGAATGTAATTGTCATTAATATGTTAAAGGTGCTACTAGAAAAGGTGCACAATAGGAAAGACCAGAGGGATACATTCAGAAACATGATGACTATAGGAAAGAACCAACTGGTAATTTCAGAAGTCAAAACATTATAACAGGGATAAAAAACTGCTTCAAGGAGCCTTTTAGTAAGCTCAGCACAACCAAAAGAAGAGTCAGGGAAATTAAGGATAGTTCAATAGAAATTACTCAAAATGAAACACAAGAGAAAAGAGAGAGGGTAAAAACAAAACAAAACACAAACAAATTAAAAAAAAAAAAAAAACCTGTAAACGTTGTGGCACAATGTCATTCTTAACATACATATAGTAGAATCCCAGAGAGAGAAGAAAGATTAAAAAGGGTCAAAAACATTTTGCTATATGAGAATTTTGCTAAACTAGTTCCAGACACCATATTGGGGATCCAATAGCTTAGAACACCAAACAGAATAAAAATAAACAAAACAGCCCCCCCAAACTCACTAAGTATGTCATGTTGAAATTGTCAAAAACAAACAAACAAACAAACAAACAAAAGAAATCACCTGGTAGAGAGCCAGAAAACAACAAAAACAAAAAAACCCCATTACCTAGACAAGAATGGCTTAAAAATACAGCTGATTTCCCATCAGAACCTATGCAAGTAAGAACATAATGGAATTTCTTCCTAAATGCTGAATAAACACCCCCTCATCCCACACACAGGTCTGAGCTCTACATTTAGCAAGAATTTATTTTTTTTTTAAATAGAAAAGAAGTAAAGATTTTCTCAGACAAGTAAAAGAAAATGATTCTCTTTAAATAGCAGAAGTGAAATTAGAATATGACAATTCCACAAAATGTAGTAGGAGGCAATGGAGAATATACTAGTGTAATGTTCTTATATTACACATAAAATAGTACAACTTACATATAGACTCAGATTAATTAAAAATCTTTATTGTATGGACAGCTGAGTGGTTCAATCAGTTAAGCAAATGCCTTCAGGTCAGGTCATAATCCCAGGGTCCTGGGACTGAGGCCTGCATCAGGCTCCCTGCTCAGCGAGGAGCCCGCTTCTCCTCTGCCTGTGGCTCCCCCTGCTTGCGCTCACTCATTCTCTCTGTCAAATAAATTAATAAAATCTCTTAAAAAATGTTTATTATAAACCCTAAGGAAAGCACTAAATTAGTTTAAAAGAACTGTAAGCCATGAGGGATAAATAAACTGGAATTTAAAAAAAAAAACTCACTTCATGAAAAGAAGAAAAAGAAACAAAGAACAAAGAAACAAATAAAAATAGCTACTAAGTTGGTAGCTTTTTACCTAGCTTTATCAAAATTCACTTTAAATGTGAATGTTCTAAACATACCAGTTAAAATAAAAAGATTGTCAAATGGGATAAAAAATACATGACATCAATACATGCTTTCTGCAAGAAAACCGTTAGCCATAAGTACACAAAAATGTGAAAATTGAAAGAATAAAGGGAGTTACAAAATGCAAAAACAATCAAGAGAAAATATATGTAGTAGAATCGAAGGGAACATCAGAACAGGAAATATTATCAGGGGAGCAGGGAAACAGTTCATGATAAAGAGATCAATTTTCCAACAAGGAATAATAATCTTTTGTTTTTGGGGCACCTGGGTGGCTCAGTGGGTTGAAGCCTCTGCCTTCGGCTCAAGTCATGATCCCAGGGTCCTGGAATGGAGCCCCGCATCGGGGTGGGGGGGTTCTTTGCTCAGCAGGGAGCCTACTTCCCCTCTCTCTCTGTCTGCTTCTCTGCCTACTTGTGATCTCTGTCTCTCAAATAAATAAATAAAATCTTTAAAAAATAATCTTAAGTTTTTAAATAGAACTTTTAAGTAGAACTAAAGTGAATGGAATTTAAAGGGAAAAAATAGAGAAATTTGTAATTATATGTAGAACATTGAACACTTCTGTTTCAGTGATAGCAGAAGCAAGCATAAATTTAGTAAAGATATGATGACTTCAATAGTACCATTAAGTATCATGACATAAGTTATGTTTCTAAATACTTCACCCATCCACAACAGAACATACATTCTTCTAAAGTTCATATGGAACATTCCTCAGGCCAAACAACATTCTAGGAATTAAAACGAACTTTAACAATTTTAAAATAATAAAGATCCCACAAAGTATGTTGTCAAACCATACTAGAATTAAAGTATAAATCAACAGTAGAAAGATATATAGAAAAATCCCAAATATTTGGTGATTAAACAGAACATTTCTAAATAACACATGAATCAAAGAGGTCTCAAGAGAAATCAAAAATTTTTTTGAATTAAATGAAAATGAAATGCAACTTATTGAAATGTGTAAGGTGCATCAAAAGCAGTGTTTGGAGGGAAATTGATGTCATTAAATCCATATATTATAAAAGAAGGATCTAAAAATCAATAATACAAATTTTCTAGAAAATAAAGAAACACCATTCAACTATAAAGTAAATAAAAAGTAATATAAATGTATAGAATCCAAGGACTTTGAAAAACATGAAAATAATAGAGAAATTCAATGAAAACAAAAGTTCTTCCAAAAAATCAGTAAAATTGATAAACTTCTATCATGTTTAACCACAAGAAAAAGAAGACACGTTATCATGAATAAAAATGGTGTCATTTATTGATCACATAAGAAATAGAAGGAACAACACTCTACTTAAATCTGACAATTTAGATTAAATGAAAACGTTTTGAAAGAGGCAAACTATCAAAACTCACTAACGGTGAGATAAACCTGAATAATCCTACATAAATAATAGAAATTAAATTAGTCATTAAAAACCATTCAAAAGAGAAAACCTCATACTCAGAAGCTTTTATTAATAAGTAAACTCTACGAAACACATGACGAAGAATAATACCAATTTTACACAAATGCCAGCAGAAATAGCAGAGGAGAGGGTACTACTTCCCCAGTCATTTTATCAGTCCAGTATTATCATATTACCAAAACCAAAAAAGGACATTTAAAAAACAGGAAACTACAGATCAATGTCCATAAATGACAATAGAAACAAAATTATCAGCAACATTTTACAAAACCTAATGCAAAAAGTATGTTTAAAAGGATAATGATCAAATAAAAGATAATGATCCTAGGAATGCAAAGTTGCTTCAATATTTAAAAATCATTCATTTCATTCATCATATTAACAGATTAATAGAGACAATGTTTTTCTTAGTAGATGCAACAAACAATTGACAAAGCTCAATATCGTAATAAAATTATGAACCAATAAAATACAAGAGAGCTTTCTTAACCTAATAAAGGACATCTTTAGAAAAGCTATAGCAAACATCATATCTAATAATTAGATAATGAATATTTCTCAACCCAAGTTTAAAAACAAGGGAAGATCTTCCTCTGTCAGTACTCCTATTAATGTTGTACTGGAAGTGCTAGCAAATGCAATAAGCCAAGAAAAACGAATACACATTCTGGTTATATTTTATAAATTAAATATAAATGTTCATGAGATATATCAGCCATAAATAACCAAAATACCTTGATTTGATATTTGAAATCAAAATATCATTTAGAATAACACTAAAATGAAATATTTGTACCTTCAGTTAAATTACAATATCTGTGTTAAGTAATTTATTAAATACTGATGAGCATAATCAAACAAAAAATCAGGAGATATACATTATGGATGAGAGAATTAGTGACATGAAAAAGGCTGTTCTCAATGTATATATTCAATGTAATTCAATGGAAGTCCAATATTGGCAATAAAAATTGATTTGGAAAGGCACAGCTAAACACAACTAAAAAAAAAAAAAAAAAAAAAAAGACCAGAATTGGAGGTTTTGTATTACCTGATTTCAAGACTTTCTATAAAGCTACAGTAATCAAGGCAGTTTGGTATTATCAAAAGGGATAGATACATTGATTAATAGAGCATAGAGTCCAGGAATACACACAAATACAATAAACTCTTGAGAAGGTCTTTTTGAGAAATTTTACAGACAGTTCAGTGGAGAAAAAAGAATCTTAACACATATATCTCACATCTTTTTTTTTTTTCTTAAATGAGGAACACAGTGAAGTAATAGAAAGTCAGGATAGCAAGGAGGAGGCTTTTTTTTTTTTTTCTTTTTAAAGATTATTTATTTATTTATCTGACAGACAGAGATTACAAGTAGGCAGAGAGGTGGGCAGAGAGAGAGGAGGAAGCAGGCTCCCTGCTGAGCAGAGACCCCGACCCCGGGCTGGGTCCCAGGACCCTGGGATCATGACCTGAGCCGAAGGCAGAGGCTTTAACCCACTGAGCCACTCAGGCGCCCCCATATCTCACATCTTATACAAAATTAATTCCAGATGGATCATAGATCTAAATGAAATGGTAGAACTATAAAGCTTTTAGAAGATAACATAGGAGGCAATCTGCATGGCCTTGCATTTGACAAAGAAATTTTAGGATAAGAAATCAAAAGAAGCATCCTTAAAATAAAAAATGATAAATCAGAATTTATAAATATTAAAAACTGTGGCTCTGTGAAAGATACTGTTAAGAGAATGAAAAGACAATTCAATGCCTGGGATAATTACAATACTTATGTGTGATGAGGAATTCTAACTAGCATAAAAAACAATTGTTAAAAATCACTATCATAAATAATAACAGCCAAATAAGATGTATGCAGAAGTCTGAACAGACAGTTTTGAAAACATCATATATGGAGAGCAAATAAGCTCATGAAAGGGTGAATAACATCGTTAATCTTTATGAAAATGCAAATGAAAATCATAATAGGATAACACTGTACATATATTACAATAGCTTAAAGCAAAACAAGACAAAACAAGTCTGGAAATAAGAGCTCTTGATGATGCTGAGAAACTGGAACTCGAATATTGCTGGGAGGAAGACAAAAATGGTACAGCCATCTTGGAATGTGGTTTGGTAGTTTTTTATAAATTTAAACATACACTAACCATTGGACTTAGTAATTCCACCCCTATGTATTTATCCAAGTGAACTTAGAATTTATATTCACCCAAAAGTCTGTATGCAAATGTTTATAGCAGTTTAATTCCATATTTGGAAAAAAGAAACTGGGAACAATTCAGTATCTTTCCACAGATGAGTGATAAACACACTTAGATAGACATCCATACAGTAAAAAGTAAGTAATTCCAAATTTACAAAAAAATATGGAAAAATTTCAAAGCATCTTCCTAAATGTAAGGAATGAGACCTCATTATATTGTATGATTTCAATTACATGATATCCTGGAAAAAGCAAACTATAGGGACAGTAAACACATCAATAATTTCCAGGACTGGGAATGAAGGGAAGAGTTGAGTACATAGAAGGAGCAGAAGGGAATTTGGGGGATGATGGAATTACTCTGAGTGCTATTGTAATGATAGAAACATTGCTCAACGCATTTGTCGAACTCACAGTACTGTCCACCACCAAGAGTAAATTTTACTGCATGCAATTAAAAAAAAAAAAAATCAGACTTCACATTGCACAAATTTTAAGTCCCCGAATTTTCAAATCCAAAAATTTTCAAATCAACCAGATGGACAAAATGAGGCAGAGAACTTTTATGAAATGTGGATTGTAGCAAATGCAGCTAACTACATTACTAATATGTGACATAACTACAGTGAAACTAGTGGGTAATAAAAAAGAGCTGCCTGAAGTGGCTCATAAAAGGTTTGGACTAGATACTACAAGACAAAAAAAATAAATAAATAAATAAATCAGTGTACCCAAATAGTAAAAAAGCTTAAAGGACTTAACAATTCTGAAACAAATTTATACATGTGTATTATCTTTGAACAAATAATTAAATGTACATATAATGGAAGCCAGGTTTCTTACTGTAAGAAAAATAAGTTATAAATAAGCAAAGGGAAAAATGATAGATGTTGGAGTTACCAGTATGAGCACATATTCATTATTATACATAAATATCCATATGGAGGTACAAAGATGAATAGAGATGTGCATATACATGGTATATTATGCATATATACCTTTCCTAATCCTGTTTGCCAGGAGGGCTTGGAAGCAGTCTCTGTCCTAACAAAGGAGAACACTTAGCAACCATGTTTTAGTTTTTAAATATAATTCTCCAGCTAAAGGAACCAAGACTTCTCAGAGAATTCTCTGTGGCAGGAAAAATATAAGATGATTTTAGAATAATTTGTAGAGCCAGAATGCAAGATAGTATTATAAATAAAAGCAAGAATAGCAAAAATCACAACAATAAGCAAAAGACAATGAAAGAGAAAGAGATGAAGGATAAGGAGGAAGAGATGATGACATAGGAGCCAACCAGACAAAGGTTCCACTTGTTACAACTGGCAAAATTTGATCCATAAGATAAATGGCAATAGTGTTGGATTGTAACTCAAAGAATAAAATTATTCTTGAATCTGTAGTGATTTAAGTAAATAATTCAATAAACAATTAAATGGAGAAAAAAAGGACAACTTGTTATTACAAAAGAATTCAAAGTAATACAGGAAAAATGAAGGAAATAGAAAAATCACCATTAGAACTCCACAGTAATAACTGCTTCACCCAAGATGCATTGAGGAATACCAAGATTGGTAGGAAAAACTTAGGGGAAAAAATAGGAATATTGCATAATCTTGAATCTTCTCTTCCAAAATATTTATTAGTTACTGTGGTGGTTTGAACATGTTTACAAATTTACTGAAACTCCTTCCTCCAAGAGGTAAGTTTAATTTCTTCCCCTCTAATGTGAGATGGACTTAGCTACTTGTTTCTAATAGAGTACAAGTGAAGAAGAAAAACAAAACAAAACAAAACGAAACAAAACTTTGCATTGAGGAAGAGAAACCTAGCAGATAGTACACTAACTAAGAAATCGAGGGTAACATCACCAGTAGTAAAAATAATGATATCATGTATTTCCTGACGGAACACGATCAGAGGGACACATCACCTCCATACTACGCTTTCTCAAAATCCATGTCCTCAGCCTAATCATGAGAAACACCAGACAAAACCAAATCGAAGGACATTTTATTAAACCACTTCAGAGTACTTTCAAAAATCTCAGGTCATGAAAAAGAAAGATAGAAAATTGTCACAGATTTGAGGAAATAATGCTTAACAACTATATGCAATGTGGTATCTTAGAAGACGCATGAGTAGAAACACTGGGAAAATTTGAACATAGGTAGCAGTATTGGAACAATGTTAGTTTCTTAGTTTTTACTATAGTATCATGGTTAGGTAAATTGTTAGCTTTAGGGGTAGCTAATAAGGGACTGGGTGAAAGATATGTGGGACTATATTTACAATCTAAATTTATTTCAAAATAAAAAGTTAAAAACTAAATTTTACACTTAAAAGTTTTCCAGAATTATGCCAAAGAAAATGCAAAAAATATTATCACAGAAGCCGGTGCAGAATCGTACAGAGTATGTATTGCTTATGTATTGTGTTACACATCCTTATTTATTTATTTAGTTATTATTTATTTATCTATGTTCATTTTGGAGCTATTGATTACAATATGCAAATTATCAAGGAAAAATGTGATAAGGAAAGAAAATGACATTCAGAAACTGGCCATTTTAACAATGTACTTTTTCCAAACAATATCTTACAATAGTATGTGAGAAATACACAATTAAACTGAGTTATTTATTGTGCTTTAAAGAAGAAAAAATTGCTAGCCTGCCTTCTCAATACACACTGACAATTATCTATGTGAGTCCTTGAGTATTAAGCAGAATTAATGCACTACATCTTCCCACAATGTTCAGTTTCCCTGCAGTATGGAGAGAAAGATGTAGCTTTCTGTCCTAAAAATAGATAGATGCAAAGCTGTTAGTGCAAGTGTGTGCAATTTTTGTTTGCTTGGTATGTAGAGTGTGAAAGGTAAGGCAAGTCATGAATATATTTCTTTTGCTTATATGTCAATTTCTGCAGCAGTAGTGATACATTAGTTTTGAGAAAGTCTGTCCTTTTTCAACAATGTCAAGAAATTCGTATAGATAGGCATATACTTATCATACACACACACACACACACACACACACATATATATATATATATGTATAAAATATATAGTTTGGGGAAAGCTTTTTTTTATCTTCAAAATACACTATATTTCAGGCTCTACTGCTGTACAGATAAAGATTTTTATGGACACAGAGTATATTATTCTCTGGTTCATCATGCTGTATGATTCAGAAATGTTAAAATGAAGTTGTTTTAATATTTATTTTTAAATATTTGTTTGATCATTCATTCATTCAATTGACAATTATTGGTTTCTAGCTTTTGGTATTTGTAAGAGGCATTTTGACTTTACGTACATTGTAAACAAGCTGAAAATGGGAGAGGTATGCATTTGTAGGAAAATTTTCATGCTTTTGGAGCACAAAGGAAAAGAAGATTATTGAGAAGAAAAGATACCATAGACGAAAACAATGTCTATTGAATACATATAAAGCAGCATTTCTTAACTTCAGTTTATTTGCAAATGACATTGGGGCTTTTCTGTGGGCCCTCAGAGTTGACACTTATACTCAAGTGATGCCAAGGCTGGTGGATGTGGGCCACAGTTTGCATAGCAAGGCTGCAGCATACACATGCTTATAAATGCCCAAAATCACCCTCCAGAACACTGAGAGCAGGATACCCAAGGTTTTCTACAAAGGCAAGAAAATAGAAATGCACAACAGAAGGGACACCTCCAGTATGGTTTATGCCCCACATGTAAAGGGAGTTTTGTCTGTATTGTTTGTTTCTGCTTTAATTCTGGTGCTGTAACAGCGCTTTCACATGATAGGTATTCAATAATCATTTTTGAAGTAAGTGGTTAATTGAAATATATTATCATATGGGAGACAGGAAATCATCTCCCATATAATGATTGTACGTCTTTATGTTTTAAAATTATGGAAGTCAAATATGAAAGTCAGATTTTATTAGAGTTAATAGGAGGTTGAAAGCATAGGATGGAGTCTCACAACAATATGTAAGCACTAATTGACAAGCAAACACATAAAGCTTCTGAGATGATACAATTTTTTGATATGGGAAAACCTAATTAATTTCAACCAGGAAAAAGGAGGTTAACAATTTGGGAGTAAGGAAGGGAGTAAGGAAGGTAAAGAGCAATGTGAAAGTTTTCTTTTTGTTTGTACTTTAAGGAGAATGTGTGTATAGTTCTGTATGTAGACAGTTGCTTTTTCTAAGTTCTTTTCTTAGGTATTTTAAAGAAATTGTGTCTTCATTGGGATATGTCTACTTTGGGTCAATTGAAATGATTTACTTAAAGCAGTAAGTAAAAAGCCTGGCACATAACGATTTTTCAATAAGTTCTTGTTATTATTGATAACTACAATTCAGTAAAATAATACAAAATAACTCAGTGAATAGATAAATAGGTGACTTATAAGGGGTCTTCGAAAGGGCAAAGTATTTGAAGGAAAGACATTTGAGTCCTGGTTTCTTTGCTAATGAATTGTGTGAACTTGAGCGAGCCCACATGTTCTGAATATTGAACAAGAAGGGGAAAGGTTTTATAAGGTCTGTGGTGCTACATAAATATCAGTTTGTATAGGCCTAGAAAAATAGAAAATGTTTCTTAATATTTTAAATTTCATGACATTCGTGCCGATCTATGAAGATCTACTGAAAACCATACTGAGTCCAAAATGTATTATGCTAACGCCCTCATGTGCAGGCTTAACAGGTTGAAAATTGCACTGCCAAACAGTCTTAAAGCTAGAAAAAGCTTCAAGAAAATTTAGTAGTGAATGCGAAACTGCAGGAGGGCGCATGAAGGAGTATAGGTTGCACTTACGTGTGTGGTTTTATGAAGGTATAAATCTTCCATTATTTTGCCCGCGAAAGGACAGATGGCTGCCCTAAAATGGAATCGGGCTGCAGCATCCACATACTGAATGTCATTATACACAGCAACAGCTGTGTTTAGCATATCCTTCATTTGAATTCTAGTTCAGAGGAAAGACAAAAAATCATAGCCTGTCTATTATCACCAGGCACTATGTCCAAATGATAAAAACAGAAGGCTTTTCTAAGGAACTAAAATTTAAGGAGAGTATAGCCATAGTTGCTAGGAAATTCAAGGTTGGAAAAATGACCGATCCTGGACCTGTGAACTATCCTGTGTTAAATTGTATCCAGGAATTAATCACTCAAGTTCAAGGGAACATAAGAAAGGGGATGGAAGATTAAAAAAAATAAATTATTAACGTAAAATAGAAAACAAGAGACAACACTTGGTCTGTATGAAATTTTCAGATCTTTTTTATTGTGTTTATGCAAATCCAGTTGATACCTCTGAGAATGAGAGCAAAATTCTGAATTAGCTTAGGCTGCCGTAAGAAAATGCCACAGACTGTGTAGCTTAAAGAACATAAATTTATTTTCTCATAGTCCTTGAGGCTAGAAGTTCAAGATCAAGGTCTGATAGCATCACATTCTGATGTGGTCCTCTTCATGGCGTGCAGAGGGTACCTTCATGCTGTTGTCTCACGTGGCAGTGAGGCTGGAAGGTGTGTGGACAAAGATCCAGTTTTAGTGTTTCTTCTTATAAAGGATACTAATCCTATGAGATCAAGGCACAAGCTTATGACCTTATTCAGTCTTATTATCCCCCAAAGGTCCTATTTCCAAATATAGTCACATTGAGAGTTATAGCTTTCAATATATGAATTTGGGGGGAATATCGTTAAGGAAGCTCCTAAACAAATAATACTGTAATATGCCTGGCTGTGTATTTTTATAACTCAGTACTTTTCCTTGTGAAATCTCTTTGTATTATGTTGTGGACAACTTAGTAGGCAAGGGCTCTGACCACTGCCAAGCATAAAACCTGCATCCTAAAATACATGACTACTAAATAAACTGCATGACCGTAGGCCAGTCACCTCTCCAAGTCTGTTTTTTATTTGCAAAGTGAAGACAATACTAATGATATCTACCCTAAGAAGTTTCTGATAGGTATATAAAATAAGCATTAATCAACAGCAAATCTTATGAAATAAAACTGACCTAAAAATAAAATTTCTTTTTAACAAATGTTTTGGATCTTGGGGTGCCTGGGTAGCTCAGTCAGTTAAGCACCTGCCTTTGGCTCAGGTAATGATCCCAGGCTCCTGGGATCTAGCCCTGCATCAGGCTCCCAGCTCAGCGGAAACCCTACTTCTCCCTCGCTCTTTGCCTGCTGCTCTCCCCAACTTGTGCTCTCTCTCTCTGTCAAATAAATAAATAAAATCTTAACAAACAAACAAACACCCAAAAAAACAAGTATTTTGGATCTTTCCAAACTTTAAAAATATTTATTGAGAAAGACATTTTAAATATGCATATTCTTGTTGACAATAATGGTTGATAAAGATTTATATGAAGAAATAATTTATATGCAGAATAAATACTTAAATTTTTATTTTATTTTGTATTTTTTGGTGGGTGGCTTAAATGCATCATGAATGCATGAATGCAGGAATGAAAAGTGATGGGTGTTTCAGATGTAAAAGGAAAATAATAAGTGACAATTTTATGAAGTTCTATAAGTTCAACTTAAAAATGGCCAAAATAAGACATGGAGAGGATATCAAACAAAGCCACACAGCTAGTAAGCCATAGAGGCAGGATTTGGAACCAAGGGACATGGCTTGATGTCTACTGATTAAGTAGTTATAATAGGTTATTTGGAAGATTAAACTGGCCATTTAGCATGACTTCACTGTATTCAAGATTTTTGATGAGATTACTAAAGCAGTTCTAGAAATGTGATTTGCCAATGTTATCAGAAGCCATTCATTCCTCAGGGCCTCATATGCTCATGAAACTGTACATATTCATTAAGAAGAATATCCGTTTATTAATTACAATAAAGAATAATGAGGGGTAACCTAAATTCTATGTCAGCTGAACAACAAATCTCTCTGAGTCTCACTTGCTATTATTTTATTGGTGGATTTCTAGTATCGTCATTGAATTATGATGCCTGGGGACATACCTGTTAAATAGTCACTTCTACCCACTTTAACTTGTTAGGGCTCCCTCTCTCACTCTTTTAAAGACTTATTTATCTGAGATAGAGAGAGAGAGAGAACAAAAGTGGGAGGGGCAGAGGGAGAGGGAGAGAGAATCTCAGGTAGACTCCATGCTGGGCTAGGTCTCAGGACCCTAAAAAAGTTTCAAAACAAGATCAAGACCTGAGACTAAACCAGAGGAATGCTTAATGGACTGAGCCACCCAGGTGCCCCAGGGCTCTCTTTTACCTGCTTAGTGCTGTAGGCACCCTGACGCATATTCATTCTTATAATTGAAAATGGCTCACCTCCTAATGATTTAACATTTTTTTCCCTTTCAAACATCATACTCTCTATTTTTTTAGAGTTCAGGTTTTTTTTTTTTTTTTCATTATAATAAACCTTGTTACATCTATTTGAGCTGATAATGTATTTATCTTTGGTGGTCATGAGTGCCCCCTAAGTTTCTCAGTCCCACATTTATAAATAAGCTCTTGAGTTTTGTTTCGTGTTTTTTTTTTTTTTTAAGAGTTTATTTATTTATTTGAGACAGAGAGAGCAAGCTAGAGAGCACAAGTAGGGGGAATGGCAGAGGGAGAGGGAGAGGCAGGCTCCCACCAGAGCAGGGAACCTGATGCAGGGCTCCATCCCACAACCCTGAGATCATAACCGAATGGAAGACAGACACTTAACCACCTCTGCCACCCAGGCACCCTAGCTCTTGGGTTTCTTATCATTGTCTTATCTTATCAATTATTTAAAGATTTTATTACCTTACTGATCAGAAAGAAATAAGACATTACCAAAGGACTCTGAAGTTTTTCTAGGGAAGACTAAAGGAATAATGTCCAGCAAATATTGTCAAGGTGGTTAGTTAAGTAGTTTCTTGGAAAACAAATGTGATACTTTTGGGGGGAAAAAAAGACAACAAGTTTTGAGTTCAGTAAGTGCTGATTTAAATCTTCCAAAATGTGTAAATGTGTTAGTGATTGGTCAAGTTAAGTGTGCCTAATCACAACAAAAGCATATTAAACAAATCAAAACATCTTTTTGAAAGTTATTGTGAATACACATTAATGAATTTCCTTATTTAATTAAAACACTGATTAAGTAGCTAACAGTTCCAGGTGCTGTGGTAATCCTTGCCATTATAATGAAAAATAAGATGTGGTTTCATCCTTGTCAAGCTCTCATTAAGTGGAACATCTGACAAACATGATAGTAACAATTAAGTTCTGATTTTGGTTCCTAAACTTTATCAGTTCTTATCATTCATCAACCAGGTGGCTTCTCTTAGAGTCTTCTTAAACTTAGAGAAATAAAGCAATGAAGAGAAATGTGAAGGCCATAAAAATGAGGGGAAACAAGTTCAGCATGCTCAATGTGAATTGAAATTTTCCAAGGTTTCAGATTAGATTTTTCTATGGACAATTTAAAACATACAAAAAACAATGGTAAATTGAACTCTCTGGAGCCAATTCCCAGCTCTAATAACCACCATTTCATTGTTTCAAACATCTATACTTTTCTCCATGTTTACCAGTATCTTCTGTTATTTTGAATCAAATACCAAATATAATATTATTTAATTCACAACTATTCCAATAAGATTTTCTAAAATAAAAGGATACTGTAAAAAACAGATATCCATGATTAATATATCATCCATAACAACCCAATAATACCTGCCTTGATATTGTCCAATAGACAACATTCAAATTTCCTAATTATTTCATTTTTTCAATGGATTAAGATCCAAACACTGTATTTAGGAAACATGCTCTTAAATATTTTAATATGTAATTTATCCTACCCTCTTTCTCTTTTCCTTTCAAAATATTGTTTTACAGAAATCATGCCATGGATTCTGTAGTGGTTTTATAATTTCTCACTTTCTGTTTTTTGTTGATGGAGTCCTTCTGGCACTTTAAGTAAAACTAAAGCAAAACCAAAAATATTTCTCTGTCCCTATATTTCACTAACACTGGTAGATAGTTCAAGAGGTTTGATATGATTCAATGTAGAGTTTTGGGGAATGATTCTTTATGGATGGTGGTATGTACTTTTATCAACAACCACATGATATTTAGTAGTTTCTGTTTTTGTGTGGTTACAGTGACTACTGAGAAACTTCCTATGATATTTTTTTTTCTTTTAAATTAGGTAGATGTAAAATGGTGATATTCTAGTTCTATCATTTCTTTTTTTAAAGGTTTATTTATTTGAGAGAGAAAGAAAGAGAGAGAGTGTGTATGCAGATGGGGGAGGGGCAGAGGGAGAGAATCTTCAAGGAAATTCCCTGATGAGTGTAGAGCCCAACACTCCACCTCAGGACCCATGGGATCATGACATGGGCAGAAAGGGAGAGCTGATGCTTAATTGATTGAGCCATCCAGGTGCCCCTCATTTCTCTTTTTATTACCTAGATTAGTTTGATGGAGAGAAACTAGACCTGCTCATCTATTTGGTTACCCTGAAGTATAGTTATAAAGAAAGACAAGAAATGCTTGATTCTTTCCCTTTATTTACCAGTTTTTAGAATAAGGTGTCACTCTGTAACATCTTCAAACTAAAGAAGTTTTTTGTTTGTGTTCTTTAATATGATTTTTCAATTAAAAATCATAATATTTAATGTGCTTTAAACTATTACTATCATTATTTTGTTAAAATTAAAACTTTTCTACATATTATCAACATAAGCTTCTTCAGGTTGATTTACTGAGTCTTTTTGACAAGACTGGAGCAGTTTTTGGTGGCTTGGTTCATCTTTTCCACATCCTGCCTCAGAACTGAGCCATGTCACCAGCAAGTACAAGTTCCTATGGGGTATAAAAACATTGCCTTTGTTCTTGGTTCTTGATGGCAACTAATTTGTTCCCTGTTTCTTGGCCTTCTCAGTGGTTACAGTAAGAAAACTTTCTGTAGGAGAAATTACATCACAGATTCATAATGATATTTTTCATTAAAATATAATTCTTGGGGGCGCCTGGGTGGCTCAGTGGATTAAAGCCTCTGCCTTAGGCTCAGGTCATGATCTCAGGGTCTTGGGATCCTGCCCCACATCGGGCTCTCTGCTCAGCCAGGAGACTGCTTCCCCCTCTCTCTCTCTGCCTGCCTCTCTGCCAACTTGTGATCTCTGTCTGTAAATTTAAAATATAATAATTAAAAAAATAATAATAAAAATTTAAAAAATATATATAATTCTTGCATTTTACCTAACTTCTTTTATCCTATATTCATTTTTTTCCCTTTTTGGTTAAAAATCTTAGTTCTTAATGATTTTAAATAATTACTTGGTTTATATGTTATCTACATATAGTAGTTTATGAAAAATGATACCAACATTATGACCCAAAATATGTTTTTATTGAAAATAATTCTAAATTTGTTTGCAGTTTTTTGTTCAAGTTTATATTTCCTTACAAGATATTACAATTTACTATGTTTTTATGTCACTTGGAATAATTTCTTTCTGCCTATTTAAGCTATCAACTCAATGCAAATTTCAGTTTATTTGCTTTTATATCTTTCTATGTTGATTTACATTTGTAGTTAAGTATCATTTTTTATTCAAGCATAATTAGCCTACAGTATATTTATTTCAGTTGTACAACATAATGAAAAAATGTATTTATGTAATATATTTATATGTTCTAAAATAAAATCTAAAAAATAAGGTCTATGATGTTGGATAGAGAAATAAGGGTCAGTCAGAGAAGTCTAGATATTGCCCTTGACTTATTTTTTGCTCTCCCTCTCATGCATAAATAACAGTATCATTCACTGTATCATTTAGGGTTTCATTTAAAAACATAATAAAATACAAATATATTTGTTTTTATGCAGAACTTTCTTAGATAAGTATTAACAAACTGTATACATTTTCCCTTTCTTTCTTTTTCACATGGATAGCAATGGGATTCTGTTATTTGATGAGCCATACTTTATTCAACTGATTCTTGTAAATGGACATTTGGGTTATTTACAGGCTTGTCAATATAATTTCTACCGTAAGAGATTCTCCACAGTGGAACTTTGCCTGGAAGAAAATTTTAATTGCTGAGTTGTGTGAGTTCATAGCACCTAGGAATCTCAGCAATATCAACTTTACTTGACCTCACTTGTATTTTTTCCGTGCATTGAACTACATTTAAACTTCTCCTAAGATTTTCTATTAAGTTACCCAGTGAGTACCTTTGAGTGATTTATGGGTTTTCTAGTTCTCAAAGCACTAGAAACCTCTTTAAGTACCTTCCACTTTATCCTGTAAAGAAGCTGATACCATAAAGGTTTCGGTTATATTTATGTCTTTTTTTCCCCCAATTTACTCATAGCTTGTCACTAGTTTTGTTGTTTTCTATGAGTATTTGATTTTGTTATCTGAGTAGCTTAGTTATTTATAGGAGAATTTGTAGAAATTCAAAATTATCACCATCTCTCCTGAATGCTATATTTTATACCAATATAATATGCTATTTATTATATCATATATGATTTATCAAATATCTGAAATTTTAATTATACACATATGAAAATCTTCATAGAAAATAATTTTGACCTCATTGTCAAAATGAATATTATTTAAAAAATATTCTTCATGCTAAAAAAAAATTCTTCATGCTAGTGTTTTACCTCCTTACATAACTTATGACTAAGACCTGTTAACATTAATGTCCCCTTCATCCTCTATAAAATAAGCCATGAAAATGACAAAAATATGTTTTAGAATGACAAAAGTATGTTTTTTAATCATTTGCTTTTCATTCAAAAACTGCCGTGTCCAAATGTGTTTATGATAGATAATTAAATAAGGTTACTCAGCAAACAAGGGAAACAGTAAAGAACTTAAAATATGTTTTAAATCCTATATCTATTTATTTTTATATACAATATCAGTGTTTTCCTTTTTAAAGCCAGAGCGCTGTTTAGATCTAAAATTATGCTATGAGTTTTGGATCTTAAAGCAAATTTAATCAGCCAATGCATATTTTAAGAACTTATGTTAGTGTGAGAACATATCTTCTTATTCTCAAATGATATCTTCTTCATCATACAAATCTTAATATAAATCCATCTCTTACAAAATGAAATCCAATTTAATTGACTGAGTGACAAATTGGTTTAGTCTGTTATTATTAAATAGTTTTTAATAAGTCCCATGTGTGAATGACCATATGCTAGATATTCAAAATGTGTTTTCTCTGTAAGCATGTATTACCATTTCATTTCCTTTAAAACTCTTTAAAATCACCTTATACAGTTGTGGTATGTTTTTTGTTTTTAATTTTTTTTTTTTTTTTGAGGGGGTGGGTGACATTGCACTGAGGTGTTAGTGAAGGGAAAGACAGTATAAAAGTACTATTAAAAACTAAAATCTGTACCCTAAGACACTTCAAAGCCACCTAAATAAAAACACAATGCACAGGACATTAATTACCTGCAATATAACAAAATAGGTAACCTGAAAAAAAAAAAAAACTCAATAAGGAACAGCAGAAAAAAAAATCATTAATAAAATGCAATACATCAGGAGACAAGATGGCGGGGAAGTAGGAGGAGGTGCCGTTTCAACCTGTACCCTAAAGTGAGCTGATAACGTACCAAAGAACTCCGATCACCCATGAAATCAGCCTGAGATCAGAATTATACACGTCTGGATCTCTACAGGGGCAGAAGACGCCAGTGGGCAGTGTTTCTGTGTGTTTGTGTTTGTCCTGATAGTATATAAAGCTTATACTTGGGGTTCTTTTTGATGAGGTTCTTCCTTTTTTTGCTTTTATATATATATATTTTTTTCTCTTGTCATATACTTTTATCAGTCTTTTTATTTGTCTGTTTTTGTTTGTATACTTCATAAATCTTACCTTGGGGCCCATTTGGGCTGAACCTTCTCTTTTATCTTCCCTTTTTTTCCTGTCTCTCTCGCTCTTTTTTTTTTTTTTTTTTTCTTTTCTTTTTTCTCTCATTTGGGTGGGGACTCCTGATTGCTCAGAAGTATTCCTGGGTGCACCTATACTGCACCACAGTCGAAACATCCAGCTACATCTGCTCAGTCATCTCTCACCAAAATGACTAGGAGGAGGAATGCCCAACTGAAGAAAAATACAGAGGATGGGCCTTCTGCAACAGAGCTAACGGCTATCAACATAGACAATATGTCAGAAAGTGAAGGGATGGAGAAGCATCTTTCATGCCAATGGGCCTCAAAAGAAGGCCGGGGTAGCGATTCTCATATCAGATAAATTAGATTTTCAACTAGAGACTGTAGTCAGAGATAGAGAAGGACATTACATCATTCTTAAAGGGACTATCTACTAAGATGATCTAACAATTGTAAATATCTATGCCCCCAATATGGGAGCAGCCAATTACATAAGAAAACTATTAATGAAGATAAAGAGTCATATTGATATGAATACATTAATAGTAGAAGATCTTAACACACCTCTTTCAGTAATAGACAGATCATCCAAGCAGCAAATCAATAAAGAAATAAGAGCATTGAATGACACATTGGACCAGATGGACCTCATAGATATATACAGAACATTCCACCCTAAAACAACAGAATACTCATTCTTCTCAAGTGCACATGGAACCTTCTCCAGAATAGACCACATACTGGGTCACAAATCAGGACTCAACTGATACCACAATGCTTTGAAGCTGGAGCTCAATCACAAGGAAAAGTTTGGAAAGAACTCAAACACCTGGAAGCTAATGACTACCTTGCTTAAGAATGCTTGGATCAACCAGGAGATCAAAGAAGAACTTAAACAATTCATGGAAACCGATGAGAATGAAGACACTTTTATCCAAAACCTATGGGATACAGCAAAGGCAGATCTAAGGGGGAAATGCATAGCCATCCAAGCCTCCCTCAAAAAAATTGAAAAATCCAGAATACACCAGCTGTCTCTACACCTTAAAGAACTAGAGAATCAACAACAAATCAAACCAACTCCACACGTAAGAAGGGAAATAATCAAGATTAGAGCAGAGATCAATGAGGTAGAAACAAGAGATACAGCAGAACATATCAATGAAACTAGAAGCTGTTTTTTTGAAAGAATCAATAAGATCGATAAGCCATTGGCCACACTAATCCTAAAGAAAAGAGAGAAAGACCAAATTAATAAAATTATGAATGAAAAGGGAGAGATCACAACTAACACCAAGGAAGTAGAAACAATCATCAGAAGTTATTATCAACAGTTATATGCCAATAAGCTAAGCAACCTAGATGAAATGGATGCATTCCTGGAAAACTATAAACTCCCAAAATTGAACCAGGAAGAAATTGACACCCTGAATAGATCAATATCTAGTAACGAGATTGAAGCAGTGAGCAAAAACCTCCCAAAAACCAAGAGCCCAGGACCTGGCGGATTCCCTGGAGAATTCTACCAAACTTTCAAAGAAGAAATAACATCTATTCTCCTGAAGCTGTTTCAAAAAATTGAAGCAGAAGGAAAACTTCCAGACTCTTTTTATGAAGCCAGCATTACTCTGATCCCCAAACCAGAAAAAGACCCTACCAAAAAGGAGAATTTCAGACCAATATCACTGATGAATATGGATGCTAAGATTCTCAACAAGATCCTAGCAAACAGGATCCAACAGCACATTAAAAAGATTATTCACCATGACCAGGGGGGATTCATCCCTGGATAACAAGGATGGTTCAACATTCACAAATCAATCAATGTGATAGAACAAATCAATAAGAGAAGAGAGAAGAACAACATGGTCCTCTCAATTGATGCAGAAAAAGCATTTGACAAAATCCAGCATCCATTCCTGATTAAAATGCTTCAAAGTATAGGGATAGAGGGAATATTACTGAACTTCATAAAATCTATCTATGAAAAACCCACAGCAAATATCATCCTCAATGGGAAAAAGCTCACATCCTTCCCATTGAGATGAGGAACACGACAAGCATGCCCACTCTCACCACTCTTGTTCAACATAGTATTAGAAGTCCTAGCAACAGCAATCAGACAACAAAGAGAAATAAAAGGTATCCAAATTGGCAATGAAGAAGTCAAACTCTCTCTCTTCGCGAAGACATGATTCTTAATATGGAAAACCCAAAAGACTCCACCCCCAAACTACTAGATCTCATACAGCAATTCAGTAATGTGGCAGGATACAAAGTCAATGTACAGAAATCAGTGGCTTTCTTATACACTAACAATGAAAATACAGAAGTGGAAATTAAAGAATTGATTCCATTTACTATAGCACCAAGAACCATAAGATACCTGGGAATATACCTAACCAAAGAGGTAAAGGATCTCTACTCAAGGAACTACAGAACACTCATGAAAGGAATTGAAGAAGACACAAAAAGATGGAAGAGCATTCCATGCTCTTGGATCGGAAGAATAAACATTGTCAAAATGTCTATACTTCCTAGAGCAATCTATACTTTTAATGCCATTCCGATCAAAATCCCACCGGTATTTTTCAAAGAGCTGGAGCAAATAATCCTAAAATTTGTATGGAATCAGAAGAGACCCCAAATCGCTAAGGAAATGTTGAAAAACAAAAATAAAACTGGCGGCCTCACGTTACCTGATTTCAAGCTTTACTACAAAGCTGTGATCACCAAGACAGCATGGTACTGGCATCAAAACAGACACACAGAGCAGTTGAACAGAGTAGAGAGCCCAGATATGGACCCTCAACTCTATGGTCAAATAATCTTTGACAAAACAGGAAAAAATATACAGTGGGAAAAAGACAGTCTCTTCAATAAATGGTGCTGGGAAAACTGGACAGCTATATGTAGAAGAATGAAACTTGACCATTCTCTTACACCGTACACAAAGATAAACTTGAAATGGATAAAAGACCTCAACATGACACAGGACTCCATCAGAATCCTAGAGGAGAACATAGGCAGTAACCTCTTCGATATCACCCACAGCAACTTCTTTCAAGATATGTCTCCAAAGACAAAGGAAACAAAAGCGAAAATGAACTTTTGGGACTTCATCAAGATCAAAAGCTTCTGCACAGTAAAGGAAACAGTCAACAAAACAAAGAGGCAACCCACGGAATGGGAGAAGATATTTGCAAATGACAGTACAGACAAAAGGTTGATATCCAGGATCTATAAAGAACTGCTCAAACTCAACGCATACAAAACAAATAATCATATCAAAAAATGGGCAGAAGATATGAACAGACACTTCTCCAATGGTGACATACAAATGGCTATCAGACACATGAAAAAATATTCATCATCACTAGCCATCAGGGAGATTCAAATTAAAACTGCATTGAGATATCACCTTACACCAGTTAGAATGGCCAAGATTAGCAAGACAGGAAACAACATGTGTTGGAGAGGATGTGGAGAAAGGGGAACCCTCTTAAATTGTTGGTGCAGCTGCTTTGGAGAACAGTGTGGAGATTCCTCAAGAAATTAAAAATAGAGCTTCCCTATGACCCTACAATTGCACTACTGGGTATTTACCACAAAGATACAGATGTTGTGAAAAGAAGGGCCATCTGTACCCCAATGTTTATAGCAGCAATGGCCATGGTCGTCAAACTGTGGAAAGAACCAAGATGCCCTTCAATGGATGAATGGATAAGGAAGATGTGGTCCATATACACTATGGAGTATTATGCCTCCAACAGAAAGGATGAATACCCAACTTTTGTAGCAACATGGATGGGACTGAAAGAGATTATGCTGAGTGAAATAAGTCAAGCAGAGAGAGTCAAGTATCATATGGTTTCACTTATTTGTGGAGCATAACAAATAATATAGAGGACAAGGGTAGATGGAGAGGAGAAGGGAGTTGAGGGAAATTGGAAGGGGAGGTGAACCATGAGAGACTATGGACTCTGAAAAACAACCTGAAGGTTTTGAAGGGGCAGGAGGTGGGAGGTTGGGGGAACCAGGTGGTGGGTATTAGGAAGGGCATGGATTGCATGGAGCACTGGGTTGGTGCAAAAACAATGAATACTGTTATGCTGAAAAGAAATAAAAAATTTAAAAAAATGCAATACATCACATTTCAAACACACAAATAAATTCCTAGTGGCCAAAAATAAAGAGGGGACAGAAAATAAAGTGGGTAATCAGACACTACTTTTGTGAATCTTGGTAACAGTAAAAGCTGAGTGTTAAGAGGTCCATAGAAAGAGACCAGTCAGGCTGGAGCTCTGTAACTGAGTCTCCTCTGTAGAAGAGCATGTTCAAAAGGCAATTCCTTTAATTTAGTACTGGGATAGAAAAATTTTAAAAAGCCAAAGTAAAACTATGAAGAATTATCAGCTATATCTTGAATTCTGAATGGAGGAAAATACTCATAACTCATACTTCTAGCTAAAAGAAACATCTTCATGCAAATCTGGAATTTGAATTTATGTAGTATATATTCTTAGGATTTTTTAAGGCAATAAATATTCTACATTTTGACAAATCTTAGAAAAACTACAGAACTCATAAAGACAAAAACAATACCCCCCCACATTTTTGTACACTGACAGCATACTTTTTAAACAACGACAGTAATCACCATAGTGTAAAAAAATCCTTTATTGGACATGATGACACAGAAATATCAGTCAACATAGAATTTTACAATCATGCATAAAATAATTTAAGAAGGCAGCCAAAACAAAGACACCTTCAGGCAAACAAAAACAGAGATTTATTACAAAAAACCCTTATGTAGGAACTCCCATTGTGTACTTTGGATGGAAGAAATTAAAACCAGAGGAAGAACTAAGATGTAACATGATCAGTTAACAACAACAAAAAAATTGTAAACATATGTGTAAAACTAAACCAAGTTTGACTAAATGGAACAAGAATATGGATACTTTTGCAGGTAAAAATAAGGTAGAACTAAAATAGTGGCTTATAATACTATGCAAGTTGCATGACAGTTAAATGAAATTAAATAATTCTAATGTTCTAGTATTGTTCAAAAGAACAGAATAGAAATATATTAGGTATAACCTTTCTAAAATAATAGTGATATTGAAGAATTAGAGGTAACAATTAATATAATTGAAATATATAATGTCTGGAGCACTAGAGGAAGAAGAATGAGAAATTCTAAATGAGGCAGAAATGGAATGAAGTATGGGAAAGAATATGGAAAAGGCTGAGTAAATATCAAGAAGAAAGCAAGATATTAGTATAAATTCAAATATATCAAGAATTATAGGAAGTGTTAACGTACCTAATTCACTGCTTAAATTTTTTGGAAAGAAATTTTAAAAGTCTATCTCTGTGTTCTTCATGTGAAACACACTTAAAACATACACAGAAGTATTAGGATAAAGGAATACCTATACATAATGTATAGTATATCAAAATATAATAATATTACTAAGTAACAAATAAAATTAAATAAAGAAGATCAGCTAATTTGGAAAACAAAGCAAACGTATCACTAAATATAAAGATCACTACATACATTAAAAATATAATTCATTGGGTACTTACCCCAAAGATACAGATGTAGTGAAAAGAAGGACCACATGCACCCCAGTGTTCATAGCAAAGTCCACAACAGCCAAACTGTGGAAAGAGGGGAGATGCCCTTCAACAGATGAATGGATAAAGAAGATGTGGTCCATAGATACAATGGAATATTACTCAGCCATCAGAAAGAATGAATACCCAAATTTTGTATCAACATGGATGGGACTGGAGGAGATTATGCTGAGTGAAATAAGTCAAGCAGAGAAAGTCAATTATCATATGGTTTCACTTATTTGTGGAACGTAAGAAATAACATGGAGGACATTAGGAGAAGAAAGGCAAAAATAAAGGGGGAATCAGAGGTGAAGGTGGACAATGAGAGACTATAGGGACTCTGGGAAATAAGCTGGGTGTTTTAGAAGGGAGGTGGGGCTGGAGGATGGGTTAGCCAGTGATGGGTATTAAGGAGGGCACATATTGCATGGAGCACTGGGTGTTATACACAAAATGAAACCTGGAACACTAATCAAAAACTAATGGTGTACTGTATGATGATTAACATAACACAATTTAAAAAATAGAACAAAATACTCAAAACAGTCAAAAATATATGTAATTCATTGGGAAGAAATAGAAATTCTAAATTTGTTGTTATAAAAAAAAATCTTAAATATATATAAAGCAATTTGAGAATTTTTTGAAATTCACCAATCTTATGGGAGAGTATAACAATTTTTCTTCAAGTAACAGGTTGGTCATGCCTTTTGAGGATACAGATGCCTTAAATAGCATTAGTAATGAGCTTGATTAAGGGCTATGTATAGAATTCAGGATTCTAGCAGTTCAGAAAATCTCATGCTTAAGAGCACACAACATTTTAAAGAAAATTTACCATATGCTAGCCCGTAAGACATGTTTCAAATTTTAAAGGATCATTATTGTGAAAAATGCTTTCTCTGACAACAGTGTAATTGAGATATAAGTAAAAATAACTGATAAGTAATGAAAATGTAAAGATATGCTCTTAATAAATCATGATTCAAAGAAGGAATAATATGGAAGTTAGAAATATTAGAATTAGAAAATACTTAGATTTAAACATTAATAAAAATGGCATAGAGCTAAATTAACAGGATCCAGGGGAAATAAATAACTGAAAGACATTTATGGCATTGATGTTAAATTTAAGAAGAAAAAAGAAAGAAAAATTAAGTAAGTGTCACATTTAAGAAGTTTGAAAGAAGAGTATAGACTAAACCACACACAAAAAAATGTTGCAATAGGTCATAGGATAAAGCAGAAGTGAATTAAATAAGACCAAAAAAAAAAAATGATAGAGAAATTAAAGCCAGTGTTTGAATCGATAAGGCTCATACTATTGATAAAACCCTGGTGAGATGGATCAAGAAATAAGAGACAGAGAGAAAGTGGAGGTAATACAATTATTAAAAATTATGGTGGAGATAAAATTATAAATGGAGAATAATAAACTAATGAGTGAATACTAATAATTACTTTAGATCATGTAACTGGAAACATGACAAAATGGACTATTTCCTAGTAAAATGTAACTAGGCAAACTTAGCTTAAGGTGAATTAACAAATTAATATTTGAATTGAGATATTTGAATTAGTATCTGAATTGAGAGAGAAAGGGAGAGAAAAAAATTGCTACAGATAGTTTTTTTGATGAATTTCACCAAGTTTAAGAAAAAGATGGTGCCAATGTTAAAGTATTTCTGACCATAGGAGAAAGGAAAATCATAGACTTATCTTACTCGTGAATATAGGATGCAGTGCAAAAATTTTTTAAAAGAGAAAAAAAAAAAACCAAATCTAGTAAAATGCAAGGAAATGTAGAAAGTATAGATTGCTTGCATTTTGAAATATGCAGTAATGAGTTTACCATGTCAAAAAATTAAAGAAAAGGCATGCAGTTATCCCAGTGACTCAGAAAAAACACAGAATGAAATTCAAAAGCAGTGTTTTTAATTGAAAAAAACAAAAAAACAAACTAAACATAGAAGAATCCAACTATGCTTGCGCCCTGATCTAGCTCTTCTATCTTCCAAAATTGTGAGAAATAAATGTCCATTGTTTAAGCCACACACATACACAAAGGCATGTGAGAATTTCCTCAGATACCAAAACATGCGATAAAGTTATGCAACCAAGACATTGTTTAGTCAACTCATGGTTAAAGACCAGAGGAACTAAATAAAGTATAGATACTAGTCAATCATATATGACAAAATGACATTGCAGAGGAAATGATAGACGAATTTAGAAGTCCCAAGCAGTTGGTTCTGTATGAACAAATAAAACTCAATCCCTAATTTAGACAACACATAAAGAACAATGTGTGAGTATTGGAGAATCTTTTTTTTTTTTTATGGCCATTGGTGAAGAAATGTATTGTAAACAATATATAAATTATGTTTGACTACATTAAAAGTTAAAATTCTTGTGCAACAAAGGGAAACAGCTATGTTACAGGTGGGGTGGGAAATTTGCAATTATGTAACTCTCCTAAAATTAATACAGATTATATTAGGACACTTTAAAATCATTAAGAAAGCTATCCAGTCCATAAGTAGCAAGATAAGCAAGTAATATTAAGAGACAAACCAGCAAAAAGAAACCTGAATAGCCAATAAAGCATGAAATAGTGTTTCCCTAATAAGCAGGAAAATCTGAAGTACAATAACAATAATGTTCCTTTCATGCTCATGAAATTAATAGTCTAGTGTTACAGAAAACTTTTTGTTATACATGGGAATGTTAATTGCTTTAATCACTTGGAAAGACCAATTTAGGAAATAATGCATTTGAAGGTACTGACGTCCTTTCCATTCTAGTCATATATACTCTAGATCTCAAATATATTGAGATGTGTAAAATGTTCAAAGCAGCAATATTTGTAATGCTCTCAAATATCAAGAAATACATTTTGTATCCATGAAATGGTATGTAATACAGAGAAGTGAATGAGTTAGAGTCATAAGTATCAACATGGATAAATCTCAAAAACATAAACTCAAGCTAAAAAAAAGTATAAGATGGGGCCCACTGGGTGCCTCAGTGGGTTAAGCCTCTGCCTTTGGCTCAGGTCATGATCTCAGGCTCCTGGAATCGAGCCCTCCATTGGGCTCTCTGCTCAGCGGGGAGACTGCTTCCCCCTCTCTCTCTGCCTGCCTCTCTGCCTACTTATGATCTCTCTCTCTCTGTCAAATAAATAAATAACATCTTTTAAAAAAATAAAAAGGTATAAGAATATGGAGAGTTTAATGTGATTTATATGAAGTTTAAAATTATGCAAATGATGCAATTTGGCTAACCATATTATGTCTTAGGCACATAAATATCTTCAATAAGATGAAATTATGTACATAGAAATCAATTTCAAATTCAGCATAGCAGTTACCTTGTAGTGAGGAACTAGGTTGATGGAGTTGCTGAGTTTTCCATAGCCTTTCGTAATGTCTTACTTTATAAACTAGAGAATAGTTACACAGGTGTTGACTATTTTATTCTATATGTCTTTTGGTAAATGTGAAGTAGTTTTTAATCTATTTAGAAAGTCAACTTCAGATTTTCCACTTTTGGTTATAAAGGGAAAATTCTTTCCACTTTCATGAACCCAAACATGAATTGATGACTTTTTAAAAAATGTCATTTTGCAGCCCAGCTGAATTCTTTTTTGTCCTGTCTTCAGGGGTACTGGCCTTCTCACCTCTGGGGGACAGTTCAGAAGAGAATATATAAATGGCAAATGTAGTTAAGCTCAATATCTTTACTGGAATATACACACATTTGGGTGAAGTCTCTGGTTATTTAATACTTCACCAAAAAAGATGGAACTAGTAAATACCCTTAGTGCTTGCTCAGATTCTCCTATAGAGCCCCAGAAAGATCAAGCTCTAATGAACACTTGATTTTCTTCTACCACAAAGCAACATTGTTTGCCCCATGGGTCACATCTAGATTCTAATTCTGAAGCCTTCACCTACCCCCTATAAAAATGAGAAAACATCCCTGAATTATCATATACCAGTTTTTTCATTTATAAAATTAGAAAGAGGAGACCAATTCATAGAAATGTAAGAATTAGGTATATGAAATTCTCTAAAATATTGGTTATTATTAATAATTTACTAAAAATATAAAATCCCCAAATTCAACAACTTTTCTATAGACCTTTTGTTTTTTTTTGAAAGCTCAAATTAGTTTAGAAAATAATGAAGACACACACTAAAATAACAAGAAAGAAAGAAAGAAAGAAAGAAAGAAAGAAAGAAAGAAAGAAAGAAATTAAAAAAAATGGAATTTCAAATTGAGATCCTTTTAGTCCCTATTCCAGCAACTCCTTTTGCCTTAAGGAAGAAGAAGGAATTCAGGTTAGAGGCAGTATCTACCATCATATGCCTGCTCACTGCAGATTTCATTTTGTTTTCTTTTCTTTTTTTCTTAAATTAGGCGCAGCTCCTTGTTGAAAGCAGGTTAATTTTTTCTAATTTGTGTATACTGGGAAAAGAGATAGGACAAATATTTCTGAGATCTCTTCCCAGTATACACAAATAGTAAAAAACATAATTAAGCACATATTAAAATTTTACAAAAATCAGTTTGTGTGTTATACACTTATTGTGCAATAAGGCATATAAAAAGACCTCATTAAAAACAAGGCTAGCATGTCTCAAGTATGTACTAAGATCGTGTACTAAGTCCCTTACAAGATAATGTCAGGTAAGGCATACCTGAGGTTTGCCTTCTGAAGCAGAGGTCATTATTAGCTGTTTTACTGATGAACAAACTAAAGCAGTTATACGAATTTGTACATATGATCGAGATCCAGTGAGTAGTTGATGTACGATTTGAAACCAGCTTCTTGACTACTAAACCTGGGTTCTTATACTCTAACTAGCACCCGACATCCTGGCCTATTTTCCACTGGCCCTGAAAGCCACGTAACTTTCCATTCAAAAAATATTCTAAAATGACAAACAGTGGAAAGGCGGTAAAGCCCTGAGGTCTCTGAACTGCAGCAACATCTATCCATCACACAGCAGATAAATAGATTTCAGAAGTTCTGTGTACAATATGTTCTTGAATTTGGGCTTAAGCTCAGACTGACATATAGCATTTCACTCCTAATGTGATCTCTTTCTAGCAGAGGGAACATTCTTTTTTTAAATTGCATTGCATAACTTGTTTGCTTCCTAGCAAAACAATTTTTGAATTTCCGTATAATTTCTGTTAAATCTATTTTTAAAGTTGAAGCTTAGGTCAAATGCAAATATGAATATAGATTTATCCAGCATGCATAATTTGTAGTCTGTGTGGAACTGACTCATCTGTCTTCAGTATCTGGCAGTCACGTGAAGAGCTCTCCTGCTAAGAGTGACCTATTCATCCTTCAAATAAACATCCACAAGAGGAAGAAAAACAATATGAACAGTTCCAAAGAAGAGACAACATATCGTGCCTGCACTGATGTACTTAAGTCTGTTCTGTCAACAGTCTTTCGAGTTAAAATTCCTCATTCAGAAAGCACTTGGAAATGCTGAGAAATTCTGAATGTAATCAGTTAAAAAAATAGACTTAAATTCTTCTTAAAAATATAAGAGTGACCAAATTAGTAAACAAGTTTCTTGAATATCAGCGGAATTAATTAGAACATAAACTGTTGAGAATATAAAAGTCTATAATAAGTTTTATAATATATTATAAAAGTTTATAATACATAAAAACATTTATTATTCTGTATTTCTCCCAGTTTGATAAGGAAAATATATCTAGTTCTCCTTAATTATCTATATTCCTCTCAACTTCATCTATACCCAAAGAGATATGTGCAAGGCAAATGCTTCCAATGCTCTATATGGTTTTTCTTTGAGGGAAAAAATAAACCACCATATCCACAGTAATAGATTTTTTTTAATGCATATGTCACTCTCAGCAAAAATGTAGAGTAAATACCAACTATAGAGTAAAACTGATATTTTTGGAAGACTTTACACAGTTTCAATATAGAGTGACTAAAATAAGGAGGATGAACCAATGTTCTGAAAAATCCAGCTAGCTTTTAAATGATAAATGACAACTTGCCCACTATGTACTATTCTGACAATCATTGTAGGATAGAATTTGAAGGAATGGCTTAAGAAATTAAGGGAGTGTAAATGTTCTATCCCTAGATGACATGACTTCTCATATTCTATCATTTGATATGACTTCTCGTATTTGTGTGAGTTTTCATAGAACTGGAAAATTACATTACTTTTCTGGTGGAAATGTTTGAAGAAAATGTATTGGATAGAAAAACCTTAACGTTATGTCTAGAATTTAAATACTGGAGATAAAACCAAAAAGAACCTAACAGCCTATGAACATTTGAGAGATAATTTCTAAGAATTTATTATTGCAATTGGTCACATTTATTTTAGGTAACGTTATCCCATCTTGATAATAAAAACAATTTAAGAATCAAAAATTGGAATTCTGTTTATTATAGCAAGATTATCTCCAATTTGGATATCTTGATTTAGGACTTCAAGAGAGATATACTAATTTTTTCCCCATAACATTAGCTATTCAGGATAACCAGTACAGTTGTTTTAGAGTCTTCTGTGGGAGAAAGGGTCAGGGGAATGGAGGGAGCTGTTCCATATTAAAAGATACTAAAAAGGTAAAACAATTACAGTGGGTCAACCACAAAAATCATTCTTGCAACAAGTGATAAAATTTGAATATGAATAGATGATAAATCTCAATAGACTTCCAGCCTCTAGAACTGTAAGAAATGCATTTCTGTTGTTTATAAGTTACCCCATTTATGGTACTTTGTTATGGTAGCCTTAACAGACTGAGAAGATACTCAAATGGAAATACAGTAGTTTCCCCCTTATCCACAATTTTGCTTTCTTTAGTTTCAGTTACCTGAGGTCAACAGTGATCTGGAAGAAAACAGTCCTTTTGATGTATCCTCAGAAAGTCAGTAGTAGCCTAACTCTATATCACAGTGTCTACATCTTTCATCTCACTTCCTCTCATCACCTAGGCATTTCATCACCTCTTAACACAAGAAGAAAGGTGAATACAGTGCAATAAGATATTTTGAGAGAGAGAGACCACATCAATATAAACTTCATTATAATATATTTATTTATATTTAATTACTAATAATATTTATTATTGTTATTGGTAATCTTGTAGTGTGCCTAACTTATAAATTAAACTTTATTGTAGGTATGTATGTATGTATAGTTAGATTTGGGTACTATCTGTGGTTTCAGGTAACCACTGGAGGTCTTGGAACATATGCCCCTCAGGGAAGATAAAGTTTTTTATGTGAGTCTGGAATTGGGAAGAGCTTGAGATACTCATTTGGGATTGATCAGTCTGTAAAAGGTATTTAACGCCATGAGACTGGATGACTGATAAGTCGATACTAATAACAGCAGAACATATATATGGCTCATATTAAGGAAACCTTTGCTATTCATTTTTAAAATTGTCTTAATTCGCTTAGTCTGCACAATTCTATGATATGGTACAGTGACCCCAATTTACAGATGGGAAGCCAGGCAGAAAAACAAAGTTAGAAACTTGACTTAAGATCATACAGAGAGTATCACAAGAGTAAGTAAAAATAGAGGAGAATTTTGAATATACCTCTGAACACACAGAAGTTAAAAGGTTTGAAGTCTAGGGAAAAAACAGGCAAGTATCATTCCTAGAAGCCAAATGAATAAAGTTTTGCAGTGAGAAGGGAAAGAAAATTTATAATAGGAAAAAAAAAAGAGTGAAACATTTCGAAAATAATGACAGAGAAGAGAATTGTTTTAGTGATGTTTGTGAGTAAACAAAAGTGAATTGATAAATTAAAGGCCTTAAATACTATTAACTACAATTGTGAATTCAGTATGTATGACAATTTCAAGCAGTTAAATTTCTGACATGACATATATGCAATTCTTACAAACAATATTCCCATATGTTTACTAAAATTGTGCATAATTAGTAAATTACGTGTTCTTAATTATGGTAAAAATGTTTAAAATGAAACCATATTCTCTTAAATACTTCAAATTATAGCCTCTTCTCTGAACTTAGTTATAAATTTAAAACGGAACAAACAAGCATGCTAAGACAAAAAATTAATGTATATGATTCTTTTTAAATACTGGAGGTTTGTGGGGCACCTGCTTGGCTCAAGTAGGTTAATTGTCCGGCTCTTGATTTCAGCTCAGGTCACGAGCTCAGGGTTGAGGGATCATGCCTAGAGTCTACTGAAGAATCTTCCTCTCTCTTCTTCTGCCCCTTCCCCTTTTCATTCTCTAAATAAATAAATAAGTAAAATCTTTAAAAAATAATAAAGTATAAAATATTGGAGATATTTAAAATATTAAAACTTACATAATTATACAGTTTTCTTAAACATAGTTAGATATACTTAATACTACAGAATAGACATGTATGTATTTGTGTGCATTATAATCAGTTCTATTATATATGATTTATTACACACTCTAATATATATATTTCTGGGATATAGAGTCATTTGCATAAAATTAAGGTAAGTAAATCAAAAGATGGCACAGAAAGATGAAATTTCTGCCTGTGAATTGGAAGCTCAATGCTAAATATGTGCAGAAATATTTTGTTCAAGACACTTCTAAATACAATAAACTTAAACTTCAGCTTTGTCTACTCTATTCCTGTTGGACCATAATTCCAAACCCTTCATTTAAAAAGGTTTCACTTTTGAAATTCAATGTCCCACATTCCATGGACATATATCAAGTTCCAATCTTGAGTAGTTATTTTATAATCACTTTCATCTTTTAATGCTTGATCTGGGTAAATGATACTCCCTACTCTAACCCAACTTGCAAATACTTTCCTTCATTTCTTGATTTTATTTGTTTTTTCTATTTACTACTTCTTGTTTGGTTTCTGAAGTCTTTTCTCCTTTATCTAACCCTACTGACAATGTAAGAGTGACTTTACTGAGTGATGGCCAACATTTTTTTTAAGTTGAGGGATGAAGTAGCCACACTGTGTAGAAAGTGAAGTGATGATTTAATAGTTGTGTTATAGAGGAGTTGAAAAAATAGGTGGATAAGAAAATAAAGTCACATTTATATATTAGAGGGAAATTCCTTGAAAAAATAAATAACTTTCCTGTTTCAGACCTTAGATTGGTCTTTAATCCTTGTCTTGTTTTGAAGTCACTTGGCAATACTCCTCTCACTCCCAATGAGGCTGACTCTCAATCTAGTCCTCTCTGAGCGAAGCAGGGGTCTATCTTCCTTATATTTTCTTTCTAAACTTTAATTTGGCATAAACTTGACTTTTTTCTATTGTGTTGGAATCTTTTGACTGTTGGAATCTAAGTGTCATGACCCAGTTTTTAAGTGTGTGTACATGTGTGTATGCATATATGAATACCAACTTTGTTTTTGTAGTCCTTATAGGGCAGATGACAGTTTCTAGTGCAATAGGGATGCCCAAAAGAAAAGACTTATGAATTTCTGGACAAAACCAAGCCTAATATTAGTGTTTCAAGGTATAACCTCAGTACTTTTACAATGGTGGGAGGTAGACACTGGAAAATATGATTGTTCAATTATGCTAAATTCTTTTTTTGAAAAATCAAACAACTATATTTTTTTTGACTTTGATAATTATAGAAACATTTCCTTTTTTTTTTCTTCATGATAACTATTAATAAATTAAATCTCATGTCAAAAGTAAAAAAAAGGGGCGCCTAGGTGGCTCAGTGGGTTAAAGCCTCTGCCTTCAGCTCAGGTCATGATCTCAGGGTCCTGGGATCAAGCCCTGCATTGGGCTCTCTGCTCAGCAGGGAGCCTGCTTCCCCCCCTTCTCTCTGCCTGACTCTCTGCCTACTTGTGATCTCTCTGTCAAATAAATAAATAAAAAATCTTAAAAAATATAAAATAAATAAATAAAAAGTAAAAAAAAAGAGAAACACCAGCAAAAGGAAACCATAGCAAATAGTAAAAATAGCATCTAATGAGAATAAATATGAATAGATGCTTTGAAATATACCAATATGGTAACAAATATGCATTAGTTAAATGGTTAAAATCAAGGCTATAAGAGTTCCTTTAAAAATCAGGATCCTGTAGGGGTACTTGGGTGACTCAGTTGACAAAGACTCTGACTCTTGATTTTGGCTCAGGTCATGATCTCAGGGTCATGCAATGCAGTTCTGCCTGGGGCTCCATGCTGACCATGGAGCCCGCTTAAGATTCTCTTTCTCCCTCTTCCCTCCATGCTCACATGCTCACTCTGTCTCTAAAAAAAAAAAAAAAAAAATCAAAGTCCAACAATATAATTTTTACAGGAAACATAAAGTGAGGAAAAGAGTTGAAAATGAAAGCACAGAGTTAAAGATGGGGTTAAGATAAAAGCATAGATGGCAATTTATCCTCTAAAATTAAATTTTGAGGCAGTATAATTCCTTTGAATAGTCATGATTTTTTTATGTCTTTTGTTAACAAAGCACCAAGTATACAAAATAAAATCTGTTCAAAGATATGGAGAATATAAAAGAGGTACAATTTTTAAATGTTTTATCATTCATAACTAATTAGGCCAGTAAAGTTGTTTAAAATATGGTTAATGAGTCTGAGGTAAAAATATATATTTTCTTAAAAAGTTTATTGTTTGGGGCACCTGGGTGGCTCAGTGGGTTAGGCCTCTGCCTTCAGCTCAGGTCATGGTCTCAGGGTCCTGGGATCGAGCCCTACATTGGGCTCTCTGCTCAGCCTGCTTCCCCTTCTCTGTCTGCTGCTCTGCCTACTTGTGATTTCTCTCTCTGTCAATAAACAAACAAAATCTTAAAAAAATATTGTTTATTATGTATCAGACACTTTCTGTATGTGTGCTTCAATTTTTTATTTAAATTATAGTTAGTTAATATGTAGTGTAATATTGGTTTCAGGAGTAGAGTTTAGTAATTTACCATTTAAATATAAGACCCAGTAATCACCCCAACAAGTGCCAACCTTAATACCCATCACCTATTTAGCCCATCTGCCACTCCCCTCCCCTCCAGCAACCTTTTGTTTATTTTCTATAGTTAAGAGTCTCTTTTATGGTTTACCTCTCTCTTTTTTTTCCCAAGTTCATCTGTTTCATTTCTTAAATTCCACATATAAGTGAAATCATACAGTTTGGTTTTCTCTGACGGACTTATGTTACTTAGCATAATACACTCTAGCTCCATTTATGTTGTTACAAATGGCAAGATTTCATTATTTTTATGGTTAACATTCATGTACATATGACTGTTATCTATATATGCATACACACACACACACAAACACACACATATATCCCGCATCTTCTTTTTTAAAATTTGTTATTATATACCACATCTTCTTTATCCATTCAACAGATGAATATTTGGGCTCTTTCCATAATTTGGCTATTGTTGATAATGCTGCTGTAAACATCAGCATGCATGTGCTCCTTCAAATTAGTATTTTTGTATCCTTTGGGTAAATATCTAGTAGTGCAATTTCTGGATCCTAGGGTAATTCTATTTTTAACTTTTTAAGACCCTTCCATAGTGTTTCCTGGAATGCTCAACTTCCCATCAACAGTGTAAAATGGTTCCACTTTCTCCACAATTTCAAAAACAGTATCAGACATTTTTCATATTATGGGGATAGAACAGAAAAATCCAGGCCCTGATGTAGCTTCTTGTGGCTATTCTGATCAGGAAGATGAATGTTGGTGACAAGATGTCAGATGCAAGTTCAAGTTTCCTCCGCTTATTACCTGAGTAGACTTTAATTAAGTTCATTATCTCTTTTATCTAATTACCTTATCTGGAATGTAGGTTATTTTGAAGATTAGAGTTGTTTTCAAATTAAACATATCAGTATGTGTAAAGCACTTAGAACAATATCTGGCACAAGGTAAGTCCTACACAAAGATTGGCTACTACCCATTACTAACCCTCCTTTCACTTCTCAGAATGTGTCCATAAATTGCCCATATACGAAGTCATAAACCGAACCTCAAAAATTCAATGATGTTGAAATGCATAATTCATATTTTTGCTACAATACTATTAGACTAGAGATTAATATAAAATAACTTGAAGCAAATCTTTATGATTATGTACTGATTAGAGATTTTAAGATGTTCCTCTTTGAAATATTCTTATTTATTTCTCAGAGACACCAGCAATGCTTAACATTAGGTCTCCATTCTCTGTCTTCCGTAATTATCTTTTGATATTTTCATTGTTTTTATTTTCCTGACTTACATCACTGGTAAAATTTTTGGCAGTGGCTGTTATATGTTGTTTCCCTCATACATTTTAAATGAGATATTGCATTTTAAGTTTCTTGCAATCTTTTCATGGCTCTATATTTCTCACTTAAACTGAACCAGTTGACTTTTCACTTAATTTTGATCTCTCTTTATGGATTTCTCCTTCTGTTTCATAGTCTGTGTATGCTTACATTTTATTTATGATGTCTATCAATTTTTTAAAGATTCTTATAAAAAATAGACTAGAGAGCTATTTATCTTCTTCAGAACCTTACATATGACTTTCTTTTCTCCTTATTTTGCAGTATTTTTTCCTGCCAAATATTGTTACATACATATTTGTGAGTGAATTTGCTACCAAAGCATCACTTGAAGTTGGAGATTAGAGAAAAGATATTAATTTCTATCAGAAAGGCAGCATTCTTGTATGATGGGTTAAGATTGGAGGCAAAACCCTGCAACATTAAAAATTTCTTTATCTAATTGGCTCTGGTGATTAAAAAAATGCTTTATTTTTTTTCAGACTATTAGGGTATTAGCTGTATTCTATTATAATTGATGGATGTAGAGGACTTTCATAATTAAACAGTCAAGGGGTTTTCCGGGTTCTCCGTTATAGCTACAGTGACTTGTAATTTGGTATCCCTAGCACTTCTAGAAGCTGAACTGCTCCATGAATATTCTGTGATGCAATAAATGTTTTCTATGGAAGTGTTATCAAAAATAAATTTCTATTGTCTCAGAAAATCCATAGGTTAAATTGGGACAAAAATCTAAGGACTGGGTGGATTTTTTCTCCCCTCTTTTTGTGAGAAACAATCCACTTAATTATGCTGGGGATTGAGAGTGGTATTTGTTGAAAGCTGAATATTTGAAAAAAGAGTCTAATTTGTGACAACTTCAGTGAATTTGTACTTAGCTATTGGAAGTTGTTCCCACACCAGGCACTCTTCTAATTACTATGTAGTAATATTTATTACTCACAATTTGCAGGTGGAGAATTTGAGATACAAATATGTAAATTAACTGTCCTGAAATACATCGTATAGTAAGTATCAGAGGTGGTAATTTAATGCATGCCAGCTAGTCTAGGGTCTACGTTCTTAAGTTACTTTAACAGAAGACTCATATGAATTATGTCAGCCTGGTCAGAAGGGGAAACATTCCAAGCAGATTCACCAAAATCGGTCATTAAAAACCATAGCTTAAAACCTCCATTCCCCTTCAGATATGTTTGTCTGTTCCTCAAGTCCTGTAATTTGTTGTTGGCAGTATATTCTAGACTCTAAGGCAGTGACAGTGTTGACCAAATGATAACTGATGTGACATTAAAAAAAAGTTGGTCATTTATCAATTCTAAAATATTTAACATATTTGAAATACACACAAAAAACTTACAGTATCTTTAAGTTTGACAATTATTTTAAGCATTTGGATACTTGAAAAACAGATAACCTCTTTTAAAAATGTTCTTGGTGTCCCTCTATTTTATTGTAGAGTACTATAATGATTCTAGCATATGTTGCGGATCTATTTTTGTAAGATTTACCACACTGATAAAATCATGTAACAAGTTGTGCACTTATGGCTTAGAGTTTTTGTAATCTTGCAACTGCTTCTTCATAAAATATACTGTGAAAAAAATTTCATATGTGGAGCTATTTTGTTAATTTTATCTCAAAAAAGTTAAATAAAGCTAAATATACATTTCATCAGGGGTTACACATATGCATTTTTTACCCTAATATATAGACAGAATATGTTGAGAATGTATCAATAATATATTTTCCTAATATATCTTTATTTCATTATTAACAAAGGATATCCTGGTATATTTTATAATTAATGGAAAAGGTAATAAGCACCATAAACTAAAAATATTTTAAAAATCTACTCTTTATTCTTAGTGTATATGTTTTTCCCAATCTTCAGCATTTCTTTCTGTGTAACTTTCAATAGTGTTTACTGACATGGGAATTCATTTCCAAGTGACCAAATTGTTTACTGCATATTATGTCAGCCATTTTTATCAGGAAAGAGGAGTGTTTCCCCAGTGGGGTATGTCTTTTTATCTATCGATATTATGGAAAAATATCTACAAAGAGCTTTAAACACACCATTATATTTGGTGACATTTTGCAAATACTGCATAACCATTAGATTAGAAAAATTTTAGTTGCGGCAAAATACACATTAAATTACCATCTTAACAATTTTAAATGTATAGGAAGGTAGTGTTAAGTACATTTATATTGTTGTTCAACCAATCTCCAGATCTTTTTTTCATTTTGTGATACTGAAATTCTATACTCATTAAATTATAACTCCCATCTCCCACTCACCCCTTGGCCCCTGTCAACCACTGATCTGTTTTCTATCTCAGTGAATTTGAATATTCCATTTATCTCATATAAGTGGATAATACAGTGTTTACTCTTCTGTGATTGATTAGCTGTTGTAGTATGTGTCAGAATTCTCTTCCTTTCTAAAAGTTAAATAATATCCTATCATATGTATATACAAATTTTATGCACCCATTCATCCATCAGTGGACACTTGAGTTGCTTCCACTTTTTGGCTATTGTGAATAAGGCTGCAATAAAAATGAATGTAAAAATATTTCTTTGAGATCTTTCATTCAGTTCTTCTGGATGTATATGTAGGGCTGGACTACAGTAATTCCATTTTTAATTATTTGAGGAACTACCTTACTGTTTGCCATAGCAGCTGTACCATTTTGCATTTTCACCAACATTGCACAGGAATTTCACATTTCTGTATCATTGCCAACACTTGTTATTTTCTGTTTGTTTGCCTATTTTGTTTTTTGTTTTTTTTGTTTGTTGGTTGGTTGGTTGTTTTTTTGTGTTTTTTTTTTGGCATCATTGTGAGGTGATATTGTGATATCTCATTGTGGTATTCATCTGCATTTCCCTAATGATTAGATGCTGAGCATCTTTTCATCTGCTTTTTGGCTATTGGTTTACCTTGCTTGAAGATATGTCTATTAGAGTCCTTTGCTTAACTTTTTTTAGCCAGGATTTGTTTGTTAGTTTATTTTGTTTTGTTTTTACCATTAGATTTTAAATACCTAAAAAGTTTTAAAAAGTTGTGGATATCTGTCTTTTACCCAAATTAATTTTAAAATATTTTGCTAGTTGTGATAATTACTAGATCTAAAAAAGAACAAAATAACTGCAGGGCAATGTTTTTGGTTAGTATTAGACTTATAGCCATATTATCAAATGGTTTTGCTGATAATTTTAAAATTTGGCTTTGCTATGTAGATAGAATCTTACTATAAAATCATCATTTTACCTAATTATATTGGTGACAATGAATCATAAAACAAGAAGAGGTGGTGTATGTGCCATTTTTCTTTTCTGTAAGAATTACAGTCTTGACATTATCTTCACTTATGGCTTCTTTGTAGGAAGGTTTTAAAATTCCTTGTTGATTTTTCCAAGCTAAAATCAGACAATATAGTTCATAATTCTACTTAATTGTATATTCTCTTGTTTATTTGATTTTAAAAACTGCTCCCAGGGTTCAAACCTCCCAAAAATGAGGACAGTTTTTATTTAAAGTCCATAGTTTTAGAATATTTAGGAGTAAAAATGTCAATGTTTCTGGATGGAATAAAACCTCTTAAATCCGTGGGACATAGTAATTTTGTTTTTTCTTCACTTTTGTATTCCCACTATCTAGGTACTTTGTAATTTCATTTCTTTTTCCTTTTTGGAATGTTTCTCAGTATCACCATGAAATGAAGGGTCTTAGTATCACCATGCATCTGCGACCTCCCAAGTGACAGAAATCCCATGCACTGGGGAAAACTAGGAAGAGTAGGGTTTACTCCAAAACTTGTAAAAATTTTTTCTTTCTTTGTCAGTTCTCAATAAAGGAAATAAATCTTTCCTTTATTTAATTAAATTAATTATTATTATAATTTTTGTATTTGACATGAGAGCAACACAATCCCATAAGAGTAGAAACTAGAACAAAGGAGCAAAGGAGCCCATGCAGTTTCTTTTGAGCTTCAGTCCTGTAGATTTAGTCAAGTTAGAAAAAGTCTTCCTGATTTATACTTAATCTAACTCATCAACACACAGTATGGTTCCAGAATATCACCATAGCTGACAACTGCCACTTAGAAGTGGGGTGCCATGATCTGAGTTCTCATAAGACCTCTGGGTGACTTTGTGCACCCTAATGATTGAGAATCACTGGAGAATCAAAGTCACCAGGACTAAGCACACCATAGGTGTTTTAGGTTATATGATTAAAGCATAAATAGAGTGATTTGTTTTCCTGGATTGTTTCTGTTAAATAAATAATGTATATGCCAACCTATAGCAGTAGTTATTAGTTTGAAATTAGTTTCTGGAGTTTCAATATTATGACCATTTCTTTGGTCTCCCTTTTAGATGTAATCTACCTTAATTATTTGAAAATTCCGTATTTTTTAATTTGTCCACTTATTTGTTAGTCCCACATCAATTTTGTAAAGAATAACAGATATGCAGAATGGTAAAGATTGGAGTTGTCCAACATGCTCATTCCTGGCTGACGTCTAACATGGTGATGCTCTGGCTTCTTGTTCAGTTATCATAGTGTAAACAAGGGTACTTTCAGTCCATTAGTGACATGCTTTTTTGATTTTTGCGCTTTTTTTACATTTTGTTGCTGCTTAGATGCTCCCTAAGTGTAGTGTTAAAGAGCTATATTCTGTACCCAAGTCCAGAAGGGACGAAAAAAATGCGTCTTATAGAGAAAAATACATATGTTGGATAGGCTTTATTCTGGCAAAAATTTTAGTGCTGTTGACTGTGAGTCCAATGTTATTGAATCAACAATGTATATTAAATAAGGTGTCTTTAAACAGAAACATTCATAAAACAAGATTATGTATTTATTGGTTGATGAAAATGTTATGACCAGAGCGGCATAGAAACCTAACCCTGTATTTTCACCTGAGTAGTAGTTCAGTGTTCACTAATTCATTGTTCATGTCTTTACAGAACATAAATGCTGTGGATAGTAAAAAGCAACAGTATATGATTTCACTTTCTCAGTTCTCCACCACCTTACAAAAGTAACAACTCCTTCTAGTGCTGTCTTTATAGTGTTCTGTTTTCCATTGACCTAATCTTGTATGTCCTAACTCATTATAAGATTGATTTAACATCTGACTTTCAAATCCTTCCAGGACAATCCTAAATCACTTGTTCAAATCCTTTTTCTTTTTATTCTAGTGATTGTATAATTCAGGACAAGTTTCATATTCAGGAAGAGTGTTCAAACATAGCTCTATATTTGATAAAAAAGAACATATTCCAATTATGACTTTTGAGGCATATGGAACAGGTGCAATCTATCCTATTAAAACATGCTCTAGCTATACTAGAAATTTTAAAGCCAACGTTATTAAGGATATAGATTGGTGGGGAATAGGTTCTGTGAAATTATACAGGCATAAGACAAATTTTCACCTTCCTGGGTTTCAGATACAGACCTCTGACCATTTCCTGGATATTTTTATACCTATGGACCTTTAGTGTTTATTTCCATTGGGCAATATAAAGAACTATAAAGCAGAGTTTATTACAAGGCTCTATCCAAGCTACATTCTTTTGAAATATTTTTTCCTTATTAACTGTCAGTATATACATGTATTTTACTCTTTAATGGGAGCTTTAGAGTTTAAGTTTTATTTGAATGTATCTATTACCAGCTTGAGATGGATATAGGGTAGCAGAACTAAAATAGCTAAAATATTGATTTGCTTGAAATTATAGATTGTGAATTAACAGAAGCAAACATCCAAAATAATAAGACACTGTCTCCACCATTTCTTTATGTAGCTATAATATAGGAAAAACTTTTGTTTGTTAATCATTTAGCTTTATGACGATTATCAAGTCTTTGTATAAGACGCTCAAGAGAAAATCAGCTATTGTCAACTTCTTTCCTTCTCACAGGTATCCTACAGGCAGGAAAGCAGGTTAGAAAGCCAATTTATGAAATTTGCAGTATTTTTATTTCAGTTTATTTAGGCCTAAATTTCCTTGTGAACCATAAGGTAACATTTTTAATATCTTAAATCATAAAATGAGGACATTCTATGATTTTGGTTATTTGTAAATGGTTCATAAATTAAGAATTCTATGACAATTTTAAATTTTAATTTCAAAATGTCCTTTGGCTTTTCATAATTTTATAAGTGAAATTATAGATGACTAATTTATTTATGATAGTCCGTTAGATTATTTACTATAGTTGTAACAAGAAAGATCATTAAGAGTGGCTAAATGCCACAAAGTAATGTTTAAATTATAAAATTTGGGAATATGGCAGCTTATTATTGTTGCGTCAGCACTAAAGGCAACTTTTTTATTGATTCAGAATAGAAGTAAAATCCCATATTGGAGTCAATAAGAACAATGCTAAGAGGGCATTTAATTTTTTTTTAATTCTAAGATGTGTTTAATCAATTATTTTTCTCTTTCAAAGAATAATTCAAAAAATTATATTTATAGTCTGAAGTCCAAAAATCTGATTTTAAAGATTTTATTTATTTATTTGACAGAGATCACAAGTAGGCAGAGAGGCAGGCAGAGAGAGAGAGAGAGAGAGATGAGGAAGCAGGCTTTCTCCTGAGCAGAGAGCCCGATGTGGGGCTTTATCCCAGGACCCCAGGATCATGACCTGAGCTGAAGGCAGAGGCTTTAACCCACTGAACCACCCAGGTGCCTCCAAAGATCTGATTTTAATATCATGTATTGAATTTGATTTGTCAGCGTCCATTAGTTTTTGATAATGAGTTTGAACTGCATTGTAACAGTATCTCCTTTGCTACTACATGATCAGAAATAAATGGCCAGGGGCGCCTGGGTGGCTCAGTGGGTTAAAGCCTTTGCCTTTGGCTCAGGTCATGATCCCAGTGTCCTGGGATCGAGCCCCACATTGGGCTCTCTGCTCAGCGGGGAGCCTGCTTCTCCCCTCTCTCTGCCTGCCTCTCTGCCTACTTGTGATCTCTGTCTGTCAAATAAATAAATAAAATCTTAAAGAAAGAAAGAAAGAAAGAAAGAAAGAAAGAAAGAAAGAAATGGCCAAAGACATGCTAAAAGAAGGGGGAGGTTTTCTTGAAAATTATTTCTTATACCTACATGAGAACCATAGTAAAACATAACTCCTGGCTTCCTCTGGATAATTGCTGAATTTTATGGAATGACTGGAATGGCTGCATCCAAATTGCCATCTTAAGAAAAAGCCAATGTTGAGGCTGGAGAAGGGAGAGAGAGAAAACATAATGAAATACTGAGACAGTAAGTCCACTAATGCTGGACACTGCCCAAACTGTAAACATTGTAAATACAAGACTCCTTATTGTTTAGGAGCCCCTAAAAGTTGTGATCAAAATCATCCCATTAAAATCAAAGTACTTTTTAAAATCAAAGTATCATTTTCCAGTGACTGAGATCTGCTACTTATTTCAATATAATCATGCTTTATAAGGACTTGCTCTAGGTATTTTTTCTACAAATTTCCTTTAAAGTAATCAACAAACTTCCCACCCAAAAGTGTAGTAGTGCTTTCCAAGAGACATCTTTTTCTTTTTACTTCCACCACCTTGCAGTGGTTAGATATTGACTTGTCTGCTTAAAACTCCTAACACATTCATCCAATTCTCTTGTGCAGTAACACTTCTTTCTAAATATGTGGTTCAAATAGAAACTACATTTTAAAATATATTTCCCTCTTCACAGCTTATTGCTCTTGGGATTTATACCCAGTGTAATAAATATGTGACTAAACTATGAATTTTGGATTTGAGACCAAGTAGAGCATGTCTGAGCCTATCTTTGATGGTAAATATTTTTGTTGTGAGATATGGGAACTGCTGAGTAGAACACTTTTTCTGATAATGAAGCCAGTAGTCAGAGAGAAACAGAGACAAGAGGAGGAGAGACTTGTAGTGATTTTTAATGAACATCCTTTCCTGCCAAACCAGGCAAAAAATATAACAGATATGAATACAGTTTTCCACAAGAAAATCCTTTTCTCATATCTCTACACCTTTCTTACTCTCTATACTACATTTCCTAGTAGGCATAGATATTTAATGTTCTTGATATTCAATGCATATTTAATATAATATCTTTGACTTATCTTCTGTCTCTCTCCTTGTTCCGTGATTTGACTCTCGTGAAATTCTGGGCAACCTTGTGGGATGGGCATTGGGACTGAGGACGAAGGAGTACAGAAGTCGCAGCAGCAAGGTTAGCGCAAGATTAGGGAAAGGAGTGGAAACTGACAGCATCTTTTATTCTCAGTAAGTTTCTAGCTTAAAGAAGGCCTATCCTGGGGGAGGGAAGAAAGAAGATTTAGCAACAAATGGAAATTTTATTACCAAAATGAGTATTTTCCTGGAATGAAAATGCCTGTAAGACTTATTGTCCCAGAATAACCAGAAAATGTTACAAAGACTGTCTAAGATTTCTCCCAGAGAATAGGGAAAGGAAGTAACAGTAGATTTCCAGGCAGTAGTGAGAAGACCAAAAAAAGAAAAAAAAAAAAGTTTTTATGCTTGTACCCTAATGAATTATGTTTGCTCAATGTAATACTTATGGTTGTATAATGGGGACACCAACATGCTACAACTAACTTGTGGCCCAAAGATTAAGAGCAACAGGCATACAACGTGGAATAAGATACATAAATACTTAGATATGCTGAGCAAATTTATGACAACAGTAGGACTCCTGTAAAAATATGATATAGAATAAGTAAGTTGTAAAATAAGGATAATTATAAGTTATATGAACAAACAGAATAGTGTTCAAATGACATGCCAGAAAAGATCATTTTTTTTAGTTTTGATAATAACAAGGAAATGTCTTTTAAATATTTAATGTGAATAGTAATCTTAGCTCAAACATATCACACACCCACACCACACACACACACACACACACACACACACACACACATCCCTATTACCTATTCTTGGGCCATATTGTGTAATTAATAACATACTTTCATTTTTTCCACACAGCCTCAATTTCTCCTACATTTGTGGCCTCATGCTGGGATCTGGAAGCATATACTGAATATATATGCAATGACCTCACCTCAAGGGGATTATTTCCTACTTGTGGAGAAAGTTAGCTAACAAGGTGAACATGATGCAGTTTGGCTGTATTCTCTAACCCTTCCCTTAGTTTATAGAAGTTTATAGAAAGGCAAATGGGCAGAAGTGTGTGAGAAAGGATGAAGGGGACTACTAGATCAAAATTATGCCCAGCAAACACTTGGAAGATATTTAGGAGTGAGTAAATTCAGAACTGAGGAAAAGAGAAATAGACAGTGAGAGTCACCACATTTTAAAAGCCTAGCAAGCTAGAAAAGAATGAGTGGTAGTGAAAGGGGAGGAGAAAATAATTGGACAAGAGAGGTGAGCAGGGGCCAGATGATGGCAGGTTTTGCCATGCATGTAGAAGAATTTGTAATTTAAGTACAATGTGAACAACAGAACAGTCTCAATCATGGAAGCAGTGTTACAGTGTTTGCTTTGTAGAAAGAGCATTGCACATTTACATTTCTAGGGGCATGATGGAGATTGCTACGAACTGAAATAACAGAAATGCTGAAAACAAAGCAAACAAAAGCCAAGTCTTTAATGCATCACTGAGATAATGAGAAAGGAAGAAATCTGCAAATATAAAACATATTTTAAAACTTAAGAAATGAAGTTTGGTTTTTTTTTGGTTTTTTTTTTTTTTAGCTCCAACAATGTTCCTGTGAAAAGATGGAGACAAATTTCTTTCTCTTTGCAATAGATCTTATGACCAATTGGCAAGAAGGATCAAAAAAAGACATGTTCATAAAGATCAGGCCTTAAAGAACAACAGTGAACTAAAAAGCACCCTGCTTTTCAGAAGAGACAGCCTTTCTTAATGGGGCTTTGGGTACAGGGAACAAAATAATGTAACTAAGTGCATCAACTGGGGCGCCTGGGTGGCTCAGTGGGTTAAGCCTCTGCCTTCAGCTCAGGTCATGATCTCAGGGTCCTGGGATCGAGCCCCACATCAGGCTCTCTGCTCAGCATGGAGCCTGCTTCTCCCCCCTCCTCTCTGCCTGCCTCTCTGCCTACTTGTGATCTCTGTCTGTCAAATAAATAAATAAAATCTTTAAAAAAAATGCATCAACTAGTTAACACAAGAAGTTGCATTATGAATTAGTGGCCATCTTTAGGTCATATAATGTGCTACATATAACAGAATTAACTTGGATACCACATGTGTCAAAAAATTATAGGAGGAGAATTTAGAGTGGTCTCGGGTCAGTAAAAAACTCAACATTTGGTAGGAACAAATTCAAACTCTCTCCTGAAGAATGTTTAGAAAACTTAAGATTATAGGTTAGCAGTGAATTTTATCATGCTTTTTGCCCCATAATGTTCACATTTAGTTCTATAACATGCTATTTATTTTCTATTTTATTGGCTCTTGTATTTTATAATTGTTTCTGATGATTCAGTGTGGTTATCTGTGAAGATGAGATATGAAGTGTAAAATGATTCAAGGCTGGACCCATGGGTGGTTCTGATAATGTTGGTGATGAAAAATTACAAACTTCTAAATCATGTGTCAATGTGGAAAGAGACACACAAAACCTGTCCTTACAATGAAAGCTTTATAACTGTGGGTTACATGGGCTAATATCCAACTTGACTTTTGTGTAATCTGTGGAAACTCGAAATGCAACAATATTTCCAGGAAAATTAAAGACACTCATTTAGAAATCATTTGACAAATGATGGTACTGATTATTTTATATGGCTTTAAGAGTTTAAAAATTAGGTTTATTCTTAAAAAGTTTATCCTATAAAAAGAAACCAAGTTATATAATACTAGAGATTATTTTCCAGAAAAGGGAAGTCACACAGTTGGTAAAAACATGATAATGTCAGCATGTAACATTGTAGCGAGGAAATTGCTAAGACAATATGCTGAATGAAAATATGAATGCAAGTTGGTGCAGCCACTTTGGAAAACAGTGTGGAGATTCCTTAAGAAATTAAAAATATAGCTACCCAAGACCCTGCAATTGCACTACTGCATATTTAACCCAAAGATACAGATGTAGTGAAAAGAAAGGGCCATTTGTACCCCAATGTTCATAACAGCAATGGCCACAGTTGCCAAACTGTGGAAAGAGCCAAGATGCCCTTCAACAGATGAATGGATAAAGAAGATATGGCCCTATATACAATGCAGTACTATGCCTCCATCAGAAAGGATGAATCCCAACTTTTGTATCAGTGTGGACAGGACTGGAGGAGATTATGCTGAGTGAAATAATTCAAGCAGAGAGAGTCAATTATCAAATGGTTTCACTTACTTGTGGAGCATAAGGAATAACATGGAGGACATTGGGAGATGGAGAGGAGAAGTGAGTTGGGGGAAAACGGAGGGGGAAAGGAACCATGAGAGACTGTGGACTCTGAGAAACAAACTGAGGGTTTTGGATGGGAGAGGGGTGGGGGTTTGGGTGAGCCTGCTGATGAGTATTAAGGAGGGCACGTATTACATGGAGCACTGGGTGTGGTGTATAAACAATGAATCTTGGAACATGAAAAAAAATTCCAATAAAGTTTAAAAAAATTTTTTGAAAAAGTATCACTCTCATGGAGAATGATGATCAGTGTATTGATCACATGCCCCAGGAAGTTGAAAAGGTTTTGTGTAATAAACTGGAAAAACAAGAGCTTCAATGTCGAGCTTCATGAGTCAAAGGATTTCACCAATAAATGCCACTCTGTGGCATTTGTACTATTTATAAACAGTGATGGAATTCAAATTCAAATTTCCTGTGCAGAGTGCTCTGAAACAAAGGACTACATATATTTCATATTCCATCTTCATATGTTGAATAGAAATTTTGTCTCAGAAGAACTTCACTGGCATATATAGTCAGGTTTCCATTCAATTACTGGCTCCTTGATTTCACATCTGTTGTAAAACTAAAGTCCAAACATTGTCCTAAAATAATGCTCTGTTTGCAAAAAATTTCTGATGTTAAAAAAAGACCTCATGGAAATGAAATGATAATCTTTGAATATTGCCACATGTAATGGTCAATTTTATGAAACCAAAAGACTAACTCTCCAAGACTCTTACAAAACTGCATAAAATCCTAGGAAACAGGCAAAAATACACAGTCCTGCTACACAAAGGAATCTAGTGGTATAATGGACAAAGAGTTCCCAACCGGATGTGTGAGCTGAAAGGGAAATTATAGGAGCACTTTCAAGAAAATTGTGGTCCAGACTTGGCTGAGTGCTTTGAAGATGAAAAAAGTCTACAAAAAACCAATCTAACTGGCAGAATTTTTCATCATGTCATCCAGTTTATGTCATGGAGACTTTTTTTTTTTTTTTTTTTACTTCAGTTGATGAGTTTTTTGTACTTGAAATTAGAGACATCATTTGTATTTAAAAAAATCATGTTACAAAAGGAAATCTTGAACTATTTCTGCTGCTTGTGTTTAGAGTGAGGAAGGATATAAACAAGGCCCAAAGCTTATTAAAAAACATCTGGAGAACTTCAGAACATTGAACAGTATTTTTCCTCCCTCTCAACTCAAATATATGTAACACAATGATAGAACCTTTCTCTGTCACTTCTGTTCAGCCTGAGCACTTGACTTTAAAAGAGGACATATTTTGTGAGCTGCAGACTAATAATACATTCAAAATTTGACCTATTAATCTGCCTCTAGACAAGATCTGTGTTTCTGTGGAAGAAGAATACCTTGCTGTCAGAAGATAGCACTGATCATTTTAATGCAGCTTTTAACTTATTAAATCTATATGCAAACTTCTGTTTATTTTACAGTCAGTGGGCTTAAGAACAGAAATTATCCCATTTCAGTTAAAAATGAAAATCATGTATGTTTATTGTAAGTATGAACTAGCTTTGAATAAATGCACAGCAAAAAAACAAGCTCACATTTCATAGATTATAAATTTTATTCTTTATATTTGATTTCAAAATAACTTTTATGTGTATATAGAATGATATGAAAGATCATATAACTAACATATGTGCATAATAGCTTTATAATTCAGACACTGAGTCTGATCATATAACTTAGAAAATTGCTTTTCCAAACTCTTGCATTGTATCTTAGACTTCAATTGGCTTTGGTTCATGACTTTAGTAGTTTTACCGCTCAACCATATCAACCTATTTCATGTTGTAATACAATCAAATAATATCAAATTAGAAGAAAAATTGAAATATTTGTTTTATGAGTTATACAAAATTGAAAAAGAAAAAAAAGAAATTAATGTCGAGAAAAGTATGCTAAGCTCAATACTCGCATTCTTGTTTTTCAAGAAAGTTTGATCAAAAGTTATTTTTAGTTTTTTAAGAAGGGAAAGGAAAAGGGAGAACTCTTTTGTAGATCTTAGAGTACATAAACCTTAATAGAATTCTAAATAATATACATTTATAATAAATCTGTTAGGCCAGCTTGGATTAGTTTAAAAAAAAAAAAAAAAGGTAGGGAGTTATTTATTTATTTATATTTTTGATGGCAGGTGGGGGAAAGGGGAGAGGGTTGGGAGAGAGGTAGAGAGACAATTTCAAGCAGGCTCCACACCCAGCACAGAGCCTGAGACAGGGCTTGATCTCATAACTCTGAGATCATGACCTGAGATAAATCAAGAGTTGCATGCTTAATTGACTGAACCACCCAGGTGTCCTAGGAAGGAGTTAAATTTTTTTGAAAAAGGACAAAAAACTTTCAGCTGTCTATATTATTAATTTACTTTAGTAGCAGGATGGAAAACCTCTACATGAAATGTGTGATAATAAAACCAAATCCGTAGAAAAGTGTTACTCTCTATTCAAAAAGACTTGGTAACTTCTATTGTATTATTATATCCACAATTTATTAATCATGCTTTGTATACTATGTAGTGTAGATATAATAATTTTTATGCAGGAGTTCCCCAAACATAGAAACTTTTTCAAAGTTTTCTCCAAGGTATAAAAGATTGGAAATAGCTTCTAAGATAGATATAGATGTAAACACGTCAGTAATCTAAGTAAATTAAAATGAAATGAATTATTAAAAATCAAGAAGTACAGGGGTGCCTGGGTGGCCAAGTCAGTTGATTGCCTGACTCTTGATTTTGGTCAGGTCATGATCTCAGGGTTTTGAGATTGAGTCCCAGTTCAGGGTCTGCATCCAGCACAGAATCTGCTTGGGATTCACTCTCTCTTTCTGCTCCTTCCTCTCCCCCCTCAACCCCCTGCTTGTGCTGTCTCTCTCTATTTCTCAAAAAAATAAATTAATTAAATATTTTTTTTTTAAATCAGGAAGTTCAGACTAATATAAATATGTATTCTATGGATTCTATGGATATAATATTTTAAGGGACAAACCCAGCACAAAAAGGCATGGAAATTTAATTTCAAAGAATAAAAAGATATATATCAAGAAAAACTAAGTAAAAGATGTTGTTGCTAATATCAGTAAAAAGCACACAACTAAAACCCTGATGACTAAAAATAAAAAGTATCACTATATAATGATGAAAGTTTTAATTCACAAATGAGTAACAGTCCTAAAGTTGAAAGTATCTAATTGTATAACCTTATAATATTAAAACAAAATTTGTCAGAAATTGAAAGGAAATATGGCCAAATCTAAAAATAGTTGATGTTTTTAAAAATATATATATATTTATTTTTATTTATTTATTTTTATTTTTAAAAAGATTTTATTTATTTATTTGATATGCAATATCAAATAGAGAGATAGTGAGAGACTGCATAATCAGGGGGAGGGATAAGCAGGTTCCCTACTGAGGAAGGAGTCTATCATGGGGTTAGAACCCAGGACTCTGAGATTATGACCTGAGCTGAAGGTAGCCACATAACTGACTGAGTCACTCAAATGCCTGAAAATATTATTTATTTTTAGAGAGAGGGTGGGGGCGAGGGCTTGAGAGGGAGGGAAAAAAAGAATCTCAAGCAGACTTCCCAATGAGTACAGAGCCTGATGTAGGTGGGACTCGATATCACAACCTTGAGATCATGACTAGAACCAAAACCAAGAGTCCCCCAGGCACCCCATGGGTGCTTTAAAAATATATATCCTATAAATAGATTAAATTGATGAAAATAATCATAAATAACATAGTAAGTTTAACAGCATATTAAGAAGACTGAGCTAATGGCATTCACCAATTAGAGAATACACAAAGTCAAAGAGTACTGAGAAAACATTTATGAAAACTGGTAATGTAATAGCCCATAAAGCTAGAATCAACAATGTCAAGTAATTTTACAACAAATAGAATATATTATTTAGGCACTGTGTAATATATATATATATATCTCACATACTCTTATGTTCTAAAAATTTCACAATTCTATTCCAATTCAAAGTTATATTCCACAGAAAAAAGAATGTTGACCAGAGAAATATACAAAGATGCTCATAGAAGTTTTATGCTTAAGAATCAAAAATTTAGGGGCACTTGGGTGGCACAGTCAGTTGTCTGACACTTAATTTTGGCTCAGGTCATGTTCTCAGGGTCATGGGATGGAGCCCTATGGAGGGCTCTGCACTAACTCAGCCGGTCATCTGCTTGAGATTCTCTCCCCCTCCTCCTGCTCTCTTTCTCTCTAAAATAAATAAATCTTAAAGAAAATTTTAAAAAAATCTAGAAATAGTTCAAATATTCATCAGTAATAATGTTGAACAATAAATAACAGTACCTCCATACAATGAGTATATAGCTATAAGATGTATAGTAACTTAGATGAATCTCACAGATGAAATGATAAGCAAGAAAAAAAAAGTCAGATAAAAAAGATTATATACTGGAGTGAGAAGAGGTTGGAGTTGAGATCAACTGAGATCAACTTAGGGAAACTTGTGGGACTGTAAATGGTTTATATATTGATTTGAGTGATAATTCAATTGTTATTTAAATTGGTAAATATCTATCAAGGTGTACATTTAAGGCTTGAGTACTTTAGAAATATTATGTAATAAAATAAACTTATAAGCCAAAGAAGAAATAATCAAATTGGAAAATATTGAGAATTTAACAAAATAATAATACTAGGTAAAAATGTATAGAATTCAAAAAAATTCAGAATTACTTAACTAAGCAACAACATTAAGAATTTGAAATAATTCAAAGTAGGACATTAAAAATAAGAGGAATAGTAACATTAAAAAGTGAAAACATACAATAGTAATGATTAACAAAGGCAAAAATTATCTTTATTCTTTGGTAAAAATTTGATATAGTCAAAACTCTATGCCCCTATGCTATTGCAGCATGATTTACAATAGTCAAGATATGGAAGCAACCTTTGTGTCCATCAGTAAATGAGTGGATAAAGAAGATGTCATACACACACACACGAATACTACACAGCCATAAAAAAAAAGGATAAGATTGCACCATTTTAGACAACATGGACAGACCTAGAAGATATATGTTAAGTGAGCTATGTCAGATGAAGAAAGATAAATACCATATAATTACATTTATAAGTGGAATCTGAAAAAAAAAATGAATAAAACAAAAAGTGGAATCTGACCTATGAATACAGAAAACAATTTGACAGTTGCCAGAGGGGAGAAAGTAGGGAAGTTTGGCAAAGTGGTTGAAATAGAGAGGGGGGATACATGGTTTTAATTATGAAATAAATAAATAACAGGAACAAAAAACACAACGTAAGGAAAAAAAAATAACAAGGACCCCAAAAAGCCTTTTGTTCATACTGGTGATATATTTTTAATATTTAGCATATATGATATTAAAACAGAAAAATTTGAATTAGTTCATTGTTTACCAGATAGTGAAGTTGAAATCATACACAGTCATAAAATTGAACAACATTAATATAATGAAACGTAAAAATATATTCAAAATTGACCATCATCCTACTAATTTAACTAAATCTAATTAGAGTGAATTTGGTGGTCTAAATAAGCTAAGACAGCTGACTAGGTTTTCCCATAATAGTTTTTCTCTTCACTTTGTATAAACTTAATACAAGGTATTTGTTTATAATTTAAAGTGAGCTATTTTTCATGATTTTCCAGAAATGTTAATTCCTTCAGAATAAATTTCTTCTAAAAATATTTTTCAAATATTTTCTTAAAATTTTGTACTCTACTGATAGAATATTTTTATTCACTAAATGAAAATATTCTTGTTAAAAAAAAAAACCCTAGGACAATGAATAAATAAAAGAACAAGGACAAAAACATTACTAAGAGTAGAAGGGTGTATAAATGTTAAAAGCTGCAGAGCACTAATATATTATAATAGGATGTTGAAATACAATGTAGTAATTATTGTTTTTTGGTGCAAAAATATGGTTTTGTATATGGGAAGAAAAAATATAAATTCAAAACTTACAGATAAGGATTAGCTCTATCATTCAACTCTTTAAAAAGTGTATATAAGGGGGGTGCCTGGGTGGCTCAGTTGGTTAAGCAACTGCCTTCACCTCAGGTCATGATCCTGGAGTCCTGGGATGGAGTCCACATCGGGGTCCTTGCTCCGCGGGGAGTCTGCTCTCCCTCTGACCTCTCCACTCTCACATTCTCTCTCTCAAATAAATAAATAAAATTTAAAAAAAAAAGTGTATATGAATATCCAGTCAAAAACAACAGAATATCTTTCTTAAATGCAATCACTTTTAATAGTAAGAAGAACTAATAATTAAATTCCTAGGAAAAATATAATTTACCAAAATTTATTCAAGAAGAACTATAAAACCATACAATTCAAAATCATTTAAAAATTTCAGTTATTAATTGTTTTTTTATTTTAAAGATTTTTATTTTTATTTGACAGACATCACAAGTAGGCAGCGAGGCCAGCAGAGAGAGAGAGGAGGAGGCAGGCTCCCTGCTGAGCAGAGAGCCCGATGCGAGGCTCCATCCCAGGGTCCTGGGATCATGACCTGAGCCGAAGGCAGAGGCTTTAACCACTGAGCCACCCAGGCGCCCCTCAGTTATTAATTTTTAAAGAAATAAATATTTGGCCCCAGAAAACTTTTAGAGCCTATCTTTCAAACACTGAGGGAATCAATTATAATTTCACACAAAATCTTCCAGGGATTGAAGAAAAAGAAAACTTTTCAACAAACGTTCTGAGGTAAGTAGAATATTGATATTAATATTAGAAAAAAACAGTAAAAAAAAATTTGCCAATCACTTTTATGAATATAAATGCAATAGCATAAACAAATTAACAATGTAATTCATCAAAGCATTAAAAAACACATTATAGTAATAATCAAGTTGTGTTCACACAAGAAATTCTAGATTGGCTTCATATTAACAAAAAATCAATAATCAAATTTAAAATTCAAATTAAAAATAAAGGAAAAATAATGTAATAATCTCAAAATATGCAAAAAATTTGACAAAATTTAATACTATATTATGATTAAAAAAGGAAAATCATCTAAGGATAGAAGAACATTTTGAAACTTGTTAGAGACACCAGTAAAATACAGGAGATATTCTTATAGATTTTTTTCTGCATTTTCTCTTTTTTTTTTTAATTAGGTATTAAAAGTAATATTTTAAATTCTACCATTAAGTGGGTTTGCCTGTTTTTTTATAGTTCTAGTCATTTTACTTTATATATTTTAACACCTTATAAATAGGTCTATAGATTTTAAATATGAAAAATTGAATATTTTATAATTTTGAAACATCCCACTTATTGACTGAAATTTTCAGGTTTATTATGGAAAGTATTTTTTGCCCTTTTTTAAACTTTCTATGTAATTACATATCTTGATTTTTGAAGGAATTAGTACAAAGTTGGGCTTTGATTTTACTTTGGTATGATGAAATGTCTTTGAATTGCAGTTTCAAAATCAATTTAGTTTCAATATAATAATTATTATATCTGAGTTTATAACCAATTTCTCAAATTTTTACTTCTGACTGATATGCATGCTTATTTTTCTTTACTTGATCAATTTCTTCTCTAACAAGTATTCTTGGTTTTATCATCATTAATATTACCATTATTATCTTTCAGTATTTTTCCTTGATAGTGTTTTATTTATACATAGTTATACTATTGTTTTAGGGTTTATCTTCTGTAATACAATATGCATCTTATTAAAATTTCCTGGAAAAGTGCAAGCATTGAAGAATCATTTAACTGCATTAATCCTCCTTCTACCATTTGTGCCATTATTACCATGTATTTTCTTCCTTATTTATTAGAAATTTCACAAGACATTACAATTCAATCGGTATGTATTTATATTCACCCTTCACATTGTTTCTCATGCATTTCTTGGTCTCTTTGCTTTTATCATGATGCAAACATTTATTTTTGCCTGAGAAAATCCTTTAGTATTTGTATGAGTTGGGATGCAGTTAGGAAATAAAAGGTAGATTAGTAATTGAAGCAGGAAGAATTTAATATAAATGTTTGTTAACTCCTAGATAAGTTAAGGAGAAATAGTAAGTGGTTCTGAAGTGGCAAAAGCAGAAAGCAGCTACTACCTCTAAAACGGAGGGAGAGTGAACAGAAAGGAACTAAGAACTTAAGACAAGGTCCTCTGATAATGCAGAAATTCAGATATTTTCAGCAAAGGCATGACTACCATAAGAACATACAGATTACCAGTGGTAAAGAAATTTACTAGAGGTCTATAAGTAATTCCACATGGTAGTGGGCAAATCTTTCTGGAGGGGGTGGCCATAGTTGTTATGGAAGAGCAAAGTGCTGGGTCGTGGAGAAACATTCTACACTTAGGCCACAATTTCTCCATATGGAGAGCTGAAATGAGCACCACCAGCCTTCCTAAATCCACATGTTGACTATCCTGTTGAAAAACAGCATAATAATAATGTGAATTTACACACAGCAAATAAAAAAATATTATGATTCTACCTAATAAAGTAGTATCCTGAATACATAGGTGTGAAGTCCTTTCTTTTCACCAAAATGAGACCCACAGTCCCAGCAGCATTCACTGTCTATATTAGCCATTAATCAAATTCAGTCACAGTTGCATAAAATATTCTATTATCTGAAGACTAAATTCCAAAATTAACCACCAATATATTATATATAAAAAAGAGGGAAATGAAAGGAAAAATAGAATTTTAGTATATGTGCTGCCAAAGCGAGCACAGGAAAAATAGAATTAATATGCACTAATAGTTATACCAAGCAAAGAGAAATTATGAACTAATCATAGTCCATATTTCAGTAAGTGGTCATGACCATTGTTAGCACTTATATGACTTCTTTCTTTTACAACATTTCCATATTCTCTTACTCTTAGAAAAAAAGAAAAAAAGTTTCAGCTGGTAAGGATTTTAGTAGATGGATGACCCTTAGTACATGGGTGACCCATAAATAATAAATAAGCCCTCAAGATTCTAGCTTTTTTGCTTACTATATCCTTACTATTAGACATAAAAATACTAAGAGTTACTCACAGTTACTCCCTTGGGTCCCATGTATATATCTCTTTGCCCCCATTATAAAACTGAAAATCAATTTCATAATCATGATCAATTGGTCAAACTTAAAGAAAAACCCTTTTTCCCCCCAAGCTTCACTGAGGAATAATTGATAAATAAAACTATACATATTTAAGTATGTTTTAATATTTAAATCAACATAATGATTTAATATACATATACATTGTGAAATAATTAAATCATCAACTTAATTAACATATGCATCATTTCACATAGTAAATTCTTGCTTCCCCCCCCCCCTTTGGTAAGAATGCTTAAGATCTACTCCCAACAAATTTCAAGTATACAGTATAGTATTATTAACTATAGTTACCTTCCTTTACATTATATCCTCAGATCTTATTTGTCTTGTAACTGAAAACTGTACCCTTGACATGCGTCACCATGTAAAGATCACCTCCAATAACCCCTTTTTCTATGAGTTGGGTCAGCGTCATCAAGACTGGTGGGGTGAAAGTCTCATTTCCTAACTGAGTGAAACCAGTGTTGTGTAGATGGGGAGTAGCATTCTTCTATAAGGAAAAAATAATTCCACACTAGCAGAGCTTGAGGTTGTTGAGACAAGAAGCAAAAATTCCACCAAGGGATTAATGAATACAACAGTAGGAAAAGTCCCTTCCACTCTTTGATTCTGAGACCAATGTATTCTGTCAACAAGGGAGATGGCAACAATGTGTCATTGTCTTCCAACTGGCACTATAATTGAATCTTTAGAAAGTCATTGCATTTTTTAGACAATTATTTCTCAGTGATGTGAGACAAGAGGATTTTATAAGCATGAGCTAACTGCATCACTTCTTTTTTTGTGAAATGAAATTCTTAGTAAGAAGCAATACTATGTGACATATAATGCTGGTGGATAAGGCATGGCATGAGTCCACTGATGGTAGTGCTGGCAGAAGTGTTATTGGGAGGTAAGGCAAATCTATACCCAGAATGACTGCACATCCCAGTGAGGAAATATCCCAGCTCCCTTTTGAGGACGAAGTCCAATTAATAAAACTGCCTTCAAGAATCTGGCTGGTTGGGATGTCTGAGTGTCTCAGTTGGTTAAGCATCTGTCTTAGGCTCAGGTCATGATCCCAGTGTCTGGGGATGGAGTCCTGCATAGGGCTCTTGCTCAGTGGGGAGCCTACTTATCCATCTTTCTGTCACTCTTTCTGCTTGTGCTCTCTTCCTCTCTCTTTCTGACAAAATAAATAAATAAAATCTTTATTTAAAAAATAGAATTTGGCTAGTTTCTTTGGGAATGGTGTCATATCTGGGGCTTGGCATTGGACTCTCTACTGGTATATTAGGTACTCAGCATTGGGAGGACCATACTCAACCTTGGTAAGAGAAAGTACTTAACTTTGAAACTATCCTGAGCCTTTCTATTCCTGACACTGTGAAAACTTTGTTACAACTCCATTGATCAAGTACTATGATGGCCTGAGAAAGAAACTGACTAACATCCAAAAGTTATTGTATCCATTTGATTGCTGAGAACCTTCCCTGCAGGTTATGTCCTTTGGTGACTATTCATCTGAGACATAAATATCTTCAAATTCTGTGTCAGTTCTGAAAGATCTATCCTCATATATCTTCCCCAGACTTCCAAGTTTCCAACCTATTCCTTCCAAGGCCCTGTACATTCAGTCAAACTGTTAGCAACTGCCTATGAGTCAGAGCACATTTGTATTTCTGAACAAAGTGGTCAGTGAAAGTGGGAAAAAAGTTGCACCACTCAGAATTCCACCCATTGGGAAGATTCTCCTTTAACACTTTGCTTCAGAATCATCCCTGAGAAGCACTTCGATGCTGAAGTCATTCAACTGTGGATGACCATCTTTTAACCAGGCTCAATTTTTAGTTCTTTAATTAGGTAGTTGTAAAGACCATGAAGGCATAGATAGTGTTGGATGGAGTGGAGGCACTGTAGCAGGAATCAGGGACAGCAAAATAACATTTACTTTCTTAATTTGCTTATACATCCCACCCATGCCTGAGCTTAGTGTCTTAAGTATCATTTCCATTTGATAATAAATTCTTTCTGTGCATGTCCAACTTTTGGCTTTAAGTCTGATAACATGCTATTAATGATGGCTATATCTGGCTGACTGATGACTTGAAGCTACCATGGTTAGATGTTCAGGCTCTTCCTTGACTCAGTAGCAAGCATGAAGCTAGCTCTCCATTTTATATCTCTGTAATTTTCACTTGAGTTTTGAATACATTCCAAGTCTTTTCTGAAATTATCCAACTAGTTCTCTATAATCTTAACCATTTTATTATGGTCATTCTAATTTTGTGTTTATTACTCAGCTTTGGACATTGAGAATTCAAAGACCATGAAAAATCCAGGTAGAAATATTCCAAGGTCATTAGGTACATGTCTTTAGTTTTGTAAATAGAAATGAATAGAAGCAATAGATTATAAAGTCACCCAAGTGGAGATGGTAATTGAGGCCACTGAAATGAATGAGATCTGCTAGGAAAAAAAAAAAAAAAAAAGTGCATGGAATAAGAAGAAAAAAGGGCCTAATATGATTTTGAGAAATACCAGGATTTAATGGCCAGTGAGAAAAGGCTTTAAAACAATAACCAAAGGGAGAAAAGATCAAGAGAGAATAAAAATTCACCAAAATTTAGGAAATAGAATGTCTTTTTGGAGGGGGAAATAGTCAATCAAAATGTTAGACCTGGAAAGAAGTCAGTAGGTCTTTCCTACCCTTTGGTGACAGTTACTACGCTCTAGTGGTTAAAAGCATGGGTTTTGGAGCCTATCAACTGAATTTAAGTCCTGACTCCCTGACTAATTTTTTATTATTATTATTAACATATAATGTATTATTTGCCCCAGGGGTATACGTCTGTGAATCATCAGGCTTACACATTTCACAGCACTTACCACAGCACACACGCTCAATATCCAGAATCCAGCCACCCTATCTCTACCCTCCCACCCCGCAGCAACCCTCAAGTTTGTTTCATGAGATTAAGAGTCTCTTACGGTTTGTGTCCCTCCCAATCTCATCTTGTTTCATTTTTTCCTTCTGTACCCTCCACAACCCCCCACCCTGCCTCTCAAATTCCTCATATCAGAGAGATCATATGATAATTGTCTTTCTCTGATTGACTTATTTTGCTCAGCATAATAATGCTCAGTATCATGTCATGTTTATTGTTATTATCATGATCACTTTTGGTTTTAGCCATATTATTTTTTTCTAGCCAAAAGTGAAACATTGTAGTAATATTGAGTAAGACATAAGCAATGGGTTGAAGAATAAATGAAAGGGCTAGTGCATATGGAATAGTAGCCCATTGCTATTACATGCTTAATGATGAGAAATGAAGCAGTAATGAAGTTAAAGTAATGTGTTCCTTTGTGCATGTATTTAATTTTGAACAAACTTGAGTATATTTATTTTTTGAAGGGAAATAATTCAGTGACGGAAGCTTTGAAATTAGAGAGGAGAGAACAATCTGTAACAAATAAGTTTGTCCAAATCCAAATTATAGGTGAAGAGATTTGTTTATATGTCTGAAAGAAGCCTTTTTATTGAGTCCACAGGTGCACAAGCCAAAAACTTTTGATTGTATACAAATGGATTATTAGTAGCAAAATATCATTACTGAACCAATTATTATATATATATACTGATTATTAAATATATATTTCATTTAATATTTCATTTTCATATTTCATCAATTATGGTCATCAAGTCATTCATTTAGCAAACATTTCCCAAGTGCTTACTATGTGTCCAACATGGTGTTAGCAAATGGGGATTTAAAACCCATGGTGGCTACTGTCTCTGAATCTAGGGAGAGTACAACCTAGCTGGAAAGAAGCATGCAAAGAATAAAATCTGAAATACCATGAGAGAGGTGAGAGAGATATTCACAGTGTTGTAGATGCCTAGGATGAATTGGGTGCATTGGAAAGTAGGCTGAAGGGCAGGAAAAAACAGCACTGCTCCTGTTCTTGGCTTATAAACCAAGGAAATACAAAAATAAATAAATAAATAAATAAATAGTTTGACAACAGGCTGATTTCCCCATAGTATTTTGTGTATCCTTGGGCTAATTTTTGATCTTCACAATCTACTATGAGAAAAGTAGAAAATTATACAACAGAAGACAGCCCTCTGATTCATCCAGAACTGTACTTTGATCTTCTTCATAAATGGCATCCGTGATGTCATTGGTATTTCTGCTATTTAAATAAAGACATACTTCAACATTTCTGCCTTAATGATTTTTTAAGAAGGAAAATCAGTTCCAGAGGCATTATTTAATATACTCCAGAGATACATCTTAAAAAAGATTAGATGATTATTTATGGTTTCAAATAATACATACTTACATACCTACTTCATGAAGCACAGATAATCAAAGTTCGTCTTTGTTTACATACCGTGTACAAATTTTAGGAAAACTAAGACTGAGAGAGGAAGATAGATTTTTCAATATGTTTAATTACTTTGATTATGTTGGTCATTTAAATTAAATTGCAAATGCATCTGAATAAAAGAAAATACAATTCTCTAAACATTTTTAAGATATGAAATGCTTGGGAGTTTAGCATTCTTCATAAAAACATAATTTCTTGAGCAAAGAATGTAAAATACAGCTGGAAAGTTATTATACTGAAATGTTTGAATGCTTTTAAGAGACAAAAATAAAATAAATGTGCTAACTAGGAAATAGTGCTAGCAACATCCCAAGAACTAGGAATGTGATATGCAGAAAAACGTGATAATTAGGAATGTGAGTCATTATAACGGTAAATTTGAAAATTGAATCATATTAAAGTTATTAAAGTCAAAAGTTATGGTTCCTTAGTAACATTATCCAAGTCATATTACCCATATGTACTATTTTCTCTTCCTGTTTGGTTTATTTTGCCTCTGGTCTTTAGCCATTAAGGCAATATGAATTAAAATTATATTGTTCTGTTTTTCAAAGATTGCTTTTTTTGCTTCTTCATTAAAAAATCAGATTATAAAAATGTTTGTCAGACAACTTATCTTTCAGTACGTCTAAAGCATTTGTTCTGCACATATTGTGTAGCACTACATTTTGAAAGCAACTTTTTTCAATAGGTACTTTTCATTTCTTACTTATACTTAGAATGTGCAAAGTTCCAGGAATCATAGGCAAGAGGCACAAATGGCTAAAAGATGGGCTTGATCAGCCTTTCCACATTAGGAAAGATGCATTGAAATTGCTTCATCTGGGCATTTTAACAGACAAAAAAGCAAACAGAAAAAATACAACCAACTTTCTTTCACCCGCTCTCCTTAGACTCCTTCCAATACTTTTAAAACATTTTTGTTGTTGTTGTTGTTGTTTGTTTGTTTTCTTTTTCTTCAATGTTTTTTAAGGAGGAGAATAACTTTAACCTTAATAGTTAAATAGTTGTTTACTTCCTCAGATGCTAGAAACTTATGAGAATAAAAAAGGATTTTTATAATGCTAATAAATAAAGTAGCCCAGGGGCACTGGGGTGACTCAGTATCTTAAGCATCTGCCTTCAGCTCAGGTAATGATCCCAGAATCCCATAATGGAGCCCTGCATCTGGCTTCCGGCGCAGCAGGGAGTCTGCTTCTCCTTCTGCCCCTCACCCAGCTCCTTCTTTCTCTCTCTCTCTCTCTCAAATATTTCTTTCTGAAATAAATAAATAAAATTTTTAAAAAAGTAATAAAGAAATAGGGCACCCCAGTATCTACTTAACTGTAACTGAAATGCTTTATGAACAGGAAAATGATCACCTCACACATAGTCCTTCCCTTCCTCTGATATGTGCTTTTTTTTTTTTTTAAGATTTTATTTATTTATTTGACAGAGATTACAAGTAAGCAGAGAGCCAGGCAGAGAGAGAGAGGGGAAGCAGTGTCCTTGATGAGCAAAGAGCTCAATGCGGGGGTTGATCCCAGGACCCTGAGATCATGACCTGAGCCAAAGGCAGAGGCTTAACCCACTGAGCCACCCAGGTGCCCCTGATATGTTCTTGTTATGATTCTCCCATGTTGTGTACCCGATATAGCAACAGTGGTAGGAGCTCAGAGCAGCCCATCTTATTTTCTCCATTTTCTATGACTATAGTACTAAAGGGTCTTATCTCTCAATATTCTGAAACAGCAGCTGAAGGGAATAGAAAGGAAAAGTATGAATGGACTATAGGAAAAATAAAGTGAAATTATCAAAGAAAAGTAGAAAGGATCAGTGACCATTCATTCCATTAGGGCTTATGGTTCCTCTAATATGTCTTTCTGTATCTCAGTGGTATGACATCAGAGACACAGGCTGTGTTTAGCTCAGTCTAAATTTATCTGATGATGTAATCAGTTCCAACAAGCATAGGATTCTACAGGGAAATTTTTTTTAAAAAGAATTTGAATTAGTTGCTTTCTCAAATTAACCAGTCCATTCATTAAAAATGATTAATTGAGTAGTTCAGTGACATGGCAATCACACACCTAGTGGGAAAATTAAAGAAAAGGAGAAATTGACTGGTTATTTTATATATATGATGGCAATCATTGTACTTGAAGTTTAATTTGTTACTCCCTTTTCTGCACAATTTGCCAGACCCAGCTGGTGATTTTCCTAATTGGTAGACATGAATAGAGCCTGTCAAATATGCTTCAGATTCAAGTTTCAGAGGTGAGTGACTGAAGCTAAACCCATTCATTGATCATATATAGGGTACTATTCCAAGGAGCTACAGATTTTAGGAGATACAAATATTCAATAAATTGGACATGAACATGATCCTCAGTCATTCCAGTGGGGACAAGCAAGTGCTTATAAGTCATTACCAAGAACACTGAAAGGAAGAACTTATAATAGAAGTTAAATTTAAATATAGTCATTTTACAGTTAAATGCAGGAATTCCATGTAAAATAGTCTAGAAAAATGATCATTGAGCATGGGCTTAGATGTTTGTAAATCAGCACAGTAAGAAAATAAATGTAGGTGAAAATGAAAACATTATGGGAATAAAATATATCCTACCATTTATAAAATCCTTGACCTTGTGACATGAACAACAACCATAATATAAGATCCACAAGTTTTCTTTCTTCAAATGAAGTGACATTGGATGACAACAAGAAGTATAAATTGTAATAGAAGTATTTTTGTGTGAATTAATAACTGAAGAAGGGCTAAATTGGGAAAAAATTATATGCTATTTCTTGAAGATTTGACCATCCTATAAATTAACCTTTGGAAGAATTGCTTTCTGTCAAATTGCAATTGAGTAATTTATTTACTCTACTTGCCTGCTTACCAGGAGCACATTACATTCTGCAGATGTTTAAACTGAAATCTTCTTCTCCATGGTTCTAATCTAGGTTCTCAGTTCTTAGTTCTATTTATAACGATACTATGGCAGTGACTGTATCTGTTTGCTCATGTTTATGTAATAAATACTGTCTAATCTATAGCATAAAGTATATATAATGTTTTTGGTGAAGAACGGAGGCACACCAAGTGGATATTTTAGAAATTTATGTGGATAATTTGTTTGTAAAAATGTCTGGGAATACAACACACATTGCATTGGGGGATTTCTGGGATATTAGATGTCCTTCAATGCTTAGGACTACCATAAGAAATGAAGAAAAAATTCCCAACCATGCAAAACCTTTCATCTTGCTAGTCATTTATGCAAGGTGAGGTAAGAGATGATTTATATTATTTGAATCTAGAACAAGGTATATTTTGCATATTAGACACAAATAGTTTCTACACCGTGTTAATTTACATTGAATTTTCTAAAGGGGAAAAAAACTACGTGGTAAACTTACGAAGAATTGTACTTTGTTGTTTGAAATCAAAAGAAAATCACATCATGTACAGTAATAACCCTTATGTTTGAAATAATAATACCAGGCTTATTGGTCTGTAGTTGTATATATTCATTATATGTATGATCTTCTGAGAACTCCATTATACTTCATATATTTTTATGTTTCTTTTTAATTTGTCAATGTATCAAGATTTTTAAAAAAATTAAATGGAAATGAAAACCTGAATTCTATTTATTTCTATTCTACTTGTTAGGGATGTTTTCTGGAAATAACCACTATGTTGTAAACATTTATAAAATTAGATAATGATTACCCTACATATTCCCATGTGTATACTGACAATGCCTATAAGGCTTGCATATCAAGCAATGTGAAGAAAGATTCAGATGAAGGTAACAACAGCATGCTGTTTCCAATTTTTCTTTAGTGGAATAACATTCATTAAAAATTTAATTTAATTAACTTTAAGAATTTATGAGAATTAGATACTAGCTATGAAACTTGAATTAGCCATTGTAGTTTTCAATTTGGAGCTTTACCATCAGCCCATTAGAATCATTGATCCCTTTGGATTCACATGTAAGAAGAGCTGTACCTGACTTAAATTAGCTTTCTCTTTTCTTTGAAAATAACAAAAACAAGAAAGTAGTGCTAAAATAAAATTGACCCCATGATAATCTCATAAGGTTTATCAGGAAACATTTTTAGCCACTTTCAAGAGTATTCAGCTGACCCTCTTACAGGTCCTTTCATATAATAATCAATATATGCATAGAGAATTGATACCAATTCACTTATTTCAAGCCAGCCAGAACAACAGATCAATAAATCTTGAAGTTTTATTTGCTTCTTCTCTCAACTTTAACAAAACAATTATTCCTGCAACTAAGCCAGTAGCCAATATTGTGATAAAGCTCTTTCTAAGGTCAGAATGTTCTGAGATTGGTACAGACCCCAGAGTTCATTTATTTATTTCCCAGTACTTAGTGAGAAACACATTTAACTGATATTCTTGCCCTCTGTTCTCACACTGAACATCTGGAAATGATACATTTTTTTCCATCAGGAAACATTATGGTAATTAACAGGGGAAAATAAAATATTTGCATCACTCTTTTTTTTTTCAGGAGAGTATGATATTAATATAATTCTTATTATCTCTATTCTTTATAATCTAGATAATATAACTGAATAACCAACCACAATCAATTTCCATAGGTTATGATTCTGGTATAAGAATATTTGAATTTTCCTCCTGAAATAGAGGGTACTACAAATAAATATGGTATGGCTGCTATTAGCAAATGCTTAACCTGCTTGAGAAAGCCATTTAATTTCTCCAAGACTCTTCGTATATACTTAAAAGGTGATGTTTGGTTAAATTATCTCTAAATTTCTTCTCACTTTGGTAAACTATGGGTCTCTGTGCAGACTGAAATTAGGTTACATAATAGTATAATTTGGTTGATTCTTGATCAGTTGATCAAAACTTCTAGTTTAACTGAATTAATGTTCATTCTTTCTTTAGAAGGAAGGCATGCAAAGAGTGATTATCAAATTGGTGAGAGAGACAAAGCTTTGACCAATTGTTAGAATAAAACATATTAGAGACAATGGGGCACCTGGGTGGCTCAGTGGGTTAAGCCTCTGCCTTCGGCTCAGGTCATGATCCCGGGGTCCTGGGATCGAGCTCCGCATCGGGCTCTCTGCTCAGCAGGGAGCCTGCTTCCCCTCCTTTCTCTCTCTGCCTGCTTCTCTGCCTACTTGTGATCTCTGCCTGTCAAATAAGTCAATAAAATCTTAAAAAAAAAAAAAAATATATATATATATATATTAGAGACAAGACTCTGTGTGAACTTTCCATCAAAACCATAATTGATAAGTATCATATGTGTAATCAATTACAAATTTCTAAGCATGGCATAAGGAAGACCTATATGGCAGAAACTGGTTTATGAAGGGCCTAGAGATTTTAGTAGACAAGTTCAAAACTCATTAAGAGTGTTATGAGTTTAAAAAGAGCAAATACAGGCTTAAGATGCGATATTGGGAATATGCAATATCTGGGCTAGTGTAATCAATGTAACCTTTATTCTCTGTGTTTAAGAGATAATTTGTAAAGAATGTTTATCTTAGAGTGTCAGGCTCACAAAGAAACTTAAAGTAACTGGAGTTGTAGGTGGTAAATGTTATAGGAAATAGATATGGTGATAGATTTGAGCTCAATATTATGCCAAAATTGTATACATTTTCCTTTAATGAAGTTCATTACGTTGTAAAGTAGTTAATAGCAATATTCAAGATGAAATGCTATAACTCCCTGTTAGCAATAGTGAGAAAAAAATTATGTAAGCAAAAAGATGGACTCGAGAACTAACAAGTTTTTCCACTCAGTTTCTATGCAAGTGGAGACTACAGGATGAATGCTTATAGAATCTGGAATAATGAAAATAAAATTGCCCTCTCTATGACTATTGTGTAGTGAAAAACATGCATTTTTTTTTAATGTATTATCCACGCTACTTGGGAACATGGCCTGAGTTAGAACACAACATATTCCCTGAACTCATATGAGTAAGTGCCTCAAGGATTATCACCCCTTCTCTACCTGTTTCATATAATGCATTTAACTTCAGTAAGAATAGCTATACATTTACTAATTTGTGAAGAGTATCATTCTTATAATGTTCCAGTGTAGTTAACTGATTTCATTGGACAAGAAAAGAAAGGAACATTCTATTGTTCCTCGGGTTTAGGTATTATCCTAGTAATTTCCCTGACTCAATATAATGCAGTAACCATAAGCACCTAGCAGGCAATGTTGAAATATTTTACTTAAATACTCACAGAAAGGCTTTGGGTTGTTTTCCATTTTAGGATTGGAATTATTTCTCTCTGCTTCTGCTTGAATATCTTCCTTGTGTTAAAAATAATGCCAAAATATTTGCTTAAGTTCTTAATTGTGCAAAAAAAGTTATATATATGAATATATAACCTATTTATAGTCGGAAGTACTCTCTTATGGTTTAGTCTCTCTTACAATCACTGACATAATAAAACAAGCCCTCACAGGAAATGTTGTTATGCTGACTCACCTTTCAAAAAAATCCTTTAAATAACAGTCCATGATTATGTGGCAATCATGCTGATGAAAATCTATTTTGGTCAAAAGATGCAAACCAGTTTTTGAAGGTATGTGTGTATTTATTTTTTGTTGATGTTTTATATATGAAAATGGCCTGGGTAATTTTTATTTCTCTGATTTTTAGCTTTCTTGCTAACTTTCCATTAAGCAAATAAAGTAGTTAAGTGTAAAGTAATATTATTAGAGGAACTGTTCCAAGAATGTCTGTGAAATTGCATTTCAATACCCATTAGACATGGTTCTTTTTCTCTATAAACATCTCTCTGTCATTGGAAATGCAATTCTGCAGCATTAAATAAAAAGCATATTCAAAATAAAGCTTGATTTTCAATCACTGAGCTATAGCTACCTCAACTAAACACCCGAATCCCATTAAAGAGAAGTGAACTCTTCAGCTTGACCTACTGACAATTTCAATTATTTTCTTTGTAGTTTGAAAGTTTCATTAGAGAACACAATACTTGATTTGAATCTGATTTGGGAATCTGGTTGGAAATGGTTGACCAGAAAGTGTTATGGAGGTGGGAAGAAGGATTGGCCTCTGGGAGATAGAAAGGTTGGAGAAACCAGTTACTGTGGAAATCCTTTCCCCAGTGGTTCATGTGAGGAACTTAAGTAAAAATGAGGAAGGCTGCTTTGCTGTGGAAGGGAGTCTGGTACAGAGTCACCACCTCAGCAGTCCACTAGAGAACCACCTTTCCTCAGAGACTTTGGCATAGGTCCAACTCCAGAGAAGCTCTATCAACCAACAGTGAGAGCTCTGATGCTGACAAGGAAGCAGTTTTTCAGGACACAGATGACCTTAAAGAGGCTCCATGAAGAAACTACTGCATAGATCCTTTGGCAGTTTTGTTTTGAATATATACCCTCAGAAGTAGGTGGTACGATCCTGTTGTAATCCAGACCGTTGAACATATGACATTTATCTCAAAGAAATAATGCGCTTTCAATATCCTCTACCAAGATTGTATATGCAAGCTACCCATTTATACGAGGGGTCCATAGGAAAGGACCCTCATATCCAGTACTTGTCAACATTCATGCTTATTGAGATGGTGTAGCTCAATTTTCTCTGCTCTAAGAAGGTACCTTCACTATAATAGCTAATTTGCCAGTTGAATTCAGAAATGTGAAACAAAATGTATCAGAAATATATTGCATGGAGTACTGGGTGTGGTGAAAAAACAATGAATACTGTTACACTGAAAAGAAATAAAAAATTAAAAAAAAAAGAAATATATTCTTAGTGGCACACAGGTTCTGGAGGGGAGATATATTCTATACTCTACCCAGGGATTGATACCCAATTTAGTATTATCTGTCTACAACTGGATAAATTATAATGTTTTTTTCAGGAAATGTTCCTTGGCAAGTATCAAAGAGGAAATTAGCACCTACCTACAGAAAGTAGGTTAAAAAAAAAACAAAAAAACCTGAAGGTTGGTTTCTCAATCTATTTAGGGATTACCTATGATAGATTTGGTAGGGTAACTAAAATGTTGTATCCATGTGCCCAGATCTCTACCTGATATACCCCCAAAGAATCAGTTAAGTATGTCAGAGAATATGTCAACAGAATCTGTCTCTTGTTCAATGCAGTAGAAAAAGTACAGACCTCCTATAATGATAAGCCTGGGTACTAATCCTATGGGAAGGTGGGGAAAAGGTGGGTGCTCCATTCTTAGGCTATCCTTTTGTAATAGTTACGTAAGGAAAAACCAAAAACAAGACAAAACAAAACAATGGATAACATTGTTCTGTTTGTTCATTGTTCATAACAACATTCTACTTTATGAAGTATAGGTAAATCAGATGAGGATTTTTAAACTGAAGGGAGACAGAGGCAAGGAAAAAATAAACTTGGCAAAGAAAGTAACCTAGAATTTCTGCTTCTACGTGTGGCTTGGTTTTATGATCTGGTTGGTTGTGATTTACAGATAAGTGGGTTTTCTGCCAGGGCTTAAGGTCCAGGTACAGAGACACAAATTTCAACTTGAAAACTCTTTGATTCCAGCCAGAAATTTCCAATGATCATATCAAACTACATTGTTCAATATAATAGTACACTTATTACTAAACAGGAATAAATTACGCATATATATCTGCTGCATATGCAGCTGTTTTGTCTGCTTTCTACTTGCTCAGAGGTTGCTCCAGCTATCCCTAATTTATACAGGTGCAGAGTACTCGAAGTATTTAAGGTTTATGGTCTTGTTGCTTTGTGATAATAAAAACCTTATAACTGTGCACTATTGGATGTTGATTTTACTATTAGTGTTAAATTTCAGGAATCACACTGCTACCTTCAAAACACACATCCATTGCCCTAGGCGAAAATCTTCCTGCTTGAGCCAAGGGAAACGCCATTCACCAGAACAAGCTCCTTGGGTCTCAGAGAGTAGAGGCATTGTAAAGTGACTCCCTACCACCCAAGAGGAATAGTAAGTTGAAGGCACATGCCATTTCTGAACAAAGGATATAGTCCTGTGCTTTAGTAAAGTCAATGTTATTTGTAGTCAGAGATAAACTCTTAAATACCAGTGGTTTAAAACATATGAAACTCATTTATTTTTTCTATGAACTCATCAATTGATCATTTTGTGTGAGAATCAGTTCTTACCAGATCACAAGAGTCAATCAGTAAATTTTCAGGAATTGTGTGAGGCAATTGTTAATCACAGTCATTAAATAATAAATTATACACTTATAATTAAATAAACTATATTAAAATAATAATCAAAACTCATCCCATTCTAATTATTTTACTACCTTTTTTAAAAGATTTTATTTATTTATTTGACAGACAGAGATCACAAGTAGGCAGAGAGGCAGGCAGAGAGAGAGGGGTAAGCAGGCTTCCTGCTGAGCAGGGAGCCCGATGTTGGGCTCCATCCCAAGATCCTGAGATCATCACCTGAGCTGAAGGCAGAGGCTTTAACCCACTGAGCCACCCAGGTGCCCCTATTTTACTACATTTTATATTATCTATGCTCTAGACATTATTAACTTCTATTGTATTTGTATGGTAGAAATTCTATCAAATTGTATGACATGCACATTTCATCCTACCTCTTTAAATCTGTATCCATGGCTGAGACCTACAGGCTCAATGTGCGCATGGTTTGGTGTAAAAGTCATTGAAGGTCACATATTTACCAAGTATTTTGCAACCACATAATTCAGGACTTCATCTTTTCATCTTCTATTATGGATTTGTGTGTAATCTGCATTTGAATGATTAGATCAGTATTATAATTTAGGTTTCAGTTAGCAATACCACATTTTTCTGGTTTTCATATTAGAATAACACCAGCTAAGAAATTAATAAGCCTCAAAACATCAGTGACTTAATAAATTAGAACATTAATTCTTGCTCACATGAATTTGTAAGTGAGCATTGGTCGTCAACAAGCTGTTCTCCAGATGGCTCCTTCCATCTTGAGGCTGAACTTATCTTTGACACTTTGCTTACAAATTATCATCATGGGTTATTTTCCATCATGTTTAGACACAGTGGGAAATAAAGCAAAGGCATTTACGTTCAAAGTATCTATGCTCTTGGCCTAAGAGTGACACACATCACTTTTGCTATCTTCACATTGACTAAGACTCAGTCACAAGTCACATCTGACTTCAAAGGATGCTGGGAAATGCAGATTATCTGTGTGCATTATTAGAAAAGAACACAATTATGATGAAGAGCTAGAAAGTCTCTGCATATCCTTAGATGTAGAGAAGCACTGTCACTGTGTTCAGTCTGTTAGCTTCAGACTTTCAACAGTATCTCACATGGTAGACATTAAGCTGACTCAAATAGGCATGGCATGGCATGGCATAAGTACAGTCCTTATAAAGTCCCTACAAAATACAATTATATACTGAAGAAACTGAGCCCAGAGAAATCAGGTGACAATCAAAGTTTAACTGACAGAAGCAGAAGTGCCTTGGTTGTATTTAAGCATTATCTACACTGCCTTGGTTACCCCCAACCTCCTCATCCAAGTATGATGGGAGTAATTTTACCACATCCCTAGACTTTAACAGCTCTGTTGGAATAATAGTCATTCTGTATTATCTTTGGTTAAAATTCTACAACCTGGCTCTGGACTCTTCAAAACCTCTCTTCCAACAGGATGAGCTCCCAGCACCCAAGGCAGAATGGGGAGAAATCATTAGGAAAGAACAATAGTAAATGTAATTCTTCTTCCAAGTCATAAATTTTAAAATTTTGAAATTGGTTACCCTAACCTAATCTTTATTTTACACTGAGTAGTTATAGGCCTGTGACCTGTCTCTTATGACATCAGTTTCAAAGCCTTTACCTTTCTTGATACCTTCGAAAAACATGGTATATAGAAAGTAATTCAATCTCCCAGGTGTGCTCTGAAATATAGGTTAGGAATGCTCCCCATTACAGGCTAAGCAAGCCCCTTTATTTGTTTCCTCCCATTGTGGTTGCCCATTAAAGCTATTGCTAATTTTCTTTGTATGATTATTGTCATTATTTTAACATTAAACCTTCTTTCCCATTACATATTTTGCCACTAATATTGTCTCTATACCATCATTCACAGTTATGTGTTCTAATTCACATAGTGAAACCAGCTTCTGCTGTGTCTAGGTTTGTATTTCAATCAGTGATGCTCTCCCATAAATACTTCAAGTAACTCAAATTGCCCATAGAAATGAATATGTGTTTAATATTTCATTGTTTTTTTACCACTATCAGTTAACAATAAGTTTCCTTTTTTTTTTTTTTTTTAAAGATTATTTATTTATTTGACAGAGAGAGTGTGCAAGAGAGGGAACACACGCAGGGGGAATGGGAGAGGGAGAAGCAGGCTTCCTGCTGGGCAGGGAGCCTGTTGGGCTCGATCCCAGGATGCTGGGATCATGACCTGAGTTGAAGGCAGATGCTTAATGACTGCGCCACCCAGGCGCCCCAAGTTTCCTTTTTATAATTGAAGTATAATTGACATAAAACATTGTATTAAAGTGTGTATCATAGTAATTTGATATTTTATACATTATGAAATGATCCTCATGAAGACTAGTCACCATCTGTCACCATAAAAAGTTACTGTGATATTATTGATTATATTCCCCACACTGTAAAGTATGGGGATAAATAAAATAAATAATTTATAAATAAAATAAATTATTTATTTATTTTATAAATGGAAGTTTTTATCTCTTAGTCTCTTTAATTTATTTCAGCTGTACCCCAATGCCTCCCCTCTCTCATAACCAACACTTTATTTCCCATATCTGAGAGTATCATTCTGCTTTGTTTTGTTCATTTGTTTTTTAGAATTCACATATAAGTTAAATCATGTGGTATTTGTCTTTCTCTGACTTACTTCCTTCAGCATAATATCCTCTAAGTCCATCCATGTTGTCGCAAATGACAAGATTTCATTCCTTTTTACGGCTGAGTAATATTTCATTCCTTCTTCTTTATTTGACTATCAAGGGACATTTAGTTTGCTTCCATATCTTGGTTACTGTAAAAATGCTGCAGTGACCATAGGGGTACATATATGTCTTTGAATTAGTGTTATTTTTTTCTCTGTATAAATACCCAGAAATGGAATTGCTGGATCATATGGTAGGTATATTTTTATTTTTTTGAGGAGATTTCATGCTGTTTTCCATAGTGAATACACCAATTTACATACCTACCAGCAGTGTAAGAAGTTTCCCTGTTCTCCATATCCTTGCCAACATTTTTTTTTTCCTTTTGATTATAGCCAAGCAAACAGGTGTAAGGTGATTATCTTTTGTGGATTCGATTTGCATTTTCTTGATTAGTGATGTTAAACACATGTTTTTGTGCCTATTGTGCTATGTATGTCATCTTTGGGACAATATCTATTCAAGTCCCCTGCCCATTTTTTAACCAAGTTTTTTTTTTTTTTTTTATATTGTTGTTGAGTTCTTCATATATTTTAGATACTAGCCCCTTATTATATCAGAATTTGCAAATATCTTCTCCCATTAGGTAGGTTAACTTTTCATTTTGCTGTTTGTTTCTTTTACTATGAAAAGCTTTTTAATTTGATATAACCTCATTTGTTTATTTTAGTTTTTGTTGCCCTTGTCTGAAAAGATTAGTCCAAAAAAATATTGCTAAGGTCAATGTCAAAGATGTTATTGTTTATGTTTTCTTCTAGGATTTTTATGGTTTCAGGTCTTACATTCAAATCTTTATCTGTTTTGAGTTTATTTTTGTATATGGTATAAGATAGTAGTTTAGTTTCTTTGTTTTGCATGTAGCTTTACAGTTTTCCAATAACATTTATTGAAAAAATGTTTTCTCCATTGTATATTCTTTCCTCTTTTTCATAGATCAATTGCCCATATATGCATGGATTTATTTCTGGGCTCTGTATTGTATTTCATTGATCTGTGTGTCTTTTCTCATGCCAGTACCATACTGTTTTGATTACTCTAGTTCATACTATAGTTTAAAATTAGGGACTGTGATACTTCCACTTTTATTCTTTCTCAAAAAAATGCCTTGACTATTCAGGGTCTTTTATGGTTCTAGACAAATTTTAGAATTCTTTGTTCTAGTTCTCTGAAAAATGGCTTTGGTATTTTGATGGAGATTACATTGAATGTGTAAGATTGTCTTAGGTAGCATGGACACTTTAAAAGTATTAGTTCTTCCAATCCATGAACATGGATTATCTTTCCATTTATTCATGACATCTTCAATTTCTTGCATCAATGTCTTAAGTTTTTAGTGTACAGTGTCTTTCACATCCTTTGTTAAAGTATTCTCATATATTTTTCCCTGTTGATATAATTATAAATGGAAGTGTTTTTTTAATTTCTTTTTCTGATAGCTTGTTATTAGTATATACAAACATAATGGATTTCTGTATGCTAATTTTATATTTTGCGATTTTACTGCATTTATTTATTAGTCCTAATAGTTTTTTGGTGAAATCGTCAGGTTTTCTATATATAGTATCATGTCATCTGCAAATAATAACAGTTGGCTTCTCGTTTTCCAACTTGGGTGACTTTTATGTATTTTCTTGCCTAATTGCTGTGATTAAGTCTTCCAATACTACGTTGAGTAAAGGTTAAGACTTCCAATACTATGTTGAGTAAAGGTTAAGACTTCCAATACTATGTTGAGTAAAGGTGTAGAGGAAAAACTTCTGGTTCTCTACCATTGAGTATGATATTAGCTTTGGGTTTATCAAATATGACCTTATTACGTTGCAGTATGTTCCTTCTATATCCACTTTGTTGAGTTTTTATCATAAGTGTATTTTGAATCTTGCCAAATGCATTTTTGCATCTATTGAGATGAAAAGATTTTTATCCTTTGTTTTGTTAATGTGGTATATCATGTTCATTGACTTTCAACTATCACTAATGAACATATATGCAAAAATCCTCAACAGACTATTCACTAACTGAATTCAACAATACATTGAAAGGATCATATTCCTTAATCAGGTGGAATTTATTCCAGTTAACCATGATTTTAACTAACCTGTCCCTCTTTCCTTATATAGTGCAGGAAAAGAAATTTTTGTTAATCTTCAGTAACATCAGCATCAACATATTTGATTATGAATAACAATATATTTAAAGATAGAGATGGCTTCCTGATTTAATGCTTGATTCAATTTCCTCTCTAGACCCAGGAGGGAGTTATTTAAGAGATCCCAATTAGGAATGATTTGAATTAATTGGAGCAACATAATGTACACACTGCATTGCATTCCCAATTAAGTTAGAAAGAGATAGAAGATATTCTGCTGACAGCACGTCTTTATTGGGCTAATAGTCATTATTTACGTATCATCAATTCTTTATCTAATGTCAAGGATTTTGTTTCTTCTGAATACAAATATGCATTATTACTAAGAAACAGAATTACCAATGAATAATGGATTGGTTTGGTAAACAGGGATGAGATTGGAACATAGAGCATAAATTAGTTATTCCTCACATTCTCAAAGCTTCACCTCTGTATGTATGTATTAATTGGATGATTCCCCCCAAAATCTGCTCTAACCTATAGGTAAGAGCCAGATTTGTTAGGTCTTAATTGCTGTCAGTTTTATACTGAAATTAAAATGTATCAGGAGCATGTAGAGTGTCTTACTGTCTTTAGACTATTCATAAAATAAAATCATGCTTGGGGGGGGGAAAGCTCTAATTACTGACATTTTGAATGGTGAGTATTCCTTTAGTAATATAATCACTTGGTCTGAATATTAAAGTGTTAGCTTTAAGCTGTTAGTAATAAAACAACTATTATTTGTTGATTATATTAATCATTATTAATTAATAACAGCTATTATTAGTTAATAATAACTATTTGCAAGATCTTAAAATTATATCCAGGATCACATTTGCTATTATTTTTTTCCCTCTGAATTTTTTCTGTTCTACAAACAAACACGTGTGTTGAATTCACAACACGCAAACTGTATTAAATCCCAGATCTGTTAATTAGACCTGTGTGATATTTTCAGAGGTCATTTAGCCTGTGTGATTCACATTTTACTCTTGTAAAGTTAACTCTCTCTCATCAAGTATAGTTGTTGGGTGAGAGAAATGGATGGAATACTGGAGGAGGGGTGAGGGGATAGAAATGGAAAGAGGAAGAGAGATAGTAACAGTTGTTACTTATCAAAATATATTCTTCCATGGGATGTTCTTTGAACAAAAGCAAATCCCCATATTTAAGTGTAGAACACTTTAATAAGGTACTGTGGTTTAAAGGAAAATTTTAATTGAATAATTTAATTTGGTAATATGTGCCCACTGTATTTATAGTGAATTAGACTAATCCTTCTTCCACATGACTTCTCTGATTGAAGTCAATTCCAAATTCTAGCTGATACCTACAAAATGTGAATTCAATGAATTAAGAAAACTAATTTTAAAAGAAACCAATTAATTTTTTTTCAAAAATACATCTCAAGAGACAAATTATCAGTTTCATTGATCCCCCCACCCCCATCAATTCACCGGTTGACCAGTTGTGGTTGTCAGTTACACAGACTCAGACTTAATTGAAGCTGAGTACAGAGTCTTATTTCTAAGAGTAGATGAAGCCTTCCTGCATCCCAGAAGCTATTATAGTTTCATTAAAGTAGTTTTGTGAGGCAAGTACCCAGACTAATGAAGTCTAATTTCCTGTGGATTAAAATAGGGAAGCGATAAGATATCGCTGATGTTAGGTAAAGAAATTCTGATTATAGCACATTTATTCTGTTAAATTACTCGTGAACACATGAGGACATGGTTGTGGGCCAGGAGAGCCAATGGAATTTTTCCTCTGTGGGAGCTGTGAGGGTGTAGGGATTCAAGAGCCCATTCTATAGTCTTAAAGCCTTTTAAGTAAAAACTCTGTGGGTGATCTCATTTCAAGATAAAGTTAAACTAATATCACCGGTCAAAACTTGCCAGCCAAGGAACCTAAGGAAAATACATAATTATCACTAATAGAAATCCACACAATATTTTTCATCAAGAAAGATGCAAGAGGGGAATACTATTTATAGCTTGGCCAACATTACATATATTTTGAACAAATGAACAATGTATGCATATAATATAGATACATATGTTCTAAAGCAAAAAAAAAATCACACTTGCAAATTTATGGTATTTGGAAATATCAGAAGAAAATCAATTGTCAATTTACTAGAAATATCAGTTGTTTCAGGGACTGTCCTAAGTTATAATCAGTCTTGAAAAGCACATTATTACTATCATAAACCATTAATGGTGGTTTATAACCAGAGGAAAAATCCTTTTAAATCCCTCACTACTACAATTCACAATTCGTTTGTTAGAGTCTTAACCGCCCTCAGCTTTGCCTTGGACCATTAACTAACAAACCAATCATTAACTGTTAGTAATGACCATTTTTCCCAGGGATTATTGTTTAATTGAACTCTTGGGCAGGACCCATTATTTTCTGAGATGTCAAAAGAACTATGCATTGGTATGTTTTTTTCTGTAATATCAAGTCCTCCCGAAATAAACAATGCAAGCGTCAGAGAATTAAATTGCTCATTGTATACACTATTTAAAATACATTACTTTAATGAACAATTTTGATGTTTCAGAGGAACTTTCTCATTTTTTTCCATTCTCCTGAGCATATCCATCATGTAACTTAGATGCAGAATTAATGTGTATTTCTCTTCAATAATATACACATTGTTGAGACATTTATATTAGTAAACTGGGTTATATATTCATCTGGGTAAGGAACATTTGATTATTAGCATTCTGCTCCTGAGAAACAAGGCACAGTTGCTTGTCTGTTGCCATGGAAATAAATTAGGAAGGATAACCTGCCTACTTATCAATTTTTATTAATGCAATCAGCGTACCTGCTTAACCCATAAGTAACAATTGCACATTTAAACTAAGTCAATAAAGCACTGTAACTCTAGGGGTGCCAGTTAAAGTAAATAGAATAGAAAATTGCTGAAATAAAAGTCTGAGTTATGTGTCATAGTTCTGATGTGCCCCATTAATATTACAGGATAAAGAATGTTGCTATTTGAGAGGTCTTTAACAGTGGAATTACCATCAACTAATATTTATTGAGAGGAGGAGACACATCTAAGGCAAGAAGTCAAGAGGGATATAATAAAACAAAATTGCCCTCCTACTGTGCTGAGATAGTTTATAGATGTATGTGTTAAAATTTAAAACTAAGGAACCCCTATTCAGTGCTAGCCAAACAGAAGTGAACAATATGGATTATATTTGAGCACTAATATGTAAACTCTAGAAATTCAGAATTTCCATTATTTAACGTGAGCTAGAATGAAGTTTACCTTTCTATGATCTCAGAAGAAACAAAAGCTTACTAATTCAATTAATAACAACTTACTACAAGATCAAAAAAATAGTTAACTTGTAAAATATGGTAATTTTTAAGGACTCCAGACCCATGTCTATTCGTTCCATCAGGTCCAACTAGGCTTAGAAATAATTAGTGTTTTCTTTCTTTAATTCAGACTGATTTACTCATCAATGTCTACAAATTACTGGGATTTTATAAACTGCATTACTATCAAGGAAATCCACAGCAAATATACATACATTCATTTTCTATAAGGAAAACAAATCACTTGACTACCAATCTCCAGTATCTTCAAAGATTAAGGAAGCATTTTTCTCATAACAGAAACAAAATCTAACATTTGAAAAAATAAAGCATAAGATTTAGGTGATAAGTATATAATAAGAAAAATTAACAAGGGGCCTTAATTTATTTTTAAGAAATTATTTTTGGAGGATAAAGACAACAAAAAATAAACTACCTTAGGTTTTTGGATGTACATTATCATTGGCTATAGATACAATGTTGTACAGTTCTCAGGAGCTTATTAATCTGGCTTAATTGAAAGTTTATTGATGAATAACTCCCCATTTCCCCAGCCCTTGGCAACCACAATATTTTCTATTTTTTTATCTTCAAATATATTTAGTTGCTCAGAGTTTGATATTCAGAAAAGTTAAAATTAATGACTAATCATTATGGCACTAATGTAAGCAATGGTTTAATAGTAAAAAGTTAAAATTAAACCAAATCATTTAATCTAATTCTGAAAAACACACACACACACACACACACACATGCACACCAAAAGAAGGAGGTTATCAAATACAGGATTATCCCTTCTATCAATCCCTATCTACCTAGTCAGATCTCTATATAAAGATGGCTGCAACATGATTGGTATTGAAAGAGTAATGTGGGTAGATAGTTACCAAGTGTTTATTATATAGGCTCAAGGTGAAGTCTTAAAAGTTCATTGTCCCATTCGTCTTCAAAATAAAACCAGAAAGATAAAAATTTGCCTTAATTTTATAGGTAGCAAACTGAGTTTTTGAAAGGATAAATGATATACCAAAGTCAATAAATGGTAAATGGCAAATATGTGGCTAGAATCCAAGCTAGTATTGTTGTGTTGGATATTTGAAGATGTAAGTTCCCTTCCTGATTACTTTCCTAAAAAATATGCAACAATATTAGTGCCAGGAATTTGTTGAAGAAGAAGAAATTTATGGAGAAATTATGCTTGGTGGAGTAGAAGTGTTGGGGATGGAAAGTATCTATCGTAAGAAAAATAATAAAGGTATAGTGGAAATAAATATAAATATAAATATGATTATGGGCCTATAAATGAATCTACCAAAAGAGTTAATATAGTTTTGTTTTCTAAAAATAGCTATATTGAGACATAACTTACATACTGTGGAATTCACCCATTTATTTATTTACTTTTTTGAAATTCACCTATTTAAAGTAGAGCACATTTCAATGTATTTTAGTATTTTCACACATATGTGGAACCATCACCAGAATTACTGAACATTTTCATCACCTCAAAGATAAATACCACTTTTTAAATACTATTTTTTTATACCCCCAAACATAAGGTAGCACTAACATGGTTATGTTTTTATGGATTTGCATGTTGTGGAGATTTCATATAAATAAGCATTCTTTTGAGACTGGCTTTTTTCAAGTGACATAATATTTTTAAGGTTCATCTGTGTTATAGAATGTATCATCACACTCTTTTCTTATGGCTGAATTTTATGGCTGATACACTACTATTTTTTTGCTTATTCATCGGTTAATGGAGATTTAGATTGTTTCCAGCTTCTGACTATTGTGAATAATTCTGCTCCAAACATTCAGGTACAATTTTTTCTGTGGACATAAATTTTCACTTCTATGTATATACTATTCTACTGGGTGGGAAGTGTTATTACTATTAAGGTTTTGATATGCATTTCTCTATTGCTTAATGTCAAGATATTTTCATGAGTTAATAGGATATATCTTTTTGGGAGGAAGGTACCAGAAATATTTGTACTTTTTAAATTAGTTTTTTCATTTTTATGAGTTCAACTTTCTATTATTGAGTTATAAAATTTCTTAATATTTCTTAGATAAAATTCCCTTATCAGATATAAATTCATAAAAATATTTCCTCCCATTCTGTGGGTTGTCATTTACTTCCTTGTTAGTGTCTATAGAAATACAAAAGCATTTAAAAATTGATGAAATCCAATTTATCAATTTTTTTCTTTGGTTATTCATCTAAGAATCCACTGCCAACTCTGAGGTCATAAAGACTCTTCCCTCTTTTTCTAAGATTTTTGTATGCTTAACTTTGGATCTAAGTCATATAGAATCATTTTCAGTTAATTTTTGTGTGAGGTAAGTGTTCAACTTCATTTTTTTGCATATGAGTATCTTAGCACAACTTGAAAGGTTATCCCTTCCACATTGATTGGTCTAGAAACTCTTACAAAATCAGTTGACCATAGACACATGGGTTTATTTCTGCACTATCAATACTACTCCTTTATAGTTCCTTTATATATTCCTATATAGATCTATATATCTATCTTTATGACACTGCTAACTCTTGATTTCTGTTGTTTTGTATTATGTTTTGGAATCAGTAAGTGTGAGTATTCCTACATTTTTGTTGTTGTTGTTTGGTTTCTTTTTACATTTTTGTTGTTATTTTAATCACTGCCATTCCATATAAATTTTAGAATCTCCTTGTTGAATCTGTAGATAAGCCATCTGGCATTCTGATAAGATTTGGGTTGAATCCACAGATCAATTTGGGGAATGCTGCCATCTTAACAATGTTAAATCTTTTGATGTATTACATCAGATGTTTCCCCATTTATGTGATGTTCTTTAATTTCTTGAATAATTCTTTATAGCCTTTAGAGTATAAATTTTGTTCTATTTATTTCTAAATGTTTTATTCTTCCTGATGCTATTGTTAATGGAATTGTTCTTCAATTTTGGTTGTTCATTGAATTTTGTATGTGATCTTGTGTCCTGCAAACTTACTGAACTCATTTATTAGTCCTCCTGGATTTCTTAGTGGACTACTAAGGATTTTCTACATAAAAATCATGTCATCTAGGGACACCTAGGTGGCTCAGTGAGTTAAGTATCTGCCTTCAACTCAGGTCATGATCTTGGAGTCCAGGATTGCCGCCCCACAGCAGGCTCCCTGCTTGGCAGGGAGTCTGCTTCTCCTTCTCCCCCAACTCCCACTCCATTCGTGCTGTCTCTTGCTATCTCTCTCTCTCAAACTAATAAATAAATAAATAAATAAATAAATAAATAAAATCTTTAAAAAAATAATATCATTTGTGAATAATAAAAAATATTCATCTGTGAAGGTAGTTTTATACAAGTATAGAAGGATTTTTTTTCTTTTTTTTTTCTTTTCTTTTCTTTTTTTTTTTTTTTGGTCCTTGATTAATTCCACTAGCAGGAACTGCTAGTATGAAGTTAAACAGATGTGGTGAGAATAGACGTTCTTGTCTTTTTTATGATTTTCTGGAGGAAAGTATCCAATCATTCAGCATTAAATATAATGCTAGCTATGGGTTTTTCACTGATGCCTTTTATCGGGTTGATGAAGTTCCCTTCAGTTTCTAGTTTATTCAGTATTTTATTATGAAAGTGTGTTGGATTTGGCCAAATCCAGCATTTGGTCAAATGCCTGCTCCCCGCTTTATTTATTTATTTATTATTTATTTATTTTTGATAGAGAGTGTGAGCAGGGAAGAAGGGGCAGAGAGAGACTGTTAAGCAGGCGCCAGACCCAGCATAGAGCTGGCTCAGGGCTGGATCTCAGGACCCTGAGATCATGACCTGAGCTGAAATCAAGAGTCCCAATGTTTACAGACTGAGTCAACCAGGGACCGTTTTCTCTCTATCTATTGAAATAATCTTGCTTTATTAAAAAAAAAATAATTGATATATTACAACAAATGATGTTTAATGTTAAGTTGACCTTATATACCTGGGGTAAATCTCACTTGGTTGCTGGACTCAGTTTGTTAATATTTTGTTGAGGATTTTTTGCCCATATTTTTAAAGAAATATTGGTCCATAGTTTTCTTTTCTCATGATGTCTTTATCTGACTTGGATATCAGGGTAATAGGCTCTTGGAATGAGCTGGAAAGTGTTCCCTACTTTCTATAAAAGATTATGTGAATATTTGGTGTTATTTCTATTTTAAAATGTTCGGGAAAATTCAGTGATGTAACTCTCTAGACCTGGGTTTTCTTTTGGGTTCTGTTTGGATTATGAATTAAATGACTTCATTTGATATACCTTAATTAGATTATCTTTTTTTTCTTAAATCAGTTTGGTAGTTTGTGTATTTCTAAAAATTTATTTTAATTTCATCTAAGCTATTCAATTAATTGACATACAATTTTTTATAGAATTATTTTATAATCATATTATTTCTCTAAGGTTAGTAGTAATATCCCTTTTTAAATTTCTTTGTCACTCTGGTCAATCAAGCTGAAGTTTTCTGTTTTGTTGATATTTTAAGAGAATCAGCTTTTACTTTTACTGATCTTCTCCACTGTTTTTCTACTCTCTGTTTCATTAATTTCTGCTCTAATCTTTATTATCTTCTTCCTGATTACTTCTATTTATCCTTGGTTTTAAGGTAGAAGGTTAGGTCACTTACTTGATAACTTTCTTTTTTCTTAGTCTAGGCCATTTACAGCTTTAAATTTCATGCTAAGCTTTGTTTTATCTGCATCTCATGAGTTTTACTATATTGTCTCTCATTTCTATTATCTCAAAGTATTTTTCTGATTTCCTATTAGATTTTATCTTTGATCTCTTGGCTATTGTGGACTGTGTTGCTTAATTTGGACATATTTGCAAATATCTTAAATTTCTTTCTGCTGTTGATTTCTAGTTTCATTCCATTGTGGTTGGAGAACATACTTTGGGTTATTTCTTAAATAGCTGGATCTTGAGCAAATAGTTGGATGTTGTTTTTTTTATCCAGTCTTGCAGCTTTTGCGTTTTGACTGGATGGTTTAATCTAACATTTTTAATTTAATGTTAATCTCAGAATGTTTAATTTAATATAATTGCTACTAGAGTTGGATTTGTGATAGTCATTTTACTGGTTATTTTCCACATGTTTTGTGTCTTTTTGTTCCTCTAATCCTTCTTCACTATTTTCTATTGACATAAGTGAATATTTTTGAATGTTGCACTTGCATTTCTTCAATGATTTTTTTCACTGTATATTTTTACTTACTTCTCTAGTGATTCCTCCAGGGCTTATCATAGGCACTACGCTATCAATATGAGCTTCGAATTTATACTACTTGATTCCAGTTAAACATAGAAATGTTACTTTTCTATCCTCTTTCCTTCCTTCCTGTGATATTATTGTTCTACATATCACATCTGTAAATGCCACAAGTCCAAAAATATAATTGAAATTATTACATTACATAATTTTATATCTTTTAAAGGAGTTTGGAGGAGAAAAGAGAGCAAGTATATTTTTATAGCTTTTGTTATATTAACCTTTTGATTTACCATTTCTGTTTCTCTTTATTTGTTCTTATGGATTTGCATACCATCTGGAGTAGTTTCCTTAACCCAGTACAGATTTGCTCTCACCTGTCTCCTTTGTGCTGCTATAGGTCCAATTATTGGTTTTATGTAATTGGTTCTTAAATCAATTATGAGAAGACAGGAGAAGAAATATGTGTTTATATATTTTTTATAATTACATTATTATCTTTACTGGTGTTCTTTGTTTTTTTGTGTGTGGATTTAAATTGCTGTCTGTACTAACCTGTTTTTAGCCTGAAGAACTTCCTTTAGTATTTCATGTAAGGTGGGTCTCCTAGCAACAAATTTGCTCAATTTTTGATCATCTGGTAATGTTTTTACTTTACCTTCAGTTTTGAAAGATAGCTTTGCTGTAAATAGGATTCTTGGTTGATTGTTTTTATGAGCACTTTGAATATGATATGTTATTGCATTGCCCTCATACTGTCATTTTTCTGATGAGAACACAGCTGATAGTTATTGGAGTTTCCTTGTCTAAGTGATGAGTTGTCTTTCTTTTGCTGCTTTCAAGATTTGGTCCTTGTTTTGGATTTTAACAGTTTTTTCTTTTAACTGTGATTTTTTTGTGGCTCTCTTTACATTTATCTTACTTGGATTTTATTGAACTTCAACTTATTATTTTAAATAAATTTGGGAAGTTTTCAGCCATTAAGTCTTTGAATATTTTTTTCCTGTTCATTTCTCTTTCATTTCTTGTTCTAGTACTCCCATTTTTCCTACATTGGCATGCTTAATAACGCCCACATTTCTCAGTGGTTCTGTTCATTTTTCTTCATTATTTTTCTCTCTCTTCTTCAGATTGCATAACCTCTATCACTCTATGTTCAAATATGTCAATTATTTCTTCTGCCAGTTCAAATTTACTATTGAGCTCCCTCTAGCAAATTTTCCATTTTAATTATTATACTTTCTACCCCATAATTTCCACTGTGTTCTATAATTTCTTTCTCTTCATTGATACTTTCTACTTGAAGAGACATTGTCATCACATCTTCACTTTTTAATAGTGATTTCCTTTTATTCTTTGAACATACTTGCAATGGTAATTTAGAGGTTTGTTATTGTTGTTTTCTTTTCTTTTCTTTTTTTTTTTTTTCCTGTTAAATTCTGTTCATTCTCCCAGGCAGGTTCTGTCCCCCCTCACACATTTTTTTTTTTAATGTTTTATTTTTGTTGTTAGAATGTGGAAATTTTAGATAATATATTGTAGCAACTCTGGGTATGCTTATAATTAGTACTTGCTTGTTGTTGCTCACTGAATGGCTCGATTATTTTAATGGAGCCTATTCTTCTTCCTACAAAATTTTAAGCCTTTGATATTGCTCTTCATGGAGGCTGTTATAGATTACATTGTTTCTCTCCAAAACTTATACGTGGGAATCCTAATCCCCAGTACTTCAGAATGTAATTTTATCTGGAAGTAAAGTTATCTCAGATTTAATTAGCTAATTTAGGATTTGGATTGGGTTGACCCCAATCCAATATGACTAGTGTCTTTATTATAAGAAATGGAAATTTGGACATAGAGTTGTGCATAGGAAGGACACTACATCAAGATGGAGGCAGAGATCGGAATGATGCTTCTATAAGGCAAGGGATATCAAAGATTGCCAGGAAACCAATAAGAAACTAGTGAGAAGCATGGAACAGATTTTCTCTCACAGTCCTGAGAAAAAAAAACAACACTGCTAACACTTTAATTTCAGACCTCTAGCCTCCAGAACTGTAAAACTAGTTTTTTGTTGTTTAAGCCCCTTAGTTTGTGGTACTTTTATACAGCAGACCTAGCACACTAATAAAGGGGTATAGGCTGGGGTTTACTATATTCACTCTGCTATGACAGTGGTTCTGGCAGGCCAGTATTTGGCTGTCTCTTTCTCCCTGATCTCATCCAGCTGTTATGTTCCAGTAATTGCTAATTAACTGTTATATAATGTTCAATAATATGCTGGGCATAAATTGATCCACAGACAAAACCAATAAAATTCAGGCTCCTTTGACGAAATAATTCCTGAGATCATTGATTAAAAAAAGTTTTAGACCCTAGTTGAGTTTATCTCAGTTGGCTTTTTCTCTGGTTCTTCCAGGTAAGGTAATTAGCTTACAGTTTAGCCTATATGCCCAATGACCCTACTAATCTCCTAAATCCCTTTCATCACAACTTGCACTATGTTTTTTGTTTTTTGTTGTTTTTTTTTTTTTTTGCTTATTTGTTTGTTCATTTCTTAGGCTTGAACTTTATTTCAAGTTCAATTCCTTTAGGAAGATATTAGGAGCTATGATTTTTAAGACTTGCTTCTTTCTCCCTCCACATCCCCCTACCCAAGGAAAAAACTCTGAGTCACATCTCTGGAGATGGATATAGGGATAATGGTGTGCTTCTCTCTGAGTTACAAAGCTGCTTTAGGAACTGAGTGCTGTATGACTGGGGGAGCGCAGAGAAGTAGCCTAAGGTCTTCTTACCTGGCTCTCCCAGGGTGGAATCAGTACCTTAAGAACTGGACAAGTATGATCAGGGTACCAGTATTCTCCGGGGTACTGCACCCAGGACAGAAATTCTATCACACAGTTTGAACATGAATGAAAGAAGGGAACTCCCACCTTTTGGGGCTCCTCACCTTTAACAGTCTCATTATCTGTAGCTGGGTTAAGATGAAAAAATGCTCATGTCTTACCCTCCTGGGAAGATATATCCCTTTGACCAGGACCTAGGGGAAGAGGTAACCCAGTATTTCTGGTTCCATTCATCTGTAATGCAACTGTTATCTTGCTGAGTATGGAGGAGCAAGTGAGGGAGTGAATCTCAGTATAAGTACCACAGATTCTTACTTCTATTACATTAGATTTTCTTAAATAAATGTATCTTCATTGTCTTTATGTTCCTATAACCATATCCTGAGAGTTTAAACAATTTTTTTAAGTAATACCAATTTCACTGGAGAGCAGGTTCAGGGAACTTTTCATGCTGGCACACTCTAAGCCTTGTTTAATATAATTTTTAATGATTAAAATCTCTAGTAATAGAGATTATTATGAGATACTATGAGACTATTGTTCTACTTTTAAAAAATATAATCAGCAATGCTCAAGGAAGAAGTTACCCTCAAAAGAAAGTAGAGCTTTTGAGTCTGGCAACTACTCTGTAGCTTGTTCCTTTAAGATTTCTTTCAAAATAAAGTTAACATTTCTTAATTTGAGATAACCTATGCCTACAGAGTTAAAGGTCTATGACTGGTCTATTTTCTCATTTCCAAAATGTAATATGTTTTAGTCAATAAATCAAATAATTAAGTTTTGAATAATTGAATGGTCAATTAAGATACAATTTAAGATACAATTAAGTTTCATTGTCTTGTTTTATTTGCTTGCTTGTTTGTATTTTATTTGCAGAAAGGAGAAGAAAAACAAAGATGACATATTATTTTCTTGTGAACATAATTTAATTGGAGAAAAAGCTAATAGTTGTGCCAAATTTGGGGTTGGGGTAATGTATTATATTTATTAACTTACACAGTAAATTAGAGCAATGGAATCAACATCATTGCTTTTTTTGAGTTTTGTGCATCACTGCTTTTAATAGATAGCTCATTGGGTTTGTTTTCATACACCTCATAATTTCAAAGTTTCTGAACAAGTTTGAAAGTGTCAAATATCTTTTTCCCATATCTAGAAAACCAAGAAAATTTATTTGTACTTAAAGAACATCACTGAATCATTATTTGAATTTGGGGCTCAACTATTCCTATGCTAAATTGCTCCTAAAAAATTGCAATTGTTATTTTTGAGTGCATGTGAGAAGCTGGGAGAAATAAAGTGGAAAATAAAATACAGAACAGCCACATGGATATCTTAATGCCTAGATATAATTAATATTTGAAAAGTACTAGGCACAGGGCAGTAAGCATAACATTGGCAGGAAGGAAATCAGTGCTTAATGACTTATGTCAATATAGTTGACTTTTGGTTCTTACTACATCTGTGTGACTGTTTCCACAATCATCAAATAAAATGACATTTTAATTATATTTGAAATCTTTGACTTTGGTTCAAGAAAGATTTTTAGGAAAAGAGCTTTTATGACTATTTTGATATTAAGAAAATAGAATGGGTTTTGAAAATACGAGGTCTAGACAATGAAATAAGATGATTTATCATCAATTATAATAGTATTATTATATTATCCTAATGAACATGTATTGGGTGCCTGGGTGGCTCAGTGGATTAAGCCTCTGCCTTCGACTCAGGTCATGATCTTAGGGTCCTGGGATCAAATCTTGCATCAAGCTCTCTGCTTGGCACGAAGCCTGCTTCCCCCTCTCTCTCTCTCTGCCTGCCTCTCTGCCTACTTGTGATCTCTCTTTGAAAATAAATAAATAAAATCTTAAAAAAAATAATGAACATGTATTGATATGTGCTATAATGAAGACTTCATATGCTTGCTATCAGTTAATCGGTGACAATCTTGTGATATAGGTATTTTTCAACATTTTTTCAGTATTTTTCAATATTCTGATAAGAAAATTGAAGTCTAGCAAGATTAAATGACTAGTCCAAAGGCACACAGAGAATATTTAAAGGCATATAAAGAGTTCAGGGCTTTGAATGTGTATACAATTATTATTTACATGGTATTTTAATTTAGCTTGAAAATGCAGGTATAACATATTACAAAAGTAAACAAATAATCCATGTAGCATCCCTCAGCCAGTGTAGAGGCAATAGAAGAATGTGTGTATATGTTGTGTATATAATTAATGGGCTATTACTTAATTAACATTTTAATTTATAGCATATCACACTGTTGTGCTGCCTCATTTTTTAAGCCTTATTATTTCAAAAAATCATCTTATGATATATTTGATCTTCTCTCTTCATGAGCTTGAGGAAATTTCTAAGTGCCTAATGATAACATGAGATTTGTTAAGGAATATAACTCAATTTTACATAATAATTAGCTTTCAGTTTCTTAGAAAATTAATCACTTATCATTTATTCTGAATACATTCAGATTATACAAATAGATTAAAATTATTGTTAATATGTTTCATATTAATACATAACATATAGTTTAGCCAACACAGGAATCCTTTCATGTAAAATTTAATAAAAGTAATATTTTGAATGTTCTGAATACAAACAAGAGGTCAACTAGTGATTAAACAAGTAACACCTACAAAAAAGTGGACAACAGAAGCCCTGTAATCTGAAGACTTTTATTTTTAGTAATTACAAGAATATCATGTGGCAGCTAGAATGGTAATGAATAAAACCATAAAAGAGAATGCAAAATTATTTCCCATTTACTACCTAAAGGTGTTGCAAATTTGAAATAATAATAATTAATCCATAATTAATTAATGAAGTTCAATAAGAAAACCTGTCAATAACAAAGTTTTAAAAGAAGCAAATTGCAGAATTTCAAATTTCCTACAAAGTTTAGACATTTTAGCGTAGGTTCATCAGCTGAGTTGCTAAATAGCAGGTAATCTTAGACATTATATACTTCATAGGAAGCACACACACATATAAATATTATAATTTATAACAGATCTTATATGTAATAGATATAAAAATCAGTAACAGCATTTTTGGTCAAATCTTGGTAGTTAAATACATATGTTGCCAGCCCTCACTAGTTATTAATAATGTGCCATGATAATGTACCTACTAGAAAAACTATTACCACTATTTCATAAAATGATATCTTCAAGACAGAAACAAATTGGTATATATGTATAAGATAGAGACCACAAAAATTCATATGCATCAAAAACTGCATTCCAGTTCTCACAATGGATATCTATCTTACAAAGTCACTTAATCAGATGTTTTGATGAAAATAAATGTTTGCATTTTCCACTTTCATAGAAAGCCTAGGGATATTTTCAGAGAATGTTATTTTATCTATTCTAAATGCATTTCCTTTAACAGTTCCTTCTTGAGTTCAGAATCCCTTATACAGTATCTCTGATGTTCTTGAACTTAGGCACATGAGAGTTCTAAATTTCCATACAGCACTAATTTTGTTCACAAAGATCTCTAGGAAGGAGGATAAAGTGTTTGAATTTATTTTGGCACATTTGCTTTGTCACTTGCCAGTCACTTTGCAGGTATGGATACTAAGGTAGATGTAAGAATGACTAAAAAATGTATGTATTCATAGGTTTGTGTTCCTAGTTGTATTTGTTTGATTAAAAAAGCTCACAGCCTTCCCGTTGAGATCAGGAACACGACAAGGATGCCCACTCTCACCACTCTTGTTCAACATAGTATTAGAAGTCCTAGCAACAGCAATCAGACAACAAAGAGAAATAAAAGGTATCCAAATTGGCAATGAAGAAGTCAAATCTCTCTCTTCACAGATGACATGATACTTTATATGGAAAACCCAAAAGACTCCACCCCCAAACTACTAGAACTCATACAGCAATTCAGTAATGTGGCAGGATACAAAGTCAATGTACAGAAATCAGTGGCTGTCTTATAGACTAACAATGAAAATACAGAAAGGGAAATTAGAGAATCGATTCCATTTACTATAGCGCCAAGAACCATAAGATACCTGGGAATAAACCTAACCAAAGAGGTAAAGGATCTCTACTCGAGGAACTACAGAACACTCATGAAAGAAATTGAAGAAGACACAAAAAGATGGAAGACCATTCCATGCTATTGGATCAGAAGAATAAACATTGTCAAAATGTCTATACTGCCTAGAGCAATCTATACTTTTAATGCCATTCTGATCAAAATCCCACCGGTATTTTTCAAAGAGCTGGAGCAAATAATCCTAAAATTTGTACGGAATCAGAAGAGACCCCAAATCGCTAAGGAAATGTTGAAAAACAAAAATAAAACTGACAGCATCACGTTACCTGATTTCAAGCTTTACTACAAAGCTGTGATCACCAAGACAGCATGGTACTGGCATCAAAACAGACACATAGACCAATGGAACAGAGTAGAGAGCCCAGATATGGACCCTCAACTCTATGGTCAAATAATCTTTGACAAAGCAGGAAAAAATATACAGTGGGAAAAAGACAGTCTCTTCAATAAATGGTGCTGGGAAAATTGGACAGCTATATGTAGAAGAATGAAACTCGACCATTCTCTTACACCGTACACAAAGATAAACTCGAAATGGATAAAAGACCTCAATGTGAGACAGGACTCCATCAGAATCCTAGAGAACATAGGCAGTAACATCTTCGATATCAGCCACAGCAAATTCTTTCAAGATATGTCTCCAAAGACAAAGGAAACAAAAGCGAAAATGAACTTTTGGGACTTCATCAAGATCAAAAGCTTCTGCACAGCAAAGGAAACAGTCAACAAAACAAAGAGGCAACCCACGGAATGGGAGAAGATATTTGCAAATGACAGTACAGACAAAAGGTTGATATCCAGGATCTATAAAGAACTCCTCAAACTCAACACACACAAAACAGATAATCATATCAAAAAAATGGACAGAAGATATGAACAGACACTTTTCCAATGAAGATGTACAAATGGCTATCAGACACATGAAAAATTGTTCATCATCACTAGCCATCAGGGAGATTCAAATTAAAACCACATTGAGATACCACCTTACACCAGTTAGAATGGCCAAAATTAGCAAGACAGGAAACAGCGTGTGTTGGAGAGGATGTGGAGAAAGGGGAATCCTCCTACACTGTTGGTGGGAATGCAAGTTGGTGCAGCCATTTTGGAGAACAGTGTGGAGATTCCTCAAGAAATTAAAAATAGAGCTTCTTGGGGCGCCTGGGTGGCTCAGTGGGTTAAGCCTCTGCCTTCGGCTCAGGTGATAATCTCAGGGTCCTGGGATCGAGCCCCGCATCGGGCTCTCTGCTCAGCAGGGAGCCTGCTTCCCTCTCTCTCTCTGTCTACTTGTGATCTCTGTCTGTCAAGCAAATAAATAAAATCTTAAAAAAAAAATAAAAAAAAATAAAAAAATAAAAATAGAGCTTCCCTATGACCCTGCAATTTCACCACTTGGTATTCACCCCAAAGATACAGATGTTGTGAAAAGAAGGGCCTTCTGTACCCCAGTGTTTATAACAGCAATGCCATGGTAGCCAAACTGTGGAAAGAACCAAGATGCCCTTCAACGGACGAATGGATAAGGAAGATGTGGTCCATATACACTAGGGAGTATTATGCCTCCATCAGAAAGGATGAATACCCAACTTTTGTAGCAACATGGATGGGACTGGAAGAGATTATGCTGAGTGAATTAAGTCAAGCAGAGAGAGTCAAGTATCATATGGTTTCACTTATTTGTGGAGCATACCAAATAACATGGAGGACAAGGGTAGATGGAGAGGAGAAGGGAGTTGAGGGAAGTTGGAAGGGGAGGTGAACCATGAGAGACTATGGACTCTGAAAAACGACCTGAGGGTTTTGAAGGGGCGGTGGGTGGGAAGTTGGAGGAACCAGGTGGTGGGTATTAGGGAGGGCACGGATTGCATGTAGCTCTGGGTGTGGTGCAAAAACAATGAATACTGTTACACTGAAAAGAAATTAAAAAAAAAATTAAAAATAGAGGCAAAGAGTTGAAGTCTTGCACAAACTGAAAATGAATGTGTATGGCATCATGCTGACCTCTCATTCTCTTTGCCATACAAAAATTTTTACTCTGTGCCTAGATTTCCTTGATGTTGTGTGAAATGTTATTTTTCCTCTCACAGGTTATTTAATAAGTCCAATAAATGAGAGTATGGTAGTGTTTTTAGTGACCAAAAATGGAGCTGGAAGCCAAAGGTATTTTCAGACTTTTGAAACTCCCTCCATCACTCTATCAATGATCACCAAGAAGAGATTGAAGAAGGAGTAGTCTTTTCAGTTCCCATTGTGAGCATAAAACTAGATGTTGATGGATGAAATGATTGCATAGAAAATGAATCTGAAGTCAAAACTCATCTTAGGCTAAATACAGCTTGATTTACTCACAGATAATGAATATCTTAAGAGGGATTCTGAGATTGTTGATTTGCTGTTGCTAAATATAATCTATATCAAGTATAATAATCACTAATATACTAAATGTCCTTGTAATATGGCAAAATCTTATTAACCTATATAAAATATAAAGGTATTTTAAAATTTATAGAGTTGTTATCAGATTTTTGTAAAATTATCACGTCAGAAATGGTATTAAGTCAGATTTATCTCTTGGCACTATCTTCCATGTTTCTTAAAAGTTTCTCTATACACTATTTTTAAGAATTTCTCAATAATGATTACTTTTAGAGATCTCTGAACATGTAAGTTATCATTTCTATCTTATTATCTTTGAGATTTAAATATATATTTGCTATAGTTGCTTGTTTTTTTCCACATATAGTACATGAATATAACAGCTGCACACTGGTACTTAATTTTATTTCATTCACTTATTGATGAACTACATTTGTGCTCAGGAAGATATTTTTAGAAATACATTCACCAAAAATGATCTCTCATCTATAATTTCCACCATAAGGCAACTAAACTCCCCTCTTGAGTAAGAGAGATGTGCAAATTTAGTATTTTAATGAGAAAGTTTAAAAGAACACTTCACTGCTGAGGTTATTTTGGATGTGTATACATACAAGTACTCAGTGTTTCAAAGGGAAACCACTAGTTGATTATATTCCTGGGATGTAAGTAGTCAGTTTGAGCACAATATAACCTTCCCTAAAGATCCACTGATTAAGATTTACTCCAGAACATGTTATCTATATTTACCTTTGCATGAACTTTACTCACCTCTGTATGACCTCTATTTAGCTTGTGCACAATATCTTTCTGTCCCTGGAGCTGGGCTGGTAAATAACAGTGGAAGAGCATCTAATCTCCCGTCTTCTCTTGAGGGTTTAACTCTCTGGAGAGATGCCTCACTCCCAGGACCAGGGATGCAAACTTGACCTAAACATTGTATAGGTGGTATAATAACTGAAGTCTGTAGGCCTTAACATTTAGGTTCATCACTCACTGGCAGAATCCACATGAAATAGCAGTGTAGAAAGATTTCTTTGTCTTTCATTTATGCCAATGTTTGAATACAATTTCCCTATCCAACAATTACATGTTTATAGGTAGTATATAAGATGAAGTTTAGGAATGCATATAAATGTATAAAAACAGAAAAAAAACATTTTATCAGAGAAACTGTTTTAATAATATTTTTTGTAAGTCTAATTTATTGTGACAAACAAAAAAAAGAATTGTATAGAAGTTGGCAGAAGATTATACTTAAGTTGCAAAGACAAAGTATCCCTAGATTGAAGTGAAAATGATGGTTCCTAAATGCCAACTATGTGCTTGGATCAAAATAACACCAAATGGACCAAATAATAAAAGAAGAAATACATAAACAGATAAAAATAGGAAAATATGAAGTATAAAGGCAAATTTTCTGTATAAAATGTAGTGCTAATTTATAAAAATATATTTTTAAAGTATAGTCACACACAGGCACAAAATTATATTTATGTGTATATATACTTATAAATATGAAATTATTTTCTTCTTCAAGAGGGTTCATGTTCTGAATGTGAGATATCAATTCCCTCTAGACACTGAATCCTTGATGAGGAAAACACAGGAGACACTTATTATAAAAATTACCTTCCAGAAACAGATGAACTCCCCTTCCAATTAGCACTAGGTCAAAAACTATATTTTTGCATGTAGAGTTTCTTGTTTATTTGCATTCATTTTCTATCTCTAATGAAAAGGAGAAATAGAGCCAATGAGACCAAATTTCTTAAATGGTATCAACAAAATCTTCACAGCAATGAATGTGTATTATATTTGTAACAATGAAAGTTAGTATTTTCTATGGGATCAATGTACATTTCAGAGGGTTTCCCATCATTATTTTTAATCATGAAAAATTTCAAATATACATATAAGAGAGAAAGACTAAAATGAAAAAACACTGTCATGTACTGTCACTTACCTTTAACAATGATCAATTTGTGGCTTATTTTATCTTATTTGTACTCTTTTCCACCACTCCTTCAAAAATTTTTTAGCAAATCCAAGATACACATTTCAACATATAGCTATAAAAAATAAAAACTTCTTTGTAAAATAAAATACAATATCAATATGATACAGATGAATTACAATCTCAATATATTATCAAATATACTGTTGCTGTGAAAGTTTCATGATTAACTTAAAAAGATATGTAATGGGCATATCAACCAGTTTGAACATTTGGACCTTATTTGGATATCTGATTCAATTGTAAAAACAAAAATAAAAATGTTTAAGTTAATCTATAGGTTATTTTCTATCTCTCTGTTTCTTTGTTATTTAGTAAAGAACAGGGTTGTTTTTGTCCTGCAGAATCTCCCAGTTAACACAGTTCAACATCTACTACAGCGCCTATAAACTGAATTTACATCTAGAAGATTTATCAGATTGAAGTTTTGTTGTTTTAGTTTTGTTTTTTTTTGTTTTATTGTGTTATGTTAGTCACCGTACAGTACATCATTAGTTTTTGATGTAGTATTCCATGATTATTTGCATATAACACCCAGTGTTCCATGCAATCTATGCCCTCCTTAATACCTATCACCAGACTCACCCATCCCCTCACCCCAGTCCCTTCTAAAACCCTCAGTTTATTTCCCAGAGTCCATAGTCTGTCATGGTTCATCTCCTACTCTGATTTCTTCCCCTTCATGTTTGTTTTCCTATAAGAATTCTTTATAAGTTCTGTTGCATTCTCCATCAGGAGGCACATAATATGTAGTTATCTGGTTATCAATAATTGAGAGTCATTTCCTAGACAACCAACATGTTAGTGCTTTGAAAGTAACCTTATAAAATTCAATCATTCTTCATCAATTATTAGCAGAATATTTTTCTTTTTCTTTTTTCTTTTTTTTTTTTTTTAAGATTTTATTCAGGGGCACCTGGGTGGCTCAGGTCATGATCTCAGGGTCCTGGGATGGAGCCCTGCATCGGGCTCTCTGCTCAGCAGGGAGCCTACTTCCTCCTCTCTCTCTGTCTACTTGTGATCTCTGTCGGTTGAATAAATAAGTAAAATCTTAAAAATAAAAAAATTTTATTCATTTATTTGACAGACAGAGATCACAAGTAGGCAGAGAGGCAGGCAAAGAGAGAGAGGAGGAAGCAGGCTCCCCGCTGAGCAGAGAGCCCAATGCGGGGCTCAATCCCAAGAGCCTGGGATCATGACCTGAGCTGAAGGCAGAAGCTTTAACCCACTGAGCCACTCAGGCACCCCTGCAGAATATTTTTCTAACCTAAACTTCTATCACTATTTGGTTACACTTAGTTATAGTTTGTACAGAAAATGCAAGATGTATCCTTGGATTCTTTTCCTTCATTTACCTTTTGTTTTTGTTTTTGTTTTTGTTTTTAAGTGCTGTTTTCCTAGCTTTCTAATGTGACTATTCCAGGTATCTACTGTTGTGGCTTAAAACTAAACAAACAAACAAACCAAAAAACCCTTAAATCTTGATGGCTTAAAACTGTGGCAATCATTTACCTCTCATCTTTGCATGAAACACAATCAGGGAAGGGTCAGTTGAGGAATTCTGGTGTTTGAGATCCCTAATCTGGTGTTTGAGAACTTTAATGTTGTTGTAGACAGACAGTTGCTAAAACTGGTACAGCAGAAAACTAAATAGCTGGCGACTGGTCAGGCGCCTCTCTCTGTGCATGAAGAATTAGGCCTATCTATGTGATATTTCAATATGGGCTAATTTGAATTTTCTAACAACATGTTAGCCTGAGGGTAGTTGCTATAGACTGAATGTTTGTGTCCTCCTGAAATTTAGATGTTGAAACCTAATTCCCAATGTGATAGTATTTAGAGTTGGAGCCTTTAGGAAATGATCAGGTGATGAGGGCAGAGCATTCACAAATAGAACTTAGTGCTCTTATAAAAGAAACCTCAGAGAGTTTACCCATTTCTTCTACCGGGTGCGAACACAGCAAAAAGACAATTATCTATGAACCAGGAAACAGGTCTGTCATTCACAGACACTGAGTCTGTTGATACCTTGATCTTAGACTTCTTAGCCTCCAGATTTGTGAGAAGTATATTTCTGTTGTTGATAACCCATTCAGGCTACGATAACAGTCAAAATGCTTACATGGTGACTTACCACACCTAGAGAAATTTTTCAAAGAGTAAAAGAGGGGGAGTGCATTGCATTTTGAGGACAGCCTTAGAAGTTCTATAGCTTCAGGCTGATACTATTCAGTGGATAGAGATAGAAAGATTCATCCAGCTTCATGGGAAGACATATAGCTCCCACTTCCTAAAGACAGTTAGGTTGTAAGAAAAGTTTACACTTTTCTTACACTTTTCTGGTTGGCCAGAGGGAGTCATTTTGTGTTTATGTAGTGAACTTAGATTGACCCCATCCCTCCCAGAGGAACTTACTTGCAAAGCCTAGATACAAGGGCAGGTCAGGCCAGGTGAAGACATCCAATCAGTGGGGCATGCATATATCTACTAGGGTAAATTGAAATTCAATTGGCCACCCGTGTGTTACCTAGCAGTTTTTTCTGTGTGTGGCAGACCTAGCATGACTGTGCAGTTTTCTCTGTGTATTGCAATCTCATTGGCTACCTGTGTATAGCCCAGCTAAGCTACGTCTATAAAAGTTAGTCTGAGGCTAGGAGGGGTCACCTCTTTGCAAGAGATGGCCCTGACCGGTCAGCTTGATTCTCGAAGCTTGGTGTGAAATAAAGCTTTGCTTGACCTTTGCTTTTTATCAATATCACTCCTTTGATTACGGACCCTAACAAAAAGCACATGGAATGAGAGATATTGTCGAAATACCTTTAAAATAATATCTACCTTAAAAACAACATTTAAAGCTATATTGTTATGAACTCATGTATATAAATACATTTAATGTGTTCTAATCTATTGCAGTTATAATTCATATTGATGTTCATATTGTTCCATCTTTGGCTTATGAAAGAAGATTATTCAAGTTGACTACAAGTTCTCTATAACATGTCTCAGTTTTCCCTGATAGCTTTTTATTTTCCTTGCTTTCTATAATGACAAGGTGTTTGAGGCCTATCTTGTATAGTTTGCAGCCACAGTCACTGCTCATTGCTACTCGATCATTTCTTGACCCTCCCCCCCAACCATGACTACAACTAGAAAATATTTTCCTCCTTTTTGAAGAGAAAATAAATTAGGAGTTCATACTTCTGCACTCAGTACAAATTAAAGATGACAGAGATTTTACCTAACTCATCAATCTTATATCTCTGCAGCGTTTCTCCCATTCATAAATCCTAGTTCTTAATGAGACAAGTATAATTACTTATTTGCTTTCCCATAATGCATACTCAATCTCTTTATTCTCAGAATGAAAATAGAGTTACTAACATCATCTGTGATTATTGAAAACAGAGAAAATATTTTACATTTCTTTTTGTCCTGCAAGTAAATTATACCTGAATATCTAATCAAATTATTATTTTTTAAGTTATGTAGACACTTTTTTGTTTATTTTGATTTCAGTTTTAATTTTAATTTTGTTTTTATACTTGTAAAACATTTTTATAACTCTAAAGTATATAAAATAGTTTATGGATATTGTAACCTTCTATCCGTCTTTACCATCTCTCTTTCATTTATAGATAATTATTTAGAAACTATAAAAAATATAAAAATTATAAAAATTATAGTTTATTCTGACATTTTTTATCATTTAAGTAAACATACATACACACTTATTCACAACTCTTTATATACATATTTGACAATATACTATGGAGAACTAATAAATGATAGTTGTAGGAAAATTCATCCTTTCTAATTTCAACTGCATAGAACTCTATTGTATAGATGTTATTGAGTTTATTCATTGAGTTTTCAGTTAATGGTCACGGTGTTATTTATGGCCATTTATTATGAAAAATAGTACTACAATAGCAGTTTCTCATATTAGATTGGTTTTTATCTTGTATCTTCTCTAAAACTAATCTTACTTGCTAATCCTTTTAGACATAGCTAAATTTTCAAATCTAAATATTCGGGCTAAGAAAAACACATTGTGAATTTTACAGTAAACTTAATATTTTAAATTCTACCTGAATATCTATTTTTTGTGCAAAAGCATAAGCAAAATAAAAATTTGCACAGGTGAAAAGGACAAAATATGTAATCAAAATTACACAAAATGTGTAATAAAGTTCCTGTTCCAAGGTGGGCGTATCTGAGGAAGGGAAACTTCTAGACAGAGGTTGTACTAGGCCATTTCTTGTGTGATATATCACATTACAACTTCATTTGAACTATGATCTCTATCTACACTAAAGGTTTTCAGAGGTTCCTGTACTTAGCAGACACCTGGATTCTTTTGAATTGCCTTTGTTTTTCCTAAAAGCTATATGCTAAACCAAAACCAGAGCATAGCCTGTTAAAATAGACTTATTAGCACTAAGAGTCCCCTAGCAATATCCAATCTACTGAGGCACGATAAAAAATCACCTGTCATACCAAGCAACAAGAAGATTCAAACTTGAAGTCAAAACTAAATAAAGCAATTACTATAGTGTTTCTTCAATAATAATTGTGAATTGCCATGAAGCAAATGAAAAAAATACAACATCTCATAAAGGAAATAAAAGTCATAAAGAGCCGAATAGAAATTATGGAACTGAAAAATTAATAACAAAAAAAAGAAAAAGAAAACAAACAAACAAAATCTTGCTGTATGAGCACCATAAAAGAGTGGAGATTATGGAAGATAAAGCCAGTGAACATGAGAAGAGATCAATAAAATCTACTCAGAAAAATACAGAGAAAATAGACTTTAAAAATGATGAGAAGTCTTGGGATCTTTGTAACAATAATAAAAGATTTAAAACACATATCATCAGAGTTCCAATGTAAAGGAGACAGAATGTGTAGCTAAAAAAATATTAAAAGAAATAGTGGCCGAAAACTTTGCAAATATGAGAGAAGACATATACCTACAATTCAAAAAGCTGAGAAAACTCCAAATATGATACAACCAAAGAAACCCAAGCCAGCCCATCATAAATAAACTTCTGAAAACTAAAGACAAAGACAAAAATCTTATAAACAACCACAGAACACATTACTTGCAGGCGAACACTGATTTGAGTGGCAATAGATTTCCAATCTGAAACAGTAGAGACCAGAAGGAAGTGGTGCTACATTTTTCAAGTGTTGAAGGAAAAAAATCTATCAGCCATGATTTCTGCATTTAGCAAAAATGTCCTTTAAGAATTAAAGAGAAATCAAGGCATATGCAGACAAAGGGAAACTAAAGCCTGCTCTTTAGGGGGAAAAATAAAATTCTAAAGCACACTTTCAAAATAGAAAGAAAACAAAAACAGAAGAAACTTGGAACTTTAGAAGGAAAGAACAACAAAATATTTTCAAATACAAATATACACATTAGACTATGCTTATTTCTCATGTGCTTCTTAAATCATGTTTGATGATTCAGATAAGAATGATATATGATAAATTAGCAAGACAGGAAACAACGTGTGTTGGAGAGGATGTGGAGAAAGGGGAACCCTCTTACACTGTTGGTGGGAATGCAAACTGGTGCAGCCACTTTGGAGAACAGTGTGGAGATTCCTCAGGAAATTAAAAATAGATCTTCCCTATGACCCTGCAATTGCACTGCTGGGTATTTACCCCAAAGATACAGATGTAGTGAAAAGAAGGGCCATCTGTACCCCAATGTTTATAGCAGCAATGGCCACGGTCGCCAAACTGTGGAAAGAACCAAGATGCCCTTCAACGGATGAATGGATAAGGAAGATGTGGTCCATATACACTATGGAGTATTATGCCTCCATCAGAAAGGATGAATACCCAACTTTTGTAGCAACATGGACAGGACTGGAAGATATTATGTTGAGTGAAATAAGTCAAACAGAGAAAGTCAAGTATCATATGGTTTCACTTATTGGTGGAGCATAACAAATAATATAGAGGACAAGGGTAGATGGAGAGGAGAAGGGAGTTGAGGGAAATTGGAAGGGGAGGTGAACCATGAGAGACTATGGACTCTGAAAAACAACCTGAGGGTTTTGAAGGGGCGGGGTGGGAGGGTGGGGGAACCAGGTGGTGGGTATTAGGGAGGGCACAGATTGCATGGAGCACTGGGTGTGGTGAAAAAACAATGAATACTGTTACGCTGAAAATAAATAAAAAATTAAAAAAAAAAAAGAATGATATATGATAATGGTGTTCAATATATAGAGAGGAAATTCTTAATTATATTTAAAAGGTGGGGTGACTTCAACTCTATGGTCCAATAATCTTTGACAAAGCAGGAAAAAATATCCAATGGGAAAAAAAGACAATCTTTTCAATAAATGGTGCTGGGAAAATTGGACAGCTATGTATAGAAGAATGAAACTCAACCATTCTCTTACACCATACACAAAGATAAACTCAAAAGGGATAAAATACCTCAACATGAGGCAGGAATCTATCAAAATGCTAAAGGAGAATGTAGGCAGTAACCTCTTCGACATGGACCTCAGCAACTTCTTTCAAGACATGTCTCCAAAGGCAAAAAAAAAAAAAAAAAAAAAAAAAAAAAAAGTGCAAATGAACTTTTGGGACTTTGTCAAGATCCAAAGCTTCTGCACAGCAAAGGAAATTGTCAACAAAATGAAGAGGTACCCCACAGAATGGTAGAAGATATTCACAAATGACACTACAGACAAAAGGTTGATATCTAAGATCTGTAGAGAACCCCTTAAACTCAACACACACAAAACAGATAATCACGTCAAAAAATGGGCAGAAGACATGAACAGACACTTCTCCAAAGAAGACATACAAATGGCTAACAGACACATGAAAAAAAGTCCATCATCATTAGTCTATCATCAGGGCTATTCAGATCAAAACCACATTGAGATACCACCTTACACCAGTTAGAATGGCCAAAATCAATAAGACAGTAAATAAAGAGTGTTGAAGAGGATGTGAAGAAAGGGGAACCCTCATACTGTTGGTGGGAATGCAAGGTGGTGCAGCCACTTTGGAAAACAGCATGGAGATTCTTTAAGAAATTCAAAATAGAGCTTCCCTATGACCCTGCAATTGCACAACTGGGTATTTACCCCAAAGATACAGATGTAGTGAAAAGAAGGGCCATCTGTACCTCAATGTTCATAGCAGCAATGGCCACGCTCACCAAACTGTAGAAAGAGCCAAGATGCCCTTCAACAGAAAAGTGGATGAAGAAGATATGGTCCATATATACAATGAAGTATAATGCCTCCATCAGAAAGGATGAATACCCAACTTTTGTATCAACATGGATGGGACTGGAAGAGATTATGCTGAGTGAAATAAGTCAAGCAGAGAGAGTCAATTATCATATGGTTTCACTTACTTATGGAGCATAGGGAATAACATGGAGGACATTGGGAGATGGAGAGGAGAAGTGAGTTGGGGGAAATTGGAGGGGGAGACAAACCATGAGAGACTGTGGACTCTGAGAAACAAACTGAGGGTTTTGGAGGGGAGAGGGAGTGGGGGGGTTGGATGAACCTGGTGGTGGGTATTAAGGAGGAAACGTATTGCATGGAGCACTGGGTGTGGTGCATAAACAATGAATTCTGGAACACTGAAAATTAAATTAAATTAAATATTTTTTTAAAAGTGGGGAAAAAAAGAAACCTAAATGAAATTAAAGTTTCAATACTTTACTCAAAGTAGTAAGAGAGCAATATTAGAAGGTTGTACTAAGTTACATATATAAATTACACTACCTAGTGTAATGGACTGAATGTATCTGGCCAAAACTAAGAATCTACCCCTCAGTATGATGGTATAAGAAGTTGAGGGGTTTGGGAAGTTATTAGAATTAGATGAAGCCATATGGACAGAGACCTCGTGAATGAAATCAGTACCCTTATAAGAGTCATTAGAATGCTTGTTTGCTCTGCTCTACTCTCTACCCTAAGAAAATACAATGAAAATGAAAATTCAACATTTTACAATCCAGAATATCCTCACCAAAAATGACCATGATGGCACCCTGATCTCAGACTTCTAGCCTCCAGAACTGTGAGAACTAAATTTTTGTTTTCATAAGCTACCTAGCCTATAGAGTTTTTTTTTTTTTTATAGCAGTCTGAACTAAGATACTCTAAAAGACAAAGACTGATAGAGTGAATTGAAAAAATGACCTATCTATATGCTATCTGTAAAAAACATAGTTTGTTTTTGACAACAGAAGTAGGTATAAAGTAAAAGACCAAAAAAAAAAATAGTTCTAACTTTAATTTTAAATAACAGTAATAGCTGAAGAAGTATCAGAAAAAGTAGACATCAGACCAAATAAAATTATGGAGATAAAGGACATTACTTAATGAGAAAAGGATAAATCTATCAGGAAGATATAATGATCCTAAATGTGTATGCATTGAACAACAGAATTTGTGAAATAAAATATGAGATATAAATTCATAGAAATTAAAACAGAATAATCATATCTATGATCACAACAAGAGAATTTAATATCCTGTTCTCAGTATTTGATAGAATAACTTGACAACAAATTAGCACATAAATGGAAGAAATGACAACACCATCCAACAACAGAATTTAAGTGACAATCATAGAACATTCCATGCAACAGTAGTAGAATACACATTCTTTTGAAACATCTATGTGACATTTACCAAAATAGACCATATTCTAGGTCATTAAAACATCTCAACACTTTTAAAAGAATTAAAATCATATAGAGTAAATTCTGACAATACTAAGTATGCTAGTATGCTAGAGATCAATAACAGAAAACAGTAAGAAAACCCTCAAATAACTGGCTTAAATAACACACTTCTAAACAACCTATGGGTCAAAGAGGAAGTCTCAAAACAGTTTTTAAAATACATAGGTACAAATTAATACCTATATGCAACATATATGAATTTCTGAAATGTAGCTAAAACAATGCTGAGAAGGAAATTTATAGCACTAAAAGGTCACATTAGAAAAGAAGAAAGATCTTAAATCAATGTCTACTACCTTAGGATAATAGTAAAAGGAGAACAAAGCAAAACCAAATCAAGCAGAAGGAAGAAAATAAAGAACAGAAATTAATGAAAACAAGAAAACAAGAGAATAAAACCAAGAGCTGGTTCTTTGAAAACATCAGTAAGATTAGTACACCTCCAACAAGACTAACAAGGTAAAGATAGAAGACACAAATCTCCAAGTTACTGTTGAACCCAACATACTTGTCATAAACTGCATATGATATGACCTACCAAACATTAAGTTTGTGCATGAATAGCAAACCTTCAACAACACAGCAAGGTGTTGCATACAAATTGGGCTCTAGATTTCCTAAGAAGTACAAGGATATTAAATGAGCATGTGACTCATATTTCCACAGCTGATACTTGTTACACTTTTTCCTTCTTTGTACCCCCACCTATAATCCGAAAGGAAGTTCCCCAAGTCCATTTGATGAGGGATATATGATATGAGGCCTCAATTACAAATGGTTCTGTACAAATGTAGACTCCATTCAAAGTTGAACAAGAAAAGCACAATAGTTCAACTCAGAATTAACCTTAAAGGACAGTGGACAAAAACTGTGCCATGAACTGAAAAGCCCATTTTACTTGACTATACAGATGGTCATAATTATAGCTCTACATTAATTCATAGATGATAGCTAATGGTTTAACTGGCTAATCTGAGACTTGGAAGAAAAGTGATTCAAAAGTTGATGAGAAAGGTATCTATAGAGAATATGGGCATATATATGGGCATTTCTCACCAGGCATAGAATAGGAAAATATTTGTGTTCTGTATAAATTGCCACACAAGTACATTACTTTGCAGATGGACAAAATAACCTATTCTGTGGACATTAATCAGGCTTTTTCCCTAGTCACCTCTGTTCTTGCTTGATGAGTTTATGACAAAATGGCTTGCATCTGAAAGAAGTGTTATGCATGAGATAAACTAGATGAGGTAGCTGCCATATTGGACTGGTGGAAAAACTTTGGAAGACTCAGTTATAGTGACATCTAGATGGCAACATATTGAAAGGCTAGTAGCATCAGCTAGGACATATGCTCAATATTACAGACTAATATATTTTACTCTTTTTTTATAGAAAAGACTCACAAGTCTGAAAATTAAAAGGTGGAATGATTGTCTCCTCTCATTATTACTTGTAACTATCCACTATCAAAACGTTTGCTTTTCATCCCTTTAAATTTGGGATTTACTGGTTCATAGGCCTTATTCCCAAAAGAGAAAAGCTTTTAGCAGGGTACAACATGATTCCATTAAATTAAAAGTTGAGATCGCATAGCCATTAAAAAAAAAAATTCTTATGCCATTTAATCAATAGGAGAGAAGGTGGTTAATCTTCAGACTAGTGTGACTGATTGTATGATGTGAAAATTGGATTACATTTACACAAGTGTGAGGCCACAAGTAGTTTGTAACACAAGGGATCCTCTGAGTTGTATTTCAGAATAACCCCATTCTATGATAAAAGTTACAAAGGAGTAGCTTGCTTTTTTTCAGAGCTCCTCCTCTGTCTGCAGTTTCTTAAAAACAATCAGCCCAAATAATCCTTAGGCCAAAGAGGCATATTTTGGGGTAACAAATCATATTCCCCTTTGGTATAGTCCCTTTACACTTTTTGGAGACTAAAGAATTTAACTTCTCCATAGAGACTTAAAAAACTAGGAGCTCATTCAAAAATGTATTCATTTTAACTACTTACACTGACCTATTTTTTTAACATCTTAATTTTATTTTATTATTTTCAGTGTTTCAAGATTCATTGTTTATGGACCACACTCAGTGCTCTATGCAATACATGCCCTCCTTAATACCCATCACCAGGCTTACACTGATCTATCTATGGGATACAAACTCTGTTTTTTATAGCTAAAACAATAGCATTGTTTATAAAAATACTTCTTAACTATGTTAATGTTATAATGGTGAGTGTTATATTTATCTAAAACTTTCTTAACGGTGAGAGACTTTTTTTTCTATGAAAAATTGCTATAATGTTATTTGTACACAGTGTGAAGCAATAACAATCCTTGAAATACTTTCTTCCAATTAATGGTTAAACCAATGTTATTGGCATAGTTTTGTTTTGTTTTTTTTTTTTTTGGTCTTTGTTGTCTTTAAACTCATTTAATAAAACATTATTGAATTGATTCATGGATTTCTTATATGTTATATTTAACTCACTAATAATAGCTTGAATATAAAAAGTATTCATTATGCACAATAAAGCCAAAAAATTCAAAATAATATTATTTTACAACTTTTAGAATGTTAAAGACTAGAAAACTGAATAATGCCACCTAGTAGCTGACACATGGAGATGTAGTAATTCTTCTGCATTTCTTGTAGGTATATATACAACTTATCCAAGCATTAAATGAAACAATCTAACATTATTTCATCATGTTAAATACATCTATTTGCTATTACACAGCAAGTCCACTTTGGAGTATATATCTCAAAGAAAGTCTCACAGGAATCTTTCGAAGGATGTACAGGAAGATACTTCTTTATTGAAACATTATTTTTGATAGTGGTGTGTTACAGACAAATTAAGTGTTCATTGCTTAAAAAGTGGATAGGTTCCATTTTTAATTTTTGTCATCCCTCCATACTGTTTTCCAGAGTGGCTGCACAAGTTTGCATAATGACTAAGAGTGTCAGAGGCTTCCTCTAGCTCCACATCATCACCAACATCTGTCTTTTTCTGTTTTGTTAATTTTAGCCACTCTGATAGATGTGAGGTGGTATCTCATCCTGCTGTTCGTTTGCATTTACATGATGTTGAAGATATTTCCATCTGTTAGTCTTCCTTGGAAAAAACGTCTGTTCATATCTTCTGCCCATTTCTTAAATGGAATATTAAATTTTGGGATGCTGAGTTTGATACATTCTTAATGGATTTTGGGCTTTCAAATGATAAGAAATTTGCAAATATTTTCTCCCATTTGTTAGGTTGTCATTTGTATTGAGGGTTTCCTTTGGTTTGCAGAAGGTTGGGTTTTTTTTCCCCCATTTTATTTTATTTTATTTTATTTCTTTTCAGTGTTCCAGCATTCATTGTTCATTCACTACACCCAGTGCTCCATGCAGTACATGCCCTCCATAATACCCACCACCAGGCTCACCCAATAACACAGCAATTACAGTGTTAGGTGTTTACCTGAAGGACACAAAAAATACTAATTCATAGGTGCACATGCATCTCAATGTTTATAGTAGCACTATCAACAGTAGTGAAATTATAGAAAGAGACAAAATGTCCATCAACTGATAAATTTATAAATTTATAATTTATAATTTATAATTTATAAATTTATAATTTATAATAAATTTATAAAGAAGATGTGGTGTGTGTGTGTATATATATATATATATATATATATATATATATATATTACACACTCACCAAAAAGAATGAAATCTTGCCATTTCCCATCAAGTTGACAGAGCTAGAGTTCGTTATGGTAATGAAATTATGTCAGTTAGAGAAAGGCAAATACCATATGATGTTACTCATATGAGGAGTTTAAAAAACAAAACAGATAAACATAGGGATATTAAACAATAACACCACCAACAAAAGGGAAGCAAGCCATGAGGAACACCTAAATGTAGCAAACAGACTGAGGGTGGATGGTGGAAATTGGAGAGGGATGTGTTAAGTGGGTATTGGTCTTAAGGAATACATGTGCTGCGATGAGCTCTGGGTGTTATGTGTAAGTGATGAATCATTCAATTCTACACCTGAAATCAATTTCACCATATATGTTACCTAACTAGAATTTAAATAAATAATTGTAATAATAATAGGAAAAAAAAAAAACTTTCCACAGGGGGGAAAAAAAAAAGTGGATAATTAAATGTAACAAATTCACACCAGAGAGTACCATTCCTCAGTTAACTAATGTCTTTTAAGGGATGGTGATGAATGGAGTAAGTAAGAAAAGTGTTAAGATGTCTGACAACAGCATTTATGTAAATTAAAAATGTATGTTAAACAATTTAAAATTCATTACAAAAAAGGAAAAAATTAAAAAAAAAATCAAGTAGGTACACATTAGAAAGTTCAATTATAGAGAGAAAGGGATGGGAGTGAATGAAGATAAGTATGTATAAGAAGAAAAGAACAAAAAATAAAAAAAAAAGAAGAAGAAGAAGAAATGAACCTTGAAGAGACCAATAATTTTAACCTTCTATTACCAAAGAAGTACCATTAAATCATCCCCCTGTAGTTATAGTCTTATTATCAATGAAAATATTAAAAATATATATTTAACAACTGATTTAGCACAGCTACCAGCTAATTAGAAGGTTATCCATATGGGCACAAAATAATCACAAAGAACATTGGCTTTCAAAAACCATTATAGTCATGGTAATGTTCATGATCTAAATATCAACCATGCCTAAAACTATAAAATAAACTGAGATACTAAATCAACCACTCCCACAAAGAGAATATTAGGGCTAGTTTGATTAAGAGGTGTATTCTACTAACGTTCAAGTAAAAGAAATTCCCATTGTATAGAAGCTTTCCAGAAAATAAGAAAAAATAGTAATTATAAAGGAGAATAAATTATCGACCAATTCCCTCATTGGAATAAATATAAAATACTTTAAACAAAATAATAGCAAATCAAATATGGTGGTGTATATAAAAGTAAACATATCAGAACAAAGTTTGGTTTTCCCATTCTTAAGTTTGAAAAGAAATGTAAAATTAATGTCATTATTTCATTAGCAAATTTTAAAAAATGCAATAGATTTGCAAAAGAGAGTCTAAAACATTTAATATGTATATTTAAAAAATTAAAAAATGAGGAAACAAAGAGAACTTAACCCTAAATAGATTACGTAAAAATAATCAATGGCAAATTCAATATATTTAATTGTAAATGTTGAGAGAATTTTCTTTGTGACTGAGAAAAGACAGGGATGCCTTCAATTAACACTTCTATCAAACATTGTACTGAAAATCTCAAGCATTTACCTAAGACAAGAAAAAAATTGAAGTATAAGTAAATAAAGAATAAACAAAGTTATTAAGTTGTAATATTTAGAAATACAGACATATGCCTAAATAATGACAATGGGGCATTGGCTTGAGGACAAGCCCATGGATGTTTAGTCATGTGAATTATAACAGAAGTACCACTTCAAATAGTGGGAGAAACAATGGCCTTTTCAATAAATGGTATCAGGCCAGTTGACTATCTATACAAAATAGTAAACATTGTCTTCTACCTTGTATCACTCCAAACATCAATGCCAGACAAATAAACAACTCAAAATTGTTTTCATATTGTAAAATTCTGGAAGATATTTACAAAAAATAATGATATTAGAGTAGGGAAGTATTTCTTAAACTAAACAAAAGAAAAAATAACAGGAGTGAGATAGATTAATAAATTAGATGCCATAAATGTAATAACACTGTCCATCAAAGACTGCCTTTAAAAAGCGAAAAAAAGAAGCCATGGAGTGGAAGAAGATATTGCAAGATTTATATAAGGGAAAGATTCCTATGACCAATTTTTTAAAAATTCATAAAAATAAAAAAGAACAATTCACACAACTCAGTACAAAAATGGTCAAAGGACAGTCATGTCAAAAAATAAGGATATCAACATACCTAAATAAGGTAAAAAAAAAAAAATACCTCCTTACTCACTGAGGAAATGGAAATTAAAAAAAAAAAAAGAGATATACCACACAACCACCAGACTAGGTGAAATAAAAAGACTGTTGGTGTGCCTGGGTGGCTCAGTTGTTAAGCGTTTGCCTTTGGTTCAGGTCATTATCCCAGAGTCCTGGGATGGAGCCCCACATTGGGCTCTCTGCTCAGGCGGGAAGCCTGTTTGTCCCTCTCCCACTCCCCCTGCTTGTGTTCCTTCTCTCGCTGTGCCTCTCTCTGTCAAATAAATAAACAAAATCTAAAAACAAAATAAAAAAAACAAAATAAAAAAAACCTGTTAATACTGCATGTTGGTGAAGATCTAGAGAAATGAATACTTTCATAATCAGCTGATGCAAGAATGATTTGATATATCAACTTTGAAAAAATATTTGGTAACTTATGCTAAGGTGACATATCCTGTAACTCAGAAACTTCTTTCCTCAAGAGAAATATGAATCAATATATTCCAAAAATTAGGAAAAAAATCATAGAAATATTATCCCATTTTTTCTAATTGTTACCACATTTGCCTCATCTATCTATATTTATCTTTATCATGTCTTCTCTTATCTATTGTTATGATTATTTTTTCAAATTATTCATTTATAAATTGAAGACCCAATTTTTTATATTCAAATTGTCCCAAATTAGGCCATTTCAAGTTCTCTTCAAGAAGACTTATGTATATTAATAAACAAATAAATACGGTATCTCATTGGGAAAAAAATGACTTTTGTATCTTTTTCATGTTTTAGTTATTCTCTGAACAATAATGTAGTTTCTAGCACAAGATGCTCCAATCTCCTCTTGCATTATCCTCTCCTAGCTCTTGATTCAGCATTTTTTTCCTGAGGAGCTATTGTTCTTTTTGGTGGAGAATTGTATTTAGAAAGCAATAGATTGGTTCTGTGTGTGCTCATCTCCACTAAAGTATTATAATTTCTAGGTGCTTTTAGTTTATTGAGCTAGAAAATATATCTATATATCTGTTTCTACCTATTAAATGGATCCTTCCAATTTCAATGTAATACCATAAATGTTTTCCTTTTCATTTCTCAAATGCTTAAAACACAGGGCTCTCAGGTTTTGCTTCTTAGCTAGTTCTTAGCATACACAGAAAGAAGTTTCAAGGGCAAACTAGTACCATGGTGAAAAATGAAAACACTTAGAGTTTAATAATGTTTATGATTATTTTAGTCTTTAGTCTTTTCTTTCTTTTTTTTTTTTAAGATTTTATTTATTTATTTGACAGACAGAGATCACAAATAGACAGAGAGGCAGGCAGAGAGAGAAAGGAGGCAGCAGGCTCCCTGCGGAGCAGAAAGCCCAACGCAGAGCTTGATCCCAGCACCCCTGGATCATGACCCCAGATGAAGGCGGAGGCTTTAACCCATTGAGCCACCCAGGTGCCCCAGTCTTTAGTCTTTTCTATAGTCAAAATAATATATAAGATAGTTGGATTAATTCTGTTTTTATTCATTTGAAACATTTATTGATCCTTTTTAATAGTCTTTGCTAAAGATTTTCTTCTTCATCTTTTTTTTTTTTTGGTAAAACATTAACATGGTTGCAAAAATCAAAGCCACACTAAAAAAAAAAAAAAAAAAAAAAAAAAAAAAAAGATTCACCAACTTCCTGATCCCTTTAAACTTGTTCCCTTCGACCTGATCTCTTTGATTTCTGATCTATGCTTCCTATGTTTTCTCATGCAAAATAAGTAAATTCATGTACATTTTTATAATTTCCCTTCATTCTCACACAAAAGTTACAAAATTAGAGCAATTCTTTTGAAATTGCCTTTTTGAAATCACTCCACATTATGTCTCTATAGTACATCATTGAGGAAATATACTTTCTTTAAGGAATATTCTGAGCATTTAGAAGTTTTACTTTTCAATATTATATTATTGCAAATAATGCCCCACTGAATAAATTTGTGCATATGTATTTTCATGAAGGCTAGATTCCTAGAAGCAGTTTACCAGGTAAAGAGATAAAAACAGATTCTCTGACACACTGTCAAATTCTTCTCTGTATGGCTATTTCAATTTGCATTCCTATTTGCATTGTTTTGAGTATCTGTTTTTTCACAGCGTTACCAGCAAAATATTTTCAAAAAGTTGTAATTTTGCCAATCTGATAGGAGAGAAATGGTATTTCTATCCAGTTTTGTTTTAATTTCTCATTATGACTGGAGCTGAATATTTTATTTTAAGAACAATTTTATTCTAGGTATTAATCATTTTCATGTAATCAGCAATTTTTAAATTACATTATTAAAATTTTTCCTCACATTTTATGACTTCTTTATAAATCTGTCATTCCCTTATCTGGGGTTTATGCTAGAAATATTTTTCCAAATTATTTGACTTTTGATTATCTTTATGGTATTTTGTTTTCTTTGCAATCTGTATATTTAAATTTATCAGTCTTCATTTATGGTATTAGGCTTTTAAGTTACAAATAGTTTTGTTTTGTTTTAATACCATGTTCGTAGAGGAATTTATCCTGTTTTCTTCTAGAACTTGGTTGTTTACATTCACAGGGGCACATGGCTGGCTCAGTTGGTTAAGCATCTATCTCCAGCTCACGTCATGATACCAGGGTCCTGAGATCTAGCCCAATATCTGGTTTGCTGCTCAGCGGGGAGTCTGCTTCTCCCTCTCCCTCTGCCTCTCCTCCTGCTTGTGCCCCCTCTCTCTCCCCCTCTCTGTGAAAGAAAGAAAGAAAGAGAAGAAAGAAAGAAAGGAAGAAAGAAAGCCTTTGAAAAAAATAATATCTGAAGTATAATGTTGAAAAGTAGTGGAGATAGTGGGCACCATTATTTTTTTTTCCTGATTTTGGTGGTCATGCCTTTAAAATTCCCTATAAATGAGATGATAGTTTTTTGATTAGGCTGTATATTCAGAAAAAAAAGTATCCATTAATTCTCCTTTTATTGAGCATTTTTTTTTAATCATCAGAGGATGTAGAACTTTGCTAAAGGTTATTTGCATATCTATGGAGATAATAATATTGTTTTTTCCTTCGATCTAATAAAGTGCTGAGTGATGTTACTAGATATCCTAACATTCAGCCTACATTGTGGGAATAAAGCCATTTTGAAAATGATGTACCCCTTTAAAAAATTTTGTGGGCTATTTTTGCTTGTATTTTATAGGATTTTGTATAGATTTTCATAAATGACACTGCTCTGTGATTTTTTTTGTGTGTTATCTTCATTAAGTTTTAGTACCACTTTTTTTTTTTTTTCTAATTTTAGTGTTTTCTATCTTTCTATGCTGAGGATGTAGAATGCATGTTGTTTCTGTTCTTTGGTTGAACTCTGTAGTTTTTGGATACTATATGGAGAGATTTGGTTTTAGGCCAGCTCAACTGTCTGAAAGTCCAAATGTTTTATTTCATGATTTATGATGGTAATATTGATAATAAACTTGGCTAAAATTCATAGAAGTGCATGATTAGGGAACACTACCCTCCTCTGGCATGGTGAGTGCTAGGATCCAAAGCCAGTGTGATATGGCAATATTCTAGCCTGTAGCCTGATTCCTTCACTTCAGTACTTGTGGTTTAGGGATATCCATATACCCCTGGTCTGATCAAGAGATAATGTCCAAGGTTAATAGCTATAGCTTTCTGATGTGGTATACTTTTGATCTTGGGTCTTGTTCTACCATATCTTTAGAGACCTCTGAAACTCTCTGAAAGACAAATCTCTCCAAAGGCTATTTTGCAAGGAATCAATCTTGAGTAAGTTAACTCTTATTTCTAAGCAGTACGCAACATGGTGGATCAGAAAGCATGTTCTTCTTGCAGGAGAGGTAATAATTTCATTTTTAGCTCCAAAAGACCTGTGGAGAGTGAATCGAGTGATAGGACAGTGGAGAATAACATAGGAAAAAATTATATATATATATATATATATATATATATATATAAAATGTATAATGTTTGTGTGTATGTATGTATGTATATGTATGTATGTATGTATGTGTGTGTGTATATATATGTGTGTGTGTGTGTGTGTATGTGTATATATATATATATATATATATATATATATATATATATGCCTGACTCTGACGATTAGCCCAGAAAGTAAGGAGTAAACGTGAATTTTCAGGACAAGACATGATTCCGTGTAATGCAATGGCATCAAAAATAAAGCAAGAGATAACAGTTTTGGCAAATATGCCAAAGTCTTACTATTTTCAAAAGTTAAGAAAAATAAATTAAAAGGAGCTAATGACCAAAGCCCCACATACGGATCAAAGAAAATGACTTTAATATTCTTCATAGCTCACACAGTGTATTTTTACACTTTATTTTATATTGTTTTCAAGTCTTCTTTTCACACCATTTATTTTATATTGCCATTGTTTTGTTAGTTTCCTAGCTTAATATCACTAATGTCCTTTACCTTTTCTCATAACCCTTTCTGTTTTCTTAAATATATATTCTATTGCTTTGAATTCAAAAATACTTTTTGCATGTCTGTCTTTAATTTGGATAATTTCTCTCGAGATAACATCAGGTGCACAGGCAAAGAGCCAGATGTGTGATTTTGGCAGAGTTCTGAAAATCATGTAAAACAGGGAAGGGGTGGATGTGTTAGACTTGCTCTAAAATCGTAAGAATGCATGGCCCCTCTGCAAAGAAATTCAAGTTTTAAATAGTAAACTTTTGAGGAAATCTTATTTAAACATGATTTTAAGAAAATTGAAGGCAAAACTTTATTCTCTGATATGAGAGAGATTGTGGAAGAGAGATAAATGGTTTTAAATCAACAACTGTAATGTAAGTTTTGCATTTTGGCTCATGATAGAGTACTGTTAATGTTTATGTGAAAAGGAAACATTTTGAGACTAAATAAAACCCTTTTCCAACTGTGTTGCAACTCTCTTAATATATGCGCTTCTATTGTGATTAGCTTGTACTCTAACTTTCCTTTTCTCCCACATGTCTTTTCCAGTGCAACAGCTTGTATATACTAAGGAACACTCACCTCATGAACAGACACTCCATGTCTGGACATACAACTATTTTGGAGGTACTCAGAAAGATATTATTACTTCAAAATAATACTTCATCCACCACGCCACTGATGCCACTGTTAAAACAGTATTTCATGAACTTCATGAAATACAAATTTCCCTGGGAAGGATAACACGGAAAGTTGAAATGAGTCATTCAGAATGTAGTATAAATTGATTCTTTTTTATTCTGAGAATAAAGGTTGCTAGGTAAAGAGGGGAAGGTGATATAATATAACCAGGTACCCAAGGAAGGAGAGCACAGTGAAGAGGCCAGGGGGGCTGGGGGGTCCAGAACTAATTCTCACTACTTTCAGTTTTAGGCAAGTCCACAGTTAGAAGGATTTGTTTGTTTGTTTGTTTAACAGAGAGAGACAGTGAGAGAGAAAGAGAGAGACAAGTAGGGGGAGCGGTGGAGGAAGAGAGAGAAGCAGACTTCCCTCTGAGTAGGAAGCCTAAGGCGGGGCTTGATCCCAGGACTGGATCATGACCGGAGCTGAAGGCAGAAGGCACATGCTTAATGACTGAGCCACCCAGCCACCCCAGTTAGAAGGATTTAATAATTTTCTTGGCAGTTGATCATTTTTTGACATATTTTTGAGTAACTAAGTCAGTTAGTGGAAAGCAAAACACCTATTTTTTAATGCTTTTGCCATAGGAATATTGCAAAATGAAAATACAAAACAGACAGAGGAAGGTTGACCATTTAATGGGCACTGATTTTCTCACCTCACTGTTACACTCCATGCATAGCAAAGTCAAGAGAGTGATCCTCTTTCAGGAGAGCAAAGGATAGTCTTTAATTTTCATATCTAATATAATTGCATTTGTTTGGTATATTTAAAATATTCAAACTATAGAAGTAGAGAGCAGAACTGTGTTTGCCAGGCAAAGAGGAAGATGGGGTGATGGGGAGCTGCTAACCATCCTGCAGGAAGTTTTAATAATGCAAGATGAATGAGTTCTGATGATCTGCTCTACAATGTTATATCTGTAGTTAATAATACTGTCTTGTACGTGTGTGTGTGTGTATAAATATATGAAGAGGGTAGATATCATATTACATGTTCTTACCACAGTAACAATTTTTAAAAGAGCATAAAGTCTTAAAATGCCTTTTTTAAAGACCGGTATTGGCTTGACTAAACGTGTATATACCATAATCCAAATTTGTGGGTTATTATATCAAACTTCTCTGCAGAGAAGTTCAACTCACTATATTGTATCATACAATTTCAATCCTAAAAAGAATTGTCTTACATAGACACAAGTTGCTTTTATAATCTCCCTTTGGTTATACATTCAGTACACATGCTTTAAGTACTTATTTTAAAAACAGAGACTGATGGATGAGAGGATTATCTTCTTGGGACGCCTGGGTGGCTCAGTGGGTTAAGCCTCTGCCTTCAGCTCAGGTCATGATCCCAGAGTCCTGGGATCGAGCCCCACATCAGGCTCTCTGTTCAGCAGGGAGCCTGCTTCCCCACCGCACCCCCTCACCCTGTGCCTGCCTCTCCACCTACCTGTGATCTCTGTCTGTCAAATAAATAAATAAAATCTTTAAAAAAAAGAAAAAAGAGGATTATCTTCTTATTTCCTTGACATTGAAGAAATTTGGACAAAACTTCCATACACATTCTAAAATTTTTTGAAGTGTAGAAACTTCTTCCTGCATGTATGGAAATTGTCTGGTGGGAAGTATAAAGTGCTAGATTCAGGCAGCTCATGAGAAAAGAGGAAGTTAAGGGAAATAAGGCTTCATAGACCTGGTGATAGGTATAGCAACTCAGCATTAATGTTACTGATGACTTCCCATCTATTTTTGAGTCTCCTGTCCATATCATATGTACTGAAGATGCCTCTAGCACTTTCTAACTTTTATCTTAAATTAAAGACTGCCTTGGGGTGCCTGGGTGGCCCAGTCCATTGGTTAAGCGGCTGCCTTTGGCTCAGGTCATGATCCCGGGGTCCTGAGCTGGAGTCCCCCATCAGGCTCCCTGCTGCATGAGCCTGTCTCTCTGTCTGCCTTTGCCCACCGCTCCGCCAGCTTGTATTCTCTCTTTCTGTCAAGTAAATAAATAAAATCTTAAAACAAAACAAAAAAGACTGGTATAACACCATTTGGTGACTTGCCCTATCTAAGATTGTTACTTTGGAACAAAAAATCTATACAAGGACAAATGTTTGAGGTTTATTCTAAGCCAATTTTAATCTTAAATTAGTTTCAGTGCTTATAATGACACAAATGTGAGATGACTATATAAAGTGTAATAACTTACAAATTGTAAGTAGGCACTATATTTACTGTGTAGGTACAACTCAAGTTACAGAGTGAGATTTGCAATATTTACTGTAGGGTTGTTTAATTAGTTGTCAAATAACTCCAGTCATCTGAGGACTTGATAGACACATTTTTTAATAAATATTGGAAAATATAATTTTATAAATCATATAAATATCTTATTTATTTAATTAATTGTTAATAATGACAAATAATTTCCTTAAAATTGTACTATGAATCTACATTAAAAATTATAGTGCCTGGGTTGGTATTCAAATAGGTTTTAATAAACACATTTAATCAGTGGTTAAAATCAACGCTCGATAAACGCACAAATCCTAACCTTTTATTTTCTTGCAATATTAGCAAAAAAATTTAATTTAGTTATGCTTAAAAGGCATAATCTACAGATAATTTTTAGTTGAATAGCTAAAGAATTAAAAATGTCTACACTGTATATTGTTTTGTTTTACTTTTTAATTACAAGAGATATGTAATAGTGGTATCTCAACATGATGATGATTTGTCTCACATGGTTTGTATGAATTAAAATTAGTAACTATTTCCCTTAATAGCTTTTGAGTTTTGTGTCATAATGCTATATATTCTTTTGTATCTCCCTGCTTCAATAATTTGTTGAAAAAAGAACTACTTCAAATTTATAGAATAGTATCAACATATACTTCACTCACCACTCAGATATATGAAATGTAAACATTTTTGCCATTTCTGCTTTATATATTTGTTCTGAGAAATTTTTGTTAAAATCTACTTTGTACCCATTCTAGATTTTATTCACCTCCTACTCTTAAATATATTTCTTTGATATAGATTTTGTTTGATAAGACCCCATTGCTCAAGTTTTCCCTTTTTGGCTTTAGTTTGCTAAGAGGTTTTTGTTGGTTAATGTTTTGGGGGTCGGTGTGTGCTATGTGAGTGTATGTATATGTGTTAATAGTAAATAAGTGTTTGATATATTTTCTACATTGAGATAATTGAAATACTTTGATAATTTAAGAAGCTAATGTGGCAAATATCATATGTTTTCAGTATAAAATTATTACTTTCTTGAAATGCATCATACCTATTCATTGCTTGGTGGTTTTATGCCACTTGCTGATTTTGATTGCTGGCATTTTATTTTGGATATATATCAGTGTCTATGTACATAGTTTTTCTTTCTCATGATAACATTTTTTTCTCCAGATTTGTAACAAGCGGTTACAAGACTCATTAAAAGTGTTGGGAAATTTTTCTCACTTCTGAATCTCTTAAGCATTGCATATGAGGGAGCAGCTATCTGCTCCTTGAAGGTTTAATAACAGTGAACTGAAAGCCACTTTGTCTTGTTGAGATTTAGATGTGTTTATTTGTTTTGTGGATAGTTTTTTTTTTTTTTTAACTTCACTTTTAGTTATTTTAATTATTGGCTTTGTTGGGCTCTCTTCCCCTAGAAATAAGAGTCTTCCGTAGGTTTTTCTCATATAGTGTATAAATTAATTATTTGCATCTTCATATGGTGTTTAAATGTGTTTTCGTATCTATATCCCATTTTACTTTCCTAATGTCATGTATCTGGGCCTTCTCTCTATATTTCTTGATCAATTGTACCAACTTTAGCCAATTCCTGGTATTTTTAGAGTCTGCTTTTGTTTTTTTATTCCACTCTGCTTTTGTTTGGGTTTCTATTTCATTTTTAAAAGTTTATCGAGATTTATTTTACTTCCCTTGGTTCTGGTCTTTTTTTTTTTTTCTAATGTGTTGACTTGAGGAGCCAGAGGCCAGATTATCAATATTTCATTCTTTGTCATTTGTTATTATAAGCATTTAAGCCTACAAATAGTATTCTTTCTTCATTCCACAGAATTCTCACTGTAGTTCAATCCTACTTATGGTATAATTTCCATCTTTCTTACACTCTTTCTTATTAAGACGGAGTTAGTCTGGTTTTTATGAGCCTATCGAATTTTGGGGAACCTTATTATTTTCCCTCAATTAATTGTATTATAGCAAGTGAATATGGTGCTTTTGTTAATGCTTCTTTGATGTTGTTGTGACTGCTTCTGCAGATTACTGCATAGTAATTTTCTGTGACAATTCTGTGTGGGTTGGAAGAAAAATAATAAGATCTTCTCTTTATATTTGGTGCCTGTGTTCTGTGATCCCTTGATAAAGTTTGTTAGTTGAGTCTTTCACATCTTATGTACTTAAGAATCTTTGCCTGATTACTTCAGTAATTTCAAAGAAATTTGTTTAAACCTATTATTATAATTGAGGAGCTATCATTTTTTCCTAATAATTTTGAAAAGTTTTTTTTTTTTTTATCCATGGCAACTCTGTCATTGTCTGTATTCATTATTAATTTATTTTCCTGAAGAATATACGTATTGTCAACCACCTTCTTTATAAATAGTATGTTTTAATTTAAAAGACACTTCATCTAATTTTTTTAAAGTTAGATCTGTCTTTCTTTTATCTTTTTAATTTCTTTAAATGTGGTAAATACAACATACACATGTTATTTACTTATCAAATATAGCAATATTTAAATGTATATTTTTGAATATGTAAATATATTCAGTATATACATACACGTACACTTACATCTTTTACTTTCTTTCAAGTAATTTTGTCATTTCCAAATCTTTTTCTTGTTACTAATATAGAAAACTGAATAGAATATAAAGTAGTTGTGAAGTGATTCACCACAGGACAATTCATGTATCCACATCCTATTTAAAAAAATAGAACATTGCTAGCATCATAGAAACCCCCTAAACCCATTTCAAAATAGGTTCCCATTTGTACCATCCACTGAAACCAGTATATTGATTTCTAATATGTAGTTTATGTTTGTACTTTAAAGAAATCCTATAACATGTATAAATCCATATTGGCTTCTTTCAACACTGAATCTGTGAAGTTTTCCATGTTGTGTATTAGAGTTATTTATTTTCATATATATATTATTTAAAGGAGATATATATATCTCCTTTAATCCTTCTATGACTAATATCACAGTGGATTGTATCAGTTTTGGACATGAGCTGTCAGCTATTATAATTAAATCAGACATGAACATTTTTGAAGTTTGCACCTGCAAATGTATCTGTTGGAAATATGACAGAACTACTAGATCATAGGTTATTGAAAGTTTTCAACTTCCGTAGATAATGCCAAATTGTTTTCCAAAGTGGTGGTGTACCACTAACATATAACTCTCCAGTTACTCAGCATCCTTCTCAATACTTGATACTGTCAGTTCTTTTAAAATTTGCATTTCTCTGATTTTTAATAAAGTAGAGCTTTTAACATGTTTATTTACCATTGAATCCCTTCATTGGTGATGTTCCTTCCCATCTCTTCTGACATTTTTCCATTGTTTGAGTTTTTTTTAATAGGAATTTACTATGGAAGCTAGATACAAATATTTTTTTTCTATTATATGACTTGGCCTTTTTACTTTCCTACTCTTAATTTTATGTATTCTTAATGTTATGCATTTTAATGTCATCAATGTATAAGTTTTTCTCTTTAAGGTTAATGCTTTCTGTGCCCTATTTATGTGGCAGACCACATGTCCTGGTTTGCTTGAAACACTGCTCAGCAGGGAGCCTGCTTCTCCTGCTACCTCTGCTGCTCCCCCTGCTTCTGCTCTCTCACTCTCTCTGTCAAGTAAGTAAATAAAATCTTTAAAAAAAAAGAAAGGAAAAAAAAAATTTGTGGTTGATGCCTCAGTATAATTGTTGGTCACACCTCCATTTCCCTCTCAAAATATGTTCTAAATGGAACACTGAATTGCATAGTCATACTATATGTAAGAAATCTTACCTAAAGGCCATAATATTTTCTTATATTATTTTCAAAAAGATATGTTATTTTCCCTTTTACATGTAGACCAGTAATTCAATCAGAATAAATGTTTATTTTGGGGCGTCTGGGTGGCTCAGTCCTTAACTGTCTGCCTTTGGCTCAGATCATGATCCCAGGGTCCTGGGATCTAAGCCCTGCTATAGGGCTCTTTGCTCAGCTCCCCACTGAGGCTCCTCCTTCTGCCTGCTGCTCTTCCTGCTTGTGCTCTCTCTCTCTCTCTCTCAAATAAATGAAGAAAAGCTTAAAAAATAAATGTTTATTTGTGTGGCAAAGGCAGAGTTTCTTTGTTTTTATTTCTATATGGTTAATTAATTGACACAATACCATTTGTTGAAAATACTGTGGTTTCCCATCTCTTTATATTGGCATTTGTTTGGTCAATAAACTAATTAGATATTCCTGAGTCTATTAATCTATCCTGTTTCATTGTTCTTTTCAGATATTCTTGAGTCAATGCCACATTATTTTATTTAATATGTATTTATAGAACTTTTACATCTAGGAAAATAAGATCTTCCATCATGGTTTTCTTTAAGAATGAACTGACTGTCCTATTTTCCCAACACCATAAGTGGTATTGGGAAAATAGGACAGCTATATGTTGAAGAATGAAACTCGACCATTCTCTTACACCATACACAAAAATAAACACGAAATGGATAAAATACCTCAACATGAGGCAGGAATCCATCAGAATCCTAGAGGAGAACATAGGCCATAACGACTTAGACATCGGCCACAGAAACTTCCTTCAAGACATGTCCCCAAAGGCAAAGGAAACCAAAGCAAAAATGAACTTCTGGGACTTCACCAAGATCAAAATTTACTGCACACCAAACAGTCAACAAAACAAAGAGGCAACCCACAGAATGGGAGAAGATATTCATAAAGGACACTACAGAGAAAGGGCTGATATCCAAGATCTATAAAGAACTGCTCAAACTCAGCACTCAGAAAACAGATAATCATGTCAAAAATCATCATATAATAATAAACAATTATATAAACAATTAATAATTCATAATAATTATTAACTAACTAATTAATAGTTAACAATAATATGTGATAAACAATTATCATATGGTCTCACTTGTGGAGAATAAGGAATAACATGGAGGATATTGGGAGTTGGAGAGGAGAAGGGTTTTGGGGGCAATTGGAAGGGGAGATGAACCATGAGAGACTGGACTCTGGGAAACAAACTGAGGGTTTTGGAGGGAAGGGGGTGGGGGGTTGGTTGAGCCTCATGGTGGGCAGGTATTTCATGGGACACTGGGTGTCATGCATAAACAATGAATCTTGGAACACTGAAAAAATAAAACTAAATTAAAAAAAAAAGGGAATGAACTGACTGTTGTTGATAGTATTTTATAAATCATCATGAGATGCTGCCGCCTCCTGATGGCGCATGGGAGAAGAATGAGGCACAAACAAGTTAGTTGTAAGAGAATGGGAGCAGCGGACGACAGCAGAAAAGACTGCCGCCCCCAACAACTTTTTAGTCTTATATTTATTAGAAAGTGAGTTAACAACCAACAAAGAAGCCGGAGTAGATTACACATTGACCATGAGTCTTGTATATACATAAGAAGAGAGGCAAACTATGTCTGGTTACGTAGTACATGACCTATAGTGAGCAAGCTTAAACGAAAGGATTGTCTTACCAACTGCTGATGCTTTCCGGGTAAGGGGAGATAACAGAAAAATGAAGGAGGTGGCATTCCATCCTGAGTGAGCCTGTCGTTCCCAGCTGCTCTGTTTCAAGGACATATATCCTTTTCTCCCTCGGAGGCCTATTGCCAGTACTTGTTTTTCTTAAGGCTATATCTAAGCATGCTTGGTAACTAGTATAATTTCTCATAAGTTATATTTTAAGCAGTACATTGTTCTGAGGGACGGTTATAAGAAGTTCCAAAAAATATGAAAAAGAGTGAATTTTTTATTGAGATTGCATTTAATTTATATTTAACTTTGGCCAGATTTGACATTTTTGTAATTTTTAATCTTTCAATTAATGAATACCCAGTTTTTGTTATACTTTAAAAATATTCATAATCTGCAAGATCTGTAGTAATGTCCTCTTTTTATTCTTGATATTTCAATTTTTTTGTGCTTTCTCTCATTTCTGGGTAACTCTCTTCAGATCAGATTTCAAAGAACTATTTTTAACTCTGTTGGTTCTATCTATTATATATATATGTTTTCTGTTTTTTTTTTTTTAATTTCTACTCTTATTTTTCCCTTCTATATTTGGGGATTTAAAATTTTTATCTTATTTCTAACGTTTTGAGATTCATAGCTCATTGAGTTTTAACTTTTTTTTTCTGAAATATCAATTAAAGCCATAAATTTTGCTCTAAGTACAACTGATCTGTATTTCATAAGACTTGTTATGTGTAATCAATCATTATGATTGATCTAAACTATCATTCCATTTTTTATTTCATTTTGATCTATGACTTATTTAGAAATATATCTCTTAATTTCCAAATTATGACTTTTTAGTTATCTTTTTGTTTTTGATTTATTGCTTAATTTTATTTTAGCTATAAAGCATATCTATAATTTTACTCCTCTGTAATTAATGGAGACCTGCTTTGGGGTGATTCATACATTCATTTTTTTAAAAAGTTTCATGTACAATTTAACTCTTGAACACCTGGCTTTTGTGTGTGTGAACAATGTTTTATATAAATCAAATGAGTCAATTTTACTAATCACATTAAAATTTTCTATATTCTTGTTAATTTTCCACTTACTCTGTTAGTGATGGAGAGAAGTATATTAAAATCACTCACTATAACTGTAGATTTGCCTTTTGGTTTTATACATATTTGTTCTACATTTACTTGAGAATATGTTAATAGGTTCATATAATGTAGAATTTTTTATGTTCTTCATGAAATCAACCTTTTATCTTTATGGTGTTTATTTTTCTTAAATGTCTTTGTATTTATGTGTGTATGAATTTGTGTGTACAGTCTAATAGCTGTTTCAACTGGCACATTAGCCATGTGAAAATTGATGTTTATTACTCAGATGTTTGAGTTGAAACCTACCATCTTGCTGTTTGTTTACATGGCCCATCCATTCTCTGTTCTCTTTTTTCCCCCTTCCTTTCTTTAGGATGATTTAGTTTGAATGTGTGTGTGCATTTAATTATGTCTCCCCCTGCCCATTAGTTTACATATATTTCACTCTTTCATTATTGCTTAATGCTAGCCAAGAGATTACAACACACATTCTTTAGTGACTCTAGTATTTGACTTTAGTGACCTCTAGTATTCTCAGGTACTTTTGGCCTGGGTGATATAAGCAATTTGGAAGAATTTAAATTGTCATTCTCTCACAAATTATATACCATTGCAGTCATATGCAATTTGGTATATATTTTAAAGATTTTATTTATTTGTTTTAGAGAGAGACTGTGTGCATTCAAGCAGGGGAGGAGCAGAGAGGGAAAGAATCTCAAGCAGACCCCCTGCAGAACCCAAGGAGTGACTCAGGGGCTCCATCCCATCACCTGAAGATCCCAACCTGAGCTAAAACCAAGGTGGGCACTTTACTGACTGAACCACCCAAATGCCCCTAATTTGGTATATATTTTAAAATAAAACAAGATGTCATTGTTGCTAATATAGTCAGTATTTATTTAGATTTACTCTTCTTCATTTCTCTAAGTTTCCAACAGGGATCATTTTTTCAATCCTTGTGTGTGTGTGTGTGTGTGTGTGTGTGTGTGTGTATGTGTATATATATGTGTGTGTGTGTGTGTGTGTATATGTATATATATAGTATGTTCTTTAGTGTAGATCTGTTGTCAGTATGTTCTCATAACTTTTTGGTAAAAAGATCTTTACTGACTTTTGGTTTTCCTCAACAATTTGCTGACAAATAATTTATGTACAGTAAATTGCAACCATTTAAAATATTATCACTTTCTGAATTTTGACAGGTATAAAAATCCATGAAAATGTCATCAAATTCAAGGTACAAAACTTTTATATCAATCTCAAAATATTCTTCATACCTTTTTGTCCTTCCCTGCATACTCAGGCTTAAACAAATTGTTAAACTTTATGTCACTTTAGGTGGGTTTCCATATTACATAAATCATAACATTTTTTTTTTTTTGCTTTTTGTTTTGTTTTTGTTTTTGTTTTTTGGTCTAGTTCTCAATCCTTTTTCTGCCTCTTATATAATGGATCCAATAAACAAATGCCTACTTTAATATAAAATTTATTTTTCCCTTAAGGATAAAGTTATTTTAGAATTTATATTAATTTGTAGTATTGTCTTTAAACATTTCTACAACAGTTTCAACATTTTCTTATTTAATATTCTAATCTACTCCAAAATCCTACAACTTATCTCATTTTTTTACAGATTCATAGTGCCTACAAAGTTGATGTAAGATCTGTGAGTTCTTTAAGGACTTCTAAAGATCTAAAAGGAAATCTGTGCTTTAGAAACAGAACACATTTATATTACGTACACCATAAGATTGTTATCTAAGAAATTCATTTTCCGAAAAAATTATCTTTGCTATCTGGACAAAAATTCTAGAATATCATAATTCTGCTGGAGTATTTCACAGCATTCCAGAAAGATTCATTTTCTCTGAAACATCTAAATTAAAATTTTGTTTTATAATGAAAAGCAAAAGAGAGCATATGAACTTATATGCCAAGGATTATATATACAAATCTTTACCTCAGACCCTCAGTAAATGTTCTTTTATTTACTCAGCAAATATTTTCTTTTTCCTTTCCTTTTTAAAAGATTTTATTTATTTATTTGAGACAGAGGGAGCACAAGCAAGGGGAGTGGCAGGCAGAGGGAGAAGGAGAGGGCTTGGCAGGGAGCCTGATACCGGGCTCTATCCCAGGACTCTGGGAGCATGACCTGAGCCTATGGCAGACGTTTAACTGACTGAGCCACCCAGGTGCCTCAACAAATATTTTCAAATACCTTATTTGTTCTAGAACAGTCCTAGGTGTTATATATAGTTCAATAAACAAAGCAGACAAAAATCTCTGTCTTCATGAAACTTATGTTCTCATGAGGGCAGATAGACTATAAACATAATGATAATCAAATTTTATAATATTTACAGAGGAACAAGTGCTGCAGAAAAATAGAAAAAATTAAGGGAATCAAGGGGAGCTAGCAGAATTATAATTTAAATAAAATATTTTAAGTAAATGTTACTGAAGAAAGTAATATTTTCTGAGGAAAGAGTTTATTTGCACTATAAACGTATAATATCCAAGAAATCAGACTGGAAGAACATGTGTTAGAGTCATTCCTTTTGAATGGAAAATGAACCCATGGCTGTTAACATGAGTGGTCTAGACTTCCTTCGAAATCCTCATATTAAGAAACAGGTAATTAATGACAGCAGCAGGAGAAACAATATAAAATGTTTATAACTTGTTTCATTATTTCAAATAGTCAGTTACTTTATAGGAGTATTAAAGGAAAAATCAAGTGTAAAACAAATAAAAATAAAAATCTTTGATAGAGATCAAACAGGCCACAAAACCAAACAACAAAAGTCCATGTACTCAGACTTGTGTTCAGACTTGTGACCATCTGCCATCAGACAGACACACACAAACACATACACACACTGGAGTTATACTACAGTTGATTGTACTACTTTAACATGCAGTTAATAAAATCTCCAATTTTGATTATAGGGCTGAAGGCAAAATGAGGAAATGGTTTGGTCGTTAACTTGCGTTTATGGTAAACTTACACTGTCTTGTTCAGATTTTCTAATAATTGGTGTGGAATTATATGTATATTAAGTTTAAAAAAAAAACAAATTTGTGTTATTTTGATGAAATATGGACCAAAAGATGATAGCTATTACAGTAAAGACTAATATTTTATTTTTAAAATTTTATGAATATTTAATTTTCAACTTTAACACTGTTCATTTCTTAACAAGTTCTAAAGCAAAATAATATCTTGTCCTTTAAAAGAAAATTAGCCTCATTTTACATTATTTCAAACTCTGAACCCTTCTGAGGCAAATCTCCCATACACAACCACTCCAGCTGACACCTTCTCCATAAGAAATATTCATTGAGTTCTGTTTGAATACCATATATCAAGTGAACACGCAAGTGTCCTCATTATTCATGAATCAGACAGCACCCCAAGTGTACCCAGCATTAAATTGCTTTTGAACCATCTATAATCTCTGGAAATGTCTCCTCCCAAAATACATTTTGCAGAGAAACTCAATTTGAATTCTGCATTTACTCTAGCAACACACAAAAGTCTATAGATAGGTTTGAAGGTCATTTTGACATTGTTCCTTTAAGTAAAACTTCGGTATATTTATGGAAACAAACCCAGGAATGTTCTGCATGTCACAACATAAGATAAGATGCCTGCCTGGTCCTCTTCTGAATAATAATGTAGTAAAGGCACCCTTTTGTTAAAAATAGATGTTTGTTCTTCCTAAAACAGAAACAACATACAGCTTTGAAAGAGACAAGCAGAAAGCCATGAAATGAGTCATCAGCTGGGTTCGGTTACAGTGGGTTTATCTGTGACTGTGTGTGAAAAACCACTCACAAGAAGTCAGCAAAAGTGCAGCCAATTGCTGAGAGCTAATCATGCTGGGTTATTCTTGGAGGAGCCTCGTGTTTGTAGGGAGCACTGACAGTTACCAATTATTGCCTCTACTTGGCAAAATGAATGGGTCTGAAGAGTTATCTTGAAGGTGTTCTCAGCAAGAACTATATTTAAACTGCTGACACCAGTAATTGTGTCTAGCTCACCCAATCCTGAGTTTGATCTTAAGTGTTTTACAGTATGCAGTCAAATGTGGTTAACTTGGGCTTTCAGGACCAAAGAGAGGGTCTGATAAACAGCTTGCACTAAAATGCATGTTTTACAATGTTCCTTTAACTAATTTCTGTTGAGTATCATAATAATGAAAGAAATATTTTTACTATGGTTGCTTCTGAAATACTTAGGTATAAATTTCTATCATCAAGTCATTTCTAATCCTTATAGAAAGGCACCCTGGTGCATAATAATATCCATATTTAGTTTTAAATTGATGATTTATAGCTACCGTGATATAGTAAACTTGCCTTGGGAAATATAATCAATGAAAGGAATACATTTGCTTTATTTCTGTTGATTACCTTAAAGGTATACAGCATAAATGGAAACATATTATGGTGCCTTTACTGTTAGAGGAAAAAAAAACCCTCCTTGTTTGTGTTTGTTGTGGTGATTATTGCTCTTAACAGTATTTCAAAGAAGCTTATTACTTTTTTTTCAGTGTTCCAAAATTCATTGTTTATGCACCACACCCAGTGCTCCATGCAATACGTGCCCTCCTTAATACCCACCACCAGGCTCACCCAACCCCCCACCCCCCTCCCCTCCAAAACCCTCAGTTTGTTTCTGAGTCCACAGTCTCCCATGGTTTGTCTCCCCCACCTTAATTTTTGTTGAAACTTTCTACTTCCAATTTCCCCGAGATACACATAAAATTTAAGGGGAAAGAACAAATAAATTATAGACACTACATGACTGCAAAAATAAACACTATTTTTTACAGTGCAATATGAAAAAAAAGAGAGAGAGAGAGAGAATTAGGACACAAAGTCAGAGAAGTGGGAGGCAAGCAGCCACCCTCAATCTTACCTGATGAAAAAACAGATCAAGCCCTGTGAACTCCTCAGTGGCACTGGCTGGCCCGTCTCAATCCATGCCTCACGCCTATCATCAGTGAGATCATGTGCAATTTTCTTCATTCTTTTTTCTTTCCTTCTTACTGGCAATGTTAAACTTACTGTATTTTACAATGACTTTCAAAGTCTGTATTACCATTTCACAGGAGAAAATCCACAGTTTTGCATAGCTGCTTATTTTGATGGAAAGTATTTTCATTTTTCTATTCATTTTGCTTTTAGCTGGCAAAACAAGGTAAATTCCGAAAAACACATAGAGTGATAAGGGGAAAGTTTTAAAATAAATTGTTACCATAACAGAAGATTTCCCTTGCTTGAAGTATTTTAAGTATACCAAAAATGTAAACAATTATAATCTTTGATTTCATTAACTGTGATAAATGATGCTAAACTGTAAAGAACACAGTAGTTCAACATTATTTGCTTGGATATCTCATTCTTCAATTCTTTTATCTATGGTTTTGTAATTAACAAAATAGAAGAAATGAAAATTACATTAACATGTTTGAGAGATTTTTTTTTCCCCCATTGATTTAGGAATGAATTAGTTTCACACTTTAAAATGGCTCCCTTGATGAATGAATGCAGCAGCCTTCTGCTACCATGAAGTTGTTCCCCAGGATTGTCTTTATTCACTATGAAGATAATATAAGATGTGTTACACTTGGGTTCATTAAATAGGAGCTATTTTAAAGCAACTCTTAATTGCCTGCTGGGATTGTGTTACATTCCAAATCTTGCTAATGCTTCCTTACCAGATAAGAGTATCCCTGCCCCATACTGCTAATGAATGATCATATGTACAAGAATCTCTGAAGAAATGAAGAATTTTGGTTCATTTAGGGTGAATTCATACAATAAAATCTGTTGTTTGTTCTGAACAGAAACAAGAATATCATCTGATTAATACAGAAAGTAATGTATAAATTTCCATGCAGTCAAATTGTATGTCAATTTAGCTACTCAATCATTTGAGGAAATAACATTTTGCATAAGAGTGAATCATCATGTGTCCCACTTTCTCAGTATTAGCATTCAGTTGAGCAATTTTTTCCCAGATGTATTTTATGACCAACTCCCTTTAGTCCTAAGAAGTCATAGAAGAAATCATTCCATATTTTATATTTCTTAAAATAACACCCATCAGCAACTGCATTTGCAGCTGTATCTCTCACACATTTCTGCTAGGGATGTAAAATGATACAGCCCCTCTGGATGGAAAATCAGTCCCTCTGGTGATTTTGTAAAAAGTTAATCATACTCTTAGCTTACAACCCAACAGTCATACTCCTAAGTATTTATCTGAGAAAAATAAAATCTTACGGATATGAAAATCTTTATATGGTGTTCATAGCTGCTTTATTTGCAATATCCCAAACTGAAAACCACCCAAACATTCTTCAGTGGGTAGATGTACATGGTTTTAAAAACCCATGATACACCATAAGATGGAAATGTAGTCATCAATAAAAGAAAAATTATTTTTACACAAATAACTTGGGTCAACTCAAGGACATTATGCTTAGTGAAAAGAGCCAGTCTCAAAAAATTACATACGATACATGTGATTTTATGTATATCACATTCCTTAGGTGGCAAATATATAACTATGGACAGAAGATAGACAAATTGTCACAGGTTAGGATCAAGTAAGGATGTGGCTTAAAATTGTTAGAGTAAGGAAATTTCATCGTAGTGATGAAATAGTCTATATCCTGATAGTGGTGGTTTTTACATGAATCTATACGTATAATAAAATTTCATAGTACTACATACCACAACATATATCACAAAACACATCACATAAACCACACACACACACAAATAGCACAAACATATGCATACATGTGTTGCACAGACCACACATAGACACTACAACACAAACACATACACACACCTGAGTACCTGTAACAACTGATGAGTTCCGGAAAGATATGAAATTAATAGTTGTGTAATGGTGTCAGTTTCCTGATTAAAATGTACTTAGGTTAAGTAGAATGTTACCAGTGTAAAAAAATTTAGTATAGGGTCTTTGGAACCCTCTGCACTATTTTCACAACTTCTTATGATTCTTAAAATTTTTCAAAGCCCATGACCTGTTTAACCTTTATGTAGACAAGATGATATGGAAATTTGCAGTGCTCCAGTAAGTCTCAGGCATTAGGCAATTTATACTTCTAAAAGAAAGATAGTTTTATCTACATTTTATAATTGAAGACCCTAAAACTCATGAGTTATATTTTCCCAAAGTCACACACATAAGCTGGATCTACCAAGCATGGGGACTTTTTGTTTTTTTCCAAAATTCATACTGTTTTCATCTTTTTATTTTATTTTCTATTTTTCTTACTAAAAATTTCCAAGTGTCTTGAAATTTAGTTTCCCATTTCATACCTCTTCAAGTTTTCTAATGCTTCCCTTCCCTGTCCTCCAGGAGAGGTCAAATGTAACATTTTCAGAGGTCTTTCTCAAATTTGGGAGAGGGCTCAACAACTCTGGACCTACTTCCTTGTCAGTTTTTGCCTGAAGATTTGTAAAGTCAGAATCCAGTCTGAATTCACAGGAATGTGTTCTAGAACTCCTGAGAACAACTCAAGACATTCCCACAGCATAATCAGAGATGTTTTCTAAAGCACCTTGAATTGGTTAGGCATGATCTCATCAAAGTTACTGCCCATGTATAATTCCTTAATATATATATATATAAAGAAACTTCCCATTTCTCTAAATTCTTAGAAGTTAAAAATTCTGTCTGAATTATTTTGAGAAACCTAGAGATGAAATAATCTTAAATCTATAAGCTGAAAAAAGTTGCCCTTTTTGAAACATTGATTCAATTTGCAAACCTTGAAGATAGATTGTAGAGTGTGTATTTTACTCTAAAAGCAGTTATATACATTTTCTTCATATATACTTGACATACATATTAGAACAAATTAAAATTTTATGAAATCAGGTAAAAAAAGAATAAATATACTGAAAACCCAGGAGAGTAGTATATTGATTAAAAACAGTATTTTTTTGTTTAGTTAGTTAACATATAGTGTAATATTTATTTCAGGAGTAGAATTTAGTGATTCATACTTACACACAACACCTAGAGCTCATCACAAGTGCCCTCCTTAATACACATCATCCATTCAGTCAATCCATGTGCCCAACCCCCTCCGGCAGCCCTTGTTTTTTTCTCTATAGTTAAGAGTCTCTGGTATGCTTCCCCACTTTTTTTTTTCCGTCCCCATATGTTCATCTGTTTTGTTTCTTAAATTCCACATATGAATGAAATCACGCGGTATTTGTCTTTCTCTGACTGACTTATTTCGCTGAGCATTATAAAGTCTAAATCCATCCACACTGAAGAACACAATTTTTGATCCAGACTGACATGAATTTAAATCCTTACTGTCCCACTTACTAGTAGTGTTTTCTTTGATAAGTTACTTAACCTCTTTTATTTCTTAATTCCATTAGTATTCCTAAAATACTAAGAGAATGCATATTTTATATGTACTGGATGTTAATCAGATTATGATGAACTAGATCATTATCAAAGCAATTATCACAAACTGGTGAGAAAATTGATCCTCAAAAAAAAGTCAAGTCATGGTTCAAGAGAGTTATGAATTATGATCATGTATATTAGTAACCCAAACATAAGGCACTAAAAACATTAACCAATTATGGCATAAATGAGGCAGACAAGCCATTTTTATCCCACAAAATAAATGGGAGAATATAAAAATTATGATACTGTGAACACTTAGTATAATATTTAGTATAGCATATTCAAACTAAACATTAATGTTGAGAGGAAAAAATGATTTACTACAAAAATATGTTGTAAGCTTTAAAACTAATTTTTCTAAAAATTGTGGGCAATTTACATGTGAAAATCTTGGTTTATAATAGCATTTTCTATTCATCTCTTGATAATCTTAAAAAAAAAAAATGTTACCAGCTAGATCCAAGTTAAATACAAAAGCATAGAGATGTACAAGATCAGATTCTATTAAACACAAATTGTGCTTCATGATACAATATTTAAAAAATTGGCATTTAACTTTAAGAACAATTTATTTATTGATGGATGAAAGAGTTTTAAGCATGCTCAGTATTTATTCAGTTTTTAATAAAATCTTTGTCCAAACTCACTAGTAAAGATTATTAAGTGGTTTTCACTAATTCTAATTGATCATTGATTGACTATGAGAAATGTTTGATTTGGGCCACGGGATAGTTTTCTCACTTGATTTCTTTTTTACCAGTGGGCTAATCAATCCTTCCTCTACGATATTATCCTTCCAGTGGTAGCCAAGCACCAATAAATACTTTCAGAGTCCTGTTTGATTCTCCCATGCCAGAGAATTAATTAACAAGACAGGGAAGTAGGGTAGCCTTAGCAAATTAAGAAAACAGCAGCCCTATTTGGCCTAAATGTAGAACATGGAGCCCTTAAAACAGAGGTCTGGTGAAATGAAGCCACTTCTTATGAGTCATTTCACTGAGAGAAAAGAGGAGAACAGTTAAAAAGGAAAGGTTACATAATGGATTAATTACTAAAAAGGAAGTGGCAGAAAGTTGGGATGATACACAAAAACTACCATTATAAAATTTTAGGTGAAGAAAGGAAACCAAATAGGTCATCACAGTCTCTGTTCTCAATGGATCGTGGATGAATATCCTCTTCCTGAGTTCTTTTTCCTTTCTTAGCACCCTCTAAACACTTATTTTTCTGGATGCATGTTTTGTATTTCATCTTCCATTTTATTATACTTTATTTGACAAAGTAGTGTTTTCTTTAATAATTGCTATAAGGAAAAAAATATTTGCTATGAGTTTTTTTTTTTAAATTTTGATCATATATACTAATATTGATATTGTTTGGGCAGTGAAAAAAGCACACTTTGTTTCCTCTGTGTTGCTAAGAACCTGGGTTTCACCCTCAAAATGACCTAGACTAGAATCTTGTCTCTGTGTAATACTAGCTGATTACTTAGGACCAGATGGATAAAGTCCTTCCAGACTTACTTGTCTCATCTGCAGAAAGAAGACAATAATGCAGACTGTAATAGTCAGCTCAGGGTTCCATAACAAAATACTACAAACTGGGTGACCTGAACAAAATAATCTTTTATTTCTCACAGTTCTAGAGGCTGGGAAGCCCAAGAGCAAGGTGTCAACAAGTTTGGTTTCTTCTGTGGCTCCTCTTCTTGGTTTGCATATGGCTACTTTTTGGCTGTCCTTATCTGGCTTTGTGTGTGTGTGTGTGTGTGTGTGCATGTGTACATTCCCAATGCCTCTTCCTCATGAGAACACCAGTCCTGTTGGATTATCGCACCATCCATATGACTTCATGTAACCTTAGTTACCTCCTTAAAGACTCTATCTCTAAATAAAGTCACACTGGGGGTGAGGGCTACAACACATGGATTTGGGGGAGATACAGTTTGGTCCATATCACAAACCTTAAGTGATGTTTTTCATATGTATACAATTTTTAGTGATCTACCTTTTATGTATAAGTGCTCAATAAATGGCAATTTATATAATTTACATTTCACCTAATTGAAGCAGAATGCAATGGGAAGTAAGTGATTGAATAGAAAGATCACTTGGTTTATTAGTTAGCTTTTGGTGAATAAGAAAGAAATCCAAAAAACTATTTAGCACAAGATTTTCTGGGTCAGCTCTTTAAGCTGGACTCAGCAGGATGGTTCATTACTCACCCAGGCTTAGTTGATCTCAACTAGACTTACTTAAGAATTTGTAGTGAGTTAGTGGGCTTTCCAGGGCTGGGAGGATTATGATGGCCTTGTCTGAGATGGCTGGGATGAGAAGGGTCTCTTACTATGTGATCTCTGTGTAGTTTTTCAGCAGGTGAGCTCAGGCTTATCCACATGGCTATCAAAGGGATCCAAGAATAGCAAGCAAGCAAGCTCAGTATGCAAGTGCTTTTCAAGTCTCCCCTTGTCACATTTGAATGTTTTATTGGTGAAAATTAATTTCATGAAAAACCCATCATCAAGGGGTGCAGAAATAGATTCCATGTGACGAGAAAATCTGCAATGCCCCACTGCAAATATGTGAAGACAGGAAGGGAAAGATCTAGTGCTACATCCCCTGACCAATAGACATTCAACTATTAATTCCTATGATCATCCGTCAGAACACCTGATCAAACTGTGCTGTGCTATCATAGATCTTACATCACCGCCATTATGTTCTTCAGTTATTTGGGGATAGAGCAATGTGCCGTTGCTTAGGAATGTTTCTTGGGAGTTTTTCAAAGAAAGATACTGTCTTTTTCTGACCTCTGACTTCCTGGTTCCCACTGCCAGGATAATAGGTACAAAAGGTAGACAGGATAATATAATGGTTTTGTAATCATCAGTTGCAATAATATGAAATGGTTAAGAACCTACCCCTGGGAAACCAACATCTATATACAAATCTCCACTACTTTAAGAATCACATTTTTTTAGTCTTACATGTGTGGATGAGATCACTACATTTTTCTTTTTAGTCCCTATTTCTTTCATAGTCAGTAAGTGTCACATGTTGCCTCAGAGGAGATTCAAATTCTGGAATCAAAGAAGGGATTACATCTTGATTTTTCAGTTTAAAAATATTTCCTGTGATGTACTCAGGATATAGAAAAATGTGAGGAGGCAGAGCAGATTCTGACTTCCCCTTAGATTAGAAATAGATCTCCAAATTCTGGAATGTTTCAGTAGAATTTTCATTTGTACTTGGAATCTGAAAGCAGGACAGCTATGTTGGAATACCCTCAGGTCAAGTCTGTGTCAAGGGAAGGCAGTAGAGTATTCACACTATGTCCCGAGTATAGGTAACAAAATACATTTTCATGTTCAGTCTATAGGCAAATGAGTTGAGACTACCTCTTCTGAGTTTCAGTATGCTTCTGATAAAGATTACAGTCAAACAGGGCATAGGTATAGTTGAGGAAGTTTAAAGAAATATACAGAGGAGATGTGGCTGTTGTTGAAAAGCAATGAAACACCTATCTGCAGTCATTGAAGTGCAAAGGTCCAGAGTGGAAGGTGCATGTGGATACACCTTGAGCAGGTGAAGGCTAGGGGGCAAAAGCCCCCATCAGAGTTGTGAAAACAAGAGCTTAAATGTCCTAGTCTTAAATAAGAAATTTTACTGTTTATACCACAGACAGACAAACAAACCAACAAACCAAGAAAACCTAATTATTGAAGTGAAATTCACAAGCTGTAAAATTTACCATTTTAACATGAACAATTCAGCGGCATTTAGAACATCCATAATATGACATCACCATTTATATCTAGTTTCAAAACATGTTCATCTCTGCAAAGTAAAACCTCACACCCATTAATCAGTTTCTCCTCATCCCTCTCCCCTCTCCCCACTCCCGTGCCTGCCACTGACACCCACCAATCTATGTTCTGACTGTGGGTTTGTCAATTCCGGATATTGCATATGTGTGGACTTAACAAAATGTGCATGTGACCTTTTATATTTGGCTTTTTTTACTTAGTTGTTTTGAAGATTTCATCCATGTTGTACCACGTATCAGCACCTCATTCCCTTTCATGACTGAACAGTGTTTCATTATATATGCATGTATCACGATGGGTTTTTCTGTTCATCCACTGATGAACATTTGAGCTCTTCTATGTTTTGGCTATTATGAATAGTGCTGCTGTAGACATGTGTTTGAGTGCCAATTTTCAGTTCTTTGGTGTATATACCCAGAGTTAAAATATCAGTATCATGGTAACTCTACCTTTTTAAAGAGCCACTGAATTATTTTCCATGGTGCCTCAAACATTATGCATTCCCACCGCATTTTTTGTTTTTTCGCAAAATATCATAAGAAAGTTTTGCATGAAACAAATATGAAAGAACATGAAAAACTAATAATAATGTGTTGATGATTATCTCAAATATAACTCACAAAATATAGACTAAAGTTGCACAATTTAAACATCTCCAGATATCTATTTATCTAATATATTATCTATTATCTATTCATCTATTTACCTACACATGTTATTTTTAAAGCTATAATGAGAAATTTGTTTCAATGTATAAAGTAAATCTTACATTACTAACAACCTGTTTCATAACATAATGATACTGAGAAAATTCCTAGAATTTGACTAAAAGGCATATTAAGTGGTGACACTTTTTTTGTTAAATCTTCTAAGGCAACATAATAGAAAATTTTCTTTTATTCTCAAATAGGAACTGATTCTTGAACAGCCCAGATTCCATAAAAACACTCCACATAATTTTTCTAAGAAGTCTAAGAAATTTGGATTTGAGCTGCATCTGAGTAAATGTCATTGTTTAGTTCAGATAGCAGGTTTCCCTAAAATCATTGTATCAAGAGTTCACTTTCTAAAGTTTTTGGTTAATTACCAATATAAGTAGAACTTTTAAATGTAGCATTGATAAGCACATATTTTCTTAAGCATATATAACAATAAATTTCATTCTTTCTTATGATCTGATATCTGCTCATCTCTTTCTTTAAGTGGCATTATAAAATGTTTTCCAAATATAAGACTGTTTACTGAGCTAATAAAGTAATTAGCATGATTAAAATGATGGTCAACTCAAGCAAACAAATTCTGTCAACACAATCTGTGTATTAACACAGGGGATATTTATAATTTAACACAAATGTGTCCAAGTGAAATAATTTATGTAGATAGATCTCTGGCCAACCATGGAGAGCTAAACAACTTTTTGGAACATGCTTAGAAACCAATTAAAAGATAAATTTGACAAAGATTAAAGAAAATTAATCATGGATAAGCATCAGACTCATGTACATTAATTTCTTTTACAAAGGGTGTGCGACTTGACCTGATTCTGAAAACATAAATGACAAAGGAAACAGATGAGGTGGGCAGAAAAATGACCCACTCTAGTTGTCCATATCCTAATTCCAAACTCAGACTTTCCAAATGTGATTAAGTTAAGGGTCTTGCAGAGGGGACTTTGCAGATGTGATTAGGTTAAGGGTCTTGATTAACCTCGGATATCTGAATAAACCCAATCGAATTACCTGGGGTCCTCTCAGTTAAGAAAGAGTGGTGGAAGAAGAGAGTTAGAGTGATTCAGTGTGGGAGAGCTTGACCCACCATGCTGACTTTGACAATACAAAGGGCCATAAGCCTATGAATGTGGCTGGCCTCTAGAAGCTAAAAAAAAAATCAGTCTCTCCTAGCATCTCCAAAAAGAAATAGAACAATGATAACATCTTTATTTTTGCCTAATGAAACCAATGCCAGATTTCTGGCCTAAAGAATAGGAAGATAATAAATTTGTGTTGTTTAAGGCACTGTTTTTAGTAATTTGTTAGAGTAGCAATAGAAAACTAATACACCAGAAATGGATGACAGTGACTCATGAGTGTGAATTCTAAGTTATGTCTTCTTTGAAGCATTATGTCCATTACTCAACTGCCTTATTTTTATTATGACACCACTATAAAAATAATAGCATTCATGCATCCAAGATGAGCCTCTTTTAAGAAATTAGCAAAATAGACACACAAGAGAACCTCTATTGTAAAGAAAAATGATTATAAATACAAGTTGTATAAAATTGTATCCACAATTTCCTTGAACTTAAGTCAAAAACATCAATGAAATAATTTTCTAAATAAATATGTGATTTCACGTACAACACAGATCTATGAATAAATAATTAAGAATAACTTATAAAATGTTCCATAATTATCACTGATGGAACATTTAACTTCTCACAGAATGAATGAATTGCTAGTTTATAAATTATTCCAGGTCATAAGAGATAAGAAGCTATATAAATCAAAATATGAAAAGATAGATATGTAAGCCAGAATAATTAGCACAGAAATAATTTCAAAGCATGGCTTAACAATTTTTAGTAATCTTCAAAAAGAAGTGTAACACATTCTGTAAGGGAACTACTAAGATAATTCACTATATTAGTTAGTTAACTAAAAACATTTTGTCCTCAAGCAATTTGACCAATTTTATTTGATCAAATCAACACAAAATCCTATTCAAAAATATTGAGAAAAATTAACAAAGACATTTCCTTTTAAAAAATAAATTTGCTTTCAGCAAAGGAAATTGTAGCAGATGATGAAATAGCAGTAGAATATCTATTAAAATTGGCAATCCTGACTGGATATCTGTTATCTTATTATTTTAAGATTATTTTGGAAAATTATGTTTTCTTCAGTTAGAGTGAAACAGAAATAAGAGATCTAGAGTGGAAGAAGATTAAAGTTTATTATTTATACAGTATGTGTAAACACAAAAATCCCAAAGAAATAAGTTGAAAAATCTTCCATATTAAAAATACAGTGCTAGGGGCACCTGGGTGGCTCAGTGGGTTAAAGCCGCTGCCTTCGGCTCGGGTCATGATCCCAGGGTCCTGGGATCGAGCCCCACATTGGGCTCTCTGCTCAGTGGGAAGCCTGCCTCCTCCTCTCTCTCTCTCTCTCTCTGCCTACTTGTGATCTCTGTCTGTCAAATAAATAAAATCTTAAAAAAAAAATACAGTGCTATATATTACAATTAGGTACCTACACAAAATTCAATAGCTCACTGAAGTAGAAAAGAAGGTTGTTAATATTCTTAAGCTAGCAACAACCCCAATAACAAAACAATAAAAAGATTTGTGGTCTTTGGAAAAATATGTATGTATTTTTTATAAATACAAAAGAAAAAATAAGTAGGAAACTGTATCATGATTCCTTCTAAAATGTTAGAATACTGTAAGATTCAATCAATCTATTGAATTCATAGACTAAACCAATCAAAAATAATTAGCCTACTGAAGCTCCCTTGTTACTCAATAATATGATTCCTAACATTTTTTTTTTTTAATTTTTAAAAAGATTCTTTTTTCTCAGAAGATTTTGAGAGAGAGAGAGAGCACACACAAACAGGAGAAGGGGCAAAAGGAGAGAGACAAGTAGAATCCCTACTGAGCAGAGAGCCTGATGCAGGGCTCAATCCCAGGACCCTGAGTTCATGACCTGAGCCAAAGGCAGGAACATAACCAACTGAACCTCCCAGGCAGCACTGATTCTTAATATTTAATTGTTATTCTTGACAGAAACAACAGAGAGATAGTGAAAAATAATGAGATACTTTTGATAGAATATTATAAGATAAATCTCATTTGCATCCTCACTATACTGAAAGATAAAATTCATGACACTCTTCTATATGATGGCTTCCTGTTTGGGTTAGAAAGCTCAGATATTAAGCTGGAAGTCTGGCAAGCTACATGTTATGGATTGAATGTTGGAATCCCTCCAAATCAGTATGTTGACACTAAGCTTCACTGTGATGGTATGTGTAGGTGGAGCCTTTGAGAGGTAGTTAAATTTAGAGGAAGTCATGAAGGTGGGGCCCTTGATTTGGATTAGTGCCCTTTTAAGAAGAGAACTAGACAGGAGAGTTCTCTGTCTTTCCATGAACACACAAGAGTCCATGTGAGTATACACTGCGATGGCAGCTGTTTACAAATCAGGATGTGGGCCACCACTAGCACCAAATCTGTCACCACCTGGATCTTACACCTCCAGTCTCCAGAAGAGTGAGAAATAAAAATTTCTGTTGCTTAAGTCACCCATTCTCCAGTATTTTGTTATAGAAGCCTGGTCTGACTAAGACACCATAGTTTGTAAAATCTTTCAGAAACTCATTTGGAATCTATGTTCCTAGCCCCTTCCCAGCTCAGACTCATCGCCGTAGACCAGCTCTTTTAGTTAATAATTTTTAACAAGTTTTTCTAAATTTTCTTAAGTGATAGAATATAGAAGAATATGACCTTCACAGTACACTCCCTGCAGATACCAAGACTCTTCTCATCTTTTTATCATGTTTTATTTTGCATGTTAGTTTGCTCTACCATGATGTCCTCTTAGATCATTTTGATAGATCATAGGATCGTAGTTGTGCGAGTCTTTCTTCAAGAAAAGAATGAGAAAAATACTCTGTCACCTCAGAAGAGCACAATTCACCTTTGGTAGTTTGAGGAGCAGTTTTCTGACTGGGAGAGACCCAATGTGCCTGAGTTAATAAGAATTAGGAGAGTAAATTCCTTCTCCTTTACATCTCTGAAATTATGAGTCAGCATCATGGACCATGATCCAGACCCCAATTTCTACTAGAAATCATAATTGCATTTTAGCCAGATATCTCTGATGGGAGGGTGCAAACAACTCACCAATTTAAACTAATAAAATGTTCCTGCTTTCAATAATATTACATCATAACTGAAACTCATTTAAAACTTGAAAAAAAACTTATAGTAAATGATTTAGAGTAAATATTAACAAAGCTCTATTTTGTAGAGGTTTTCATGCTGAGAACACTCTTTAAACCAGGGTGGCAAACTAGCAGCCTCAGGCCAAATCTACACCCCCCACTTGTTTTTGTAAACAAAGATTTATTGGAACACAACCTTATAAATTCTGTTACTTACTGCTATCTATGGCAGCTTTCATGCAGCAACAGGAAAGTTACCTAGTTGCTACAGAGGCTGCCTGGCTGGAAAAAACAAAAATATTTGCTATTAGACCTTTTATAAAAAAGAAAAAGCAAAAAACAAAACAAAACAAAAATCAGAAAAAAAAAAAACAGAAAACAAAACAAAACAAAAAAAAGTGCTGATTCCTGATCTAAACCATATATGATATTGAATTCAATGATTTTAGAAGAGATAATGTAATGGCATCCCTATATTTATTTAAAATAAAATACAATAGAGCAGATGCACACGCCATATGTTTGTCAAATTGTATTTGTTAAAATAATTTTATGTTTCTACTGTTTCTGATAAAAGCAGAGTTGTCATTAAACATGCAGCATCAAAAAACTCCGTCAACAGCCTGTTGCCTATTTGGTAATGTATTCAGACATATATCAGGGGACAGAATAACTGTGCATAATCATCTCTTGTTTCATTTTTAAGTAGCTTGGAAAGAAAAAAATTCTTTAATGTTCAAGGACTCTCCAGATGCAAAAAGTATTGACGTTTACCTCTTTTAAATTTCTTTACATTATAAATAAGATGAACGAGGCCAAATGTTGGTATAAAAAGAAGACTGTTGGGTGCATGGATGAGACCGAGTTTCAATATAACTTTTATGAAGCAGGGAGATGGTGCTAGAAGATCTTAGCTGAAAATGTCCAAAATTGCAAGTTATCTTTTTGTATTTAATGTTCTTTTAGCTTATTGCTTGGAATGGTTTGCATAAGAATAAGTGTTTTATTTTTTCGTTCGTCTGTTTCTACTAAAGTCCTATTTGTATGATTATGATACCCTAACTGGTTACTGTGGAAATTATAATGATATTAGAAACTGATTATGACTTCCGAATGAGACAAGCTGCAGGGCTGGCTAAATATATAAGCAGTGAAAAGGATGTGTTTTCATGTGAAGTGCTGAGTATTATTAAAAAAACAAAGGGAAAGAGAAACAAGGAAATGGGGAGATACAAATAAAAATAATGAGCAATTATATTCTGCCTACCAAAGTTCCCCTGCAGTTTCAATCAACGTCTCTGCTCCTGCTTTCTGTTCTCAATAATCGTGCTAGTTCTGGTAAATATAACCAGCATGATCCAAAACAGCTGTGATTGCTTTCCTGTGATTAATTAATTAATTCATACTCTTTAGTTTACTACTTTATGTATTTTTTAAACACTCTACATTAGCATTTATTTCTGACCTAAGATTGGAATGAATGAATGGTATCAAGAGAGAAATTAGAGTCTACTCAAGGCCCAAAAAGTAGAGTCCCATTTCTTACCAAACTCTCCAGAAGTCGAGGGGCTATTCATGTTGTTACACTTGTGTGACCTTACATTCTACCCTCTGTAAAAAGGGCATACAAACACCACCTACTCCATGGAGTTCTGGGGAGATTATATGAGACAATACATGTATAAAGTGGTTAAGACAGTGCCCAGCATGTGAACAGTCCTCAGCAAATGTTAGCTATTATAGTGGTAAACTTGGAAGCTGCATACTTACTCAAACAATGAGCAACCACAAAAACATTTGTGTAACTTCTTGTCTAGAATATTTATAGAAGTAGGAACAGCGGTCCGCTTACAAGCTGTTGCTTAAAAGTACCATGGAGTTTTACCTTCCTTTAATCCCCCACCCCCATTTTTCTCTATATTGGTGATGCTGCGTTGCTATTGGCTATTGGTAGAAATAAAATCCCTATTGGAAGATAATTGCTTGCCCCAAACACCAGAATCTTCATAGTGGGCCCCTGTTGTGCAGTAGTGAGCCTAGACCTTCAAAGAAAGCAAATTCAACGAGGGGCCTGGAGAGAAGCTGAGACAAGACTGGCCCTCAGTTGATCTCATGTACCCAGAAGCTATCCGGTTATAAATAGGTGAGTGAAGACCTGGTGTTATATAGGTCTCCACTGAAAGGAGCCCTTGGAATTAGGTCTCCTAAAGATAATCTCACTCTATTTGCACACCCAAGTTTTATTAGTCCCCGCAAATGTGAGGTACGTTGGGGAAATATTCCTAACTAAAACTAATTTGGATTCCACCTGCTCACCTATGAATGAACTATAAGCATGACCTCTTAATTAGTATGCCCACCTTACGGTTGCTACCTCAGATCCATACAGCTACTGGCTGTCATCTAAACATGAAATCTAGCTAAGCCACCCCCATACTCAAAACTTGTTCGTGTCTTTCCATGGAGTATAAAGCTCAATCTTCATAGCATCCATACAAAGTTATGTTCGTACTGGTCTTGCCATCTTCCTAGCTTCATTTCTCATGCCTCCCTCACACCCCCATTCTAAAAGGCTCTTCCTCTAAGAATCCTCTAAGTAGCATGGAACAGTGAACCGAATTTCTCTGGTATGTTCCCGGTTATGTCAGATTTATTTTTGTTTCAAGGCAGGCAGTTGGTCTCCTTATTAAATTACATTCAATAAACATTCTATAAATGCATTTCTGTTTTATTATTATTCTCATAGTCAGGAGGTATTTCCTAATGTTTTGTCTAAATCTTGCTTTAAAAATTCAAATGCTAAAAAAAAAAAAATCAAATGCTTTCCTGCAACTTTAAAGAAATGTAGAATTAAATGAAGACACATTGCACACATCCTTTCATACACTGAGAGTTGTTGCAGAGCAAGAACTTATTTTTCTATTTTGTCTTTTTTGAACCAGTCATAGCATGGATCATGAAAATTTACATATTAATAGGTGTTTAATAAATTTTTGAATAGAAAGAATGAGTGGAGAATCCCTTTAGACTATTTTTCTAGACTGATGTAAACAAGCCTTCAGAGACTGAGATTCTCCTCTATTAAAATAGGTAGTAATCATCACTTTATAAGAAGCAAAAACTACAAAGTAATTGAAAGAGTATTCACATATATCTCTGTGTGTCAAAACAGGACTCCTATAAACAAGTGTGGAAAGCTTGATAAATATTTCAATTTATACTCTTAAGAGTTTGGGCATCCTTGCGCTATTATTTCTCCACAGAGCAATAGTAAAAAGGGCAGCTGCTGCTCATATAGGATACATATAACAGCTTTCCCACAACTCTGATGCAAGTTCCTACATAATTGGAATTTTGGATGAGGTGACAATTACTTCCAAGTTTTCTTTCAGTTATTCTCTAAAGTGTTATTCAAAACACTGTGTATAATAACTGGTACAATAAGTGCCAACCAATCAGAGTACACATGTACCCATTCAGAACAGACACCGGTCATAAACAACCAGCACAGCAATGTGGATTGAATCACTCTTGCCTACACTGGAATTCTCATTAGAGGGAGAAACCTTCTGCCTTTAGAGCACTAGGCCAAGGCTTCAAAAAATACCTTTCTAAACATCAAGGAAAAAAAAAAATCTACCCTAGACTTGCTTTTTTTAAAAACATTTTCTTGTTTCCTCAAGCACGATACTCTGCAAAGAACCATTCTAAATCAGGGATATTCTAAAATAAAGTTGAACAGAGACTGGAAGAGTTGTTGGACATGCTACTTTTTGAGCATGTAAAATTTTAATAATGCATTTAAAAATAGTGCATGTAAAAATTTTAATGTTTCTGGTCTTCTATGGAATATGATCATTTGGCTAGTAAACTTCAGTTAGAGAAAAATAATGCCTTCTTTGTGAAACTGTAGCCTCATTCTCCCAGCTTTGTAAGTTTCCTCTTATACCACCACCTGTTTCTGTAAGTTGAAATAACACACGAGAAGATTTTCATGCAAGTTTCAAAAATACATAGTAAATACTCTAAAAATTCTATTACTACTTTTATTGTCTTTTGTGTTTTTGTTGTTGACACCAGAGAGTCATGAATAGGGCGAGCCCAAGAGGGAGTCTCGTGGGAGGCCAATGGCATTCCAGGCAGTAATTATTCTCCTTCCGCCCTGTGTGCCCTACCCCATCATAGCCCACATCTGGGTCATAATTCACGCTCCGTGTGTTGCTCGTTCTTCTCTCCTCCAGGCATTAATAATATTTATCCATCCTTTTTCCGAGACTCTGCTCACCATTGAGAAGAAAATCATTTGAAATTCTTCTATTATTTTTTTAAAAGATTTTATTTATTTATTTGACAGCGATTGCAAGTAGGCAAGATTGCAAGATTGCAAGAGGCAGAGAGGCAGGCAGAGGGAAAGGGGGAAGCAGTCTCCCTGCTGAGCAGAGAGCCCGATGCGGGACTTGATCTCAGGACCCTGAGATCATGACCTGAGCCAAAAGCAGAGGCTTAACCCACTGAGCCACCCAGGCTCCCCTGAAATTCTTTTAATGGACACTAATGATTTGCAGTGTTCCTGTTTCTCTTTTCCCCAAACATGATCACAAGCATCTTAGGAAGTCATATTGGGAACCTTATTTCAAATAAACCTTTGACAATTTTAGATAGTGTGGCAAGATGTAAAAAAGGCAACTATTCAGATATTCACTCACCCTCATGTTTCAGAAGGCCCACTTAAGCCTTTTTTTTTTTTTTTGGTAAAGAGGAAGTAGACTTTAGCTTATTATATATTAATATGCATATGATACTTATTCAATTATAGCTTCTACTAATGGTGACACAAAACCTCAGGTCAGGGATAGGCCAGTTTATTTTGAATGTTTCCATTGTGCTGTCATAGGAGGTTTCTAAGAATAACTGAAGATTATCATCTATGGAAACAGCCCTACACAATTTAGTTGAACATTTCCAGTTTTATTCATAAAGTACTTTTTTTTTTCTTTTTTGGTTCAGAATAGCAACAGAATAGCAACTGTAGGGTTGGACGCATTAAGTTTATTTTATCACTTTTAATGCAAAGATTATTACTGTAATTTACATATCTTAGTAAGAGCCAAAAGCTTCCTGCTGTGGTTTTTTCCACAAATGTGCTACAAATTAACAACCCAGCTACATTAAAGCAAATGAAAAAAAAAAGGTTAATTCTTTTCAATATAAGAAAAATTATCTGTACATGAGACTATATAATTCCCTCAATAAGATTTCAAGAAATAAGAAAATAAAAATTCTATATAAGCTGCATTAATGCTTTAGTCTCATGTGATATGGAAACATAAATCATAAGAAAATATAATAAAATCAATATTGATGAGGCATAACATTTGAGGCTGAGAACCATGGTAAATTCATAAGAAAAAGTGCATCAACAATATTTTCAGGAATCACTTAGGCCTTCATCATGTAAAAATGATTGAAATAAGTATGAAATTTCTTTATTTCCCACTGATATAAAAGCATCAGCTTTTGGTAAACAACTAATCTGATGCTTCAAGAAGGAGTTCCAATAACAAAATAGCGCATCGGGAAATTGCCATTACTCAAAGTATTCCAGTGAGGTAATGAACACTTTCTATACCTAGTATCTTGATGGGAATCCCTGGATGACCCTTCTGCCAACATCACCCATAGACTTTACCATAGACTTTACCAAAATAATTTCAAGAGCCATTCACCATAGACCAGTTTCCCAATGACCTGCATCATCTTTTTCCTATAGCTTCACTGATTTGTCCAAACCCAGTGCACATTGTCCCACAAATTTCACTTTCATCTGCTGCTTCCTTTTGAAGCCAAAGTCACTTAGGTCATTTTAGAACATAGGATATGGGGTAGTCAGTAAGTTGATGAGTGAGTAACATAAATTATAGAATGTGCAGTGGTTGAAAAAATATACTATAACTAATATGTCAACAACTTTTAGTTTCAAATGTTCCATAAGAGTCATTTGTTAGGCGCCTGGGTGGCTCAGTGGGTTAAAGCCTCTGCCTTCGGCTCAGGTCATGATCCCAGAGTCCTGGGATCGAGCCCCGTATCGCATCGGGCTCTCTGCTCAACAGGAAGCCTGCTTCCTCCTCTCTCTGCCTGCCTTTCTGCCTACTTGTGATCTCTGCCTGTCAAATAAATAAATAAAATCTTAAAAAAAAAAAAAGAGTCATTTGTTAGGAAACCATAGTATTATTTTAATTCTTCGGTGTTTAAAAAATGTGTAGGAGCATTTAAAGTTGTATATAAATTCACAGAAACTCTGATGCTCTAGCTAGGTAAATAGGCTGTCCAAAAAATATAAGATGTATTGCTTCCAGATTGAGATCAACAATGATTTTTATAGTACCTACTGTTGTTCAGGTACTGAGCTAGGCTTTGGGAAACAAAGACAAAAATGGATCTTTTCCCTCAAGGATTTCAGTTACCTCATGAGAAACCATTTCAGTGCATTCATATTCCTCTTATACAAAGAGATATTAATTACATATTTGTAGAGATGTTTTTAAGAATATGCTGTATTGTGACTATAGCTGACCCTTGAACAGCAGGGGTTTGAGCTGCATGGGTCCACTTACATGAAGATTATTTTTGATAAGTGCAGTACAATACTGTAAATGTATTTTCTTTGTGATTTTTTTAATAGTATTTTCTTTTTTCTAGGTTACTTTATTTGAAGAATACAGGATATAATATATATGACACAAAAATATATGTTTACATTATTGGGGTTTTGGTCCACAGTAGACTGATTAGTTATATTTGGGGGGAGTCAAAAATTATGCATCATTTTTTGACTGTGATATACACAGTGTGTTTGACTCCCACATTGTTCAAGGTCAGTATGTTTGACTCCCATATTGTTCAAGGGTCAACTGCACTGTTTATAAAAACAAACTATAGAGTAAAATCTCAAACAACATGGAAATGTGTAAAACAAAAAGTAAAATGACCTAATTTCCTATAGTCTTCCCTTTGGACTTTAGGTAATGTTTTCCTCTATGTATCCCTCTTCTAAAGACTTTGGAATCAAATTATACAAACTTTCTACAATTTCCTTAGTATTTTTTTGTATAGATAAGTCACAATACATTTAACTTGTATTACTTAAACTTTTACATGTAATTCAATGTACTTAAAAAAATAGAAAAAGTCAACAAAATTAATTATTAATTAAAGTGACTAGGACCACTTAAATTTATAAAAACATCTAAATTAAAAACCATTAACTCCACATATTTGGTACTTGATATTTATTATACGCATTATACATAATATACATAATAAATATCATAGCATATTAATTAAATGTAATTTATTTTATTTTTTTTTATGTGGGGCTTGAACTCATGAACCTGAGATCAAGACCTGAGCTGAGATCAAGAGTTGAATGCTTAACTGACTAAGCCACCCAGGCACCCCCTAATTAAATGTAATTTAAACATGAGAAAACTATTGTCCTAAAATAGATTTTGAAGAATAATGGCAGAAATTAAAGAAGTGTTTATATAGAGAAAATAAAGCACAGGAACATGGTGTCTATTTCATTATTGATCATAACTGATCATTAAAAAAAAGAATATATACCGAATGCTGGTGAACGATCTTTAAAGAAGATATTATTTAATTCTCTTTATCAGCTCTAAAAGCTTTATTTTATGTCTATTACTATATTTATTCCCAGCAGTTTGTGTGCATTTTTTTGCGTGTATGTGTATGAATTCACAAGCTCACTGTAAATTTCCTATGAGGTTGCAAAGTACTTACATTATTTTAGGTGATCTGAATAAGAGTAAAATTGAGGAATCAAATTACTCAGCTATCAATAATAATTATAAAGTTTCAATGATTAAACCAGTGCACTATTGCACACAGACAAATTAATTGACCAATAGAAGAGAATAGGTAAACCAGAAGAAGAATCAGTCATATATGATCATATAATTTGTTCCAATGGGGCCAGTGGTATTCATAGAGGATAAGGATAGGCTTTTCATTGAATGATGTTGGGTCAATTAGAAAGCCGCATAGGAAAAAACACCAAGCCTGACATTTACATCATACCATTTACAAAAATCAATTCAAGGTGGAGTCATAGCCTCTTGTGAAATTGAAACAATAAAGTTTCTAGAAGAAACATAGAAAAATATCTTCATAACCTTGGAGTTGACAAAGATTAGGAACTAGGGCACACAAACACACAAAAAAAGCTAATAAATTGGATTTCATAATTAAACTTAGTACTTTTGTTCATCAAAGCAAATCCTTAAAAGATTGGAAGGCAAGCCAGACTGACAGGGGATATTTGCAACACTATAGTCTAAAAAAAAAAAAAAAAAAAAAAAAAAGTTTTCTATCCAAAAATCAGCAATACATGAATAATGTAACAACAGGGAACCATATTTTAAAGTTAGCAAAGGAGGGGTGCCTGGGTGGCTCAGTAGGTTAAGCGTCTGCTTTTGCCTAGGGTCATGATCCCAGGGTCATGGGATCAAGCTCCATGTAGGGATCTCTGCTCAACTCTCTGCTGCTCTGCCTACTTGTGATCACTCTCTCTCTCTCTCTCTCTTACTTTCTGTCAAAAAAACAAATAAAATCTTAAAAAAAAAAATAAAGTTAGCAAAGGACATGAGCAGGCACTTATCAGCTAAGAATATATTTATGGCTGATACACATATGTAAAAGTTTTCATCATTATTCTTCTGAGAAATTCAAATTTAACCTGCAAAGTGATATTAATATGTAATCATAATATTGGCTAAACTTATAATTGCAAGTGTTGCTAAATATATGGCACAATCTGGAACTCTGGTATGTGGATGGCGTGAATGCATGTTGGCATATCATGTTAGAAAACTACCTGGTAGTAGTTTCTGAAGTTAAACAAATGTCTCCTTTTTGATCTTAGAATTAGAAGCCTAGGGAGAAACAGAAAGTATTGAGTGTGTACAAAAATAAAACAAAATGACTATGTACCAAAATGTTCCTAGTAACTATTTATAATAGCCCAAGCTAAAAGAATTTAAATATTTCACAATATAAGATAAATATATAAATTGTGGTGTATTGATACAATGAAATACAGGTATTCCCCATTTTTGAAAGTGGGGGAATATTATGCCCTTCATTTTCATAAAAGATGTATAATAGTACCTGTTATCAGTAACTCAAACAAATCTGAAGGGATTTTCATTTTTATGAAAAAATATGGAAAGCAAAAATAGCTTTCAGTGTTTTGTAGCGAGCTGTAGAGTAAATGTACATCCTGAACAGCAAGATTGGCCCCGCCAAACTCCTTCTTCCTGGAGCTATGCTCAGCATCTTAGTGTCAAACTGCCAGAGCTTTGAACTGCGTCTGTGAGCATCTGTGCTTTATCTAGACTTGCTCTGCATCCTTTAGCAGATCAGAAAGCTTAAGAGAGGGTTTATGGGGGATGGGGGAGCGGGGTAGTTATAGCTTAAAAATTTTTCCATATAAATTCATGGTAATTGTTTCTTTGCTTTATGCCATTTTGGCTTACAGATTTTCACAGGGTACCTTTACTTCTGGATAGCAGGGGAATCCTGAAGTTAACAGCAATACAAAATAGAAAAATTCTAATTACAACATGGATTCATCTGAGAGACGCAACTTTGAATGAAAGAAGGTAGATGTAAAAATAATACAAATTGTATGATTCCACTCATGAATTTAAAAGCCGGTAAAACCAATATATGGTAATAGATAACAGAATATTGATGACTTTTGGGAATTGGGGAGGTGGAGCTTCTCGGGTTTTGGGAGTTATTCCGTATATTCTAAGAGTCCAGGTACCAATCAAATGTGTACTTAACTGGATTTAAGTTATACATTATGAATATTTTAAACAAGGCAATGCTTATTCCTCTGAGATGAATTTCTTGATACTTACTGATGATCTTAGAAAAACATACAACTAAAGTATCAATTTGTATCCAAACTACATATATGAATTTGTGAAGAATTGACCTAGAATCATTAGCAAAGGGAAATTTCACTACTTATTGTTGAATTTGTACCATTTCAGAATGGACCTAGGGCTTTCTTAAATCAAGGATATAGATTCCTTAGGATTTTTTCATGTCTCAAATGAACCTAGAGGATCCTTTAAAAATTTGATGTATACTGGGGCGCCTGGGTGGCTCAGTGGGTTAAAGCCGCTGCCTTCGGCTCAGGTCATGATCCCAGCGTCCTGGGATCGAGCCCCACATCGGGCTCTGCTGCTCAGCAGGGAGCCTGCTTCCTCCCTTCTCTCTCTGCCTGCCTCTCTGCCTACTTGTGATCTGTTTGTCAAATAAATAAAATAAAAAAAAAAATCTTAAAAAAAAAAAATTGATGTATACTTAGTGATAATAATGTTGTTGCTAACCAATTCAGTTCATACTGTGATGAATCCTTGTTAAGAATAATGGAGAAAGATTGAGTATTGAAAATTAAATGTTCTTTCTTTACCTGTTGCAATTCATCTAACATGATTTAGTTTGAGTTGTATATCGTTTATTCATATGACAAAAATAGGTGTTTTTTTTTGAATAACTGAAAGATTATTCCAAAAGTTGTAACATTATCATTGTAGGTGGTTAGTAATGAATGGATGAGGATGAGTAAATCAATGAAAGAAGGGGTTATTTAGAGACATCTCCTCATTTATTTCTGGACATAGTTCTTTAGCCAATAAATTGGATAGTTTAAAGGTTTGGCAAGTTATATGTAAAGTACACAAAATACTACATAATTGTTAATTAATTCAACAGATATTTATTGAGTGTTGCATATATGCCAGATATTCTTCCAGAATCTGAAGTTATGTTAGGGAACAACAACAACGACAACAAAAAATTACTGTTCTAATGCAGGTTTTATGGAATTTACACATCTTTGATTTTTTTTTCAGCTCTTCAATAAATAAATGATGCATCTCAAACAAAGTGAGAGAATAGAACTGAGCCTTTGTTACTCGTAACATAACATTCTATAGCCAGATACTCTCACGCACACAGGTGCATGCACTCACAGATACATGTCCTGGGTCCACCCATATGAACCCACCTTCATAAATCACATTTACTAAAAGAAAAAAAGAAGAAAGGAAAAAAGAAAGGAAGGAAGGAAAGAAGGAAGGAAGGAAGGGAGAAGGAAGAGAATTTTGCCCATTGCACATTCCCCAGAAGCCATCAGCCCTGCAAGGAGGATATTATTACAACATTCATGCCAATTTACATTAAGATTTCAAAAGATGTGATTGCATGGAGAACAGTTCAGATATTAAATACAAAGCCATGGGGTGCCTGGGTGCCTCAGTGCCTCAGTGGGTTAAAGCCTCTGCCTTTAGCTCAGGTCATGATCCCAGGGTCCTGGGATCAGTCTCTCTGCTCATCAGAGAGCCTGCTTCCCTTCCTCTCTCTCTGCCTGCCTCTCTGCCTACTTGTGATCTCTGTCTGTCAAATAAATAAATAAAATCTTAAAAAAAAAATAAGTGCAAAGCCGTATTTTCACATTTATCTCAAGCCCCACCTCATCTACTCACTCAAGTTTTCACTCACTGAACCCGCCTTTAACTGTAGATGCTCTTAAGATTTATTCCACTACTTGATATTCACCACACACACACCACAGGTGGAATTTTATTATATTTCTTTTTGCATCATGTTCTCTAGCCACAAATACATTACATTGTGCTATATTTGTAGTTAGAATATTGGCCACATACATTAGTTAAAATGATGAAGTACTACTGTGCTAGTTATAGAAGGGATGGTGGTGGGAAAAGTAAAGGTAATAGAAAATAGAATACATGTTACTTACTATTGTGGACTGAATGTTTGTGTCCTCCCCAAATTCATATGTTGAAGCTCTTTCTGCGAATGGCCAGAAATCTCTGCACCGACGGGTGAGAGATTACTTGAAATTTTCCTCTGAGAGAGAGGAGAAAGCAAGGGGGTCAATGCTTAGAGATGAACACCCTTTGCTATTTTTTGCTCCTGCTTTTATTGGTCCTTCTGGATAAGCACAAATCCTTATCACTATTTCTCAAGAACACTATGTGTGACAAGGGGTCTTACTGAAACTAGGAGGATCTGTTTATGGGAAAGATAACGATATGCTAATCTGCATGTTCTGCGTGTTCTACTTGTTCTGCTACACACAGCCTAAGGGACAATACACACATCTCTTAGATCACAGGGCGGATGTTTGGGCTAAGAAAGCCTCGGGGAAGGCAACTCCCCTTGCCATTCCAAAGGCCTATGCCCTTTCTGAAACCTTCCCAGTCCTCAGTGCTCTGTGTTACATTTTAGCAAGCAAGGTATTATGGCTGATTTCATGCTCTACATTAAACCCCAGCATCTCTAACCCTCAGAGTGCTTGTATTTAGAGGTAGGGCCTTTGGGAGGTAGTGAGTTCTAAATGAAGTGATGAGACTGGATTCCATGATAGGATTAGTGACATTGTATGAAGAGAAATAAACCAGAGCTCCCTCTGTCTCTCCATCATGTGAGGATCCAAAGAGAAGGCAGCCATATACGCAAGCCAGGAAGAGGGCTCTCACCAGAAACAGAATCGTCTAGCACGCTGAATTTGGACTTCCCAGTCTCTAGACTGTGAGAAATAAATGTCTGTTGTTTAAGCCAACCAGTCTACGGTATTTTGTTCTGGCTGCCTGAGCTGATTAAGATATTTACTAGCGACTTAAACTATGGTAGGCAGACACAAACTGATGACTTAATTTTTTATAATCTTCTTTACTGTTTAAAACAAACTGATACACTGGGTGCTGCTATTACTGCTGTTTTACAGATGAAGAAACTGAAACATAGGGAGATTAAGTAATTTGCCCCAGGCTACACAGATAGTCAATGAAAGGAAATCTAACCTCCAAACTATTAAATCAATCATAACATGCTGCTATCCCACGAATTTGTGTTATGCTGCTTTTCAGTTAAAATCAGAAGCCATTTCTAATAAATGACATCCACAATTCAGAGTTACACATCTCAATTCAGCAGCATATAATAATGAACAATATATATGGTAGAGTTTATTGTTGAGTAAGTAACATTATTTTAGGAAACAAGAAATAACTTTAAGGGTGTTATCATGGAATTTAAATTATTTATATATAATGTAGCCACTGTTATACATGTATATAATAAAATGGGTTTACATTCATTTATTATTTTATTCATTCAAAATATGTACATAAATAAGAAGCATGTATTCTTATATTTAAGAAGTTCAATAATTAAACAGGAGTATAGATTATTTTTTAGACAACGTATATGTGCTGATGGAGATAGAGCAAGGCAATGGTGTAGAAGAATAGAAACAAATTGCTAAGTCTGAGAAGTCAGAGAAAGTTTCCAGTCAGATATGACATTTAAATTGACATTGAACAATGAGGATCCTTTTGCAATCAGGTGATGTCTTAACTTGAAAACATAGGACCTATTCAGGTTGTCAGCTGATAGGTCATTAAAAATAATTTTTGCTGACTCTTCACTATATGACTTTTCTATCACAAGCCAAAAGGAAGTTATAGCTATGACACTGCTGTAGCAATTTATATATATGTGTATATATATGCACATATATATTAGACTTCTCAGGGCTTAAGGCCATAAAATTTAAAAAATAATATTTTGCATAATGTTGAATCATTTCTTAAGCAGTAAATAAACCTCTTCATTGAATGCATGGATGGATTATAACCAAAACACAGTTCCATCTACTATTATCCAAAACTGTAATATACTAATGAAGCTTTAATCACATGTGTACTAATTCTAATTATAAAAATAATCAATCAAGAGTGGAAATTAGAGCCCTTAGAGGCTTACAGTCATAAAAAATTAATATTCTTAAGGATTATACTTAAATTCCTGTATACTTGGGTAATCAATTATATATTTTAAATGATATGTTATATTATATTTGCATAAAATTAAGTGGGAGAATTTGAAATGGAAAAATTGGAAAAAAAGGCACAATGCAAATATCCTATCTGGTAAAGAAGAGTTCATTTATGTATGTGTAAAAATGGATGATAGTAGCAAACAAAATACTTTGGCATTTAGATTTAATTGGTTCAATTCAAAAAAGTAACCATTAGTAGTTTTATTTGACGATGACAGTATTTTCAATATGCTGGAAATTGCATTTTTGCATCTGTTTAAACATATAAAGTAAGATTTTTAAATGGAAACTAAATATCCTCAAAGGGGTACATAATTTTAAAAAATCATTTTATCAATAGCACAAACAAAATCTGTTAATGTTACTTATTTGAGAACTGAGGGATAATTTATGAGATAATATCAAGCTAAAATATGGCAATCAATACATAATGAAAGTGGTTATACCACGTTGAGAATTTAAGGCAAAAAAGAGCAAGAACAAATGTTTTGAGTAGAATACTTTATCACAATATAGTGTCTATTTTCTTTCTAAAACAAGACGGTGTGGCACAGTTAGTCTTGATACAACCGTTTGAACTACTGAGTTATAATTTGATTACCAGCGTTCATACATTTAGTCATGTCCATTAGGTATATTTTCTTAAGCTTCTTCTCCATTATAGCTTATATTGATAAATGGTAAGCTCTAAATCTCAGCATACATGTACATATAGAACATGAATGCTAAAGTTGTGTTCTGAGCATACATTGTGTATTATTCAGGCTAATAGACTGCAGGAATTCTGTGTCACTGTAGGTTGGAGTTGATGCATGAACTATGTTAGACAGCAAGACAGAATTGTTTTCAATGTAATCCTCAGGGAGTCCTTCAGAAAAGGGAAAACAATGATTTTGAAGGTTCATTTCAGTGCCAGCTGGCAGAGATCTTAAAGGTTATTCTGTTTTGCCCATACTACATAGTTATTTAAATGTCTCTGTGTGCAACATATGAGAGGAGAGTGTATTTAGAAACACTGGAATTTTAAAAATGTGTTTACAGTGGCAAAAGAAATGAAAAGCAGGAATGTGCTGAATACCTTTTCTGGTTGTATTGCATTAGTATTCTAGTTTTACAAATATTTGTTCTATTTTCACTAAAAGATTGCATATCATGCCTGAGATATTTACCTCTACCCTAACTGGATGCCAAAGACCTACCTGGGCATCTTCTATTGTTTCTATTTTCTGCCAAATTAAATATTTGTTATACAGAAGCAGTATTCTACAAGCCTCGATTTATTTTGGTTAGCATGGTTTAGACATGAGTAAAATGAGGTTGAAAAGACCGGAAATTTACTTAAAAAGAAACAATCAAGGGGCGCCTGGGTGGCTCAGTTGGTTAAGCCTCTGCCTTCGGCTCGGGTCATGATCCCAGGGTTCTGGGATCGAGCCCCGCATCGGGCTCTCTGCTCGGCAGGAAGCCTGCTTTCCCCTCTCTCTCTCTCTGCCTGCCTCTCTGCCTACTTGTGATCTCTGTCTGTCAAATAAATAAATAAAATCTAAAAAAAAAAAAAAAAGAAACAATCAATTGAAGAAATCAATGGTCCTTACTTTATCAAGAAATAGTTTTCTAAAACTAATACGACTTCATAATGACATTATACAACTTCAGACTTACTTTTGTTTAAAATTTTCAAATTTCAGATATCCATAAGGAATAAGCAGATAAATAGCTCATTCTCAAACAAGAAATCTTCATTTTCTTTTTATTTTTTTAAATTTTGTCAAATGATATTTTGGCTATCTACTAAGTAAAATTCATGTGGATATTCCCATAAGAGACAGCTTTATGGACATGCAACCAAGAGAGATCTCATGGGGTTCTGTGCAACCAAGTGAGATCTCACGGGGTTCCATGGTTGGTTTAATGCTTTGTTGCCATCACTTAGGAAAAATAAATAAGGCGGGCTTGGGCAGCTCAGTCGTTTAAGCAAAGGACTCCTAATTGCGACTCAGGTCCTGGTCTCAGGTTCTGAGATGGAGCCCATCCCCGCGGAACTCTGTGCTGGGTGTGGAGTCTGCTTGTGATTTTCCATGTGCCTTTTCCCCACAGCTCCTGTGCTCTTTCTTTCTCTCTTAAATAAATAAATAAATATTAAAAATGGAAAATAAAAATATATTTTAAAAACTGTTGGTTTTATGAAACAAGCCTTAAAAGTTATAATGCAGGCAAAATAAAGCACTGCTCTCTAAAAATGTTTAAAAATAGAAAAAATCATTCAATGGACTGAGATATTCCAATAATAATCTGCAAACAAATGTCATTGAGAATATTGTAATGAAATGGGATTAGCACAAAGAATTGAGCACTGGACGTATGGGAGCTTGGAGAGGTAACTAAATGCAGCACAATTAGCCTTCTGTAGAGTTTCATTAAATAAGAATATTGTCAAATCAATTACAAATGCCTACTAGAGAGAACTGACTTAAATACAGAACATCTATAATATGACTTGTCTTCTAAACCAGTGATTCTCAACCTTTCATGCATACAACAGTGTTCTTGGTTAGCTGTTTTAAATTTAGTCACTGATTTATGAGATCTAGGATAAGGCCACAGCAATCATTTTTAGAAAACGCCTGCCGGTGGTTCTGAATGAAGTCTATCCATGGATCAAACTTTGAAAAAAACAAATTTATCACAGTATCCAGTTGGTTTGAAGTTGACAGTTTATTTCCCACCTATTAAATAACCCAGTCATTAGATTTTTTTTTTATTGTTGTCATTGTTTGTTTGTTCTATTAAAGACCTGGCTGCATTAGTAATATCATAAATGTTTTTAGAGAAATCAATATTTTTAGCTGCAAGTTATACATTATGTTTTATGGAAAATTTCCCTTCAATGAGTGGAAAACAAAAAAAGCTTGAGTAAAAGAACTAAGCAGGTAATGGGAGAGCTATAGTTAATCTAACACAAATATCTGGAGAACTTACACCTTTTGGATAAAATTATCCCCTGAATTTACAAATGACATCTTTTAAGATAAGCAGTATAGCGGCTAAAATAAGAAAATGATTACAATTGTAGTGGGAAGAAAGCTCTGTCATACTGCTAAGTAATTTTTTCCATTGTCTAAAAATAAGGCTGGCTTAATTTAATATGCAGTAATATTATAAAAAAAGTGTGTTTAATACTTTGCATTTGTGAATAAAGTAGCATTACTCAGATCAACATGAATATCAAGACTCATTTGGCTTTTTATATGTTAAGTGATTAACACAGTTTTATTTTGCAATCAAGCAAAACTGCTATAGAACCAGAAAATATTCACATGTGTGTGTGTCTTTTTCCTTCCTCAGTATCTAATTTTAACCAACTGGGTTATTTTAAGTTATTCAACATTTGAGATGAAAAAATTTGCTTTTTAATGGAGATTCTGCATTCATCATAAAGATAAAACAAAAAGTCCTTGGCAGAGGTTTTCTCCACAGAAGCAGGCTATTTTTGTACTGTATATTTAGCAAATTGCAAAAATACAAATTCCAGAAATTGTAACTCAAGAATTTAAAAACAAAAAGGGCATCTATGTATGAATCTCTTTTTGGATTTTTTTTATTACTGTTAAGTAATAAAGCTTTCAGGGATGATATTATAATTCTTCTGAAGTCAACAATTTGTGAAGATTTATTTTAAAGTGTAGTTAAGAAGATAGTCAACAACAAATAGAATCAATGAAATGAGACAAACATTGTTCACTATTTGTTTATTTGGGAAAAATAAATGAAGGGGATCCTGAGTTGTGTCAGGTAGATCTCCAGAAAACGCCTTAAAGGAAAGAGAATATTTGACATGCAGTTTTAAAGTTGATGTCAATGTTATTGATAATATTTTTTCCTGAACACATAAGATGCTGTGTTGATGAGGTAATGGAACAGAGTTTATATTGAATTACATTAGTCAGAACTTGAGAATAGTTTGTTGGTTCAGTAACATTAACATTTTGCCCTACTTGGAAGGAAGTGTCTTTTCTATAATAAAGCAATAAACTGTGCAAGCCACACATATTTTAATGAAAAACTATAACCAGTTTCAATTGACAACAAATTCAATGTGTATTAAAAAAAGCATTTATATTTTATTATCCTGATTTTAAAGTGGAATCAAACCAAGTATGAATGTGATTTTATGTTTTGATTCTAGCTGTAGATCTAACGATGACATTAAAAATAACACTTCTTGAATAAAATTATTAGCTTTTGCTCCATCATTACCAGTCAGAAATGTTTGTTCAGTGTCACTATGATTACGAAATATAAAAGAAATACTTAAAAAGTGACTACTTCATTCTACAGAGGTCTATCAAAAATTTTAACTATGCCCTATGAAATATTTAGCTCTGATTCTTCAGAGCTGAAGTAATTTCAATTCTTCCCTACATGTCACATTTCCACCCAATGAGAATCGAATATACGAGAACTCAAATAAAAATCTGTCTTAAGTTTGTTATCACCAAGTAGTTCTTTGGCACGTCAGTACTGTCTTGGTTCTATTTCTGTTTTCATTCTCTGTAGCAGATGGGTAGTTACCTACTAGAGAGACAAAGCAATACTTTTATTACTATTACTATGATTAATTATTAGCTAAACTCCAAGCATGATTTGGATTTCATCTGTTTGTCATTAAATTTTTCCCCCTCCCATGTTCCAATCCAAGATAACACTAGGGTGTTTTTAAAACTGCAAAAATTCTAAAAAATGTGTCCTTTCTCTTGTACTCTTTTCTCCCGCTTTGTTTATCCAAGTGCTTTTTTTGTTTTTGTTTTTTTCTGGGTTCAACTGTAGTAAACATGTTCTAACTTGTTATCCTCCCAGGAAACCATCATACCTTTGATAGAGCATAACAAACTATCCACAATTTCTATCTTCACAGACTCTATTTCCACCTTCAAAACTGTGGGGTTTTTGTATGTTACAAGGTCCTTCTTTATAAATATCGTGTTGCTTTTTTAGAAATGCTCTTTTCTCACAGCTTCAAATCTTACACATCTATTTATTTGCAAATCTCTTTTAGCAAACTGTAACCTCTAAACTCAATTCTAAACTGCATGTTTCCAACTTTTGGTCTGAAAATTTCATCTTGCATATTCCATCAATATATAAACTCAAACTCTTCAATTAATTTTTCTCCTTTTAACACTAATCTCTTATTTCTGTCAATGGATCAATTTCCCCAAACTCAAACTTAAAAACTTAAAGACATTTCAGATTTTAGCTTTTAATCTTCCTCTTATTCACTAATCTCAAACTTCCATTAAGGATTCCTTAAAAAATATTTCTTATAATTCTTTATCTTTCTATTGACTCCACTAACTCATGACTCTTCATTTTATTGCCAGATATTTTTAAAAACCTCCCAACCTGCCTCTCTTTACCAAAGCATTCTTCCATGGTTCTCTACAGTTTTCAAAATATTCTACAAATTTTATTTTCAGATTGTTCTTTTATTCAAAATGTTGAAGGATTTTCCCTTACTTACGGGACAAAAATCTTAACCTTTATGAGTGCTCTCCATCCCCAGAATCTGTTTGACGACAACTTGCTATACCAGTTCTGTCCAGTTGCATTCATTATTCTACTCCATTGTGTGTGTGTGTGTGTGTATGTGTGTGTGTGTGTGTGTATTCTACTTTGTTTTATATATACATATATATATATACACACACACACACACACACATACATACATATATACACACATATATATGTGTATCTTGATATATGTATATCAAGATCAATGCTTGTGAGAGACTGTCTACTGGAATGAGGGGTTAAAGACCTCGGTGAAACTGTTCTCCCAGAAAAGTAATGAAAATACTGAGAAAATTTTTAAAAAAGCATTTTAGAATTCTAGAAATTAACCAATTTAACAAAATAAATGGAAAAATCAACACATGAAGTACTGGTGGGTATTAATAAGGATAGCATGATTATGTCATTTTGACTTAAAGCTATTCTCATTCTCCCTCACTCCCCAGCTCACTGGCATGGTAGGCATGAAAGCCAGTAGGCTTACAGCCAATAGAGATGACTGATAGCTTTTGAAGCTGTTGAAAACCCCATTCCAGAACATAGTCTATAGTTTGAAAAAATTAAAAAATACTTTCTGGAAAGTCTCTGTTTCCAGAGCTTTGTAGCTATCTGATTTAATTTGGGACTCAGCTCTCAAAACAAACACACAGACCCCCAAAACAGTAACAACAATACAAAAACAAAAACAAAAACAAACTCTATTCCCAAGAAATACTGAAAAAAATAGAATTTTGCTGATAACATAACCTAGGACAGTTGGGGTTGACAAAAGTCTGACCAAAAATTTAAAAGAAACCACTAAATTGTTTATCTTATCTATGGTGTTACCTTTTGAAACTGTCTTCTTTCATTTGGAAGTTAAGCATTTAGGATTTATCTATGCTTTTGCATGTCTTGATAACTCATTCCTCTTTATCACTGGATAGTATTTCAGTATTTCATAATTTGTCTTGTTGTTTGTTTTAATTTAACTATTGAGGGATGTCTTGGGTACTTCCAGGCTGGGCAATTATGAAATAGCTGCTATAAAAACCCACACGTAGGTTTTTGTGTACATATACATTTTCAAATCAGTTGGATAAATATCTAGGAGTGTAATTGCTATGTTAAGACTATGTTTAGCTTTGTAAGAAATTGCCACACTGTCTTCAAAATAGCTGTGCCATTTTGCAGCCCACCAGCAGTACATAAGAGTTCCTGTCACTACACATCCTCACCAGCAGTTGGTTTTGTCAAGTTTTTTTTTGGCTTTCAGCCATTCTAACAGGTGTGTAGTGGTATCATATTGTTGCTTTTATTTGCATTTCTTTAATATACATAATGTTAAGGATCTTCTCACATGTTTATAGGTTATGTGTGTGTGTGTGTGTGTGTGTGTGTGTGTATTTAGCAATGTGTCTATTCAGATCTTTTGCCCTGTTCTAGGTAGATTTTATGATAAAAAGAACAAACGCTCCCTCACTGAAATCTGTCAAAATCCAAATCCCTGGAACTATATTACATTCAATAGGAAAAAAAATGACTTTATAAATGTGATTAAATTAAGAATTTTGAGATGGAAAAATTAACCTGGATTATCTGGACATGCTGATTGTAATCTCAGGGGACCTTAAAAAGGGGAAGCAGGAGAATTAGAGTCAAAGAAAGAGTTGTAATGATGGAAGCAAAGGTTGGAGTGACTTGGCACCAGGATCAGCCTTTAGAAGGTGAACAAGACAAATGAGGAGACTCTACCATACATCTTCTCAAGGACTGCATAACTGCTAGTTTGTTTTTTTTTTAACTTTTTACTTGCCAAACTTAAGATTATAAATTTGTGTAGTTAAGCCATGAAATTTGTGGTGATTTGTTACAATAAAACAAGAAACCAATGCAAATTCTTTATTTGCTTACCATCGAGTTATGATTTCTTTGTATTTTCACTAAACATGGATTTTGTAAGTATTTTTCCTGGTCAGACTTTTTTTTTTCCTTTATTCTATTAACATTGTATTTTGAATTTTAATGAAGTATAACTTATTTTTATCATGGATCATGATAATTGGTTTTGTGTCTAAGAACTCATTACCAACCAAATTGCAGGGGTTTTTTCTATTTTTCCTCTACAGCTTTTATATTTTCCATTTCATCTAGTTATATAATCAATTCTGACAAAATATTTGTGTTATATGTAAGGTGTAGGGCTAAGTTCATAATCGTGCATGTGGATATCCAATTGTTCTCCCATCCAATTGTTCTACCATTGGTGAAAAGACTTTTCTTTCTTCTTGCTGCTTTTGTGTCTTCATCAAAAATCAGTTGACTGTATTTCTTGGGTCTACTTCAATGATCTTTATTCTATTCCACTGATCTATGTATCCGTTCTTTCACCATCATGATGCTGTCTTGATTACTATAACTTTGTAGTAAATATTGAAAAAGGATAGTGTGTCTTCCAACTTAGTTCTTCTCAGGATTTTATTGGCTATGTGAAGGCCTTTGTTTTTCTACATAGCTTTTAGAATTAATTTGTCAATATCAACAAAATAACTTGCTGAGATTATAATAAATATTGTGTTGAATTTGCATATTAAGTTGAAAAGAATTGACATCTTAACAATATAGATTATAAACACTTTTCTCTCTATCTATTTAGATCTTTGATTTCTTTTATCTAGATTTTAGTTTAGTGCTAAATTTATGCCTAAATACTTCATTTGGAGGATTTATTATAAAAGGTACTTTTTAATTAAAAATTCTAGTAGTTTTGGCACCTGGGTGGCTCAGTGGGTTAAAGCCTCTGCCTTCAGCTCAGGTCGTGATCTCAGGGTCCTGGGATCGAGCCCTGCATCGGGCTCTCTGCTTGGCAGGAAGCCTGCTTCGCCCTCTCTCTCTGCCTGCCTTTCTGCCTACTTGTGATCTGTCTGTCAAATAAATGAAATCTTAAAAAAAAAAAAAAAAAATTCTAGTAGTTTTTTACTGGTATATGGGAAAGCTATTGACCTTTTAATTTGTGTTGATCTTATATCCTGCAAACTCATAATACTTATTTATTAATTCTAGGAGGCTTTATGTAGATTCTTTTTTTTTTTTTTTTTGACAGACGGAGATCACAAGTAGGCAGAGAGACAGGCAGAGAGAGAGGGAAGCAGGCTCCCTGCTAAGCAGAGAGCCCGATGTGGGGCTCAATCCCAGGATCCTGAGACCATGACCTGAGCCGAAGGCAGAGGCTTAACCCACTGAGCCACCCAGGTGACCCTTATGTAGATTCTTTTGTGTTATCTACATAGTCATGTAATCTGTATATAAAGACAGTTTTGTTTTTTCTTCACAATTCATGTATACTTTGTTTTTCTTATTATACTACCTAGATTTCTAGTATAATGTTGAATTGGAATGGTGACAGAGGACATCTTTGCCTTGTTCCTTATCTCAGGAGGAAAAATGTCTAGTCTTTCACCATTGAGTATAATATCAGCTTTAGATTATTTGTAGAGGTTCATTATTAAGTGAGGAAAGTTCCACTCTATTACTAGCTAGCTAGAATTTTTGTCCTGAATGGATTTTGGGGGACACCTGGGTGGCTCAGTGGGTTAAGCCTCTGCCTTCAGCTCAGGTCATGATCTCAGGGTCCTGGGATTGAGCCCCACATCGGGCTCTCTGCTCAACAGGAAGCTGCTTCCCCCTTCTCTCTCTCTGAATGGATTTTAGATTTTGTCAAAAATATTTTTATGAGTCAATTGAAATGATTATATGATATTCCTTTTTTAACATATAGATATGGTTTATTACTTGTATTTTTTTTTTAATGTCAAGTTAAGCTTGCATAGTTGGCATAAATCTCACTTGGTCATACAATAAATCATGGAGTAAATCCTACAAATATGAGATTAGTTTAAATGACTTCTCTTTCATTTCTAATATTTGTAGTTTATTTCTTCTCTTTCTTTCTTGCTTAACATGTCTAGAAGTTTTCCAATTTTATTGATTTTTTTTCAAATAACCAATTTTTAGCTTGTTGATGTTCTCTATTATCTTCTTGTTTTAGCTCTAATTTTCTTATTATCTCCTTCCTACTGCTTGTTGTAGAGTTAATCTGCATTTCTTCCTGTATATTTCTTTCCTTTTTTTTTTTTTTTAAGATTTTATTTATTTACCTGACATAGAGAGTTCACATGTAGGCATAGAGGCAGGCAGAGAGAGAGGGAAGCAGGCTCCCAGCTGAGCATAGAGCCCAATGCGGGGCTTGATCCCAGGACCCTGAGACATGACCTGAACCAAAGGCAGAGGCTTAACCCCCTGAGCCAACCAGGCACCCCTCTTCCTCTATATTTGTAAAGTGGAAGTTTAGGTTATTGATTTTAGATCTTTCTATCTAATATATGCATTAATGCTATACCTGTCCCTCTAAACATTGCTTTTGCTGCATCCCCACAATTTTTGGTAGCATGTATTATCATTTTATTTAAATCAAAACATTTTTAAAATTTTTTCTTGAGATTTATTTTTGGTCCATGTGCTAACGAGAAGTGTATTTTTTTTTTTATTTCCAAATACTTAGGGATATTCCAGCTATCTTTGTGCTATTAATCTCTACCTTAATTCCAGCATGATCTGAGAATATACTTAGTAGGATTCCAATTTCTTTCTTTCTTTCTTTCTTTCTTTTTTTTTTTAATTTGTTAAGGTGAGTCATCTGGTCCAAAATGTGGTCTGAATTGACAAATATTCCAAGTGACCTTGAGAAAAATGTGCATTCTGATGTTGCTGGATGCAGTATTCCATAGAAGTCAATTGGATAAAATTGATTGATTTGTGCAGTTCAGTTCATCGATATCTTTATTGATTTCCTGCCTGCTTGACCTATCAGTTACTGACAGAGAGGTGTTAAAGTTTCTAATTATTATAGTGTATTCATTTATTTCTCCTTGCAGTTCTGTCGGTTTGTGCTCTCTGTATTTTAATGTTTTGCTTTTAAGTGCATAGACATTAAAGTTTGTTATGTTTTCTTGAGGAACAGATTTCTTTATCATCATGTAATGACCCTTTATCTGTGAAAGTGTCCATTATTCTTAAGTCTGTTTTCTATAAAATTAATATGTTGCTTCAGCTTTCTTTTGATTGATGCTATCCCTCTCTTTAATTTTAACCATCTGTACCTTTATATTTAAGGTCGATTCCACAAAGACATCATATAGCTGCATTTTGTTCTCAAAATGCTCAGTGAAATGAAACTATGCACACAAAACTTACAGAAAGTATGGCAACTATGTCTCACCAACTAGGGAACTTCACAAAAAGATAGAAATAATAATAATAAAACAATAATAATTATTATGATTATAAACAATGATTTCATTAAAATAATAGTAGAGGATAAAATAGAAATTCTGAAGCTGCATAGTACTATAACTGAGATAAAAATTTACTGGAGGGATACAGCAGTGGATTTAAGCTGGAAGAAAAACATAACTAATGAACTTGAACATAGACTGAGGGAGATAATCCAAACTAAGGAACCAAAAAAAAAAACAAAAACAAAACAAAACAAACAAACAAAAAACCCAAGGAATTAAGAAAAATGAATATAGTTTAAAGATGATTGGGACAACATCAAGAATGCACATACGAATAAAGAAGGAACCAGAAAAGTATAGTGGTAAATCAACAGGAAACAATATTTGAAGAAATAATGTAAATAACATCTTAAAAAAAAAAAGAAAAAAAAAAAGACACAAGGGGCACCTGGGTGGCTCAGTCTGTTAAGTGTCCAACTCATGGTTTCAGCTAAGGTCACGATCTCTCAAGTCCAGCCCCACATAAGACTCTGTGCTCAGTGCAGAGTCTGCTTCAGATTCTACTTCTCCCTCACACTCTCACTGTCTCTCTCTCTCAAATAAATACAAAAAATCTAAAAAAAAAAAAAAGATGAAAGATTCCAAAATTTAATAAAAAAAATTTAAGCTAAACATATGAGAAGTTCAACAAACTCCACGTAGAAATACCTCAAAGAGATCCCCACCTAGATTCTTCTTTGTCAACCTAATGAAACTCTCTAAAATTGAAGAGAAAAGCTTGAAGGCATAAAGAGAAAAATTGCTTATCATGTAGAAGGAATCGCTATAAGATCAGCAGCCAACACATCTGAATTGAACCCTCATGTGGGCCAGAGGGGAGTAGGAATATGTATTCATGTTTTGACAGAAAAAGACTGTCAACCAAGAATTCTGTATCTTACAAAACTGTCCTTAATAAGTAAAGGAGAAATTAAGACATCCTTGACTCAGTAGAGAGTGGCAGAAGTGATTTTATACACATTCTTTCTACATATTTTGTATATATCTAGAAGTATTCTAGTATATATATGATAATAATCCAAATATATATAATAAAATACTATTCAGAAAAGAAGGGGACAAACTATGGATATATGTTATGCCATGAATTAAATTCAAAAACATTTTAATGAAAGAAAACAAACATGTTCAGGGGCCCCTGCGTGGTTCAGTCAGTTAAAATCTGCCGTCGGCTCAGGTCATGATCTCAGGGTCCTGGGATCAAACCTCGTGTCAGGCTCTCTGTTCAGTGGGGAGCCTGCTTCTCCCTCTCCCTCTGCATCACCCCCCACTTGTACTGTCTCACTCTCTCTCTGTCAAAATATAAATAAAATTAGAAACAACAATGACAAAGAAAGAAAACATGTTCAGTGAAAGAGGGCAAACATAGAGGCTACATATTTTATTATTCAATTTATATGGAATATAGAGAAAAGATGAAGTTTAAAGACAGCATGTATATTAGTGGTCACCCAGAGAGAAGGGAGGGAGGAAGAAGTACAAATAGTGCATACATATAAACAATACATGGTAATTTTGGGGTGATAAAATGTTCTAAAATGGATTTATTGTGATGGTTTCACAATAACTGAATTGATGTTTTACAAAAAATCATTGAACTGATTGAAATCACTTGAAAAGAATAAATTATATGATATACAAAATATGACTCAGAAGACTTATTAAAATAAACCAAGGAGGAGGAAGAAGGAACTATGCAAGAAACTGAGCATACAAAGATGAGTAAAACATGATCACCACCTTTATTAGCTCCCAGCTTAGTGAGTCTAGTGGGAGAGACAAGGTCACCAGAAAACATTCCCACTACCACCAAAAATAGAAAAGAAAAAAAAAATCCTGTGCAGTTTTCTGTTTGAGAAATAAAGTTAGTATTAGGGGTGTAGACTGTCATGTTTGAGGAACTCAAAGTTCCTCTTACTTATCCTGTTGAAAACTATAGTACGATGTGGGGGTAGTGAGAAGTTAAGGTCAGTTGACAATTTTGAAACTGAAATCTTTTCTGCAATGTGTATAGTCTGTTATAACAAGCTGAAAATTTGCAGTAATGCATTTAAGAAAAGACAATTGACTGAACTAAAATAATGGCAGGGATGATCCTAAACAGCAGTAAGAAACAAGGATATTTAAGAGATATACATGCAAAAATTTAGCATAAAGCAACTTGATAATTTCCTAAGAGTACATTTAAGGAATTTTATCATGTTCCAGCATCTAAGCAAAATGATTCTGGACAAAACTAAATTTGCAAAGATACTTATTTTTAGGTTATGATTCAAGGATGAAAGTTTATACGAAAAGTGTTAAGTATGTTGTTTATATTCAACTTCACAGTGAAGACTACAATACCTTCTTCTAAATTACAGTGATGGTTGATACTGCTTAGAAGTGGAACAGTGTGCATAAACAGTATCTTCCACAGAAAAACTTATATTAGTCAACACTTAAATATAAGGGACATGAAATTAGAGATTTTCATCTATTTTATTTACTTCTGTATCTGCAACATTGAGAACATTACCTGTACACTGTAGACACAAATTATATTTTTGTTGAGTAACTGAATATACACAAAGAGTAAAGGAAAAAATTCTGGAGAAGGATTTTTGTAACCAAAGATACCAAGGTTGAAAGGAATTGATTGAACTGAGATATCACAAATTGAAAATACATTTCCCAGGAATTCGTAATAGAGTTAACCAGAAGGGGTCAGTACCATTCTACCTTGGACCCAAGCATAATAAACTAGAACTAAACAAATAGCACTTTACACTCTGTCAAGAAGAAACAAAGAGGAATTTAAGTATCCAATTAGATGAAATTTCCTCATATCATTTACAGAAACTCAGTGACTCCTATTATTATTGTAGTAGTGAAAGCAAATAATTTAGTGAGACTTTATGAAATAATGTATAGGACCTATGAATAAAGCACTTGGGCAGCAACCTTGTCATTGCCTGAAGGCAACCACCTCATATGAAATTTTAGAAGTGTGTGAAGGTTTTTAAAATCTAACATTTCTATGCCTATCAACATGTTTTATTATCACAGTTCTCATGATGATTTGTTGAGACTTGCTATGGGCTAGGAACTATCTTAATTGTTCTCCACCATTATCTAACATAAATGCCAGTGACAAGCAGTAAGGTTTATTATATAGATGAGGAAATTGAGGATTTACAGATAGTAAGTAGAAAGATATAAACTCCAGGATAGCAGAGACTTTCTCTCCTTCACTCAGTGCTGTATTCTCAATGCTCCATTAAGGTCACTATTACAGGCTGAATTATGATACCCACCAACGTATATGTGGAAGCTCTAATCCCTAGTATTATAGAACATGACTATATTTGGAGATAGGGCCTTTCAACAGGTAATAGGTTAAAAACGAGGCCATAAGGATGGGCTCTAGTGAATCTGACTGGCATTCGTCCAGAAAAGAAAATTTGGACACAAGAGAGATATCAGTGGTGCTCCTGCACAGAGGAAAACACCAGAACACATACACCCAGAGGAAAGACCATGTGGGGACTACAGCAGGAAGGTGGTCATTTGTAAGCCAAGGAGAGACCTCAAAAGAAGCCAAACCTGCTGATACTTTGATTTTGGACTTCTAGTCTGGAGAACTGTGAGAAATCCATTTCTGTTGCTTATGCCACCCAGGGTGCAGTACTCTGTTATGGCAGCCCTAACAAAATTAGACAGTGCTCACAAATATCTGCTGCATAAATTAAATATTTTCTCCAATTTCACAAAATCTAGCATGTCTGTAGTGTTCTGAAGCTAGACTCCAGGTTGTTATACTTACTACTAGAACCTTCTGCCTTTTATGTTCCTGCAGCAGATTCTTTAGGAGAATTCAAAATTAGGCACCTTCAATATCAAATTTATTTAGCCATAGGGATTTTTCATCAATTTATAAAAAGCTCATATTTGGGGGGCACTTGGGTGGCTCAGTGGGTTAAAGCCTCTGCCTTCGGCTCAGGTCAAGATCCTAGGGTCCTGGGATCAAGCCCCACATCGGGCTCTCTGCTCAGCAGGGAGCCTGCTTCCTCCTCTCTCTCTCTCTCTGACTGTTTCTCTGCCTACTTGTGATCTCTGTCTGTCAAATAAATAAATAAAATCTTTAAAAAAAATAGCTCATTTTTTTTTTGTAGTCTAGATGTTTGAAACCACCTTTTCATGGTGCTAAGAACCTGATCATAGGGCCAATTAGAAGACATAAGTTCAAGCAAAAGTCGCATTGATTCTTCAAGTTTCCCAAGAACTAAGGAATAGTCTCTCCAACCTAAGAAATCAACAGCCAAAGTACAGATAAAATTAAACTACATACAATGTAGATAGATCCATAGGAAATAATAGGTACATTTATATATGGCATCTACACAACTGAAATGTTGAGACACTTTCTCAACCACAAAAATATACATGTATTAAAATATTCAAGGAAATAGAATGTTAGAGTCCTTCTCACTTCCTTCACTGAATGCAACTCTGAAAGACCTGAAGATTTGTTGGGCCAGACCTCAAATCTGACTCTGCAGATGTCTTATGATTTAACATCAGGTCTACTCTATCTGTGCCATAGAATTACATTGATTCCCTGGGAACATGGATGTGATTGGATAACTCAACCAAACAATGCAAGGAAGAAAACAGCTAAGCTTATAGGGTCAGAGATAGACGTAGTTTAACAAGCTACGTAGGTAGGTTGGGTGGCAGAAACAATAAAAATAAATTAAATAAAATAACTTAAATAAAGTACACAGTGGTATTGCCTGAATTTATTCCTTAAGTAGTAGATTTGTTATTTTTTTTTTCCACATGAAGAATTAAAGCTTAACTCATATATTCTTTAGGAGATAGCTGCGGGCCATAGTCATTATTTATTTCCAGTTGTGAACTGCAATCTTACTTTTGCTACTGCATTCAGTTCACATTAGGGATTTTTTATAAGGTAAGTATTTAATAATAATGAGTAGATCCTTGCAAGTGTAAATATCTTCTTAAATGTGACCACTGAATAGTACTTAAGTTGAAGTAGGTAACAAGGATCTCTTCCTAAAAATTGTGTTCTGTTGCTTTAGGAGATTATGAAACAGTATATTCAAAAGTTCATGACCGGCGTGCCTGGATGGCTCAGTGGGTTAAAGCCTCTGCCTTCGGTGCAGGTCATGATCCCAGGGTCCTAGGATCGAGCCCTGCATCAGGCTTTCTGCTCAGCAGGGAGCCTGCTTCCCCCTCTCTCTCTGCCTGCCTCTCTGCCTACTTGTGATCTTTGTCTGTCAAATAAATAAATAAAATCTTTAAAAAACAACAACAAAAAGTTCATGACCAATAAAATATTTCACTGATGTAAGAATTTCTGTGTATGTTGGGGGGGTGCATGTGTGGTACATGTGCATGTGTATGTATGTATGTGTGTGTCTTCTTAGATTCTATGAGAAGCCTACTTGTTCTGAGGGGCTGGAACAGCCTTGTGATTCCTATAAATAGTCAGCTTGCCAAAACCTCAGATTCTATTATTAGCAATTAGATAGATAAGAACTAATCAGGATTCACTATTCTAATTGCACTGCATCTGTGTTCTTCAAAGCCCCCTGCAATTTTGTCTTTTAAGAGTGAAAAATGGGAAACACAAAATCTACCACTCTTATTTTGTACAATTTTGTCAAAATTATGATTTAATAGCAATAGAATTTTCAACAGCTAGGCAATTTCCCCTGTTTTTATCCCAAAGTCACATCAAGTGAACCTGAGTCCATGATGAATGTCTACATTAAAGCTATCATTGCTAATAGTATTCCATATCATTTGTCTTTGGTTCCGTGGGACCAAATTACAATCACCACATGACTGTAGCTTATCTTGTGATTAATGATGGTTTTACTAAGTCACTGACAGTGAAGCTTCTGGGAGGAAAATGGTAATATGGTTTGAAATTTTAAATTGCACATTTAAAAAATCATTACCTGGTTTTCAAAGAGATGGTTAATTTGTGCATGATAGGGGGTAAAAATCTAGTCCTTTTAGCCACTGAAAAGAATCTCTCAAGACAATGATTCCAATGTTTAAAGGCCATAAGATGCTATAAATAACAAAATGTTCCAAGGAAATGCAAACATCTCTTAAAATGGCTGCTGAGTTTTTCAGATGGATGAAATTTTAATATCCAAAAAAAGTGCAGAGACTAAAAAAACACCCCAATAGAAAATTAAGTTGGGTGATATATTGAAGAGCATTCTGTATGATATATTGTAGGTTCAGAAAACTGCTCTACACCATTTCCCTGAGAGTCATCGGTGCACATCTAAGTCATTAGTGAAGGAATATTATCAGCATCCATTGGACTTCTGATATTTTCTTTTAAATTACCTCAGTCTCGAAACTCATATGAACTTACATTATTACTGCTGGGACTAATTGGCATTGGTTCAGTTTAAGCAAAGAGAGATTTGTAAATTCATTTTGCTTTAGGAAATAGACAGCCAATATCAGGAAAAGATCTTTTGATTTCAACTTTATCTCTTTTTCTATATGAAACTCAAAACCTTTTTTGCAATCTTAGCCTCAGTTAAGCTTCATAATAATAGACAATTTGCAACTCAAATGCCCATAAAATAACCTCAAAACACTAAAGATAAGTCATGAATGGTTTTGTCCTCCTATAGTTTGGTAAAAATAGAACAGAGGAATCCAAAACTCCATTTCTAGCCCTTCTACAAGTCAATTGACCATATCTTCTATGATTGAAACAGTCAAAATATGTCCATCTTTCAAAAACCCGTAATCATCCAAGTGACTGCAACCCTAACAATGGCAGCTCAGATTGTTATTTTATTTCTGCGCTTTTCATGCTATGTTACCTCCAGAAAAATACTTTTTTTCTAGTAGTGTGTTGATCTTCTATGTGTACTTGGGCTGAAATATTTCATCTATTGCCTGATATGATATTGTCTGAAAGAATGAGTGTCCAAGAATTGATATTCTCATGACATTATTGTTTTCTATATAAAAGGGTATATGATGATGGCTTCTGTTTTTAGAGAGAGTCATCAAAATGTTGGAGGCTGCATTATTTAATCTGGGCAAGTGATCAATCCTACTTGTGCTCACTCTGCTGTTTAGAAGACTAATTATTATAGCAATTTTAGGTGATTTTAATGTTCTAAGAGAGCTCAATGAAGACCGTTAAACATTTATTAGAAACATATTTGCCTCTATGAACCTCTAAAACAAGAACATCACTGCAGTTTAACCATTTATTTCTTAGTGCTGGTGTTAACATTAATTGTTGGTGGTTATAAAACCATTTAATTTTCTTGATTAATATAATAATTAAATGTGTTATTATAAATAAAGAAGATGGAATTAGTGATGTAGTCTGTATGAGTGATGACAGATAAGTCTTATGCTCTATTTTTCTAAAAAGACCAAGTTAAAGAGACATTTGAAGATTATCATTCAAAATAAAGCTATTCAAAACAAGTAAAATAAGGAAAGGAAAAGTCATCTATCATCACTGGCATAATAGCATGATAAGATCTGTGGACTCACTTCCCAGTGGAATAAGAGAGAAATTACACACACAACGCACAAACACAAAAGAAAATAATACAAACAGTAAGGCCACAACCATTAAAGTATCTAGAAATGGTGTTTACATTATAGCCAATAAAAAATATTTATTCAGGAAAACAAATTAAAATTCAGTAATTCAGTAATTTGGAGGAAAGGAAACTCCATTTGAGATCAGTGGAGCTAAGACTACCTCTACTCTGATCTTCTGATTGGAAGTCTACCTTGCCAAAGGGTCAGAATGTTAGCATTTTTCATCTTGTCCTACAAGTAACTTTGTCAAAGTTCTAGGCAAGAAATGGAGGCTCTCTTTTATTTTGACCTAGCCTACACTACTGGGAGGATTTCTGTCTCGAGTTTGGGGCCCTGGTCATCCTTTTCTAGGTCCATAAAGCAATATTTCCATGTTGGAGTGGTAAGCTGAAAAGACCTCCTACTACTCTCCTTTCCACCTAGCACTGAGTTCCTAAAGCAGGGATGACACTAAGAGTGAAATGAACTATTGTTTCTGCCCCAAGATCCAGAGATGTGGCTTAAAGAATTTTTGTGAGGGTGAAGGGAGAGAAAATCATAAAAGAGCTCTGTGTCTCTTCCAAAAATAACAAACTACATTTGCAAAAGGGTGTGGAGAAATTGAAGTCAAGTGTGCTGTCAAAAACAGTAGAGGATGTAGTGAAAGGAAATTGGTAGGAGATTCATAAATTCATAAAAGATTTAGGCTAAACGCCGTTTGCTTATTCTCCAGAGAGAACTGGGAGAGAAACAGCTAGAAGGCACCTTCCTGGGATCAGAACAATATCAAAAACGGATATTTGTAACCATTTATTCAAAGATGTTTGAATTTTTAAAAAAATGAAAGAAAGAAAGAAAAAAAGTGAAAAAGCAACGAGATAACAAGCAGTGGATTTCAACCATGGGGATCTCAATTAGTGGATCTCGACAGCAATTAATGGATCTCAACATTATCTAAAGAAAGAGATGGTCAAAGGAAGCTCTGAAAAAAAAACAGCTATTTCCAAGGTGACTCAGGGTACTCTTTAGGTACAATATAAAGGGCTTAATACTAAGGGAGGGAAGTAGATTTTACTAATATATTATAGCCTAAACCAATAACCAAGCAAAAATAATAAACCTGGAGTCAGGGAGTACCTAGAGTTACTACTATACATTATTTAAAATATCCAATTTCCAACAAATTTCTGAAATTCAAAGAAATAAGAAAGTGACTCACACACCAGAAAACAAACATGCCACAGAAACTATGTGTGACCAAATGCAGCATTTAAAAAGAACAACAAAATATGCTGAAGCATACATTATAAACACATTATAAAACATTCAAGGAAATGCAGGAAAATATGATTAAAGAAAAAACATTATGAAAAAATAAAGAGAGATTATTATAAAAGAATCAAATGGAAATTCTGCAGTTAAAAGGTACACTGACTTTCATGAAAACTGCATGAGGGGCTCAATAGTAATTTAAGCTGGCAGAAGAAATTATCAGTGAAATTGAAAATAGATCAATAGAGTTGATGTAAGCTGAAAAAGAGATATAAAAAAAAGAAAAAGAGAACTTCAGATCAAGGTGAGTACCACTAAACACAACAACAAATGTGTAATGGGAACACCGAAAGTATAGGAGAGAGAGAAAGAAGCAAAACATTTTTCAAAGAAATGACTTAAAACTTTCAAAATTTATTGTCAATTAATAATCTGCACATCCAAGAAGCCTTTTGACCTCCAGTCAACATGAATGCAAAGAGATCCACAAACAGACATATAAAAATACTAAAAACCAAAGATGAAAAAATCTGGAAGATAGTCAAAGAAAAATGACTGCTCTCTTACAAGGGAACTCCGACAAAACAGAGTCCTCATCAGAAGACATAAAGAGTAGAAAGCAGAAGGTTAACATACTCAAAGTGCTCAAAGAAGGACAACAACCCCCCCCCAAAAGTTGTTACTAGCTGACCTACCTTAAAAGAAATGCTAAAGGAAATTCTTCAGGCTAAGGGGAGTGACCCCCAGATAGTATTTTGAATCCACATAGAAAAACAAATAACAATAGAAAAGGTAATCATGTAACTACGAAATATAGTGTAAGTGTTTTGTCTTTCTTCTCCTAAATTGATTTAGAAAATAATTGAATAAGACAATATGTATATAATGTTTTGTTGAGTGTGTATCGTGAAGAAATGTAATATATTTACCAATAACAGCACAAAGATGGTGTTTGCAAGTAAGTATTGAGCTAAGGAAATGATTACAGATAGTAACTTGAATCCACAGAACAAATGAAGAGAAATAGAAATGATAAATAAGAAGGTTACTATAACAAAAACTATATAAAAAAAAGAACAAGTTATTCTTTCTTGAATTTTTTTGCTGATTATACATGTTCATTGAATATATAGTAAAACTTACTGCTTTCATTTACAATATAGATACTGCTTTGGTAACCATGTGGGTTAAAATAGCCCAAATTAATGAAATTTAAAAACATGTATTCTCTTAAATATCAAACAATTTATTAAAATGCTAGTTTACATGTTGATTAAAATTTCTATTATCATATTAGAATAATCACTACATTAAAAACATTTTTTTTTAAAACAAAACTTTAAGTTGCATTTGTGAAGATCAGCAAACTGAAATAAGCCCTTCCAACAAGTGATTTTGACTAACAAAGTCACTTGTTGGAAGGGCTTATTTCAGTTTGCCGATCTTCACAAATACATATATATAAATTCACAAATGCAAATATATAAACTCAGAGTAGTGTGTAACTAGCTTACCTCTGCAAACCCTATGGATTTTAGCAGTTTACCTCTGGTTTGAAGCCTATGTAATACCTTTTGGATAAATGCCATAATCAGTACTTATTGATCTTAACATTAAATGAATAATGGCAAGAATTCCTCTTTTGCATAGGCAAAATTGACATTGTAACTGAGCCAAGACTGCAAAAATTTGGGTATTATCAGGGAGTCATCTATCTCATTGTTCAGCTCCTAAATGGAGTTATTAAACCATCTCATAAATATGGAAATGTGTAATATTTTAAACCATAACCAGGTGGGTAGAGTTCCTGGGAAATACTTCCAAATATGTAGCCATCATTAAATTTAGAAATGAGTTTAATATAACCTAAATAAGTCTATCATTGATGTATTTTTGGTTGATGTAGAAAAGATTTCTCAATGCTTTTCAAAGCAATTTCTCAAGAAAATTCTTTTAAAATATTAAAGAATGAAAGGTCAGAATCTCAAGGTCTTGATTTTATTTGTAGATGTTATAATTACTGAAATATTTTTGCACCTGTCACTCTGACATTTAGAGCAGAAAAAGAAATAGAAGGTAGAACGGAATCTTGACAAAAACTACCTATCATTCAAGATGTCTTCCTAAGTCAACAGAGTTGTAATTAGAAGTTTAACCACATCTCAAATATGGAGTACTATACACATTTTTAGGTGTTTGGTGTATAATTGATGATAAGAAAGATATCTCACTTCCACATTTTGAAAACAATGAATAAAACAGAGGATGCAACGTAACCGTAATTGAGTTAAAATTCATACCTACTAAGATTCTCATAGGGAGAATGTCCTTCACCAGCTTTAGATTGAAATGCCATCGAGATTCCATTACTACCGACTTTCTTCTCCCTTCATTTAAAAGCTGTCTTTAAGAGATGCCACTCATGGGGGCTAGAAGAAACCTAGATCACAAGAGAGAATCCATATGATGTCATCCTTAAGAGAGAAATACTTTAGATCTCTTCTCCAGGTATTCCCTTTAAACCTGTTTTTTTTTTTTCTTCTGTTTTTCAGGTCAATATGACTTTGACATAGCTTTCGATCAACTGCCTTCTTTTCCTAAATGCTTACCTAATTAAACTCCATAAGAGGAATGTGTTTGCAACATATAAATATGATGGACATATATATACACATATATGTTGGAAATTCAATTCAGTGCTTTCCTTCTGCCAGTCTTTTCTTGTTGTTGTTGTTAAAACCTTTATAATGGGACACTACTTGTCTGCTGCCAGCTCTTGAAAGAGATCTTTTCACAGGAAAGAGATGCCTACCACACTGTATCCATCTTTAACTGCATTATTTATTCATTTAAAAAAAATCAAGCTCATATAACATTGAAACCAGAGATTATGTATATTCACAAATCCCTTCTAAAGCTCTATTTTTAAAAATCTAAAATGAATAATTTTATTTAAAAAAGAGAGAGAAGCTTTATTATATTGAGATAGATCAGAGAGAGGCATTAGTAACTAAAAAAAAGAAATGTAAATATTAGCTAGCACTTTGTTATGGAGACTATTAGTACCAAATGTCATGGGAATTACAAATCAAAGATGTTTCTTTAAAGAGAAAAAAAAAAACTTTCAGTGATATCTGGCATCATCTTCAACACATAAACAACTTGAGGAGGAGTTTATACTAGTCTATTAATGAAGATTGATTATGCAATAAAATTAATAATATGGAGATATGAATAACCATGTAAAGATTGCAGGCTATGTGTGTCCTCATGGATAGATTAGAGCCTTTGATAGGGTTGTAATGATTATGGGCCAGCTTGAGGGAGATTTTTTGCCTCATAGGTTTAGAGAAACCAACTGGAAAGTAAAAAAGAGATTGGAGAATACGTAAATAATGAACATATAAGCAACATCTACCATGTATCTGGCATATTGATAAAGCAAAGACTAAGGAGGCAGAAAAGTAAATTATGGTGATGGTATGAATTTGCATCTATACACTGAGGTGAGCAAAAGATGTCCAACTAGTCTGTCTTAATTTTTAGTAAAACACAACAGTGCTGAGGTTGGGTACTATTAACAAGTGGGAAAAGGCAAGCATTGAGCTTCCAGTTCTTGGAATTAAAAATGTGTAATTTTAATTGTGCTCTGAACTCTTTCTCTAATGTCCATTCCATAAAAATAGCTTTAAGAACTGGGTTGTGAGGGGCACCTGGGTGGCTCAGTGGGTTAAGGCCTCTGCCTTTGGCTGGGGTCAGGATCCCGGAGTCCTGGGATAGAGCCCTGCATCAGGTTCTCTGCTCAGCAGGGAGCCTGCTTCCCCCCTCTCTCTCTGCCTGCTGCTCTACCTACTTGTGATCTCTCTGTCAAATAAATAAATAAAATCTCAAAAGAAAAAAAAAGAAAAAAAAAGAACCATGTTGTGAAATGTTAGAAATGAGAAGTAGAATATAGGTAACAAAGGTATTTTTAAAAGAAAATACACCATTTTTCGTAGCTTATAAAATAAATAAGGAAGTCATAAAGAAATAGCTCATTGTCTAGAAAATATAATTTTCCAAAATATTTGTAAAGGAGGAAAATATATCTATCAGAGAAGATTGAAGAAAGCAAAAAGCCAACTACTTCAACAAGATTGCTTAAACACATATGTGTTCTCCTGTGATTCTCTCAGGCTTTCAAGAAAGAAATAATTTCTTTATTATATACCTTCTATAGCACAGGAAAAGAGATTCTCCTAATCTATGTATGTTTAACAATTCATTCAAGTATAATTTACCTACACCTTAAGTGTATAGTTCACTGACAAATAATTGAACCCAAAGTAATCTCCACCATTAACATACATACTGTTTGCATCACCCAAAATGTTCTCTCATACCTCTTTACACTTAATTCCTATACTCTATATCTGGCCCCAAAATTGACCGGCAAGATTTCTGTTACTAGAGGTTGGTTTCCTCCTTCATCAATTTCATATAAATGGAATTATACAGTAGATACCATTTTTGTCTTGCATCTTTCACTCAGAATATAGCTCTATTCCATTCATCTATGTTGTGTATGTAAGCAATTTGTTCCTTTTTAATAATAAGGGATATTCTCTTTATTAGATACATCATATTTTTGTGATCCATTCATTAATTGCTGAATACTTGGGTGGCTTCTATTTGGGGGCTATTATGAATAAGGTTGCTATGAACATTTGTATACAAGTCTTTTTGTAGACCTACTAAAAAAAACCTATTAAGTAAGTATTTACAAGTGGAATTGTTGAATGTATAGTATATGCATGTTTAATCATATAAGAAAATGGCAAAATGCTTGCCAAATGATCACACCTTTTCACCCTTTTGCCATCAACTTTCAAAAGTTGCAGTTGCTCCACATACTTGCTAAGTCTGTTTAATTTTATTTTGTTTACTATGTGTTTTACGCCATTTAGTTTTTACTTTATACATCCCCACTGCAAATGCAAGTTGACTATATACACTTATCTTTCTTCATAAGCTGTCTGTTCACTCTTTTGCTTATTTTTAAAATAAATGGTTTATTTGCTGTTGTAATATTAAGTTTCAAATGTTCTTTCTGTATATTTCAATACAAGACTTTTGTTAAATATATATATTCTTATATTTAATCATAGTCTCTGACTTGCCATTTTACTTACATCCTTCAAAGAATAGAAATGTTTAATTTTAATGAAATCCAACTTATCAATTTGTTCTTTATGGTTTGTGCTGTCAAAGTCCTGTTTAAGAAAGAATAGGACTTCAAGGAAGTTTACCTCAAGATTTGTTTCCATTTTATGTACAAGTTTTAATTTTTATATTTTGAGTTAATTTGGGGGTGTGTTATCTTTTAAGGGTCAAGTTTCATTCTTTTACCAAATACAAATCCATTTTTTTCTCTCACCATTTGCTGAAAGACCAGTCCTTCTTCAATGACTAATTTCAGCACTTGCTTTTAAAAATCAATTGACTATTATGTGTGGGTATATTTCTGAATTCTTTATTTTGTTGCATTGATCTATTTATCTATCCTCATGTCAGTGCTCCTGCATTGACTAATACCAACATCACAGTAAATCTTGCAATCATTATTAAAATTTCTCTAACTTTTTACATCTTTTTTCCAAAATCAAATCACTTAAAGTCCTTGACTGCTAATTCCATTGCCTCTCACATGTCTGAGATTTATTTTCTCCTGTTTATTGGCCACATTTTCCTCCTTCTTTGAATGTCTAGTTATTTTTTAGTTAGATACGACACCCAAAAATACTGGTGCTTACGCTGTTTAGTGTCTGAATTCTATTCTATAAGTTAACGAGTGTTAAAGTTTATTTAGGCAGGCTGCAGTTAAATTACTTAAGAATCAGCTTCATCTTTTTGAGGCTTGTTTTTGAGTTTTGTTATGGTGAGTCTAGAGTAGCCATTATGAGACAAGATTAACCCTGCGAAGTTTTTTATTCCAGGTCCCTTACTGGAAACTAAGAGTTCAATAAGATCTCTCCACTTTGGTGGTGGTATCTCAAATATCTCTCAGCCATATTGTCTTTAGGAACTGCTCCGCTTATAGATCACTAATAATTGTTTCTTGCTTAGCCTGGTGCAGCCTGCCCGGGCATGTGGAGATTAGGTTTGGAACAAAGACCCATGTACAGACTTGTAGAACTTTTTCTCTGTAGAGATTTCTGCTCTGGTCCATAAATTCCAGCTGTAACAGCATTTTAAAACTTTGATTATTGTCTTCTCAACCCAGTGAAATTGCTGTGCTTGGCTTGAATTTCCCTTTCCTGTCTTAAGGCCCAGAAATTCCCCCCAGGCATAATGTGAGGCTTTCTCCTTCCTCTCAGGAGTTAGAGCATTTCTATGACACAATCTATTCATGCTTATTGTATAGGAATGCTTTAGTCATTAGTTGATTTTCTCTTTTAAGTCATGAACTAACACGGGCTATTTTTCTCTCTTTAATAAAAATGATTTTCATTACTATTTTTATTATTCTGAATCTCTGTAACAGTTTTGGTATATTAAAATTATTTAGAGGTATCCAGGGCGCCTGGGTGGCTCAGTGGGTTAAAGCCGCTGCCTTCGGCTCAGGTCATGATCCCAGGGTCCTGGGATTGAGCCCCGCATCGGGCTCTCTGCTCAGCGGGGAGCCTGCTTCCTCCCTTCTCTCTCTGCCTGCCTCTCTGCCTACTTGTGATCTGTCTGTCAAATAAATAAATAAAATCTTTAAAAAAAAAAAAAAAATTATTTAGAGGTATCCAACCAGATAGAGTCATAATCATGAAACAACATGATGTAGAAGAAGAGTTTTCAAAGAATTTTCCATGGAAGGCCAATTCCACTAAGAATCTTCAGGTAGCCATGGTGGGGAGGGAGGCAACATGAACAGCAGCAAAATTAGGCAAACTCTTCCTCTTCTTCCCTTCAATGAGATCAAGTGTATATTTATGGTTGTATCTATCAGAGTTCTCCTCCAGATTTCTTTGAACAACGATTTTTACAACTAAAGTATGAAATTAGCTCATTTAGAATGCATATGCAGAAAATATACACGACATATTGTTAATTCTTAAAGTTCAGATTAAAAAACATTTTGAAACATATTTTTGATTTAGAAAATAGACACTCTAACTGGTTATTGAATTTGGAGTCATTATGATTTTCTCCTTTACAGGCACTGTGTAATCCATGATGAGTATATTATTATATAAATAAGATATGCTAAAATTGTTATAAAGTAATAAACATTGTTCAGAAAATATCAGAAGACCAATTTCATGTTTTATAAGATATAGAAAAATTACTCAGTATCACTATCAGAGGTTTATAAAAATTTATAATCTGTTTTTATTTTGATCAATGATGGACAAAAGCAAAGAAGATAACATTTCCTGAGTGAAAACAATAACATATTGAAATTAATGTATGTGTTATTATTGTAAACATTGTGTTATTATTGTAAACATTGTGAACACAATGTTTTGAGGTAGACTTTCCCTCAACCTCAGGTTACTCAGCTGTGAAATGCCAAAATAATTGATTTGTGGAGTTAAGGGGATTAAAGATGATTTAGACACAAGGCTTAGTTCATAATAGACACAGAAGGAAGACTAGCTTTTACTTCATTCATCATCTTATACATCATATGTCTTAAGGAAAAGAAACCTTAAAATCACTCAAAATCCAGTATGTAATTGTCCTCAAGAATAAGGAAAATAACTCCTTCAAAAGATCTTTGGCCTTCAAATTATTGTTAAACTGCATATATGAACTCAAGATGGCATGAATTTACAATTTGGAAAAGGGAAATTTCTGTTAATTTACAATATGTTGGTATAGAGAATGTCAGGAGTATGTATTGTTGATTTTCATAAATTTTCCTTTTCTGCTTGACTTCCTTTTTCATGGAAAGCTTCCTGTGTTCTGGAAAGATTGCTGTTTGCATTTAGTGCAGATTTGTTCTTGTTAATATTTTATTAGTTGCTATTTTTAGTTTTAATAAAATACTACCTCTGGGCGCCTGGGTGGCTCATTTGGTTAACTGAATGCCTTCGCCTCAGGTCATGATCCTGGAGACCCAGGATTGAGTCCCACACTGAACTCCCTGCTTTGCAGGAAGTTTGCTTCTTCCTCTGACCCTCCCTCCCTCTCATGCTCTCTCTCATCTCTCTCTCTCTTTGAAATAAATAAATAAAATCTTAAAAAAAAAAAAAAAAGACTACTTCTAAGTCTTGTCTCTCCAGGCTTTTCCAGGCTTTTATATGTTAATTGTGTGCAAACTGAAGTGGTTGGGAATATTTTAAAAACTCTTTGTGAAATAAAGTGTTGGGCTCACACTTCCCAGTGGCCACCAGTCTGGAACAAAGCATATTGACAGGATTCTTCACACTTGTTTGGCTCACTTGTTTTGTCTCTACGTCTCTTTGTCTCTCTCTCTTCCTCTTGGGTTGGCTATCACAGCTGAGTGGTGACATTTACTTTTTACATTATTAAAATAGAAAGCAAATTTTGTCTTAAAGATAGCTCCTTTTATGAATTTGAAATGTAGGTTAAATGGAATTTGTGTTTGTAATACCTACAGTTTACCTAGCACGGACGTAACATTTTCCCATGTAGTTGCATTTTACCTTTACAACATTGTGAAATGAGAAGTATTTTGAGCCCTATTTTACAGATCATAAAACTGAGACACAAGACACATAACTTAACCATAGTTACCCAGCTGGTAACCAACAAAAGCTACATTTGATTCAATAATTTATTAGAAATGTAAATCAAACTTTAATATTAATCTAACTTTTCAAAGTATGAGATACTTTTAATTTAATTTAATTTAATTTTAAGATTTTATTTATTTTATTTATTTGAAAGAGAGAGAGAGAGAGAGAGCACTTGAGCAGTGGGGAGGGTTGGCTGCCAGGATCCTGGAATCCTGAGCTCAGGCAAAAGCTGACACTTAACTGATTAAGCCACCCTGGAGCACCTTAAGTATAAGATATTGTAAGTTAAAATTACCAAGACAACAGAACAGTCAACCTTTGACCTCAAGTTTGAGAAGGGACAAGTTCTTCGTTTTCCTTAGTTGCTAAATTTCTGATGATAAACATCTATGCTTCTAATGATTTTCATGCATCTCTTCCCCATGGTGATTCCATTTTAGAAAGTAATTTCACTGATAGGAGTAAAAAGATTCAACATTCTAAAAGGATAGGGGAAGTATTTCAAAATCAAAAATTCGGTTTTTTCTTTTTCTTTTTCATTTTTAACAGAGTTGTAAAATGGTTTGCTTCTTAACTGCTTGTCCCCTTTCAGCATATCTTATAATGGAGGAAGCCAATGACAGAAGACTTGGTGCTGGAGGCAGGAGTAGGTGGAGCTCACCTGCTTCCTGGACTTACAAAGGTACCTAGAGTGTCTGAGCTCAGTAAGCATTAAAATGTGTTGTGTTTATATTGTTAATTTTTTCAGAAAGTACCACAGGCTTTATATGTAGGAAAGATAATGCAGACTGCTAAAGAGTTAACTAAATGAAATAAGAGGCAGTTATATATTATTTTTAGCGAGAACATTAGAAGATAGTCTACTTTAGTTCTACATTTGGCATCATTTATCTTTCAAACTACAATATGATTACCTATTACCAAATTTGTTTGTTTATTTATTTATTTAAAGATTTTATTTATCTGACAGAGGGAGAGAGATAGCAAGATAGGGAACACAGCAGGGGGAGTGGAAGAGGGAGAAGCAGGTTACATGCTGAGCAGGGAGCCCAATGCAAGACTTGATCGCAGGATTCCGGGATCAGGACCTGAGCCAAAGGCTGATGCTTAAGGACTGAGCCACCCAGGCATCCAGTTACTACCAAATTTAGTAGGTGTTGTAAGCATTGCTAAAATTACCTTTTAGAAAAATCCTTTGACCTCTTGAAAACGGTGATCTGGGGAAAAAAAAAAAAAAAGTAATTCAGGTAATACATATGCAAAATTCATCATTGTAAAAAAAAAAAAAAGATGATTAGCTTGTTTCAACATCCTGGCATGCAGTGAGTGAAACTGTTTTGGGTAAAAAATAACATAATCAACTATAATTATTTGCAGTTTTAATAGCTTATGTAAGTCTGTTTAATTATTAATAGTAAAATTGACTCCTGAGGACAGAGCTTGTTGCTCTTGAACTAGGTAGGCAAATAAAAATTCTTATAATACATATAAGTTTGTCAGTAATACATGTATGCCCTGAATGCTGATTAACTACCAGACAACCAACCTTATTTCAACCTTATTTCATTTTATTTGGACTTTACCATATGAAAAAGTAGAAGAGTTTATTACTATCTGTTTAATTTTTTCAAGGCCTATGGGTAAACAAGATAACTTAATCTAAAATAAAGCAGATATTGACATGGGTTATAAAGTTTGACTTCTCTACTTGATCAAATTAGTTGGGAAATTGCCAAATCCTCCTTTTTTATATAACAATAGGTTTATCTTTCTATGTTAGGTCCTAGAGGCATGAGTAGTCAGTTTAAGGGGAGAGAAATACTACTGACTATGTTGAACTGTGTGCAAAGTTGACAAATGTCCTTCAGTTGTTTACATGAAGTAATATGGCCTTGGATCAAAGAGAACATAGATCCCATTTTCATAACAACGGATTGAACTGATTACTCATTTAGTTTTTTTCTTAAAGTTTCATGTATTAACTATGAAAAATGTCTTTCATAGCTGCATTTATTTACACCATATGCCTGTGAATTTGCATATGCCATAAATCTTACAGGTCATATTTAATTCTGAGAGATACAGGCAAATTTTAAGGTTATGTCAAAATGCTGTATGGAAGGCAGCAGGGTGGTCATGAAGAGAGCACCAGCAATCAAACTCAATCTGGAGAATGGAACTTTAGTTCAATAGATTGATCTCTTATTACTCAGATCTGTCCTTTCATTCACCTACCTTGCCAATGATAGACTTGCAACATAATCTAAAAACAAGAGCTTGCTTTTAAGAAGCCATTTGCTAAAGAGCTTAATCTATACCATGAGGTCAGCCATGTGTTAGTAACAAAGATTGTAAATATTGTTAAATAAAAATTCAACTGAGTAAATTGTTAAGATCTAATTGACTTTATTAATTGATTCATGAATCTGGCAGGAGCCTCTCTAGGAAGTAGAGGGGAGTTCCAAAGGGCTACAGAAAAATAAGGTTTTTAGGGCAGAAGAAGTAGAGAAAATATATTAGCAAAGAATCCATTGCTTTAGTCAAGATCACCTTCCTAAAAGGAGCAGAAGGGATCTCTCAGTAAATTTCCTACTGCTGAGAAGGAAATCCCCATGTTAACTGGTTAAAGGCTACATTTCTAGGGGTTTGTAACTGCATTTAGATTACTTTTAAGTCTTGGTTTACTGATAGGGCCTTAACCCAAGAGGCACCATTTTGGGCCTGTGGTTTTCTTTTTAACAAAACCAACTGTATTTTTCTTTTTCATGTCATTTGATCAGGACCAAAACAAAACAAAACAGCTAAAATAAGTAGACTACATTGTAAACTAAATTGTCTGCTCTCCAAGATTAAATTTGTTCTCATCATCTAAAAATTGATTATATTTTAGAACTGAGTGAATATCTTGCTTTTATGTTTTCATTAGATATTAATAAATTCTCCTACTACTAATGCCGTTTGCTATATGAGTGTAGATCTACACTGAAGATACAGTTAGTACTATTTTTCCCAAAATTATTAAATCAGAAGCTCATTTTCTTGAAACAAAAGAACTCCAAGAGGCTGAATTAAACATGTTTTGGAGAGAATGATATGAATTATGGCCATTCTTTTCCATTGCTAATTTAAAAACATTTTGCTTGTAAGAATAACCTTATAGAAATAATAATATTACCTTACTTTCCTTTAACTTTATCACATTGTTATTAATTTACTTGCCTACGAGTTCTGGGATTGTTTTTCTGTGCCTTATTTCATATACATCTTCATTTATAGCCTCAGAACTTCAGAATTTCTATTATACATAGTAATGCATTATATCTTATTTTTGTCTGGAAATTGTGTAAAATATGCTATTATACTAAACTTCATATATTGATAACAATCGTAGAATCATAGGCTCATGATACAGTTTGAGCACAAATAAAATGCATTTCATATATGAATATGTGTATATGCACACACACACACAAATACACACATACTCATATAATTAAAGACTGTGAAGTTTATTAAAAAGAGGGAGAAACAATGCAAATATAACATAAATAGAATTATAGAACATAGAGCCCTAATTGCTTACTTTTTGTGGTAACACTTCCAGAGAATTAAAATCAAAGTAGGTAAATGTATATGATGACAAAATTGCCCCAGAATCATCACATGATAGATATTCTAGCAACCTTTACTGGATGAATTGTTTATTAATCAATGAACAGATAATTCAGCTCTTCTACAAGTCTTATTCTTCATTTTTCATCCCACATAAATCTTTCCTTCAAATATCTAAGATATACTTAGTTTACTTTGGATTGTGTAACTGTCAGGAAATGACCAAAGTAGATATTTCCTGTGTAAAACAGAAAAGCTCTCATTTTAATTTAGATCTACCTTGTGCTTTAAATAACATTCAAATCTGGAGAAATCTTAAATGACTTACTGTGTGTGTGTGTGTGTGTGTGTATAATTTTATAAAATTTATATATATACATTATATAAAATGTATATATATACATATTTATCCTCATAGGACTAAGAAAATGAGAAAGTGCTAAGGAGGGTTATAAAAGAAAGAATTGTTACACTTATTATTTCTAGAGATTTACTTGATATTTTTATGAACATTATTGAATTTTCTGCACTTACTTAGTAATCCTAAAATCTATATAAACGTATCACAGATTGTGTGTATGATCAACTTATGACCGTGTTCTGCTACTTTACTGCAATTCTGGAGTTTGCATTTTCATTGGCCCCAAGTAAAGGACAAATTACCTCATGGCAAGCTGTATAAATAAAGCTTTTACAATCATTTACATAAGGAAGAGTAAGTGGGGAAATTAAGTCATCAAATGACACACAGTCTTTGAACTCTGCAGAACTCAACGGAACCGTCCTGTAGCATTCAGTATCATAATCATTTCACAAGCAGATGTTATAAGATTTAATTTTTCTACAAGTAATTATGATACTAAATATGTAATAAAGGACTTCATACTTCAAATTATTTTTTGTATTTTATGACCGTGATTGAATTAACTGAATCTTTGAAATAATTCCCTGATAGTTAAAATTATTAGTTTTTTTAAAGGCAAAAAAAGAAATGGCAATGATGTACTTATAACTCAAATAATGGTGCAGCATGATCAAAATAAAAATGAGAAAAGTGAAAAAGCCCATTTTATACTTTTAAATTCATTGCTAATTGTGTTTTTTAAAATATCTTAATATACATGCCATATTAAGTTTATGTTGTTAATTTGAATTTTATTGGTATGGTGGGAAGTTTCAGTATTTTATTTGAAAATGTAGTTTAATAGAGATTCAGAGCTACAAATAAAATAAGTTTTATTTATATATATATTTAAGTAATATTATAAAAGTTAATAACACTTGGAATTAAAGATCATTTAGTTTTGTTTTTTTTTTTCAATCTGAAAAAGCTCTTAGATTAGTAAAGTTGAAAACTCCAGAAAAGAGATTCGTAATTATTTTTGTCTAAAATGTAGACCAATATTTGATATTTTTTAGTTACCAGCTGTGTCTCTTTCTTTTCACAATTGTAGCATTAAAAGTTTCCATATTTTTAACATGTGTATGCTCATTTCAGGGATAAAGGCAAAGGAGAGTAAACAATAGTTTCTACTCTCTGCAAGAGGTTTAAGGGAACTCACTAGATAGGACAGTTGATATAGTGGAAGTGAAACAGCAAGTCAAATGGCTTAATGCTATTGACTGGGGAACCTCTTCAGTTCATCGCCCTCAAATTCAGTATCTGTTGCTACATATAATTTTACTTCTTTAATTGATACAAGCAGATGAGCAGTTAATGCAGCTTTCTCACAGGACTGTGCTATAGAGCTGGTATTGGATATTGTATTTAATAACAATAAAAATCTACAAAAATATGTGTCAGAGGAGGGTGGGGAGACAGAGAGATTTTTTAAAAAGTCAAGAAATGTTGAAATTTGGAGGGGAGAAAAATTTAAAGAAATTTAATCCCAGTCGGGGCGCCTGGGTGGCTCAGAGGGTTAAAGCCTCTGCCTTCGGCTCAGGTCATGATCCCAGGATTCTGGGATCGAGCCCCACATCGGGCTCTCTCCTTGGCGGGGAGCCTGCTTCCTCCTCTCTCTCTCTCTGCCTGCCTCCCTGCCTACCTGTGATCTCTCTCTATCGAATAAATAAATAAATAAATCTTTAAAAAAAAAAAAAAAAGAAAAGAAAAGAAATTTAATCCCAGATCAGAAGGGAGTATAATGACCTCACGGATACTATCAACTTAAAATAAGCAAAATATAACATCTAAGACTTTTGTTGAGATAATACACATCATACTGATGGCATATGAGCCTATAGGACTGTCTTGTTTATCTTTTCAACCTCTGTGTTTCCTTTTGTGCCTGATATGTATAGGCTCTGTAATGAATTTCATGGTATTAATGACAAAGGGAGCACAAGGAGTTTAAAATTTAGCACCAGTTGAAGATAAGGACATATATGGGAAGGCCATGAATAACTAAGTGGCTAACAAGACACACACACACACAAAAAAAAATTAAGCGTCTTTTTTTTTTTTTTTAAAGATTTTATTTGACAGAGAGAGAGTACAAGCTGGGGGAGCAGCAGGGAGAGGGAGAAGCACGCTCCTGATGAGCAGAGAGCCCAACGTGGGGCTCTATCCCAGGACCCTGAGATTATGACCTGAGCCAAGAGAGACACTTAACCAACTGAGTCACCCAGGCATGCTGATATACACAAAAATTTTTCAAAGAAATATAGAATTTATTGCTGAGCAAGCTAAAAGCCCTTTCTATCTGGTAAACTTGAGGCTTGAGACAACTTTGACAGATAAATATGGAGTGAGGGGATGACATGTAGAGGAACATGGACAGAATCAGAAGAAGCAAATATAGATTATTTTGTGTACTACCAAAAAGATCAGCTGGACTAGAGAATAGAAAATATAACAAGAGGAAATTTAGAGTAGCCTTGAGATTTAGATGCCGTTTAGATGCCTTGAGTATAAGAGGAAGGACAGGGTCTTTATTTGAGAACAAAATACTGTTTTTGAAGGATTTTCTGCAGGAGTAAAATATAGTTGGATTTACTTTTTAGACAAAATATTGTGAGGAATTGTAAAGGAGACTGGATGGGAAGAGAGAGGTTATTAAAAAATGGGAAACTGTACATACATTGGGAAAAATCATGAGTCCATAAATTGGTGCAATGTCAGTGAAAATGCCAAGGCTGCGATGAACGAAGAAGACTTTACAGAGACATACCAAGGAATTTAGCAACTGGCCCCAAGTGGTAAATGAAAAGTTCTCATTGCAAATGTCTCCGTTGGTTTTAAGGATAAAGAATTGAGAAAGTGATATGAACATTAATTAAAAAAAAAAAAAAGAAAAGTCGAGGGAAAGCCAAATAGAAGGACAGATGAAGAATTTCTGTTTGAACATATCAAGGGTAAAATGTTTATTGGTTAAACCATGTGGAGATGTCTAGCAAGAAATTTGAAATGAAGATCTAAAGATCAGGCACCTATTTAGGATTTGATGTCTATATCAAGGAATCTTGGGGATGATTCTTAAAGATCGGGTAATGCCTGACCTCCCTACAGGAAACACAGGAAAGACTAGACCAATATAATATGGTTTAATCTAGGGTACTGAACACTCCTTGCTGCATTTTGTATTTATTCACTGTGAAGGAATCCCCATTCCCATTCCATACTGTACAAACTTCTATGCTTTAACTCACCGCACACACACACACACACACACACACACACACATGCATGCACAGCTTTGCCATAATCCCTGTATGACCAGTATGTAGCGTGTTGTGTGACTGAATTTACAGCACACTACTGAAGCCTGCATAGTTAGATAGGGTCAGAATGTCAATTTAAATTGAACTCACGGATGAGATGATGGACGCCACTCCATCTGTTTAGGCAGTATTTTGCTTCACCAGAGAGAATCTGACAGCTGTTGTTTAAAGGAAGTCTCACTTCCACTCACTTCCTTATTATGACATTCCAATTTCCTTCCTGAGACTTTCTTCCAAGTTCTTGATCCCAACCTTAGAAATTTGCATCTGAAGTTCCCCAGGCAGATCTAATATTGAAACAGCTGCATTATTACCCCAGCAATCATTCTTCCACCTTTCAATTCCTATAGCACCTGCATTTTTGCTACTCGGGCAGCACTCTTCCCTTACTGCTTTGCAAAAGAGCTGTCTTTGGAGTAGTTTTATCTCTGCCACTAAAATTGTAAACAGTGAGAGGGCAATAGCCTTCCTCATGCTCAACATACAGAAGGGACTTAAAAATAGTACATACTTGACAGATGAATAAATTACTAAGTAAAAGAACAACACTATCTGTGAAGATTTGTTTAATTGTTTGACACTGTTAAAATAGACCCAATACCTTAGATATGCTCTGAGCTCCATCAGGGGTATGGGAAAGTCAAACAAGATTCACACATCCAAGAAACCTGAACAGACAAGAAATTACAAAAGCTTGCATCTCTCTATGGGAGCCTATTGAAAGGTATATGATTTTCTTCTAAAGCTTTAAATAGATTTAGGAACTTTTAAAAAAATTATGAAATAGTGGGTAGATTCAGAGTAATATTTTAAACTATGCGTGGTAAGGTATAAAGAACACTGATGCAATGAACACTTGCGTACATGGTAGTGAGATCAATGTTAAAGACAGAAAGTGACAGCCTCACCACTGTAGTTCTATGTATCTTACCCTGCTCATCCTTTACTTCTCAGTAACCCAAATTGTATGTTCATAATTTTCTCTCTTTTTTTGCATACTTTAACCACAAAATTTGTATTTCTAAGCAAAATGCTATTTACTTTTTTTGAATTCTTTTTTGCATAGAAGGGGATTATGCAGTGTGTGTTCTGCTCAGTTGGCTTTTTTCCTTAGTCATTATGTTCCGAATATTCATGTATATAACTGTGTGCATGTATATCTAGTTTTTTATTCTGTGACTTTATCCTAATATATTTTTCATTTTCACATTTGCTATTATATGTGTTACTGAGGATGTTCTTCCACTAGGGTTCTGGTGCACATGTACAGGAGAGGAATTCTTGGATTGTAGAGTATGAACATCTTCAAATGTCCCATATGAAAACAAATTTTTCTCAAAGTGGCCCACTGATCTCCATTTCCAACAGCTGTACCTCATTGTTCCCATGGCTCCATATCCTCACCAACACTCGATATCCTCAGACTCTCCATATTTACCAGTGTAGTAGGCATAAAATCATAAATCACATTATAAACTTACAAGCTCTTGATTATAAATCAGATAGGAAATCTCACATGCTTATTGGACATTTGGGTTCTCTATTATGTTAAGTGCATGTTTATATATTTTCTCATTTTTTATCATAGTGTAACTTTTTAACCTGATGAATAGGTGCTATTCATTCATTCTGGATACTTGTGCTGATCACTTCTGTGTGTTGTGTGTATTTTCTCCTAGTTTGTGGCTTCTATTTTCAAGCTACAGTGATTGATACTTAATGTAGTTGAAATTGTCAGTAATAATAGGTTTAATCAATTATATTCTATTTAATTTCATAAAGATATGATCCCAAATTGTCATCAGAAATATTGTTATTTTTATCTTTCAGTCATTAACATGTTTATGGCATCAGTCAGGGGACTAATTTTATATTTTCTCTGTATAGATAACCAATGGTGCCAGTAGGATCCGTTGCAAAATACGTTATTTTCCACCGATCTTTAGTAAAACACTATTAGAAAACAATTGTTCACATATATGTAGGGCTGTTCATTTGTATGATTTTTCTATTGTTTCAATACCACATTGTGTTATTAATTACAGCTTTATAATAATTCTTTATAACTGTTAGGACAAATTCTACCCCAACCCAACCCCCTTTTTCTTCTTTAGGAGTGTTTGGTTGTTCTTTGATGTCAATTTAGACTCATCCCCTTAATTTCATACACAGAAAGAACACAGAAAATGAACAAAATAAAAGTAATTCTGTGGGGACTTCAAATGTAATTGATTTGGATACATAAATAACCTAAAATAGAAATGAGAGCTACACTTTTTATCCTGTCACATATTATTTTTACAATTTTGTTTTCCACCTGATTGAGACAAGTGTGTATGAATGCAGTTGCCTTTTGTGCATTGACTTTATAGCCCACAACTTTGAAAATTTTTATTAAATTTCCTAATTCTTTACAATAATTTGTCGGTAATTTCTTTTGTTTTTTCTACATAGATAATCAGATGTTAATATAATGACTTTATTCTATTTTTGTTTGTTTTTCTTGACATTACTATCTTGCCACTAACATACTGCTTTTCAGCATCTAGTGTAATGCTGAATAGATGATATTTTTGCATTACAAATGATATGTGCTACATGCATTTTCATAAATAACTTTGCAACCTTACAGAATTTCCTTCTGTTCTTAGGTTGGTAACTGATTTTATTATGATTGGATGAAGATTTTGACAAAATTTTTTTGCATCTCTTAGGATAGTTATTAAATGATAATATATTAATTTATTTTTAAATTGTTAAGCCAAATTTGTAAGGCTTAAGCATAATGCATTATATTTTATACAATACTTCCATTTTCCTTACTTTTATTTTGTTAAGAATTTTTCAATATGTATTCATGGCAATATTGTGATAGCAGGAGGGTTTATTCTATACTCTAGTATTTTAAGAGAAGACGGCCCGGTCTTTATTTCCCACAAATCTTTTATTATCTTTAGCATATAATTTTAATGTTTCTTATTGATCTCTATACCTTACAGTTTACTATATTTCATAAGGTTTGTTATGGACCACAATACCTTTAACTATTCTACCAAGTAGCTTACAGATGAGCATTATCTAATACTTTATCAGAGAACACACCATAAATTGTTGAGGGGGAAACTGTTAGTTGCCCTTCACTGAAAACAAAACAGACATGGATCATTGGTGTTCTTCCACATGTAAGAGTGACTGTGTCTTTCTAGATGAGGCATAGCAGAAGTGGCTTCTTTTGATGCAATGATTAACACTACTATTTCCATTGTTAAATAAAAAACTCATAATAAATCTAAACTGAGACTACCCTGGAAAAGTTGGAACATATGATTGCCTTGCTTTGATTCAGCTTATTATGTGCCAAGAACTGTTCAAAGCACTTCTCATTTAATTTATGTTTCTTACATTTCACAGAACTTTTAATTCTCATAACAGCCCTGGGAGGTAGGTGCTATTATATACTCTGTCTTGCAGATGGGGGAGTGGAAGCATGGAGAGGTTAAGTATCTATGGAGATTATAAGTGACAGAGTTGAATAAAAGACCAAGCAGTCAGATTTAGACTTCATTCTCTCAATTCTTATATTCTTCTATGTTTTCTTCCTTCTGCTTGGTTTGGATATATTTTGATCTCTTTTTCCTAGTTTCCTAAAACGGAAACTTAGGTTATTATTTTGAGGCCTTTTTTCCTAATATTTAATATTCTAATATTTAATATTTTTAATAATAAATATTTTATAATATTTAATACTTTAAATTTTCTCAAATAATAAATCACTTTTGAAAGAAAACAAATCTCATAAAAGCCTAGTAGAGACTAATTTTTTCTAAAGCATAATTAAAAGGTACAAACATGAATCAATATATGATATTCCTATTCTTATATAATGATTTATATAACTCTGTCAAAAACAAATGAGCAAAAAACTAAAGCAATTCAAAATAAATATATTACTTTAATGTATCAAATTAGGACTTTTTTCTTAAATGGAATAGTGCTCACAGTAAGCATACAGAGCTAAATAAGCCGAATAACAGTGATGTGCTTCTGTTGAGCTCTGTATACCTGTATTCCATAGTCTGTATGTCATGTGATGATTCAGCCCTCCAACACATTGCTCTATGTGAGAGTTCCTTTGTTCAGCTACCATGATATAATTAGGATTCATCTGGCAGGAACATCATTTATGTTTTAAGTCCAATTTAACCTTCTTAATTAAAGGTGTACTACAATACCAAAGAGATGATAAGAGTCACTGAGATTTAATATATGAATGTGTAATTGTAAAGTCCAGTCATCAATAAACCTTCAAAAAATCCAAACTGTGCATAGATTGTGTGTTAGTCCCTTATGAAGGTGAAGACATTTTTTTTTTTTTTTTAAGGCATCTGTAGGATTCTCACGTCTAATATGCTGTGCTTCTCCCCTGAAATCAAGGACATACATCTTTGAACTTGTAGTGGTTACTGACTCTCATTTTGAGAAAATCATCTCGTCTTTAACTATTTCTTCAGATTCATCAAACTGATTTCCAAACTGTCATCTTTCTCATCATCTAGAATTCCTTGTGTGTCTAAATGTGGCAAACTGCATGTGGTAGGTTAAATAATGACCCCCAAATATGTCTATACCCTAGTCCCAGGAAATAGTAAATGTGGCTTTATGGGTCAAAAGGGACTTTGAAGATGTGATTGAGTTAAAGATCTTAAGATGGGGAGATCATCCTGGAGTGATGTGTGGCCTGATATAATCATAACGATGGAGAACAATTCAGACTGAAAGAGGAAAAGCTAATATAGTGACAGGATGGTGGAAGCAGAAGTTGGAGTGATGCATTTTGAAAAAGAGGAAGTGACCGCAAACCAAGGAATGCAAATATCCACTAAAAACTGAAAATGGCAAGGTTCTTCCCTCAGAGCCTCCAGGAGGAACCAGCCCTATCAATAGCCTGACTTTAGTTCAGAGAAATTAATTTTTGATTTTCTAGTTTCTGACTTTCAGAAGCTCTCAGACCTGTAAGAGAGTAAATTGGTATTGTTTTAAGACAATAAACTGGCACTAGTTGATTATAACAGCGTTAGAAAACTAATATGCCATGCCTTTGCTAACGTCGCTCCTTGTGTCTCCAAACAATATCTGACTCTTTGCCTTGTGAACTACGTATTCTCCCATGTTGGCTCTGTCTCCCCACACATTTTTTCCTGAGGAAAGCCGTTAGTGGAAGCCTACATGGGAATAATCACTCTCATGTATTTGTGTTTAGCTTCAGGGTCATGTCTTTATCACAGCACCTACCCTATTTCATTTAAAGTTGTCCTTTAAGGCTCTGTCTACCTAAAACATGAGTTCTGGTGGGAAAGGTATAGCATTTTTCACATTTTTATTCATTAATTTTTAGTTTTTATTTTATTTTTCAGCAACTAGAGTAGAATCTAGAACAGCGTTAATAAATCTTTGTTCAATTAATTTTTTACACAGAAAAAAAACTTGTTGGAGTTCTTTAGATTCTATGCTGTTTTAGACGTATTCTTAATTTAAAATTTAATCTTAGAAAAATTTAAAACTTGGGGCACCTGGGTGGATCAGATAGTTAAGCTTCTGCCTTTGGGTCAGATCATGATCTCCTTGGTCCTAGAATCAAGCCCCATGTCAGGTTCCTGGCTCAATGGGAAATCTGTTTCTCCCTCTGCCTCTCCCCAAGAGCTTGCACTCTCTCTCTCTCAAATGAATAAATAAATTCTTAAAAAAAAAGAAAGAAAGAAAGAAAGAAAGGAAAGAAAGAAAGAAAGAAAAATTTAAAACTGGAAAACTTAAAAATTTAATCTGCTTCGATAAATCAAGACAATTTATGCATAATAAATGCATCTGTATATACATACATGCATGTATATTATCAAAAAATATTCTGACTTTCAAAGGCATCCAGCTTTTAAATGAACTGATGATAAATGATCTGTATGTTATAATAAGTGGAAAAAGTAATCTAGGATAGGTATCCTCAATTTAGCGGACCTGTAATAATGATTCTAAGAGTTAGGAAGAGAGTTGGAATTAACAAGGCCAGATGATATCATTTACTAGAGTACATATAATTAAGATTGCTGCATGAAAAACAATTTCTACATTATTTCCTGCATGAAAATAATGTCATTATTCTGTTTATGTTCTTATTTGTTTTCACTCTGATGAGAATAGGTCACAAGTCTTGGTTACTGGATGAATTCCCTGAAAATGAATGATGCTGTAATCTTCTCTTTCCTTTGAAAAATATTTGCTTAGGAGTCAGAAAAGCAATAATATGTGGAAAATATTGTTAGCAAAAGATATTTATAGCTTCAAGTTGACTTTACGGTTATTGGCACCTAAAATTATATCAATTTTTGTTTTGTTTTGTTTTCTTTTCTTTTGTTGTAGTTAGAATTCTTTTTGATATGTACCTGGAAATAGTGTCACAGAACTGAGTGTAAATTCTAAGAACCCAAGTGACTGGAATATTCAAAGGCGAACGAGGAAATATCTCAGCCAGATTTCAGAGTGCAGAACGTCCCTTCTAATTCTGGGACTGCTTTTCATGTCATTTTTGACAACCATGGCATCATAGAAGGGGAACATGCAAAGAAAAACAAAAGCTTATCTTGTGATGACTCCTTTATGGAATCACTTTACCTCAGAAACTGCTATACCCCCCCCCAAATCAACAAATTATTTTGATCTATGGTTTTGTATGCATTCTAATCAAATGATAACTTAGTAGTCCAGGATGTACTCGATAGAGGCCTATAGACATAAGTCTTTATTTGCTATATGGCTGCATGGATATTACATTGAAAATATTGATATTGCTAATGGTTAAGAAAGCAGAGGTGCCTGGGTGGCTCAGTGGGTTGAGCCTCTGCCTTCGGCTCAGGTCCTGATCCCAGGACCCTGGGATCATCACTGGGCTCTCTGCTCAGCAGGGAGCCTGCTTCCCTTCCTCTCTCTCTGCCTGCCTCTCTGCCTACTTGTGATCTCTGTCAAATAAATAAATTAAAAAAAAAAAATTTAAGGCATTGATGGGGGGTAGTAATTACACTAAAGTTGAATTTTTACACTGAAACAGTTATTACATTCAAATTTATAACATTAAGTATAAAACTGTAGTTCATTTACACCTAAAAAATGATATGGTATTTTCAATACCACATCTCAAGACATATAATAAAAACAGAAATGGACTAGTACTACTTAATTAATAGTAGTTATAAAACAGAGGAATTCTGGTAATATGAATGTAAGACAAATGCATGCACAAACGCAGAGCCATTATGATGGAATGGTGAAAGGTTAGATATGAATGAAAATATTAATGACAGATAAAATGATCTATTTTTTATGAAAGATAAAACCCTAAAATAGTGGAGACAGGAAATATAGACATAGGAAAGTCTAGATCCATATTTCAGAAATGCCTTATTCAGTGGCTTATAAATTTATTAAATCTCAAAGTAGTTCGGTGAAAAGCCAAATTATTTTTGTGTTAAATACTGTCTAATACATGATGAAAAGTAATTCCACTACTGCTAAGTTTTAAGTGTTATGTCAGAGAAGACAGACACCATATACCACTCTAATTCTCTGCTGAAACAGGAATATTGACCTTCTTGGGAAATGGCTCAAACACTGAAGGTAGCTAACATTTACTGAGCACTAACTATGCACTGTACATACATGCATTGTTCTGTAGATTTAATTGTCTGTAACACTATACAGCAGATCCTGTTATCCTCATTTTATAGATTAGAAAGACAAGTTTGGAGTAGTTAAGTAACTTTCCCAATGACAAAAATAACAAGTGCAAATCTATAATGTAATCTAAATCAAATGATTTCTTCCCTTCCCTACACTACTGGGCAGCAACAAGATAATTTATAGAACCAAAGAATTAATTACTGGAATTTTTAAAAATCAGCTTCACTGCTCTAAGAATTATACACAGATTTTTTTTTAAATATCCACAAATTCTCTTGAGGCTTTAAAGGTATAAAAAATCAAGTGGCTAATTATAGTATCTTAAAACTTGAGTAAAAATTCAGAATTTTTAAAAGAAT